>NC_140456.1:22131131-22771508 GCF_963576455.1 Neolamprologus multifasciatus | reverse complement strand
TTTCAGCAAAACGTGTTTGAGTCCATAAGAAAAGATTCATTCTTATATCTGGAGGAATAAATATATTTCAATAAATATTAACGCTAGCCCGCGACTTTGTTCCAGTTTTTAATTTTGGCCCACTGTGTATTTGAGTTTGACACCCCTGAGTTAGAGTCTAGCAGTGTGAGCATTGTGACAGTTCAACTGTTTAGGAGGGAGTTGGTGGAAAGAAACTCCTTATGTCGGGTGGTCCTGGTCTGCAGGTTTCTATACCGTCTGCCAGACGGCAGCAGCTCAAAAAGTCTGTGTCCAGGGTATGAGGGGTCTGTGATGATTTTCCCTGCCCGTTTCCTGGTTCTTGAGAGGTACAGGTCCTGGATGGAGGGCAGTGGGGTGCTGATGATCTTTTCTGCTGCCCATACAGTCCACTGCAGTCTGCACCTGTCCTGTTTAGTAGCTGCACCAGCGATAAGCGATAAAGTATATGTGGTCACTTATTATCACCCACAGCAGCACGATTGTTTGTAATGTCAGCAACAAAAATCTATTTATATATGTAAAATATAATATTAGTATTTTTTTAATTATCCCCACTTTGTTTCTGCATATATAGTCATATGCAGGTGAAATACACAGCATGTTCTGATAAAGAGTAAGATGGCATGATTCAATAATTTCCGCTAATCCTCCATAAAACACAGCCTCTTACTATCCTGTCTTTTTGAAAGACACTTTTTATGGACAAACTCAACCATTCTAAAGCTGAAACAACTGTTAATGAAAAATATCAGATGTAATTTTTGGTGGTTTATGCTCTTTTTCTCTTTTTTCCCTTTTTTTTATGTTTATAGTTTATTGACCAAAATATTAACTAGTTAATTCAGTAAGTTAATGCCAGGTTAATCAGAATACCCTTTAAATTCCAGAATAACATAATGTCTTAAAAAAAACTTTATCTGACCTGATAATTAATTGTTCAGGTCTGACTATTTATTGCTCTTTAACAGCTCCTACTAGCCAGCTGTACCTGCTAAATTGTTTGTCTTTTGGAACAGAACCAGCTGCAAGAAAAGTATTTAAGTATAAACACTGTAGTTAAAATATGAGCAAATTAATGCTATAGGTACGATAATCATCCTATCTTTTTAAAAGAAAAAGATCTAGTTCAACTCTTCTTTTGTAATCTTTCTTACTTATTGAAATCATAAAGGCTTACTAAGCAAGTTCAGACATGTAACGGAGGATGGAATGACCAAATTTGGATTAGAGGAGACTCAGGAATCTGCGTTTTTTGGTGGAAAGCCTTAGGACCACTTTCCTTCCCGTTTTCTTATAATAAACATAACTGTCAACACCAGAGAAAAGGGAAGACTAAGATTAGTGATAGGTGTCAAAATTAAATATTTCTTTGTCATTGTTAATATATATATATATATTAGGGGTGCAACAATACTCGTATTGCTATTGAACCGTTCGATACAGTGCTTTCGGTTCGGTACAGAACAATACAAAATTTTTAATTTATTTTATCAACTTTTCTTCTGACGATGCTGTCTGTGTTGAGCACTCAGTGGATCTGCGCTCTACAGTGCAGCCTAGGCGGAGTAGTCGAACGCAGATTCACTGAGGCAGGGCAAGCTAGCGAGACAGAAGTTAAGCTCTCCTTGCAACATGGCAAATTGAACCTCCCCCACCCTCATTCAGATCTGGCCTTTGGAACTATTTTGGTTTTCATGTGACGTATGATCCTGAAGGTAAGCCCGTCATGGACTAAAGTAAAACAGTATGTCGGATGTGCCACGCAATGCTCAATTGCATGGGTGGGAACTAGTGCGTTAGCGCAGTTAGCTCGTTAACGTGTTGGCCGTCCAGCCCCACCCACAGGGCGATCCGCGGTAGCTCGTTAACGGAGATTTGCCGTGTTGTGGCGTTAACGTCATTTCAACGAGATTAACGCTGACAGCACTAGTGGGAACACAACGAATATGACTGCTCATTTACTCCGACAGCATCCTAGTGCAAAGACAAGTGGAAGCAGACAAAAACAACAAGCACGCATGCTACAAACTTTACCCGAGTTAGCACATGATTCTCCTTATGGGGACCTGATATGTTTAATATGCTGCTGAGAATATAGCCCAGAAGAACCGTATAGTATAGCTTTTATTTCGGAAAGAGCCATTTCTCTGTAATAAACTCTCTTTTCCAAAGATGAGTGATTTCTCGATCAGATATATTTATTTTTTTATTACTTTGTTGTTTCAGCAACATTAAATTTAAAAACTGTACTTTTGAGTTAAAATATATATTTATAATTTTAATAAATGACAAATTAAAAAGGCGTGAACATTTTTTTGTATCGAAAAAATATCGAACCGTAACACCAAAGTATCGAACCGAACCGTGAATTTTGTGTATCGTTGCACCCCTAATATAATAAAATCTACACACTACCTCGAAATGGAACAGATACAAATAAAACACACACACATACATACACACCTCAAGATGTTCACATATGTTTAAGATGTGAGTAAAAGGAGTAAAATAAATGATGATAAGGACAGCAAAATAGTGGTGAGGTGTACAGTAGGAATAACGGATGGTTATTCTCTCTATGTGCGTAATCAGAGTGTGGTTTGTGTTAAAAGCGTGGGTGGGGGGTATGTTTTTGTTTTTCCCATGTAAATCCCCTATCCCCCACAGCAAACTGAGCCCTGCATGTAAAAACAAAATAAGAGTAATAGTCACAAACACGAGTGCTGAAGACCTCTGTCAAAGTCATAATGAAATCACATCAAACGGAAATGCAGTGTCATCCAAGTCATCCTGTCCATCACGCTGATGTAAACAGACACCATAGAAAAAACTAATACGGAATTCACCCAGTCAGTATGGCCTGCTTTCTCCATTCATGAGATAAAAGCTACAAGTCTGCTTCAAGAAGATCAGTTTTCTCCACCTACAGGATCCTCTGATCAGCTTATACAGAAGCCATACAGCTGTGCATCAGAAGCGGTCTCTGGTAAGTTTCCCATCAGACTATTATTGTTACAATTTACATTACAGTTGTAACTACAGTTCTCTGTTTTGGCTGTCATTACCTGCCAGAAAATGCAAGGACTTTTCATAATATTGAACAGCTTTATTGTTTACTAAAAACAGAGATCAAGACAAGTGACTGCAGCAAAGTGGTCAGTCTCAATCCCATCACAGAGGAAGAACCCACTCTGTGTTATGTAAGATTTATTTCCTCGATCAAAACATTTTACATTTATAATTTTGATGCAGTTGGAAAAGCAAGTTTATGAAAGCCGAGTGAAAAATATGGGATCAAGTTTGAGTTTTTTTCTTTTTTTCCACCCAGATTTGAGACAACAGAAGGGGAAGTCTGCAGCCACTGGAAACAAGACTGGGTATATGAAAAGATCAAGGAGCTAGAGTGAGTATGCCTTCTTATCTCAGCCTGTTTCCTGTTTCCTGTTTCGAGAAGTTATTGGTTTCTTTGGCTATAATGTTGCTGAAGTATACCACAAGCTTGTTTTAACCATTATCCACTGTATGTGTGTTTTACAGGCACACACGCAGAGGAGGAAAACTGCTCTCAACTCCAGCTCATAGCGAGCATCCTTCTTTATTACGAATAGAAACGACTACAGACATTTGTTGTAATTTGAAATACTTTTAAATGCTTTCTAATTTCATTTGTATTGTATAACCAGTGATGTTTATTTTTTCTGTTTTGCCTTTTTAATTTAAATTTCCGCTTATGGTATGTGCTTGCTCTTTTCAAACACACCGTATATCTCCATGACAAGAGTAATACAGCTGAGACTTTTATGGTGTTTTTCATAAATGAAATGACTGATCCCATCATGTATCCACAGTCTTGTTGTTATCTGATTTTCTTTGCTCAGTTACAACTCCCTTACTTGACTTCACTGAACACATCCATAAAACAGAGAAGTAATGCTTTGAGAACACACCAAACCCAACATTTGAATGCAATACTAGTTGTTAACAGTTACACTGCTGATGGAAGAAGTAAGCAATTTGACATCATTCTCCCCTCCTGAACCACTTATCAGCCATCTTCTTAGGACGTCAGTGACTTTCTTGAGGTTATTCCAAAGCATTTAAGCCTGGGCTCTGATCTCTCAGTGTTGTTCTGTAGTGGATTAACTTCAGTCTTTACAGTCATTCTCCTGCTGCGAACTTCTAGTGAGCTTCTGGCAAAAGAAACCACAAAGCATGATACTTCCTCCTTTTCATGTTGCTGTGTGTCTTCCCATGTATGTCTCATTTTTGTCAATTTACAAAAACAAGTGAGTACTGTTGTGTGCCTGAAGCATGCAAGCTTTTTTTTTTTTTTTTTTTTTTTTTTTTTTTTAAGCGTCATGGTGTATATGCAACCCTGGATAAGTATTTATGTGAGGTGGACATTTGAAGAGACATTAAACAAGTCAAATTATTCCTTTAAATCGCTCTTATTCTACTTGCCTTTTTTTAGCTCATCGCAAAGTAACTTTAATACATGACTAATAACAACTGGTTTAATGAAACTGTGGATATAAACTCTTCTGACTTCTTTCTGTTTGTGAGGCATAGACCTTGAAAAAAAGAAGAGCCTTGATTTTTTGAAAATAGAGCATTTCAAAAAATGTTCATGTCCTTGTAGCCAGACTATCAAAATCTCATGACGCAGCAGACCATGGTGTTATTCTCAGATTCATTCTGCCCTCTAGTGGGTGCTTTAAGTGACTGCAGTGCATATTCAGTCAAAGGAGTGTGTCACCTTGCATGACTGGTACACCAACCTCTTGGGGTGTTAATCTGAAATAGCACAGGAAACTGCCTCCCTAACAGCCATGTCATACATTTACATGAGCTCAGAGATCAGTATTGCTCATCGAAAAGTTTTCACCATCCAACACTTAAGTACAAGTGCTTAAAGTGTTCCTAACTTAACTCATTAATTGATTGGAAAATATTCTCTAAATGAATGGTTGGGTTACCTGAAATATTTTGTGAAACTGGTTAACAAGTTCTAAAGGCACTCAAATAACTTTAAAATCCATTCAGTGAAAGTGACATGGCAGATTTTAGCTGCAATTTGACTAAAGAAATGTAGACAACAGCGTTACATTACCCTGAAATAAACTCATATACTTGTCTGAAATGCAATGTATGTATATTTTACCTCATTCATTTGTTTATGCAGCAGATTTGTTGCAGTGAATGAAACAATACAAATGTTATTGTAAAAATTTATTGAGAGAATGAACAAATAATCAACAACATTTGTCTCAAATCTGTTCTTAATACAGTCTTAATACAGGAGTACTGAATTTAGACCTGAAGCTGAAGAAGTTAAGAGCGAACAGTAAAGCAAAGGCATTACACATTTTGTCAGTTTTTCAAGGGACAATGTCCTCAGCATTAACTTGATTATAAATGCTCGAGTATCTTTATAACAAATGTATAGGCACACTGGGTAATTCTGCATGGCGATTTCTTTACGTCGAGCTGTCTAAGGCGACACCTGGTTTTTGCTAATAAGCAGTGAAAGCCTCTGTTGCAGTGAGGTCAGATCCACTTCCATCACGACCTGAAGCGTTTCCAGTTTTCTTCACTGAGCCACCCTTGGACATGTTCTTCAGTTTTGCGCTAAAAAATAAGTAGTTCTTACATGTGATATGCCAAAAACAAACCTTTTTATGATTTTCCAGATCTTCGGGTGAGCATCTAAACAGCCCCTAATTCACATTTTAAAGTGAGTAAGCATGTCATACCTGAGTTGTTCGAGGAGTTTTTTCACCCATTCAGCTTTCGGATTGGCACACATCTGCCTGTTTGCAACCGTGTAGAAACTATAACAGCGAGACACATCATTAGAGTAACACAGAGTATCATAGTACTGAAGCGTATTCATTTATGCTGCATGTATATGTGTTGGTATATGATAAATAATATCATATACCAGATTCTCTGCTTCAATCATTAAATAACTCAATTTAAGGATTTTAGGTTTTATAATATAAATATAATATGAATCAAAAGTGGTTAAGTTTTGTTGGATTAGACTGATTCAGAACAACTGCAACTTTAATTAAATTTTGATTTAGGATTTAACAACATTAAAATGTTAAAAAGAAAAGTCTTATTTTTATTCCACAAAAATCTGCAGAAATAACTTTAATACTTCTCGCCACAAAAAAACTACCAATGTATTTGGAATATTTTGGAATAGATCCAATCCACCCTGTTAGTCCCCACCAATCCACTTGCAAATGTTTGGCATGCTATGATTGTTCTAGTTAAGTATTATAATGAGTGATTTAGAGGTTGCGGGCAAAATTTGGTGGTTTAGAAGAGTCTTACATGATTGCCTCGATGCGGCAGTTTTCCCAGTTACGTTGTTCTCTGTATCCCTTGATGCGATTGAAGGACACGGGCGTCTTACTGTAGCTGGTACAGCAGGCTGTACGGGCACCTAATGCACACACAGACACAGATGCAAAGGCACCAGATCATTAACATGTTATCTTTGAGTCGTTATGTCATATTGTCATTATTAACTGACCAAAAGTTAAATGCAGCAAAATAAACTTACATTCAGCTGGAGCTGGACAAAGTATCCCCAGTATGAAGCAGAGGAGAAGGGCCGTCAGGGTGATTGTACCTCTCGGAGCCATGTTGACAGTGCAAAAAGGGTGGCAGGGGACTCACTGAATACATGGTCTCTGCACATATATTTATACTTTTTCCACTACTGATGTTTTTGCACCTTGTGGCTCCTAAATTGAGGACAGGAAGCCCACTGTTGCATCATGCTGCAACTTTGCATCTTCATTACCAATTTCGGCATGTACCATGCTATTACGCAACGCTAGGATTTGTTTATGTGGGATGATATGGGCCTGGTGCTCTGATGCAGTTAGTTCATATATCTCCTAATATGGATTTATACTTTCTGCATATGCATGTTATACTTTCTTTCTGAACAGTTGTGCAGTGAAGTTCTCCATATATGGCACAGCAGATTTGAATCGTTATATAGCATAGCTTTACTTTGATTTCTCTTGATTTCATGGCTGCATCTTCATGTGTGAGTGCATGTAGCCATGCCCACATGGCTACATGCGAGTGCACGTGACACTCACATGCGATTCCCATAGCGTGTTGTAGTCCTACCAAAACATGACTGCCATAGCCATTGTCGTACAGTAGTTTCACATTGTAGCTTGAAGCGGTTGTCTATCTTGGGTTTTTGATGTTATCAGCAATCTTGGGATTGTTTTGTGGTGAAAACTCAAAGTGTATGTGAAGGTTGTCAAACTTCCCCACCCCCGTCCCCTGGTTCTGGTTAGCATGACCTATTTAGTCTGCAGAAAGCTGACAATTTCAGATCTCGCTCAGCTGACCTAGATAGGTGCAACAGCTTCAAGTTGTAGCACATACAATAAGTATACAATATGTTTCAAAAACAGCATAAACAGGTTGTTTACAAGTACGTGTAAAAATAAACAGCTCCATTACAGTAAAATACTGACATCTACAGTATTTTATTTAGGGACAAATATGAATGTTTTGCAATTAACATGAGTTTATTTGCACCACATACTCCACGTGATTGGCCTTTATCAGTGGGAAATCACAAGTGTGAAGGCCAGCCACGCATTTATATCCAGTGCAGTTGATAGGAATCTGTGGCCTTGCTCAAGGACACTTCAGAAGCATAAATGCTTGTTGACACAGCATCTATAGAGAGGACCGCTACTTGAGTAAGTCTTCAGAGTCTCACTGAGTCAACTGTCAGCTGTTTGATTAACACATGTGCTCATGGGCTGGTTTTTCATATCCATCGTCACGGAGTAATTATGAAAACGAGTAATTTTCATGGTAACAATTTTCTTTCCCCTGAAATTTATGTGTCTTAGAGCATAAAGTAATTCAGTAATTCGAGAACAAAATGCCTAAAATGTATTTATTTTCATTGTTGTTTATGCATGCTGATAGCTTTTATGAGGAATCTGATGAGACAGATGAGAAGTCATCTGAAGCCTGAAGTTGTGATCCTAAATTAATTCTGACTCTTGTGAGCTTTGTGTCATTATGACTTTCACAACTCCTTCCCTTCTTGAAACATTTGCTGTCCTCCTACTTGGCAGGCTGACCGACACATCTAATTTAGAGCATCACACATGCATGGACCACGCTTGTTGGTGTCCTCCAGCAGTTTTTGCTTCCTTCTTTTATCCCTTTATCCATAGGGGGCACTGTGGTCATGGCCCGTTGATGGATGCCCAGCAAGATTTAATAAATAGAAATAAAGCAAATCTAGCCACTTTATAACCCACGGCAGTACAATCGTTTTTCATACCACCAACAAGAATTGTCTTGTATTTGTAAAATTCAAATTCTTTGTTTTATTTTTTCTTTTCTCTTTTTATATAAAACATGTTACAGGGCAAGTAACTTTTCTCATCAATTTTTTATTTGTGTCATTGAGTAAAAGAAATGAAGAAACTCTCACGGTACCAAAAGTAAGCGTGTGGGAGTCACCTACATATCAAAATCAAAATGAGTCAGGTTCAAATCAACACAAGAATTAAGGTAACTCATTAACATCCCACCTTCTATTTCAACCTCTCTGTTTCTACACATGTAGGCGTTTGCGTGTGAAATCTGCGGCACGCACTGATAAAGGGAAAGGTGGCATGATTAACTCAGCAACGTCTGGTTTAACAGCCTAATCCCTGCTAATCCGACATAAAACACAGCCTCTTGCCGTCCTGTCTCCTTCACTTAAAGAAAAACAAACACCTTCCTGTGAGGTTACAGCCGCACTGAGTCTTTATTACAGAGAATTTACTCATCGTTTTTAAGGACCCAGTCAGCTGTTTGCCTGAAATCACTCTAATAGTCTTTCATCTATAAATTTATATTGTATTTTCTTTTTACACATTATTGAGAAAAGTAAACAGTTAATGCAGAAATGCCAGGATGGGGATTATTATTTAAGCCTAAAAAGATCCAGATGAATGTTACACCTTGAAATTGTTTTCTTGCTCAAAAATATTAACTACTGTATTTCATTGTATTGAAGTAGAGTTGTGTTTAGGCACCATGCAAACTATTAGTCCACCTCTAACTGGTTGTTGCTTTTTAACAGCTCTTACTATCTGCCTCCACCTTCTAAATTCTCCAATAAATACTTGATAGGCAGTGCATACAACTGTATGCCATTGCACAGGTAGTACAGAGTGTTTCTCACTGAAAATGCTTGCTTTATGTGACTTGAAGCATTGTTTCTGCAGCTACAGTGAACAGAAAAAGTGACACAAGCAACATAATTCAAACAACACTGTGTCACAGCGAGGATTTAACAATTTCCTTGTGGGCTGATCACTGTAAATACCACCTTTTTCAATAAAGTAACTCCTTCCTTATATTGTTGTTTCCTGTATCGCCCTTTTCATTTTTCTGTTTGGTTCTTATATTATTGGTTTGTTTGCTAAAGTGCTGTTATTATTTTACTCTGTGAAGTAGTGGTTAGTTATGTGAACCTCGGGAAAAATGGTTGCTGCCTCTGTAGCAGCTAATTGGGATAGAGATCGTTTGTGATTATTTTCAGTTTGACTAACTTTTTGCTCAGCTAGTTTTTGTTATTAGTCATGCTTTATCACTTGTATATACATAAACTACTTCTTCACAGTCAAAGGGCACACACTCACACACACACATATTTATCTATCTATATATATTTAAATACATACATATATATTCTTGTATCATCTTCTTTTTATAGATGTATTTTTGGTGATTGTTTGCTTTAGAGTGGGTGTGAAGTAGACTTTTTCTCCTCATAGGCCCCTCTCCTTCGTTTTGAACTTATGCTGGTGGACGGAGGACAAGAAAAGAGAGAAAGGGAGGAGAGACGAGAGTGTAAGGGGGTGGGGGCGGGGAGTGGGGTGGGGGGGCTCACCATTGAGTTGTCCACCCACACAAGGCCCCCTCTGGTCACCTGCGTGGGTTTAGGCCGAAAGAAGGGCGAGGATGCACGCACACACGTGCGTGAGCACACACATGCGCGTGAGCACACACACATGCACACACAAAGAACAAAACAGCAGCTTTTCTAACCCCAAATGTCAAACGTACTAAAGTACTTTGGAATAAAAGCATTTTAAATGAGCAAAAAAGAACTTCCTCGAATCAACAGAGAGGGGGCATTGTCAGGATCCTTAAAAGCACTTCACAGCAGAGATGAGTTTAGCCAGAGAGAGAATCGGCAGAGAGATTAAGAAAAAATCTCCCAAAGCTCTTGGCTGTGGCATGATCTTCAAAAAATCATCATAATTAGTATCGTTCCAGACTGTCAAACCCGTGAGGCACGAAAAAAAACAATGCACTCTTCAATATTTTATTGCGTTATGGTAAATTATTTGATGTGTAATTAAGTGAGCCCGGCAGATTCTGTCCTCATCGTTTTCCTCCTACATGCCATCTGCCCCGTGTGTCCAGACTGTGGGTGACTGAAGTAGCTGCGGGGGGAGATGAGGAATTATTGTGGAAAATTATAAGAAAACTTGTGATGTAACAGTCTGAGTTACACTTTTGTTGTTCAAACCAACACTGCAACATCCACGGCCTCCAATAGAATGAGTAGTAGAAGATGAAAAGGGGGGAAAATATAGAATTAGAAGACCTCTGTGACTCTAGGAAGCGCCCAGAGGTATTTTAGTCTGGCAGAAGCTAACTCCTGGCCGGGGAGACTCCGGAGGATAGAGTGAGCCAGAAGAGGTGAAGCGAACAGAGGGGAAGCGAGTAAGTTGCTAGAAAGATGAGTATTTTTAGGGTGGTCTGTTATCTGTGGAGACGAGGGCGTGCGGTATCGGAGCCAGGTCATATCGCTGAGGGGGGAAACAGCACGGGCTCTCGGCTGGGACGATAGATAAGGAGGATGGGAACAATGGGTTCTTTCTCAGTCTCTTGTACATGCATACACTCATACAAAAACACACATGCACACTAAAAAACAAAAAACAAAACAACCACATCCACAGGAAGATACACCATAGCTTCACTCATACACGGCTTCTCGCAAATACTTAGAAACCCTCAACCGTGTTAAAAGATGGTTTCAGAATGGAACCAGAGAGCTGTTACAGGTGACCCAGGAGTGTGTATTTACTCTAAAGAGTAAACAACAAAAACCAACAATATTGCAGAATCTCGTCACTCCACTACTTATCTCGCTTTCTTGCAATTTTCCCTATCTGTCTCTCCTCTATTGTAGCCCTCTTAAGATGTAAATGCCAGCAGAACAGATGGATGGAGGGAACATCTCATCACTCTGACACCATGTTTATGCAATCACATGCAAACACACCACACAAACACACGCGGCATGCACGCGCACAAACACATATACACTTCATAGAAAGATGCTGATGGAGATTTCTTCAGTCATTAAAGTGAGCACATGATGCACAGCACACATACACACACACACACACACACTTTTGGTGTTTTGGTGTTTTTGATGAAACCTTCTGTTCGCTTCTTCCTTTGTTGATACTGAGCGCACGCGTGCGTGGACACGGACGCACATCCACACACGAATTGAGTAATTCGCCAGACTAGCAGCTGTTATGGAGAAAACCGGGTACCAGCGAAACGCCTCTGACATGCTAATGACGCTCTGTCGACCCAAGGAGTTCAAC
This sequence comes from Neolamprologus multifasciatus, assembly GCF_963576455.1. NCBI lineage: Eukaryota > Metazoa > Chordata > Actinopteri > Cichliformes > Cichlidae > Neolamprologus > Neolamprologus multifasciatus. The sequence goes on along the minus strand of NC_140456.1, from coordinate 22,759,797 downwards.
CACACACGCTCGCACCATACAAATTTAGAAAATCTGATTATTAACTGTCATGTAGCCCCGGGAATATCAGCCTGGTTTTGTGAATATTAAATGGTTTTAGCTCCCAGTGCGATGTAAGCACTCTGTGTAGGACTGCAAGCCAAATGAAACCTTAGCTCGCTCCAGGAATATCTTAGAGAGGCTTTGAGGGAAGATCCCTTTTCAACACCCAGCCACCCCCCACCCTCCACACGCACACATATACCACCACCACCCACCCACCCAATCAAATCCTCACTGGCAATGCGCTGCTCCTCATCTCTCTTCCCTGCTTCTTTTGTTCATCTCTCTCAGCCGCCCACACACCTACCGTCCCTCGGGCTTTTCTCTTAACACTCTCACGCACATGCACAAATTTACATTTGGCTACTTTGTATGTACTTTGCTTAAATTTCTTCCTCTTCTCTCTGTTCTCCTCATCGCTGTTTGACACTTGGCGATTCTGGTTGTCTTTAAATGCTGGTTCTCATGCGCTCATACGCTAACAAGCGCCTGTATCTAGTGGTCAACAATACACATGTGTGGGCAGGAGCCATCTGGGGCCTCGCAAGGAACAAAAAAGCGTGTAGGGATGTGTGTTTGTGTGTGGCGTAGGGCTAAGGGCCAAACGTAAAGTAGGGATTCGACGCCGGGGGATCTTTGTGCAAACCCCTCTCCAGAAAGCTGTGATTCTCAGGGGAGAGTGGGAAAAACATTTCGACCGTCATCAATCAAAACTTTGGTGACACAAATGACCAGAAACAACGGCGCATTCTCCATCCATGTCACCGTGTCCCCTCCGCCTCGCTGCCATGTCCCACCCACCTGTGCCGCTGCCCCATTGGCCTTCGCCATACGACGCCCGATGCGATTGGCTTGCTGGTCCCCGAGCGAAATCGTGGTCCCCTCTCGGCTAATTGGGCCTTTGTGATTGCGCATTCTATCGTGGGCCTGGCGAAGAATGAAACGTGAAAACGTTATTATGGCGGGTGGGGGAAGAGTGGCAGGTCGATGCGGGGAGATCGTTTTTGCCGCCTCAAAGTGCCAGATGCTCTTCCTGGGTCCATTATGATGCCACACAGGGCTTTGAGATGGTTTCGGCGTAGCAACTGTGCAGACACAAAAGCAAGATGGAGACCGGCTCGCACAAACACATACTTGCAAACGCAGGCACGCACACACTCACACATGAAGTCTCACATACAGAGAGTCCCCAAAAAAGTCCTAAAAACCAGACAAACACCTGCCATTTAGTGCTCTTTGTTGCTGGTCTTCAACAGGGGTCATCAGAGCATACGTTTGTACGTGTTAAACAAGGACCGAACATGATGGAGCAAGTCTTTTCTTCACCTTTTGTTGTTAAAATGGACGACAGAGGAGAGAAAACCAGACTGGGTCAATATAAATCGAAGAATTTACTTCTTCAAGCTGCGCGGCCCCTCAGCAGTGATACGTTTTCCAGGGTCTCTGAGAGAAGGAGCGTGTAGGAGGACAGGTCATGAGCCTGGCTCTTTGTGCGCTCCATCACGCTTACACACAAGGCCGGGCTCTTGAGCCTTTTTGTTTACGAGTGTTTTTCTTCTTTAATTAAGAACATGCTCATTTTTTTTACATCCATGTGGGATTTGAAAAAATACTAAAAACTGTAGCTGACAGACGGCAGAGAAATGACTGAAGCTCCATCAACCCTCCTGTTCTCAGCCTTAAAATAACCAACAGCCCACTGTGAGATGATCCTGACCATTCTTTGGGTTTCTCCTCCTTCACCCGGCAACCATCAACAACAGGTGGCGCTGTAGTCACATTCATGGGTATTTCGCTTCTCAGGACAAAGGACAACCTCAACTCCAATCAGGCACTTCAGGCCTTTATCAGGAGAATGTGACATATTCATGTTTTGAAATGCACGTGACTATGTGATTATTTTTTTAAGTGCAGCATTGTGACGTTTATGGCCTCCTGTACCCCAGCTGGCCCTCCTTTGGGTTATCACTGCTAAATGCCACTTCTGACGTGCGCCAGACAGCTTCTTCTGACTACAGCATTCATTTACTCCACCATTATATTTCTCAGATTAGGTGTTTTAAAGTGGGCTGACTAAGTTTTGTGGTCGAATCAGTGAAAAACGTCTCAATTATACAATAATACAGTTTAGATTTACAGCCAGAGCGAAGTTATTCTTTTCAACTAATGTCACCCGTTTTTAAACACAGAAGCTGCAGATCTGCATTTGCCTTCTTGGAAACGTTAACAAAGATGCTGAAGGATAACACACCGACGCTCGTATAGTCTAGAACAGTCATTTGCCTCGTGTCATTTATCATTACTGGAAGCATAGGAAGTGTAGGAGACCGCCCCAGTACCCACTGCTGCATCCAACTCGCGTTCACACTTGGTTTCATTCAAACACTTTTTTCCCACCGGGATGGAGCTGCTAGAGCGAGTGCGCGGAGCCAACGGGGAACGCACACGCTTCCACGCTGCACACATGGCTGCAAATCTGTGGCGAACGTTTTCTTCTACTATCTGGATATTAACATTAGTTTCAAGTTCGAGAACAAGGATTTATCCGCTAAATGAAGGTAAGGAAGGAGGGACTCGAATCCGTGTTGCTTGTGTGGCACAGTCGGGTCTTTTTTTCCGCTGTTGCGAGCTGGGAGAGATCCTGCGTGCGCTCAAGGCGCGTCCTAGGATAGCAAAGAACAGGGAAAAATTTGAAAACATCTAGAAGAGGAAAAAAGTTGAATTCTAAGATATCTTTGTAATATTTGTGCAGTCCAGCTGTGAGCTTTTTCTTCCTTGAAATATTTTTCCCTTTTCTTCTTTTTTGTTTGTTTCTTCATGTTTGTGGGTTTGGTCGTGGTGGCGAACACTGAGCACCTCTGTGTTTTTGTTACAAACAGTTAAACCGTTGAATTCATAGTTTGTGGTTTCGTATATGAATAAAGCTCCGAGGTCTTAAATCAACAGTTTAAAATTCTGTGAAAAATATAAATGTATGTGATATTAAATGTACATATATGACTCTGTGCAGTGGAAATAAGATAAAAATTTGAAACCTAACAGTGCCAAACCAATGGACGACTGCTTTTACTTCCATAACTGTTCACAGCTTAACCATCACTTACTTCTTCTGAGAAGTCTGTCAAATTAATTTTCTCTGCTTAAGAGCAATTCAAAAAAAAATATTCCAGACTGGTTGTCCTGAATACACCTGCATGTGTGTGTATGCAATTTTAGTGACCCTGCTGGATACCAGGACAGTGCCAGGAGAGCTGAAATGGGCAGCCAGTCCTTCAGAGGGAGGGGTGAGTGGGAGCTGCCTGTTCTTTTTTCTTTTTTTCTTTTTATTCTTTATGAATACACTGTTTACAACCTGTTCTCTCTTTGGAAAACACACTCACACACCCTCTCTCGTTCCTCACACGCACACATGCACATGCTCGGTCTGGAAACTGTAAATAATCATCCCACAGATTTTGAAATGCGCTGTTGTTCACCAAGCCTAAGTGCTAATATGAGACTGCTGCCATTGCGTTTGGCACAAGTAAAGGCATAAACCAGCTTGGTGGTGGGTGTCATTTTTTAGGAATTTTTACTACCGTACAGTTGCCAGAATGAATCCTGGTGATATCTGTTTCAGATTTGATCTTCTCTTTGTGTTTTTTTGTCATTGTCGTGATCTGCCATCCATAGTTCTTCCTCTCTTTCTCTCTCTCTTTCTTTGTTGTTCAGTGTCTCTCTTACCTCTTTTGTTGGTTTAAGAGTTAGTGGTGAACTTGACTGTTATTTCTTCACTTGCCATTGCCCTTATACTCTCACATGCTGCTTGATTGACAGGGTCCTGGTCTGCACGCACTGAGCTTTTGATTACAGGCACTCCCCCCACCTTCCTCACCCCTTAGCTACACACATACATACATACAAAACTCCATTTCTGTATGTTTTTTTTTCTTCTCCCTTGACAGCTGCGTAGGCTGACAAAAACTCTGAAGGAGACTAGACACAGAGACATCATACCCCATGTCAGCTTTTATACAGCTAACTTCCTCAACCAGCAAAGACACTACAACAGCACACAAACGCTCACACTATGTGGGCATGTGCACACCCTCACACTCACACACATTTTAACACACTGTACATAAAGAAATGCGTGGCTTACAAAAGATCAGTCTCGATTAGATATTCCAGGCCAATAGCAGCGCTGATACATTTTGAGTATTAAATCAATAAAGAATGGTCTTAAAATGTACATAAAACTGTAAAGACTAACATATTTACTGCACCGCTTACAAATCACCCAACATATACATAATATTATTATTAGCTGATAGGCAATAAGCCCACATTAGACAACGAAATCGACTCTGATGGCATATCGATCAGTCTAAAGACACACACTGACACACAAGCATGTCCTTCAAGCACACACACACACATTCTTCTGTCATTCCTCTCGCTCTCTTTTTCTCTCTTTGGACACGGTGCATTTAGTGTGTATACAGCTCTCACTAGCAGGGAGAGAGCAGATTATTATTCAGTGGCAATAAAAAGCCAATTTGGACTTGGGAGGCTCAGCGGTCATTTGAAGGGTCACAGTACAAGGCAAATAATCGTCTCTATTGAGATGGATGGTGCGGTGAAGGTTGAGCCTGCTTCACTCGTATGGAAATGTGCCTGCAAAAACCTTGGAGTCGCAACAAATCTGAACCACCGTCCACTGCAGAATATTGATGCAAGAATGAGCATTAGCCCGTGAGGCTTCACACAGCAGCGGTGAATCAGAGGGTGGACACCGGCATCTGAAATTTATTTTGTATATATGATGACTAGAAGTACCCCCCAGTGGACAGGCAACCAAAGTTTTTCACAGTGTGCACTTTTTTGCCAGCCACCGCTGCTTATGTGTGCGTTTAAAGCTTGTGCCTACGCTGAAGAGTTCAACTTTATGCGACGTATGCAGTCAGTTTCAGTTCACGCCAGCACAGTATGAAAATCAACTTTCAGACACTTTAACATTGCTGCCATCACAGCGGCTATTTAGATGCTTTTGTCAAAATTATATAACAGTCCGCAGCTGCCAGCATGGAAGGGTTTTGAAAACCCTTCTCTGTTGGTGCATTGTGGGAAATTAAACTGGCGTGTCATCTGAAATTTGAGTGCCAGCAGCCTTTTTAAATGACTGCTGCTTGGCAAATGACTTCTTTAATTTGAAAAAATTCAGACTATCTTGAATTAGGAGAAGTTTTGGAAAGCTGTTCTCCACATGACAGTTACATTTCATTGATATCAAGTCATTCATCAAGGCAACTTTGATGGAGCATCTGCTTCAGTTCAATTCCAGTCACTTCAAAGTTGGTCTTCGTGATGTTGGCCTGAACTAAATGCATTTTTGGGATGTAGTCTAACGCCTGTAGGCAGCAACATATGTCTTACATGCACAATCATTGCTCTAACTAACGAAGTTATACAAATGTGCTTGTTTGAAGTGGGAAGAGGTGAGCATTATGGATGAGAAAAACATCCCCATCAGGACGTACCAGGTGTGCAATGTCCTGGAGCCCAATCAAAACAACTGGCTCAGGACAGACTGGATCCCTCGGTCTGGAGCTCAGCGGGTCTACGTCGAAGTCAAGTTCACACTGAGAGACTGTAACAGCCTCCCAGGGGTCACCGGCACCTGTAAGGTACATGAAAGCGTGCTCAGGATGTGTAGTGTGCTGGTGAATGTATGGCCTGACTGCGGTAAAAAGTTTTAACAAAACAGCAAAGAATTCTGATAAAGGGTTTGACCTTTTTTAATACGTTAACTCTCATGATAATTACTTAATGGACAGACTGCCGCTAATGGACCTTTATTTTATATTACAGCTGATGTTTATTCAAGCACAAACCCCACTTTGACTCATTATCATATTAAGAGAAAAGATGAGTGCTGGTGCTGACGATAAATAGGTGCCTCAGTCTGTCCCTTTTTTTTAAATCCCCCTTTTGTCTTGTAGGAGACATTCAATCTGTACTACCATGAGTCAAACGAAGACAGAGAGAGCTACATCAAAGAGAGCAGCTTCATTAAGGTGGATACAGTGGCAGCAGACGAAAGCTTCACCCAGGTAACACCGAACAACTGAGTCAGGCTTTGAGTTCCCTCCGCCACTCAGTGTAATTTGCTCCTATGTGGAAAATAAACCCCCCCAAAAGCACTTAGCTGTAACGTTTTATTTGTTTTACAAGCACTTTTATCTTGGACGTCTGTTTTGCTGTCCCGGGAATGTTGGCAAGGTGCTTTTGCTCAGTCTTTGATAAAGTGACTTAGATTCTAATCTTGCAGGCCGTAAAGCTTATTTTGCCTTAGCAATCAATAAAAGTTATTCTGAATCGGAGCCAAGTGCTGAAGATGTGGAGATCAGCGGCGGTTCAATTGAAACGCCCACTTTAAGTTGAACAAGCAAATTGAATTAATAAGAGGTGACACGGTTTACTGCACTGTTTATTAATGCAATGCTGTTTCCTCTCAATTCAGGTGGATGTTGGAGACCGCATCATGAAACTGAACACAGAGGTGCGAGATGTAAAAGTCACGACCCGGAAGGGCTTCTATCTAGCCTTTCAGGATGTGGGCGCCTGCATTGCTTTGGTTTCTGTCAGAGTTTTCTACAAAACTTGCCCGCTAACCGTTCGTAACCTGGCAACATTTCCCGACACCATTACCGGGGCCGACACGTCCTCCTTAGTGGAGGTCCGGGGGTCCTGTGTCAACCAATCGGAAGAAAGAGAGGAACCTAAAATGTACTGCGGTGCTGATGGAGAGTGGTTGGTTCCTATTGGTGGATGTCTCTGTAACCCCGGATATGAGGAGAGGGGAGGTGCATGTAAAGGTAAGTGTTGCTGGCTACAACAGAGCTACTTCTCTTTTATGCTCTCCTGAATTAATGTGTTGTCACTTTGAAGTTTAGCATCTCTGTGAACAACAATCACAAATGTGCTCAGCTTAACAAGCTACTCTGAAAATATTGATATTCGGTTCCTTTCCTTTTTAAAGGGGCATTCGCTAGCTTGGCAAATGTGGTTTGGAGAGGACAACATAACAAATTTTATTCTGTTGCAGAAACAGTAGATAGTGGCACTTTTTTAGTGTTTTGTAAGGTATCCAACTGAAATTGCAAATTACACAAAAGAACACAAAAGAAAATTGACACCATTCAAAATCTAATAATATTCAGATTGTAGGTTGCAAGCTGAGAACAGAGAAAAGAGATAAGACGGGTCATTCTGAAGGTGAAAAAATCCATTTATGAATGTCTTCAATCAAATTAATGGGTTTTCTGTTTCTGGGGTTTCCGCTGGATACTTAGCAACTGCACGGCAAAGTCAAAAAGCAATGTGCAACGTGTAAAAGTGTAATTTTCACTTGATTTTTAGTAAAAATTCAACAACTTTTAAAATCAGTGAGCTTTAGTGGTGCAGTCCTATTATTGGCCTGCTCAGATCAACAGGGTGGCATTTATCTGTATGGACACATGCCCAGCCATCATTTAGAGTGGGTTAAATTAAGACCGATCTTTTTGCAAGTTGAAGTTCTGCTTTGTGTACCGAGCGCTAAGGTCTCCATATGAGGTGTGCTCGCATAACCACAGCCATCTGGACAAAAATGTCTTTCTGTCGCTTACAAATTTGGTCTGAACTTTACTGTAACAAATATGCAAGCTGTTCACACCTTTCACCGACTCACATGTGGCTCGGATGACGTGTAATATTTGGAAACGACTGTTGTGATAGTGAAGGCTGCAAATGTCCGCGCTTATGTGACAAAGTGGGGTGAATGGGGTCGGACAGACTTAGTGGAGACACTTTTACAACATGGCTCGACTCTTTCCATTCATGTTCACCCAAACACACAACACACATACACAGATGGACAGAGACCAATAGAAGAAGAGCTGTGGGGGTGGGGGTGAACGATTCACTGATGTGCTCCCTCGGTTTTATTTATGAAGCCCATCCCAGCAGGCTAATTGTATAACAAACAGACCCATAATTCAAAGAGAAAAGAAGGGACACTGAGAAAGAGAAATATACAGAGATGGACATAAAAAAGAGCGATGCATTGCCAGTTGGCCAGTTGGTGATTAAGAGAGAAAAAAACATTACTTTTTTCTTTGCAATGAGAGATGCAGTTGCCAAAATTCTGTATGAATATGAATAGTATGTGTCTCAGATGTTCTCTGAAACCGTCACCCGGCTTAGCTCATTTGTTTCATCTGAAAGGAGGGGGAGGTTTGTGGGGTGGTCCCTGAAGCCTGAAAGATGTTCCTCCTCAACTAGATTTAGGAGAGACCCTTGACTCTGTTGAACCTCCAGCAGATGTGAAGTGCCATCTATCTATCTGCTGCTCTCTTCTTCATCTCCCCACTCTCTCTGCCTGTCAGGTTGTTGGCTGGGCGCAGCTGCCTCAGTGGAAATTCATCAAGGTCTGAATGAATACAGAATGCATCTCTCCAAAACCTCTGACCCGACTGAATTAGACAGACACCTTAACTCTTCTCCTATTTTAAGTTTAAAATTTGCAGAGAGAAACAGAACAGGAGGGCGTAGTGGGATGGAGGGAAGAGAAATAGATTTCAGAAGAGATTAAGATGATCTGTCTCTCAACATGTCACAGACACTAAGAGATTTCTGGATCATGTAGACTCATGTGCCATCTCTGAGTCGGCACAACGCGTTCAGGTGAAGACAAAACCAGGCAAACTAACCTTGGCTGGCAATCCATCATTAGAAGCTGGGCTCATTTTGCACTTGAAAGACAATCGTATGTCTCAGTTTGGAGTCTCCTCTTAGCACTGCAACTTACAGTTGTCATGCTTGTAAGTTAGAGTTGTCATCTAATGTAGTAATGTTAGACCCGTGATGCACAGACCTAGAGACCTGTCTAAGATTATCTAGCAGCCACCAGTTGGAAGGGAAAATGTATATTCACTATGAAATTGATTGCTAACGCCCAGTTCATGCAGGTCAGGGACCCTTGTGAGTACTTTTGCTAGTGATAAATGTGTATTCTGAAACTGGTTAGGGAGTGGTTGCTTCAGGTTGCTGGCATCAAGTGTTACACAAACCAGAAAAGGAGACAGTTTGTCTTCAAAGTAAAATTTGTGCCTTTGTAATTTGTTGTTACACTGATAAGGCACAAGTTTGCACAAGTTTGCATTGCACTTTTTCCAAATTTCAGTACAACTTGGAGAGGGAATTGGGTGTATTTGGAAGACAAGTCAGCATCTTCCATGCTAACTACAGCCAAGAGTGGCAATCTGCTATCAACCAAAGCGATCACAAGGAGGTTTTTGGTGCAGCACTCTTTTTGCAACCAATTTCACCTGGTAGCAACCACTCACCCACTTGTCAAGGAATAGAAAGTTTGCCACAAAAACCAGAGATTACTGGGGGTTGGTGACCTGTTTCTAGGCCTGTGCAGTGTTACCTCATGTTGAACATCAACATCAGCTGTCAGCATCTTAAAAATGTGCTCTTAGCTAGCTAGCAAGGATTAGCATTAACAACATTCCTCTTAATGCTTTAAAAGATTTTGGTGATTCATCCCTCCTGCTTTACAAGCTCAAGCGACCGTTGATGGGTCACACTCAGGTTTGAGAGTTATCACTAGACAATCTAGGTTCTCGTAGTGCACTAAATGTCAGTGTGAGTGCACTGAAATGGCAACTGTCAGTGTGGAAGTTTTGTGACGCAGTAAGAGAAAAATAATTCACACAAGCAAGGATTAATTTGATTGCCTCCTAAATAACTCCCACTTTCTCTTTTTGCATGAGTTTTTAAGGTGTTTATAAAAACACAGGAGAAAAATCTAGTCTGATAGTAAAACACCAAACAAGTACATTTAATTATAAATGAAAAATCTATGCTTGTCTGCTGGAAATGTTTCATAGTTATATGTCTCCTGGTTCGATGGATTGTTACCCACATTAATATTATCTGCATGTGCACTTTTGCACTGGTAATGCATTTAAGCTTCTGCGACAGTTGCGGTTAATTTAAACTGAAACAAGCATAGATTTAAAGGAGTAAAATGTGAGAAGTTCATTTTCAGTGTTGACGCAAAATAATGAGGATGGAGAGGATGAGCGGAGAAGCTCTAGAGAGGAAGAAGGGATTAGATCATGAATGGGGTGAGAGAGGGGTTGAAAGAAGGCCACTGACAGCAGAAGGCATCAATACAGAGCTCCCCCTCCCCTGCTGGGGGTTTGTCACTTGGTGCAAAGGGGGCGAGTGGAGAAACACAAGAGAGAGGGAACTCCCCCTCTTTCTAAACCCTTGGTTAAGACCGAGGTCATGACTGAGCCTTATGAAGACGTCAAAAACTTTGGCTGACAGCCACACACACACACACTTGCAGAAAGAGTTTAGTCGCACAGAGCGGGGTCACGACCGAGGTGGATGAAGACGTCAAAAGTTTGACAGCTGCGATCCGTCTGGGAGGATTGGAAACGAGGGAGGAGAGACAACAGAGAGAATGTGAAATGTGAACGGCTGAAGAGGTGGAATGAAAGCGGAGCCTCCTGGTTTTCTCTCTCTGCTGGCCTCCTTTTTCTCTGTCGTCTGAATCTCCTCAATTCTGCTCAGTGCCTGGGAGGGTTGGAATGTTTCTGTGTGCGAGCGTGTTTGCATGTGTGTTCCCTCCATCCAGAGAGATTTCATGGTTGTGCTTCTTTCCAACGCACCTGCAGTGTCTCGTCAACAGCAGAAAGCAGTTGGACAGAAAGAGGCAGAGGGAGAGACGGCAACACTGAAAGAGAGATGATAGAAAGAGCAAGCGGATGATAGAATGAGTGCGTAATCGCTGTATTCAGTCCCTCTAATTATTGCATCGCATTTCTGGACTCCGGACATGTTGGACTGCTGACTTAGAGTGTGTGTATGTGCGAGTGTGAACAAGTGCACGTGTGTGTGTGTGACTGTGTCTGTCTGTGTACTGTATCTCTGATTTTCTGCCTAACAAAGCCCTCCTTCCAATATACTCACAGTTTGGAGGACTGCCCAGGAATGCCTAGAGAAGAGTGTGATGGGGCAAACAGAGAGGGAGGAGTTTGTGTCTCTGTGTGTGCATGTGCGTTTGTGTATATGTGCGCATATGGCAGGTGATGAGGCAAGCAAAGACACTGGAATAGCACGAGTGATTGTTTGAAGTGAGCCAAACTCAGGTGGGGGAAATGCTTTGCATTCCTCCGTAACAATCAGAGTTGCGTGTGTGTGTCTGTCTGCGTGTGTGCTATTGTCTGCCTCTCCCAGGTTGTTCTTAATGTACAGGAGGTTTGCCAGCTTCACCAGGCTGTGTTGTAGCTCCCTGGCATGGGCACAAGCTCCGCTCTCCCTCTCTGTCTTGCTCCTATTATCCCTCCTTTCGCTTCTCCAACTCCTCTACCCGATCCACAGTCAGGGGGTGGGGGTGTTGCTGCTGCTATGGTGGTGGTGGTGGTGGTGGTGGCAGGGGGTGGTGTGTGTCTGATAGGGAGGGGGGGTTATTGTTGCAGAGTCCCTTTCACATGCTAATGTTCAACACTGTTGGCTTTAGGCAGACACACACACTCACAAATCCACACACTTCTCGCTTCAGACCACCAGTTTATGTGAATATTTAAATTTAGACAAACCTAAAGCTGCAGCCTCGTTTCTATGCTTTTCTGATGTTTTAAATGCAAGACTCCATTGACCCTGTAAAATACAAGCTAAAATTGGCTACAGGGGAACTTTTGATTTTGGAGCCAGGCGGTCCATTCTAGGAAGTCCTACACTTGAAAAAGATAAGGATCCGATCCTATCTTCAGCCTCACCTCCAGCGTTTCCCCCAGCATTTCCTTGGGCGTTAATTAAAATGGGGCATGACCCCTGCGATTAACAGCGTCCCTCCTTCTCGCGTGACGGTCTATCAATCCGTCAAGCCATCCCTCCATCCATCCATCACGCAGACAGGTGTCAGACCGGAGCAGTGAGGGGTACTTCCTCCATCTCCACCCCTCTGCTGGGAAGAACCAAGGGACGATGACAGCTAACACGGGGTCAAGGAGAATTCACGCAAACGCACACACACCCACCCTCACACACACATGCATGCATACAGTGTGCCGACGAGGCTTTTAGTTGGATTTGGAATGAGCTGCATTTGCATTTTGGGTAGCAGAAGAATGCATATGCAAATGAAGACAATGCTGATAGTAATCAAAGGGCACCTTCTCCTGCATGTCTCTCCCTTCTCCCTCTCACTTCGTCTCCCCTCTCTTCATCTCTTTATCTTTCGCTTCTTGTCAGTGTTTTTCTCGTGCTGCCTCTCCCAGTCAACCTTCCCAATCCTTTACACTCTGTCACTTTGTCTCGCTTGTCTCAAGCAGCCGAACAGCTGATTGCTTTGTAATTATCGTCCTGTCTAACAGGCAGAATGTTAATGTGCCCACAGACACACACACATGCGTCTTTGTTTTGTTTTTTCAAATTTCCACCTTATCAGTAAGTGTGCTTCCCTATCGCTGCTACTTTACCGGTCAAAATCAAGCTCTCGCGCGGCCTTCGGTAGCGTAGGGTTAATGTCGGGTTAATGACACCCTCATGGGCTCTCATTCCAGGTCACCAAAAACCCACCCTCCTCCAGTAACCGGTGCTAAAGGAGACACAAAAGGCTACAGAGAAAAGAGAGAATAGAGACATAAGAGGGCGCTGAAGGAAGTTTATGGCTTCAAATACTTGCTTGCTTCTTTCTCTCCCCCCTTCAGTGTGTCGTCTTTGTTTGTGAGGAGGATGGAGGATTAGATGGGACAGAAACAAAAAGCAGTGTGCTACCCCCCTGGCAGATTCTTGTTGAGCCTTGTAATCAACCTCTAAGTCCTCCTCAGAGGTTCAGATAATTTTGTCTGTCTTACCTACACTGTTGATAAAGGAATGCGGAGAACAGCTGGAGAATGACTGTATTTTTATCTTGCACTTTATTGTCTAAACTGCCACAACACGATGAGTCACTCGCCACATGAAAGCCATTCTTATCAGCCGTGAGTGCGTTTTATGAATTTACAGGTTTCGACCGAGTAGTTTTCAGCTGTGTGTACTTGTGCGGGGCACCACTGGTATCGATATGGGGGTATAAAGAATGCCAGCCAACGCTTCAAAGGTTTCTCGTGGCTTGATACTGCGAGAGGAGAGCGATGTATGGAGAAGAGTTATCGGAGAAAGACAGATAAGTGGAGGTCGAGGAGGAAGTGCATGGGGAGCGAAGGAGGGAGACTGTGAAATGTGAAAGGGAGGGCAAATGAGTGTGTGAAAGAGCAAATCTGTGGAGGCTCACACACAGATGGGGCAGGATGGTTGGTCTGAGTAGATTACAGAGGAGACTTCCTCCCTCTCATCTACCGACGAGAGTGTCATAAAGCATACTAACGCACTTAAACACAAACACGCACACACACACACATCATTCCCAGATTCCTATCCACTCTCACTGGGATGTCTTCATCTCCCTGTGCAAATGTGAAAAGGGCTGGGGGGGAAAAAAGCGGAGAATTGGGAAAGACGGTGGGATCGAGGAAGGAGAGTGAATAGGGTGTGATGATGAAAAAAGAAGGTGTTGAAAAAATGATTGCAGTGGAAACAAATAAAGGATTTCTTTCTGAAAGTAAAGAGAGAGAAGAAATTGCTCTAAGCAGCCATGCCTTGCCATCTCTTTTGCTTCACCAGTGGATGTCAAGCAGTATAATTATGCACTCATTTATTGTATTGTTGTTCTGTCAATGCATGAACTCCCTGGTATACAGAGAGAAGATGTATCTCCCTCCACTCTTCCTCTGTCTCTCTCTCAGCCCCTCTCCTTCTCTGTTTCTCCTCTTTCATATATTTAAATGTCAATTATATTTGTGTGGGCTGCCGGCGCTGAGGAGTTTTGATGTATTCAGTTCTAGTGTTTCTGGTTTCTGCGTGTGAGTGGGAGCTGATCAGTAAGTGTTCTTTTAGGTGTTCCTTTCTTTGCTCATCAAAGTTAAAGATAAAAGAAGTCAACGTGCCCCTCCCCCCTCGCGCTGGATCTGTTTCTCTCTCCAGATTTTTCCTTAGCAGTTGTTTGTCTTCGGATCAAAACGCTGTCCAAGGAAAAACCTACTCCGCTTGTCAGTTTGAATTTTGCAAAGGCTCTCCAAGCATTCAATACAGGCAAAAACAAAGAACTGTATCAGGGGTTAGGACCTTGGAAGTAAATGTTGACAGCACTAATTGCAGCCTGCAGCGGGGTGGACTTTAACTCCTATAATCTCATTAATTATTAATATGTTTGTAAAGATATCTTGCACAACGTTTCACACCAAAAATTATTGGGTGTAATTTGGAATCTAATACGCTCAGAATGTATTTCACTGCCTATAAAGAATTTATACATTTCATTTCAAATTCATTAGAAGTTATGAATTGAATTCATAAACTGATTTTTAAACTAGATGTGTTTGGCATGTAATAAATGTAGAAAACTGCATAATGCCACCTGTGTGACTGGGCGCACAGTCAGAGCCAACATCAGAGCGAACTGCATAAATCCCAGACAGGTTAACACTAAAACAACACAATTGTTTCCTCCGCTTACATATACAGCCCTGTACAAAAGTCTTAAGCAGCCTTTATTTCTCTATATTTTGCTGGGTACATGGTAAATACTGAGATAGTGCTTTTCTACTCTTTCTGCAACCTCTGTTTTACACAACATACCTCGTTTATACAAATACATTTTTATGCTTAAGTGCTTTCCATATAACATTTACTCTCTGATGGATGCATCGGAGAGCACAATTTTAAATTCGAACCTCAGTCCAGCCATATTAGGTTTTTTCAGCTAACAGCTCTTTGGGAGTCACCTTGTTGGTGGAAAGATTCTATGTTATGCCTCTCAAATTGTGATAATGTCTTCATAGATTCAACTAAAGAAATGGGAAAAAAACAATGTGTTTTTGCATCTAGGTTGCTAGTAACAACGTGCTAATGATAGAATATGAAATTGGTGCTTTGCCAGGTTGTCTGTTATGTCTAGACACAACGCTGGTTTGTCCCTTGAGTTAGGTGCCTTTTATTCTTGAATGATAGGTCAGTGTTAAGTGACTTAGCAAACAGAAGATTATTTCCCTGAAAATGGTCAGGTAGAAAGACTGGAGAAGAGTGAAGAAGTTGCAAAGGTTGAAGTCTTGAGACACCTTCAAAAAGCCTGGAGAATAATTCCTCAAGAACACTTTAAAAAATGAATTTAATTTAATCTGAAGTTGTCCTTTATTCTTTGTAGCACATAGCAAAAATAGTGAGGTTCAGACATGTTCTCACCTCTGAAAATACTCATTTACAAAGCAAGGGTGGAAGGAAGGTGTGATGCATGAGGTCAGCGTTTTTATGTTACGAAGTAGTGGACCAGCACAGCAGTGCTCCTGGAGCAATGCGAATGCAGTTTTTTGTGCTCTCCAAAAAATAATGTTCATGTTTGAGTCAGTGTGGCCTGTTTATTTCATTGTTTTTTTAATGCAGATGTTTAAAATGGAATCTTTCTTTCTCTGTGTCTCTGCAGCCTGTCGTGCTGGTTTCTACAAGGCCAAGTCTACAGATCCAGGATGTGCCAAGTGTCCTCCACATAGCCACTCACTCAGAGATGGAGCAACTATCTGTGATTGCCATGCTGGATTCTTCCGTGCTGATACTGACCCTCCCTCCATGGCCTGTACCCGTAAGAGTACACACGCAGACACAAACGATACGTGTATGCATTTGCACAAACAAAAGCAATAAGCACAGCCGTCTTTACCCAAAGTCTATATCTCTAACAAACAGAGGGGCACACAAATGTGTCTGAATGCCACTCCTGTTTCACAATCCCGTTCCTTATGACTAAGCCACCATCTACATTCTGTTAGGGAGTGATAACTAAAGACATCAGGAAGTGAATAAATGCACCCCCCTTTCTTTCTCGCTGTGTAAGTCTATGAGTAGGTTCTGTGTGACAGACTTGGTGGCCTTGGTTAACTTAATTATGCCTATATACAGCACATGGTTTTCTTGGCCTGGGAAAAGCAAAAACACATACACACAATCTCTCAGACACACATACAAAAAAATAAAGGCCACAGACGAAAACATCAACCCCATCAAAAACATCTCACAGCCGTATGATTTTCAGTCTAATGCCAGATGTCTGCATTTTAGGCTGTGCCAGAAGCCCCGCACATTCCATTTACTTCCACATTTTGAATTCACGGTATATGGTTGATTTCATTTATGTTTATGCCCTCCCCCCACCGCTTACGCTCTTCTTTCAGAGCCACCATCAGCCCCACAGCAACTCATTTCAGTGGTGAATGAGACCTCAGTGGTCTTGGAATGGACCCCCCCTCATCGTTTGGGAGGAAGAAGTGACACAAGCTACAGTCTGGAGTGTCTCATCTGTCAGACTGGGAGCCACAGCCACACTGGTGGTAGAGCCATTCCTAGGAATCGCAGCATCTCTCAGCCTGAGGCTCAGCACAGTGGGCTGGGAATGCAGTCAGACCAGGGGATTGTGGGACCTGAAGCTTCTCATCTAGGCAGAGGTGTCTTCCAGAGCAGGCCTGGAGATTTTCCCCGGCCTGGCGCGGGCGGCAGCTCCGTCTCCAGCTCTCAGTTCTGCGCGCCCTGCGGCTCAGATGTGCTCTTCTCTCCCGGTCAGACTGGCCTCATGACCACCAGGGTGGTGGTGAGCGAGCTCAGGGCCCACACGCACTACACCTTCATTGTCCATGCGCGCAATGGGGTTTCCCAGGCCAGTGGTGCAGGGGCAGCACAGAGCGTGTCTGTGAGCGTCACCACCAACCAAGCTGGTGAGAAAGAGAAGTGTTTGTTTGTGATAAATCTGTTTGTCAGATTGTTGACTGTAACACAAAATCTGCTTATAGATGTTGTCCGTAAGTGGGTCAGCAGAATACAAGCCGCTACTCAGTGCGTGAGGAGGCCCACGGGAAGTTAGGTGGCATGAGTAAAGCTCCAAACTGTAGATTGCACAAGCAGATATGCACATGCTCTGCATGTAGGTATACTGCATCTGTGTGTATTGAAAGTAGCATCTGCTGTAAGCACTTTAAAGCTGTAAAACAATGGCAATTTTTCCAAAACCTTTCTGTATGTGTGGAGCTGTATGTGAGAACGCAAATGTACCACACAATGGGATATTTTAATTTAGCTACTTGCAAGAATTTAGCAGGTAATGATCTGGAGGATTCACAGTGAGCCAGCGGTCCTATCTCCTGCCCCTCTGCCTCCTGCATGCTTTACTTAGGAATACTTTGTTTAGCTCCTTGGTTAAACAGAGTATCCCGGTAGTGAGATCACATCTAAAAGCAGACTACTACTTTTAATGTCATCCTGGCTTCATTGTCTCCACGTTGTTCAGGCTTCATGTGTGAAAACTGGTTAAGTTGTTAATGGAGAAACACACGACAAGGCCCGTGTCGTGCTCTCTTCCAGCCGGAAACTTGTTTTCTTACTATCACTGTCACAGTTGCCATAGTTATTACTCTGTCCTCCTACACTTAACAACAGCTGAATTAATTATAGGGGTGTTTTCAAGAGGATGTCAGAAAGCATTCTGGAAAATGTAAATCACAGACTTAAAAACAAATAGAGAGAGTTGGTTAAAGGGGGAAGCGGATGCAATAAAAAGTAAATCGCCACACTTAAATAACTGAGCAGAATCGTGTCGACACTCAACAGCGCCGGCGTACCAAAGGGTGGGATTTTCCTTCTTTTTTTTTTTGCCCTAAAATGCTTAACCACAAAACTATTTGAAAAGTCACTCACATTTTATGAAGTGTTTCATTTTAGTTGTGAAGGTGTCAGCTGGTGTGTGGCGTTCCTCGCACATGCTCTCCATTAGTTTTCATGCGTGTGCTTTTATTTATTTCTTTTTTTGATGCTGTTACATCTCAACTGTCATTGCTGTAAGTCTTTATGGTGGCATTTAGAAAGCAGCGCACCTGCCTGGTTCCAGGTGCCCCGGGGAAATAACTTAGCTGCGTGTGCACAGCATGAGAGCGTGCCTGGGATCTGTCAAGCCCAACCTGCACTACCATATGGCTCGATATCGTATGAGCAGCCACAAAGGAGGACAAAGAGAGAGTTAAAAGGAGGGAAATATGGAGGGATTTAAGGGGAGAGAGTGCAGAATGAAGCTTGTCTCTGTGGAATAGGAAGGAACGAGATGTAGGTCAGTTCTCGGGTGCACTGGGTCAATGGGACTGTTGATAAACAGCCATTCTGAACTGCGTTCAGTGACGCCAAACTATCATATGGCTCACCTTAGAATCAGCATTTGTCACAGTTGTTAAAGAGTGGACTCAGGCACGGAGCTCAGAAATAATGACAGTGCATTTATTTACAGTGCAGCAAGGTGACAACAGTTCAAATGTGCAACAATGGTGATAGTGCGTCCCTCCTTCCGTGTAAGCCCGTGCGTGGTAGTGAGTGCCCGTCTCTCCTCCAAGTGCTTCCTTTGTGTCCGTAAATCCTCCGTCAATCCCTGGGTGAACACACACACGACAGCAAAATGAGTATGAAGATCAGACAGTACTTCAATAACGTTAGCGACTCGAAAACACTACCAGGCTTAGTGCAATACTCCAGCGCTGTCTGTCGCTCAGCCACACCATTAAGTAGCCCTGCTGAAGATGGTAGTTGATTGGCAGCAGCTGGTGGATTGACTGCAGGTGCGGCAGCTCCGGGCGACAGCACTTCCGGGTCGGAGGTAGCCTGTTGCTAGGTTACCTCCTAACACATCACAGCAGAGCCGGAGGGGAAGACAGGGCGATAGGAGAGACACACATACACACACACACAAATATACACACACTGGCAGGTCGACCGGTCAGGGCGCCGTCAGATCCTGACAGCATTAGAGCATATTCAGTTTGTCATTCTGCATATATGTTATATTGATGCTCCTCAAGCTTTATTTAAATAATGTAAACTATTTAAAATATTTCAAGGCCAATATGATGTAAAAGTGTCAGTGTCTGTTAATAAAAATACAAACCGTTAAATTTTGCATTTACCGATTGCAAAAGTGGTGGAAATCCACCAAAGACAGAGCCGCAATTTCACTGAACCGAGTCTTTCTTGTGGGTTGCACCTCAGATTTAGTAACAAACAGGGACTCGTGCATCACTGAGGATTTTTGTCATGTTCTGTGCCAGAGAGGCAACTGCAGCGATCAAACTCTTTTCCAGGCACAGTCGGTGTCTTTGCTTTGTTTTGATCAGAGTCATTACACAAAGGAAAGCTTAGCACAAATATATGGATCACCTCTTTTTCTGTGGTGTCTGTACTTGTGCTACGCTTGAAACTCCGTACCATTTTCACGATTTTTGTCTATCATTAAATATCTGGATGTGGTTCTGTGCTCACAGTAGATGGGATTGTACTTGGTGCTTTTTCCTTCTGTGAGGTATTGCGGCAGTTGGATGAAAATAGGAATATGGAAAATGAAATGTAGTTCAGCAAGCTTTTGTTATTGAAATAATTGTTGGTAAAAAATATGTTTGGCTCATATATCATTAAATTACCATTTAGGGAAAAAAAGTACCTCCTGCAGTACTCTGAAGTGCCCCTAGGGGTATGAGTACCATTTGAGAAACACTGGGTTAGACTATTGTCTTTGTATTAGTTCTCATCATGTTTCTCTCCTCTCAGCACCCTCTCCAGTGTCGTCTATCCAAGCCACTGATGTCACCCGGCACAGTTTGTCGTTGTCATGGCAACAGCCGGATCGACCCAACGGGGTCATCCTGGAGTACGAGGTCAAGTTCTATGAAAAGGTGAGCTGCCCGCAGGTTAATTCAGCTCAGGCAGCTGTTTGGAATGTCAATATGCCGGCTCGCTGTTCGCATTGCACTGATGGTGAGGATGGATTTGCATTCAGACACTGAATAGATACCCTTCTTTTTGTCCCGGCTAATCAGGATCAGAGAGAGAGGTCGTACCGCATAATGAGGACCTTCTCTCGGAGTGTCGATGTCACGGGTCTCAACCCCCTCACTGTTTACGTGTTTCATGTGCGCGCTCGCACAGCTGCTGGATATGGAGAGTTCAGCACTCCCTTCGAATTTTCCACAAATTCAGGTATTCAAACAGCGCCGTTCAGTAGTGGGAGTTTTAAAAGAAGCAGCTATCACTTTTTGGTTGGTGACTTCTGTGTCCTTCCTCCTTAGATCCCTTCCCTCTGATTGGAGAAGGAGTCAACTCTGCCTTCCTGCTGCTGTCTGTCAGCGGGGTTGGAATTTTACTGCTGATATCTGCAGCTGTCTTCATCATTAGTCGCAGGTATATATATATACACACACACACAGACACACACACAGCAACACAGACATACAAACACAAAAGAACCCATCCAGTAGCCATACACACCTATAGACTTGTTAGGCCGGCTAGAAAGTTCTCATCAGTGCAAAGCTGACGTCAACACGAGTGCAGCCTTTCTGTTAACTACTGCTTCTGACCAAACTGCTTCAGCGCACACAAACAACAGCCACAGTTCCCCTGCTATTGTGGGCCTAAATAATGTGTGTGTGTTACCTGAAGCTTTTAAAAGGGATTAAAGTGGAGACAGTGATAATCCCTTTGTCCCTGACTTGTCATTACAGTCTCTTCAGCAACATAGCATGTGTGTCAGCTTCCGCTGGCGTGCACCCTCACCAGCATGCGCAGATGCCCACACACACACACTCACGCACACACCTGCTCAGACACAAAGGTGTTTTTGACAGTCTCTTTGTTTAATGGAAAACACCTTTTATCTTGCGCTACCTGAGGCGTTGTGCCTCCTCCCTCTCTCGCTTAAATGCTTTGATCTGGTCGTTCTATGCTTTCCTGCAGCCCGTTGCTCTGCCTTCCTCATTGTCACTGCTTTCTGTTGCGGCAAATCCTTGAAAATCCAGCAAAAGGCACAGCCGTGCTAGAAGAGAAAGCACACAAAGTTAAAAGCAGTGTGACACACATGGCCTTTTGTCAGGTCAAATGACTAAAAATGACAGCACAAAAGACCCAATAAATGAAGAAGATGGCTACGGGCTCACTTATCTTCATTGTCTGTCCCTCATTTATGTCTCATCAGGAGGAGCAAGTACAGTAAAACAAAGCAGGACTCGGAGGAAGAGAAACATCTTAACCCAGGTACTGCATATGTGCACGTAAGGTCTCGTGGATGCTGTTTCTCCAACTATTCCTTCAGATCCACCTGCACATCTTATACACATACCGCCAAAAGATATTTACATAACATATGCAGTTATACAACAATTTCTCACCCTCCTCTGCATCCCTCCTTCTCCTCTTTCATCTTGTCTCCTCTCCTCGCCTCTCCTACCTTTGCAGGAGTGAAAATCTATGTGGACCCGTTCACCTATGAAGACCCCGATCAGGCCATCCACGAGTTTGCCAAAGAGATTGATGTCAGCAGTATTCACATTGAGAAGGTTATTGGCATGGGTAAGCCTGGCATCGGTACTCGCGCACACTCACAAACCCACACACACATGCTTACTTGGCGCTGACGCTGCTGTTTTTGCTATCTCTGTGTGTGTGTAGGAGAGTTTGGGGAGGTGTGCAGTGGTCGGCTGCGTGTGCAGGGGAAGAGGGAGATCTACGTGGCCATCAAGAGTCTGAAGGCAGGATACTCTGACAAACAGAGGCGGGACTTCCTGTCTGAGGCATCCATCATGGGACAGTTTGACCACCCGAACATCATTAGGCTGGAGGGTGTCGTCACAAGATGTGAGTAGTGCTCAGGTTAGAACTCAGTGTGGAGATTTTGCCTGATATTTATAAAACTCTTTACCTCTTCAGGTAAACCATTGATGATCATCACAGAATATATGGAAAATGGATCTCTGGATGCATTTCTTCGGGTATGGGCCCTTTTATTATGCTGTCATCTCCTGTTATGAAACGAATATAAATTTTGGTTCTGAGTGGTATTTAAAAAAATGTGGTGAAAAAGATTTAAGATGAAATGCAGTCAGTCATGACTGTACTGCTAGCTGTGGGTGTCTGTGTTAACTTGCCTTCCTGTCTCTGCAATTGTACCATTTCAGAAACATGACGGCCAGTTTACAGTGATCCAGCTGGTCGGCATGCTGCGCGGCATCGCCTCAGGTATGAAGTACCTGTCAGACATGAACTACGTGCACAGAGACCTGGCAGCACGAAACATCCTGGTGAACAGCAACCTGGTGTGTAAGGTGTCCGACTTTGGCCTGAGCCGAGTTCTGGAGGACGACCCAGAGGCCGCCTACACTACAAGGGTAAGACATACTGTTATTTTCCTCATGTTAAAACAATGCTTTGCTTTTAATGATTGCAAATTCATTATTCTTTATCACGTACATATTTCTAGGTTATATATATGTGCTATCACATCTTCAGTTCACACATTTGTTGTTAAAGGCGGCCAAAAAGCTGTAGAATTCGTCAAATGAATAGACGCCGCTGAAAGAGCGAAGCTTAGAGCAATAAACATTAGCAGTGAGGAGGTTTTTTCGCCCCCGACTGATTAAATGAAATCATAAAAAACATAAATTATTCAATTAACCAGTGTGACTTTTACTGCTGTTATAGGAGGCCACTGGGACTTATCTTTCTCCTGGGGGGAAAATCCCCATCAGATGGACTGCTCCAGAAGCTATAGCCTACAGGAAGTTCACCACAGCCAGCGATGTGTGGAGTTATGGAATCGTTATGTGGGAGGTGGTTTCATATGGAGAGAGACCCTACTGGGACATGAACAACCAAGATGTAAGTAATTTTAATATTATTGAATCCATGCGATGCCTTGTGGAAAAAAAGAAAAGGAATGCTGGAATTCTTGATGTGTGTGAATGATCTTTATCCTGGAAGAAAGAGTGAAAGTAAAAACAATGGCTTATGTGATGTAACACAAAGCTGTGTTTTTGGACATGTGATCAGCTCTGAAGCTAAAATGACATATACACATATACTACAGCTTCTGAGCCACAAGCATTAACATTAATTAGAATTTTCACAAACAAGTTGTGAGCTGTGACTTTCTCTAGAAGTCAAATTAAACTTTTGCTAATGTTCACACAGGACATGGGACTTAAATTAACCCCGTCTACATAACACACCCCACTTCTTTTGCATATTTCAGACAAAAATAAACTGTCCTCTGTGTACTTCTCTCTGAGCAGTGTCTTTGACCTCTGTGCTGTTTGTAAAATGTGCAAAATTTGGGTTTGAGATCCTTGGGTAAGTTGAAAGCAATCAGAGGACGTTTTATTGGAGATAAATATTGAGACTTATATGAATTGGCTGCTTAGAGTCATTCCTCAGCCAAGCCAGGCAGTAATTGTGTTTTTAGGACTCTGCACCAGCGACAGACGCAGCTGGAGGCACTTTGTTTTCTGCTTTTCCATCCATCATTAGTCTCTCTCTTACTTGTTAACATGATATCTCAGGAATGCCTTCAGGGGAATTTTTTTCAAGTCTGGCACAAACGTTCAAAGGTGAAGGTCACTATGGCGGGAAAGGATTTCATTACATATGTTTACTTGAATTTAAGGGCGGGCAGATTAGATTAGACTGATTTTCTGGATAAACGTCACTGTGACCACATAGAACAAGCTTTTTGGACATAACTCAAGAATTCATACGCTAATTACACCGGAGAGGGTAAAGAGATGAAGTGATTAAATTATATATCATCATGTGCTGCAAATGTGCTTTTGGTGTTGTAAGCCAGTAATAGAAGGGGAAATGGATGTAAAATATAACTTGATTTGTTCAAAACTTTTATCGACATATGAAGAAAAATGGTGTTACAGAGTTCATTTGGAGTAGTTGAAATAACTAAGATGACGTGTGGACATGTCTGCAATGTGATGGATTTCATCTGGAGCACTGTTTGGATATTTAGTTGATTTTTATTTTGTCCAAGTATTAAAAGGGGAAATTTGCACAAGCAGAGGTGCACTATGCACTTTATTAGCTTAGTTTTTTGTAGTGCATAGATTTATATTATAAACTTACTTCACTAACAGAATCAAGTGAACTTTGTTTTCTTTCTTTATGAATATCCCAGCTATACGTTTCATACCAAGACGGGTTTTGACTGAGTAGCATTTTAGTATCGCAAAGATTTACAGAGTGTGTTGCAGACATGTGCTGCTTGATATCTGCACTGCACACAAGAAAATGCAGAGCTGCACACATCTGCAGGAAATTAAAATCAATCGCAGTTAGTGGTGAGACGACTTTGGGAACCGTTTGGAAAACAACAAGCGAGTAATAAATCTTCAGTGAGAAGAATTTGCTTTGCTATTCGTGAAGTTTAAACGGTAGTCGCACGATTTTCATCATTTCCTTACAAAAACCACAGATTTATTTAAAAGTCTAAAAAAAATTGTTTTCTGACAGTAAGTATACACCACAGCATTTTTTTTTTTTTTAGCTAAGTGACTGTACAAGTTTTAGATGGGTTGCCATAATATTTTACCCAGATATTTGTGGTTCACAGAGAATGAATCATAATAATATTTGTCATCCTTATTTTTTCTGGCGCTGCAGAAAAGCAAGAGCGGGTCAAAGTTGGTCACTAAATGTTTGAAAGCTATCATCCAAATTTAAGATGATGAACATGGTGAACATTACACATTGTCATTAGGTAGATTAGTGTAGTGCCCATTCAGTGAGAGCGTAACCCGGGTTATTTGGCTAGAATTTACATGACAGCCTGTTACCATAAAAGCTAACAGATAAGCAGCTGATGCTACTGCTTTGAAAAGAAGGACAATTAGTAAATGGACGTTTTATGCTTCTTAAAAAGCAACACATGAACTGTGCTCTGCATGAGGATAATTACCAATGCTAACCAAGTCAGCTGCTAAGTTGTCAGGAAAGCTCATCTTATAGCTTCAAATGGCCATTTAAACATAAACAGGTGCAGTTTCACATTTTCTTGTGTTTGGTCTGCGTTTAACAATTTTCACATGGGACCAAATTTTTGGAACATCTTGGGTTTTGGGTTTTCTGATAACAATGTGAAACCTTTTTTAGGTGATCAAAGCAATAGAAGAGGGCTACCGACTGCCTGCGCCCATGGACTGCCCTGTGGTGCTGCACCAGCTCATGTTGGACTGTTGGGAGAGGGATCGAGCAGAGAGACCCACGTTCAGCCAGATCCTCAACATGTTGGATAAACTCATACGCAACCCTGGGACTTTGCGCCGGACAGGAGGGGAAAGGTACTTACAGTGCACGAAAGCAATGACAGTATTTTCCTCCAGCAAAGTAGCAATTACATGCACATCCACACATATCCAAATTCATACTGTACTCACACCCACTCGCACATCTTTATGATTTTTTTTTTCAGTTATGATTTCACACTCCTATTTCAGTCCCTTGCCACCACCAACCTGCTGTTTTTTTCTGCACATATAGACCCACAGGCACAATACTGGAGTCAGGGGTGGGTTCAGAGGTGTGTGTGTCGGTCATACCGGAGATGTGTGCGCCCGAGTGGTCGCTGTGTGAGTGGCTGCAGTCCATTGGGTTGGAGAGGTACAGAGACACCCTTGCAGCAGCGGGTTACACCAGCCTTGACAGTCTTCTGGCTCTCACACACCAGTAAGTGTACCTTCATGTGAAAATGGATTGAAATAGGAGCCACTCTGGCATTAAAAATGTCTTAAAAATGGAATCTGTGATTTTTTTTTTAAGCATTGGGCATAATCGAGTTAAAACTAGCAACAGAAACCCACTCGTATTTCTGAATCAAAATTCAGTGTCATGAAAAGCTGAAACAGGGTGTAAGAAGTTTATTTATTCTGTATAATCGCAGCTTTCATTCTGTCCTGTAATATTTAACACTTTAATGATTTCAATGCTTATTAACTGAAAAACATCAGTGATGATCCATATTACAGTCTTTTTAAAGTACCTTCTGTTTGTAAGCCTTGTTTAGTTTAACCAGAAACATAATTAGGGGGAAAAGTGAGTGATAAAAGCTACTCACGACTATAACATTACATCATTTAAAAAGCTAGTGTCACCTCATAATCTTACAAATGCTTCTTTTTGTGTTAATTGGGTGTTCTCATTAGCAGCGACTTTAGCTCACACTCACTCTTAATGGCATTAAAACAGACCTGTTTTGCATTTGTAGACTGTATATAAAAGAAGGATGCAACTTTCTGTGATGAATGGTGATGAGACAAACCCAGCGTGAGGCACAGAGGCAGGGGAGGTAAAAATCAAAAGAGCCTTTGTTGGGAGAGAGTCTAAAAGGTAAAAATTAAGCGTAAAACTAGAACCGAGCAGAAACAGCTGAGATTATAAAAATGCGTCATAACGGAGAAGAAGACAATGACTATAAATACGCTGTGAGCTAATTACACAGCAAGACACACGAGGGAGCAGGATAGAGGTGGAAATAATGAATCCCAGGTGAAACAAAGCAGGAATAAATAGAGAATCACAAAGATGGAAACAAAAGAAATAAAAACTAACCTTCAATGTTAACTAGGGATTAACCAAATGACAAATAACACTGATAAAAGTAGAAAGATGACGATACACAACTCGTGTAAGGCACGAGTTACTAGGAAGAGAGAAGGAAGAGGGAAACCCTGGGGGGATTATAAAGGTAATAGATTAACTCAAGAACCAGAACACAAAATCAAAACAAACCAAAACCAAAGGAAGTTAAAAACTAAAAATGTCACAAACTTCTCAAAAACATGGGACTGTGACACATCCATCCATCTATCGTCCTCTGCTTCTTCACTTCAGGCTTAGCTCTGAAATGCTGGATTCTTTCTAATAGTCAGCAGGGTTCAATCACTCCAGTTGCAAAAAAGCAAAGGTCCAAGTGTTTTTTCTAGATTTACAAACCTGTAAACTGAACCACTAGTATGAAGACTTTTTTTTAAACAAAGAGTAATGTTTATTTTGTAAATTTTAGTCCCATTTAAATGTAAAAGGCAGACATGTTTTGGACGTGGCTACACTCCAACTGCGAAATCATTGACCAGCCAGTTCTCACTCCCGAGGCATAATATAGCGATGATTTGCCAAGTCCCGAGGCGTTCCTGAGTAACGCGAAAGGTGACCTACTGCGTTCTTATGCTACACGGTAATACACGTTCCAGCTATGTATTCGAGCCCTAACTCTAACCTTATCCCGAACTTTAACCAGCACTTTAATGGCATTAGCTAGTGTTTTCCAAAGCGATTTAAGTAAAACAAACATATATGTGTAGATTCATTCCAAAAGGTTCTCATGTTTCCTCATTTTTCTGACCTCGTAATATAAGGACGTGTTGGGTGGCAGGAAGCGTATTAAACTGACGATTTGTCACCTAGTGTAAAATGTTTCGCTTTGGGAGTGAGAATGTGTTGCATTGACATGTAAGCATGCAGTGTCCTCGACTTCTAAGCCACACCCACTCCTCACTCATCATGTCTGCTTTTTTTTTTTTCTTAAAGCAAGTTGGCGATCATTTCAATATTTCAAGCCCTGAAGATGGGAACCCACAGACCAATTCACATTAGACATCGCATTAGCTGCAGTGGCCATCTTTTATATACAGTCTTTTTTTAAAATTAGCATGTGGTTTCTTGATTACGTTGCTTCGTTTTGTTGCTTTACTCTTTTAGTGCTTGGAGACAATGGTGTTTGCGGTGCAAAGGCATGAAGTATATTAAACTCTTCATATTACGGCTGTAGTTTAATTGATAGACCGCTGGCCTGTTATTACCCAGTGATTTAAATGCATAGTTGAGCAGATGCGAAACCCTAAATATCTCCAAATGTTTATGTGTGGTGAAAGTCAAAGTGTCGGTCAATTTAGAATAAGTAGGCTCGTGATCAAAAGAAAATAACAGCCAGCCTTATCCCTTAAATACTGCATATTGTGCCTTTGTGTGTCTGAACATTTATCTCTGTCTGTGCACCCACAGGGAGATGGACAGACTTGGAATAATCACACCGTCACATCAGGACATACTAATTGCTAGTGTGCAGCAAGAAATATTTTCTCAAATGCAACACATGCAGCACACTATGGTTCCAGTCTGAGCTGGCGAACGGATACAAACCTGTTTCATTTACCTCATCTGTGCACTTTAGAGGGACTTTTCACCAGTGGAAATATAAAGGAGCGGCGTAAAGTAGAAACGCAAAGCGAGACGGAAGAAAGGAAGATTGAAAAGCAGCACTTTTTGTGAACTTCCATCCTGTGGAGTTTTCTATAAACCGTGATCTGGACGTGGTCGCCGATAGCGTTGAGCTACCGGCAGCTTAGACTGAAGCCTCATCCTCTTATCCAGTTTCACTTCTTCTCCTCTTTTCTCATCTGTTTTCTGAAGGCTGACATGTGCATAAGCAGAATGGCTTCCAACCTAGTTTTGTCCCTTTGGCTGCTTTTGTGCTCGACTTGAACAAAATGTATTTTGTTTGCTCGTGTGTCTGTGTTTGTGCGTGTGTTTGTGCGGCGTGCGTAGCGTGAGTGCATCCTACATGAATTCTCCCTCGTCAAGATGTCAGCTATCATTGAATAACCTTAATATGCAACGTTAAAGAGGGAGCAGGAGAAGCCGGAAAGAATGTATCATTACGAGCTCTTACTAGTTTCATACAGGAGGATGATGCTAACCAATTGTATGATTTCGCTTGTGTTTTTCTTTTTTATATTCATGTTTTTATTTTAAACTGTATGAACTTTTGATTCTGTTGAAGTAGACATTTAGATTAGGATGTTGTCCATCGGTGTCCGTGTACTTGTCACTTGTTTGATGCTAAGAAATAGATACATGAAGCAGTTTGTTTATTTATGAGCTTTTTTAAAAAAAAAAAAAAATCTAGTTTGTGCATAGTAAAATAGAAACACTGAGAAACGTTGTAATGAGTGCCATATTGCATTGCAATAAATGCCAAACCATCAGTGTATGTAGGCTTTTAATTGTGTTTGAACAGAAGTTTGGAACTGTAATATATTTAAAGTTCACTGTAATGCACTCTCCGGGCTCTTTATGTTTATAATTTCTCCGTTTTGGCAGAAGAAAGTGTCCTCTGTGAAAGTCGAGACTTAGTCAGAGGTGCCTGTAACAAGGAAAACAACTCCAGAAGAACACCCAGCTGAAAGTCTGCTGGTGTTATCGCACACAGTGTTGCGTTTGAGTGGGTACGAAAGAGAAAAGAGACACAGAAGAAGAGAAAAGAAGGAGACAGAGTGGGAGAAAGGAAAAGCTGTGAGGAGAAAACAAACTTAAATTAAAAGAAGAGAAAATTAAGAGTGGGCTGTCACCAAGAGCATCTGTGTGGCCTCGTGCTTTTTAAAAAAAATTTTGGTTTCTTTCTTTCTTCTTCAGTTTTTTTCTCACTAAATTGGGCTGAGCCTGCAGTGCAAACATGTCAAATCAGCAAACATCTGTCTCCCGCTACACCGCCACAGAAATATACACTGCATATATATGTGTATGCTGCGACACACACAAACACACACCAGCGAGTTGATTGGAGGAACCCTTTGATATATATATATAAAAAAGGCGAAGATACGATTGGGTTTCATTCTGGCAAAAAATGTCAATGTTTTTCCGTCCTAATGAGAGTTGCCTGCGCACCAAGAAGCGAATACACACACACGACCCCCTGCCTCCCTCTCAGTACGTCCAAATCACACACAGCAAGCAAAATGCTGATGGTGGTTAATGAGGCGGAAGCCTCTGAGTAAGAGACAGAAAGAGGAAGAGAGAGACAGAAGGAAAGAGTTGTGTTGGCTTGGAGCAATGAAACGGGCAGCTTTCGTCAAATAATGAGACACTGACACCACATTTAGCAGGTAGCCTTTTGGAATGATGCATCAATGCACTGAACTCTACCTGGAAAAAAAAGAAACAGAGTAGCAGCTGTCTTATTAAGAAAAACTCTTCAAAGGATGAATAAACTCACTATCCACTGTTTCAAACTTGGCTGTATGGATGTAGCGTGTGTGACTAAGCTGGTAGATGTGCTCTGCAGGTGACTCTGTTGGTTTTGTAGTCACTTAATGTGCAAATTTGAATCCTGCTGATTTTGGTGATTACCTGATATTTCCTATAACGGCGCCATCAGGCAAAGGCACGGGAAAGAGCCTCTCTCATCAGTCGTTCCCGTTTCTCTCCCTTATCTCACTTTTTTTTAAGTAATGAAAACACTGTATCTCAGCTTCAGTCATTGCAGTCCATTCTTACAACATCATTGCTAAAACAACACAGTCCGACTTGTTCCTCGCTTCACTGTGTTGCTTTTAATTTGAAATCGTCGCGTTATTAGCCAGATGTCGTTTTTCTGTGTCAAACGCTACTTTTAAAGGATAGCACCCTACTTTTAAGGGGCTTTCACATGGCACATCAACACATTTTGACCTTTAGCGCATCTTTTCAGACAGTTTCATCACCACTGTGGAAAGGTCATGTTAAATTAGCATCAGTAAAGTCCAAACTTTACCGCCAGTAGGGCAGGTGTTTATTAGTCATAGGTTCAGGAGTTTGAGTCTTCTTGGTTTGTGAAATGTCAGCAGCTGTTGATTGGACAGTAATGAAATTTAATGCAAACATTTGTAATTCAAAGACGATGTTATCTTTTGTTTTTTGCTCCAGTGTCAGCATGTTTCCCTCTCTGGCTTTGACCAATTAACTTTTCTTGTGTTGTGTTCAGTGTCAAGCACAAACTGTTAGCATGTCAAAACACTAAGATGTGAACCATCAATACGTTAGCGTTAGCTTATTTAGCTCTAATCGCTATAAACCCTTGAAAAGATTCCCCTTTGAGTCTATGCCAAAGTTTTTTTAGCGAAGATATTTCTTGCACCACTTTAAGGTTACATTTTCATTGCATTTATTACGATAAAGCTCTGCCTGTAGGCGTTCCGAGTTGTCGTCAAATTGATCAATCACGGGGATGAAAAGGACACAGTTTAGTGCTGAATCCACATTGACTGCTGGTGGAGTGAGCAGTAGATATTTTAACCCTAAAAGACACTCTTGTTATATCGAGAAGGGCAGATCAAATTGAATCTTTCTGTCTACGTGTCTCAGTGGGAGGCGATTGTGGGTTTTTGTCCCTAGATTAGGGTGGGTACAGAGCCAGCTAATCCTACCCGCTCTTCCATGTGGGAGTGGCAGTGGGGTATCTTTGCTGTGCAGCCAGCCGTAATCTAATGGGAGCGAGATGGTGCTTTGTACACGGGCACGCTCGCTCACACACAGCTGGAGACGCACAACACAAAGTCTAGATTTGTTTCAGGATTAAAAGCATCACCTCAGTAACTGACATAGTGCCACAAGCATTCCCACGGTAAGCCCGATGAGGTTGCCTCTGTGTGCACATGTGCATGTGAGGCCGTGAGCGTGCCAAGCGTATGCGTGAATGCGGCTGTATTTCTGCCGGCTGCTGTTGAGCGTTATATATATATATATAAAAATCAGAGAAAAAAAAGGAAATGAGCGGAGACAAATTTATGTACACACTCACATCCAGACACACAAACTTGCAGCATTCAGTACCACTGGAGAAGCAGCTGCCTAAGTTGGCAGCCCATGTCCCTCTCATTATGCTGGCCAGTCACTCGTGTCCTGGCTCTCTCTCTCCCCTGCTGCTGCTGCTGGACAGGTAGCATCTGACACACATTAGCCTGCTATTAATAACTTCTGTTGCAGCCATTATCACACACTTAGGGAAAACGATCCCCAGGGTGCCATTTTTGCAGAGACATGCATTAAATATCCAAAACCACCCGATTTTCTCTGAAGTTCTGCAAGCAAAGCAACCTTTTTGTAAGACAAGATTCAGTTTTGCTTAGATGGAAACTCTTGTCAGTTGCAGTGCAATGATTTGATTACCCCTTTGTGTCTTTTTTAAAATTAGATTTTATGCCTTTTTAAGGAAGATAGTAGACACTTTAGGATTAATCCAGGATGTCTGTGAGCTCAGAAGTAAATCCTAAGGAATTTGTGTGGGTGTCGTCCATGGACCTCACCCAATAGAAAGGGAATACCACAGTGATTAAGATTAATCCTACAGGTTCGGACAATCAACACAAATACCATCACAGGATCTCCACCATCAATATCCTGTGGTGCTCTTTCTTGGGTTCTTTACAACCTGATTCAGTGTTGACATTGTGTCTGTTCAAATAAAGGCTTTATTGGGTCATGGAACAATATTTCTTACAAGGATCATGGTGTGTTAGGTTAGCCTATATGTTTACCCTTCTTATAAATGATGCCTCCAGGATTGGCAGGAGGTCAAGGATTCAACCCTTGGTGCAAAAAACCTTTGTGAGTGTATAGAAACATATACAGTGAATTGGGGTCTTAGATGGATTTGACTGTAATACCGTTGTTGCTTTTGGTAGTAACTTACTTTATTGGGGACCGAACCTATGATCACAGGAGCAAGATTCTGTTTATTATAGTTTTTCAAAAAGCCTTTAATATCTTCAAAATAGCCCCTCAGAGACTAGTAGCTATGCTAAAGTCAATAAAAAATATATTACGTAAAAGTTACATATTGATTTGCATGTTACTGAGTGAAATAAGTATTTCATCAACAAGCAAAACATGACTTTCTGGAGAAATCCTTGTTCTTACCCATAGCAGAGAGGTGTTTCTTGTAGATGATCACTGGGTTTGCATGAATCTCAGGAGTCCCTCATAAATTCTCTAAATCCTTAAGATTTCTTGGCTGCTGCTTGGCAACTTGAAGTTTCAGCTCCCTCTGCAGATTTTCTATAGGACTAAGTTCTGGGGACTGGCTAGGCCACTCCATGACCTTAGTGTGCTTCTTCCTTATCTGCTCCTTTGTTTCCTTGGCAGGATGTTTTGGACTATTGCAATGCTGGAAGACTCAGTCACAAATGATCTACAGTGTGCTTAAGGGAAGGAGGTTCTAGTCCAGGTTTGACAGTGCGGCACACGGACAGATTCATTGTCTCCTCAACATGTTGAAATCATCCTGTACCCTTAGCAGAAAAACAGCCCAAAGCATAATGTTCCCTCCTCTGTGCTCGACTCAACAAAATTCAGCTGGAGACCAAATCATTGTTTCCTCACATTACTTCCACAGTGTCTCACTGAGCTTTTTTCTGGCTGAGCTATCTTTTCCCCTCCCACTGTCGCTAACTGCTTGCTCATAGAGACTCATCTAATTCCTGAGGTCTTCTCTGTATTATTGTAGGATCTTTACCTGTCAATATAAAACACCCTGCGATTACTGTTGTTGTGATTTGGTGCCAATTGAATTGAATTGAATTGAATTGAATTGAATTGAATTGAATTGAATTGAATTGAATTGAATTGAAGGAGGAAATTGTTTGAATAATTTAAATAAATCTGAAACCTAACATAACATAACCATAACATATAACATTTGTCTTATTTGGGATAAGTATGGAACAAATCCACGTCACTCTCCTTTATCTGCTACCCATGCACCTCTAGAGAGAAATAACCAATGAGAGCTGGCACACAGAAACATACAGGACTAGTCAAGCATCCAGTCCAGAGCTTCAGCAATATCTGATTTAAGATCAGGTAGTTGGGGGAATGCTTGTCTGACTCTGTTTAAGCAGGGCAGAGGAGAAATGTAATAAGTGATAAGTGGTCAATCCAATCTCGCTCTGCATGCATCTTTGTGCCTCTATGTGTGCAGTGCACATACAGGCAAAACCTTGACGCATCTGCAGGCTTCTAGTTCTGATAAAGCTCCACAAAAGTACCAAGCTGGATTTGTATTATGTTCCACCGCAAACCACGTTAAATTGACGAGAACCCCACGAGCAAAAGAGACAGATTAAGAAAACATGGGCAGAGGCGAAGCACGGCAGCACGCTGTCAGGGAAAGTTTTGTCCTTCATCAGCCCTCCATCCCTTTATTCATCCATCTCATTAAGGATGGCTAGATGATCAATAGGAGAGAAGCAGTAGAAGGGGATTAGGATTAGAAATCGATGGCTTTGTTTTCTTCAGCCTGCCAAAGATAAACACTGCCTTAAGACACTGTCAACGCAGTGGAGAGTCTTTCAAGGCTTTTCATGTGTGTGTGAGAGGGCACAGCATTCCCTCCGCGTGGACGCGCAGACATCTGTTAGCAGCTTCTCACGCCAAGTTAAAAAGAGATGTTTCGATCCCTGCCATGAGACTGGGAAAAGGGGGAGATGGGCTCTGATCCAACTTAGTGGGAATCTTCTACGGTAAGATTCAACCAAGGCTCTAGCTGGGATTTTAGTAGACTTTTCATCCAGCGCACTTCATCACTCCATTGTCAGCAGTGTTGAACTGTGAGTGGGAGATACAGGTTATGCATCACAGATCAGCAACTGACTTCGCATCAAGTCACCATTTCAAGACTCTCTCAGAATAGCTGGAGATGACTGATGAAGAGGTAGTATCATAATTTGCTGGCTGCAAAGAAAAGTGATGCTCCTAAAAACCTGAGTGGGCTGCAAGGAGTGAGGCAAGGCATTCTGGGTAGGTGAGGCTCCACCTCCCACACAGAGATTCAAAAACATACCCCCTGCTTTGATCTCTCTTTCTCTGCTTTCTCTCTCTGCTCCTCTTCTTCTCTCTTCTTTTCACGTGCGTGTGCAGACGCACACACACACTGCACACTCACCCTGTTTGTTCTGGCTTTCGCCCCTCTCTGCTTTGAAAGAACAAAGCCATTTGTTTATGTTTCCTGCAGATGAAAGCTCAGCTTTGTGATGGCCCATTCACCCCAGGTACAGATGCTGTCGCTCCACCGTGTTTCTTTAAATCCATGAATTATTTCGAAATATTTTTAGTTTATTACTCCTCGTCTATGGTCTATGTTTCATTCCCCAACCTCTTTGTTTCTTCTTTTTGTGATAATCACCATGATAATATTACTTTTCAAAGTCACAGGTGTCTGATGTCTATCCTAGCCTGCATGCGAGCAGAAAGCAAGGGGAGGAGCAGAAATAGATTGGAAAGGAAAGATAGTCATTCAGTTTCCAGTGCATCTAATATGCATGTGATTGGCTTTGGAGCTTACAAAACAGCCTCAAGCAGACATTAGGAGAACATGCAAACTCCAAGCTAGGAAACATCATGCAGGTCTGATGCAACTATTTCACACTAAAGAATTTTTTTTTTTTTTCATTTTAGCGCTCATCAAGCGAGCCCATTTTTTTATCTAATGAAGACACATTTCTACAAATGGTCAAAAATATAGACCTGGGGTTTAAGATTCAAGAAAAACCCACCAATCAAGAAAGCACTTGGTGACAGTGGGAAGGACAAACTCCCTTTTAACAAGAGCAAACCTGAAGCAGAAGCAGGTACAGCCATCTGCCACAACCAGTGGGGGGTGAGAGTGATGCAAGATGTAAAATAATCACTTGAAGAGAAGATAAATGTAGTGAATTTTAATGAGGACTCTTTTTCCATTGCAGGTGAATGTACAGCAGTGGTACAGTGTACGTACTGGATCAGTGCACAGTAAACAGTACCCATGCCATATTCGTTAAAACTGGATAACATGCCTGCTTGTGTTACTGTGTGGATTAGTAATGTTTTACCAGTACATGTTTGACTGTTATGGTGCTCTATGGCAAAGTGGAATAAAGTACTGTTCACTGTTCTATCAAACTTTGGCTACACAGATTTTTTTTTTATGTTATTTGTTCTCACTTATAATTTTTTTTTTTTTTTAAAAAAGGCTGTCTGGCCCTCTGTACATCTGGTCTTCACTCTGTTTGGTGGTTAAAAGTTGGTCACTTTCACCAAAGTAACCCCAAAGCAGAGGTTCTCAACATGTGAAAATAAAACTGGGAAAACAAACAGACAATAGTCCGATGATGCTATCATGTTGACCTGCGTTTCGATAGATTCAGCATGTATCTTTTATTTTTTTGTTTAAATGATGCTCAGTTGGCACTAAGAGGCCCAAAGCATGCCAAGAAAATATTCCCTAAACCATTACAGCACCGTCAGCAGCCTGAACCATTGATACCAGGCAGGATGGATCCATGCTTTCGTGTTGTTTACGCTGAATTCTGACCCTATCATCTGAATGAGCTTGAGACTCGTCAGGCCAAGCAATGCCTTAGCTTCCTGTTCTTACCTAACTGGAATAGTGCCCTGTATACTTTCCTGCTGCTGTAGCCCAGGTGCTTCAAGGTTTGACATGTAGTGGATACTGAGATGCTTTTCTGCATGCCTTAGTTGGAACAAGTGGTTATTTAACTTGCTCTTGCTTTCCTGTCAGCTCAAAGCAATCTGGCCATTCGTCCCTGACCTCTGGCATCAGCAAGGCTTTTTGGCACGGAGAAGCGCCGCTCACTGGATATTTTCTCTTTTCAGAACATTCTCTGTAAACCCTAGAGATGGTTGTGTGGGAAAATCCCAGTAGATCAGTGGTTTCTCACTTTACTCAGACTTGGCTCATTAGATATTTGTATTAACGAGGCACTGAACAAGTGCACCTAATGAAGTAACCAGTAAATGTGTATATATACACACACCCACAAACACACAGTCAGAGGCTTTTTTTACTCGCAAGTTTAACTATTACAAAAAAATGCCCAGTCACACCGCAACCTTAATTTAAACCTTATTCTAACTTTAGCTCTAAAACCAGGTCTTAACTCTAAAGCGGCTGCATTTGCTTAAGGTGTGAAAAAATTTGAGCCAGCCAAAATGTTCTACCTTTCACAAAATTTCCTCGCTCTGGGCACTCAAATCGCTTCTCGCTAAGATAGCTGCACATGTTTTCATTTTCTAAAATGTATTTTTGTCTTTAGTTTCTGTTGAGAAATGACTACAATCACACACCTAGCTGAGCAGTACTTGAGAAAGCTGCAACACACAGCCTGAACAGACAGTTTTTTTTAACAGGCACAATCACACACACGTTGAGCAAGTGTATCCTTGCAGCTGTCCTCTTTTGAAAAAAGTATCTCGATGATTGCCTGAGTGGACAGTTGTGAAATGTAGCTACAAAAACATGGCTTTAAACATGGAGTTAGTTGCACTTCTGGGTTTGTTAAAGAATATGCTTTTGGCTGAAAATCAGGAAGCAGGCATTAAATAGGATGGAGAGGGGGGAAAGGGTGTGTGTCTGTGTGTGTGTATATGCGTGTGCACTGAAAGGTAGAAGGACAAAAAAGTGGAAAATCAAGAGAGGGACAATTTCATTCTCGGACAATTGGGCAGGTGGCTGCTGATCCTTGTCCATCACACATTCCATCAGTGCCCGACATGCCTGACTTGTCACCCTGACTGACATTCGCAGCTCTGGCCCACACAAGCACGCAGCAATACAAGTGTACCTGCACCAGCAGTCAGCAAATTCCCTGCACACTTGATTATATTTACTCTGCACTTTATTTGTATTTTACTTTTTCCTGAAAGCAAATGTGTTCACATGCTTACAAATTAAAGGAAAACTTGAACTCTGAGGCCCTTTTGCCGGCATGATTTGGGTCCACGTTTCCCCTTCGAGGAGAGAGACTGCTGAATCCAGCGATAAGCTTTATCTGCTGTCACTGGAAACATTTCTTTCCAGTTACAGCAGTCTCTTCCGAGATGACGACGCTCCCATTCATGAGGCACGAGGGGTTGCTTGACGAGTGTAAAAATGATGTGAATCATATGCTTCAGCATTCACAGTCACCAGAACAACTTTGGCAGATTTCTGGATCTCGCCACCGCTATCATCAAAACACCAAATGACTGAGTATATTTTGTAAGGGTGCTGTGTCATCTCTCCAGTTGTGTTACAGACATTTAGAGAATCATTATTAAAACACCTTTATGCTGTTTTATCCTTTAATTTGTCCCCCATCTTTGTATAGGCCACACCCAAGTGCGTGCTCAGTATATTTCCTCAGTACTTTTTATTCATTATAATTAGCATCACTCTGTCTTTCCTCTGTTTTCTGTTCATTATAATAGAAACCACTATGACCAGCATCACTTTATGCAGACTATCAGCTAAAATTTCTGGTGAGCTGTTTTGGTTGAAGCCCTATCTCTTTCGAATGGCGCCGCATTTATAGCAGTAAGTCCTCTGCTGATTTATGAAAATAAATACATGAACACAATCTCCAGAAAAGCAGTCGAGATGTCATATCATTATGTTTGCATGCCTTGAAATGTCAGTGTGATGTGGAGGAGTGGGATGCGTGGCTTTAAATACAAGCCCCCCTTTTATCATCCATTAGAAACACAATAAAATGACCTATAAGCAGCTGATATTCTGGTATATGTCTTTATGCAATTTAATTCTACGGTTCAACTAAAAGGGGTGAGAAACACTGTGCGACGTTTCAGGCACTGAGAATTCCTTTTCTGAGACACTCTGGTGCCATCTAGTGGACAACTTGTTTGTGAGGGTGATTTAGAAAACAAAAACAACAACAACAAATTACACAATATAATTTAATTATATTTAACACAGTGATCAAGCTACAAACACCGTCGCCTACAACGAGGCAGGTTAACTTCAAATAATGCAGTGATGTGGTGCAGTGCTGCTTATGGACACAGTCAGGGGGACAAACTTGCTTTAGCAAGCATCACAGTGTGTGGAAGAAGGATAGTACAGCGTGCCTTTTCTTGGATGCTTCAGTTCGTACTTTGTTTAATTTGGTAAATCTTGATTAATCCGGGGTGGCCGATTCGACTCTTCTCGCGTAGCCAGCAGGCGTGCAGCTGCTTCGGACTTTCATGGCCTTGAACAGTGATAGCAACTTTTTGACAAACAAAAAATATTCGTTTCCCAGTCACACGTTATACGCATGCAAACACATGCACAGACAGAGGCATAAGGGCACAGATGCATGTGGTACAGCACACACAGATTATCAACAATTTACAAAAGACCTTTTTTCTCATTTTTTCCCTCTCTTGACCTCTTTGAATATGGAAAACGAGCAAGTTCTTGGCCGATTTCTTGTTTAAACTGCTATAAAACGCAGTTTCTCACAGTCGCATATGGATTTAAGAGTTTCTGTGTTTTTTCAATTGTTACATATTATCAGAAAATATGAATAAACACTGGTTACGATTATACCTTAGTTAAAATCAGTAAGGCAATTTAAACAAAAGCTTTCATCGTCAGAGTTTGTCGAGTGGACTGGAAGAGAGAGAACACTGCACGCACGACACCCGCAACATCAACTGTGTTTGAGCGTGTTTTCGACCAACAGCTGACGACAAGATAATAAAACACACATAAGTATAATAAAAAGACCTTAGCCACTGGTACACCGATAAAGTGCTAGGAATAAAGTTACACACAGCTTTGACATGCCTCTAGTGAAAAAGACAAATGGACACACAAATAAAACATGAAGTAGTAAAGTCGGGTAGAGTCAAAAACAAAGAAGTACCACGTACAGTATGTCCATATTGCATAGCCAGAGCTGGAGAGAGTGATATCTGGACTATGTTGCTTCGCCTGCCTCCAGCCGGCAACCTGATTCTGGATAAGAGGCAGAAAATAAGCACGTGAAGGTTTGGTATATCTGGAAACTTTGGGATCAACTCTAAAATTTATCATGTTGTGTTTGTTGCACAGAGAGCCCCGTTTTTATAACACTGAAAGCATTCACAGTGCCAGCGTGATACCTCCACTTGATATCAGTAAGATTGTCCTGGAGCTGATGCTTTGAAATGTTGACTATAATACTGTAAGATTTTTGATTGTTTCTTCGGCTCAGCTAAATACTTCCAAAAAAAAGTTCACTCCTTTGGTTTTTATTGGCAAAGCAAGCTCTCACATGCAGCTTGGCCAATCAGCGCGTCCTGGTGGCTTCATCGTTAAAGTCTCATGGATGACCTCTGGCTGCACCCATCGATGCTGCCTCCTCTGTGAGTTACTGGAGAAAGAGAAGATTAACATTAGAGAGGCTGGCAAAGCAAATGCGTCCACTCGTGTCGGTTCTGTGATTTAACTTTGACTCATGAATGAACCGTGCACCTACTGGTTCACTCTCCCCATCTGAGCCCCGTCTGGACTCTGAGCTGCAGTGCAGAGGAGAGTACGCCCAGCTCCGATCCTCCTGAGTCTGCTGTTACCAAACACAGCCGGCAGAGGGCAGCGCAAGAAGAAAGAAGAGCAGAGGACTTAACACTGATTTGGGAAACAGAGCTCCGCAGAGACAATCCCTATTCCCGGAACAGTTTAAAGCTGCAATGTGCAATTTTGCATGTTGTGGCTTCTGAAGGTGATGCACTTATAAACATTAAAATCAGAATCTGAAATAAAAGCCTCATCATCAGATCAAGCCATAGCCACTCTGTCCAAATCATGCAGATCAGCTTTAAGGGCGGCTTCTCCAACTTCTCTATAATTTCAAAAGGGAAACTAGGTCTGTGTGAAGTAGATGTTACTTCCCCTCTTTGTTGCTTGTAAATTATTTCGCTGCTGCTTTTTAAAGTCACAAATAATTAATGTAATATGGAAACTTAAAATGTTAGCGTCACGGTCATTTACTGCCCCAGAAAGGATGATTACATTCAAAGAGGTTCAAAGAAGCTTGAACATCACTAAAAGCACAAAGCAAGTACAAGTTACAGTCAATTACATGTAGCACAAAAAGTAAGGACGTTTGTGTTTGGTTGATTATTTCTTTGTTGTAACAAAGAAATGCTTCTTGCCAAGTATTTACTGGTGGAAATCCTGTTTCTGCTGCCACACTTGTAAGGAAAATGCATTTGTGGGTCGAGGCCATGAAAAACTTGCCAAATCTTCTCTGCTAATGCCAAACAGCTTATTCTGCTGTTGACTCTTGTTTCGAGCCTCTGGTACCCCAGGTGCGGACAATCAATTGGCTGATTTGTGCCTGATTAGCAGCACCTGTGAGCATGGACCCTGTTGCAGCGGTCAGTTGGCGTCTGCCCCCAGTGTGCCACATTTTACTGGTCTGGATTAGCTACTTGATTGTATGTTCCACAAAACTAAGCTGGATTATTATTTGGAGTGAACCCAAGTGCAATCTCTAAATTGAAGGATACAGCCGATATCTGCACAGCTCCCACTGTCCCAAGAACATTAATAAAATCCTTTAAGACCCATCTCACCTTGGTCATTTATGGATCTGAAACATCTCCCTTCAGGCAGATGTTTCAGATCCATACTGACAAAAACAGACTAAGGAACAGCTTTGATCCCTCAGCCATCACCATGCTGAATGCTGCCAGATTTTAGACAATCAGATCCAAAACCACTTTGATGTACAATGTTTACATTAACACAACACAATATTATGTTTACATATTAACAACTGCAGTTAACATTGGTATTTACATCAACACCAATTTTTTTATTTGTATTTTTATTTTATTCTTCATCTATAGACCTCACTTTCATTGTCCAATGTTTCATTGTTACCACGGCAATATAGATTCTCACCCTGTCAGCACTTAGGAACCATAGGCATGCTTTTGCCCTATAAAAGTGGGACATTTTAAGGGGAAAAACTGGCTTTCCAATGGAATAAGATTTACTGCCAAAAAGCATTGTTACAACAATCAAATCATCAACCAAACACACATTTATTCAGACATATTGTACTACATTTATTTAGAGGTCCAGAAACCTACATGTTCCAACTAATCTTTACTGGCAACAAGCTATATGACATGCAGTTTTATATGCAGCGCCC
The DNA here is from genome assembly GCF_963576455.1 of Neolamprologus multifasciatus. Lineage (NCBI taxonomy): Eukaryota > Metazoa > Chordata > Actinopteri > Cichliformes > Cichlidae > Neolamprologus > Neolamprologus multifasciatus. The sequence goes on along the minus strand of NC_140456.1, from coordinate 22,718,047 downwards.
TTTCTTGTGACATCCGCATGAAATAAATCATAGGAAACAGACTTTATTTTACCTTCAAACATCATTAAGTAGCTATGTGTGCAACAGGCCCAACGGAACAGTTACTACCAGTGTAGTCTAGTGTGTACAAACATCTCCTGGACTAATGCACAGCTAACTACTTTGATGGTGACTTACATTGTAACTTGAACTAGAGTTTAGCTTACGACGGCCAAGAACTGGAGAGTACACCCAATATCTGCCATCTGCATACTGATGGATGGACACACACACATGGACACACACATGAAAATGAAGTGATCTGAGCATAAAATTATATGGAAAAATAATATGCATGGGAATATAGAAGGAGTTATAAGAGAAACATAAAGCAGAAAATGTGTAATGAATGGAAGAATGCAGCAAAAAAAAAAAAAAAAATCCCACAAAGGATAGAGCTGTGGAGAGCTGTGAGTGAAGCTGAGAGGAGGAATGACTGCAGATCAGCAGCTAAGAATCATGCTGTGCAGAAAAGGCAACAATCAAAAAGCATGGACGGTGGCTCCTGGCAGCCTCGTGCTTCAGTTGAAATAAAGCATTTTGAAAAGCAAGAGCATTTCCTATAGTGCGTGCAAACAGACAGAGCCCCCTCTCCCCCCCTCACCATCACAACTCTACCACGCTGTCCTGACTGGGCCACTGCAAAAGACCCAGCAGATCAAAGACAAACATCAGATAAAATCATCTTTACTCCCTGAAAATGGATTTTCTCATAAATCAGCTGTATGATCATTGTGGTTTGTTTTACCTCCTTTAAAACAAGCTTTAATTGGAGCGCAAAAACGGGGGAACTTACAAAGTATATGTCGGAAACCTGCACCTCCCCATCCAGTGAGTTGTGGCTGCTGGAGACAGACAGCTGATTGCGCGATGTACGTGGTGACTGCTGACACACCTGGGGGCTTTGAGGGACAGAGGAGGGGGGCGTCGATGGCAGGTGGTGAGAGGAGTTGTGGGAGTAGGAGTGAGAGGATGCCGGACAGATGGGGGTGAATGCTGATGCAGGAGGAAGGGTGGAGCTGTTTGGACCTGTGGATCGTGCAGCGGAATGACAGACTGGAGAAGAAAGGCTTAAAGACTGAGCAGAAGCAGGAGATGTGAGTGGCTTGGTGGACGGACGGATTGATGAAGTAAGTGTGGAGGATGAATACCCGCTGCACTGAGAGGTGGTGGTGGAGGAGGAGGAGGACACAAAGGAAGGAGGAAGGCTGGGTGATGAATACTGAGAGCAGGGGTTAACAGAAGGAGGAGTGGATGACATAGATGATGCAGTGACAGGAAGCAGAGGATCAGCTGCTGGATGGCTGGATGTGGGGATTTCTGTCATCTGTGTGAGCTCCGTGCTGTTTGGGATTTTACTGCATTAACCAAGACATAGAACAATGTTAGAATACCACATATGAATGGAATAGAATAGAATAAATGGAAACCATCCTGGGATTTTCGCACTGCATATGCATCTACCTGAGCTCCACCTCCACTGTTATGGTGTCCTGGCGTTCACCGTGAACCTCAACTATCTCTTTTTGTGACCTGAAAGCAGACAGAAGCACAGGGCAAGCATGACCGTGGAAGAACAATATCATAAGAGCAGATTAGATATAACATTTTATATTCATCGGATATTCTCACCTGGAAATGTTTGGTGAAAGCATTTGCCTCCTGTAGCGAGGGTGCTCAGGTGTATCGAATGGGGTGGTGGGTAGGGAGTTGTTTGATGACAGAGTGGTAGCGATAGATGCTGTGGTGGCATCTTCAAATGAAGGAGGGGTGCAGGGCGGTTCCTTCCCTGAGGGGCATAGTTAGGTAAGAGATCATGAGCTGTGTGCGCAAGAGAGATGAAAAAATGAGCAGGACATAAATTCTTTAAGAAACAGAGAGCACGCTAACATTAAAGGTGCATCTCAGGAGGCTGTACCACAGAACAAAGATCTATCTGAGTGTACGACACTGCACTGCACTCTTCTCTGAACCTCTGATATCTGAACTCTGCCATATGCTTGCAGTGGTCCTTAAACTCAGTTACCTGTACAAAATTAAAATTTAATTGTCTTCTTACATTCTTGCTCTTACAGGTCTTAGAAAGTTTACAAATGTTCCCTTTTTTACTGAAGTAATATCCATCTGGTATTGATGTGCACACCTCATATTATGCCCTTCCTGTGTCATCTAGTATTGATTTGTTACTTTTACTTATACTTTGTTTCTGATGCTGCTATGCTGCTGCTTCATCACTGCATGTTAATAATAAACAGTAATGTTTGATTTATTTTACTTAAAGGGAAAAGGAGCACTCAGCTGCAGAGAATAGAGGACGTCGGTGTCAACGTTAGAAAGCTGCGCTGTTAAATCACCATTGCAACTGGGCAATCGCGTTGCTGTATTAGCTTTTAACTTGGTGTAAAAACAACAACAACAAAGGAGACGTAAGCTTTCTTAAGTAACTTTCTAACACACAAATCACAACAGTAGTTCCCTCAAGGTGCTTTAGACTGTAAGGTAAAGGTAAAGCCCCTAATGAGCAAGCGGTTTAGCGACAATGGGAAGGAAAAACTCCCTTCTACCAGAAAGAAAGAAAACCCTTAAAGGAAACCTTTGTGCACCCTGTGGGAAATATTTCTCTGTTCTTATCAAGTCATTTCTTTCAATTAAAGCTTAGAAAAGGTCATACCATTGTCCTCCAGCATGGGGAAACTGCGAGCTCCTCTTAGGTTCTCCAAGTTGTCCAAGTTTTCTGGCCTGTCATCAGTCAGTGAAGGACGCTGCCCCGTCGAGCTGGCTCCTGCGCTGGACTTGGACATTAGAACCCCTCGTCCTCTCTTGGATGGAGACGATCGCAGTGCTGTAAATTCAGCAGACGGATTACTTGGACTCGTTCCCTTTATTAGGACCACAGGAAACGCTACAAACGGCGACCTATGCACGTGCATGAACTCACAGCAGCTCTTCTTGAACACAACTGTGCTACAGAACTTGTAGAACCTCTCAGCATAGAAGCTCGGTCTGTGAACCGACACAGTGTCCTGTGGGAGAATACAGGTCCCAATAAAGAAAGAGTGAAGATAAAATATATAAACATTTTCTATCCTTATTATATGCCGTAAAACAAAAAACAAGATATGGTTTAGACTGGTCTGTTGGGCTTGGATTCAAACTATTACATAACAGTTACATAAAAGATACTCACTCCATCATGGATGAGGGACTTCCAGGAATGCTCCAGTTTCTTGATCAGCCTGCCAGATGGAAAAATTCAATTATTTATTAGGTGCCGCACATATCTAGCAGTTTGCTGCTAAATCAGTGGCTAATATTGCCGACATAAAGCAATCTTCCCAAATAAAGGTTGATTTCTAGTTTTTCTTATGTAGATCCTCATTCCTTTCACCTGCATATTATTATTAAATGATTTTGCAGCTATTTAAAATATGACATGCTTGATGACATAAGTAGTTCCCAGTAAAAAACTAAGGGTTTGAGTATTAACAGTGCATTTTTTCTTAATAATCTTCCCAGAACTGTGCTACTTCTGCACCCAACTAAGCCTTAGTTGTGTTTTCTTCAGTGGCACACTGTCTCACAAGTAGCACACACTGATCACCTACCTGTAGGACTGCAGAATGTCAATGATTCCAATGAACAGCAGGAGGCGCTCCCCTTTAGCACCCATAGCTGGAATCCCACCCATGCTAAAGAGAGCAGAAAAGTTACCCTGTGTACATATTTGAGGTGAGGACGAGGAGAGGCTTTTTGAAGTGCTGTCTTACGTGTCATCCTGCTCCAGAGTGTCCCTGCATGTGGAGCCTCCCTGTATTGACTCCATGGCACTGGAATACAAGGATCTCTGCCCTGCGGGCCTCTTTTCATCCCCTCCTTTGATGGGTGAGCCCTGAGACTGACGCTCTCTCTCTGCTTGGGTCTTGTTGTGGACCCCAAGCAGCAAACTGTAGTCCATAATCTTAAAACTCTCCAGAACCTGATGTAAAACACATAAAATGCAATAAATATTTATGAAATCTTTGAGGAAAACTATTAATATTTGAGTATGGAATTAATGTTAGAGCCTTTTAAGCTTTTTTTTCCTGCTTTCCTCAAATTCTTTCATGAACTACCAGGAAGATGTGTGGTTGGCTTGGCTGCTAGATGCACAGTGTTAATCTACTTTTACAAAGACCAGTTTATCCAGCTCCTTTCTATTCGCCCTCTTACCAGGCAGTCTCTTTGCAGCGTTTTGACCAGAGCGCCGTATGTGTCCTGGTCCAGTGTGAGGCCTTCAGGAATATCACTCAGAAAGTCCAGGTCTTTAAAAGTGGGTTTGGACTTCTCTCTTTCCTTCTTGGATGCTCGCCGCTTGTATGTTGAGCCCTTTAAGTCGAACTTGAGATGCATGCGCACGGAGCGTGGTAGAATATTGTTCATCACAACCACTCTGATGTTCTTTCCTCCACACTGGACACAGTAGAGGCCAAAAAACTTTGGCAGTAAAGTCCGGGGGTTCTGGTTCAAGTTCTGAAGAGGGATTTATAAAGGGAGAGAGAGAGGCGCAGGGAAGAAAATGTGGCACATTAGTGGTTCATTTTGGTTGCAATCTGTGGCTTTCATCCCATTTCAGTACCATGCACATGCGAAACAGCGTGACTCAACACCAGGCCTCAGCTCATGCTTGTGTTTCTCCACCGTGTCCGTGCTTCGCCAATTAAGGAGTACCCAGCCTAACTCCGTGCTCTCACCTATCAAAACACCACCAACTGCTGACATCACCGCTAACCTGGGCCAACCGCAGAGGTTTAGATTAAGAGGATAAAGGTGACTCGAAGTTTCTGTTGCTGGTCTGCTCTGTGGCATGTGCAGTTCAAATCCAAAGCAAGATTTCATTCTCCAACTCCTAACATATTATCACACTTATGGAAATCATTCATTTGGCTTACTTTCCCAAAATGATTCTAATGGATGAGATACTTACCATGTAGTATCCAGGGAGCAATTTCTGCAGAAACTCAGCCTCTTTGTGCAGCACAGTTTTGATGATAAACTCATCATCGCGGGTCACGTAGAAAATTGAGCCACTAGCTCCTGGATTTGACAGCTCAATCAGTGGCTCATTACACAGAGAATACTAGACAGAAGCACAGATAAGAAACAGAGTACAATTTCACCTGGTGCATTTCCTCAATTCAAACAGTCTGACTTTACGATCTCTGGAAATATGTTTTTAACATGCAAATGCTACAAAAGCAAACTAATTCATTAATTTCATATTATGCTCGTGTCACCTGTTTTGACTGAATAATTAGATAGTCAGAAGTTCGTACAATATTCATTACGTCTTTTTTGGGTGGCTGCATAGCTTTGCTCATGTTTGAGCCACTAGAGCTTTCCACCATCCAACCAAAGGACTAATGCATCTACCCACTCACTCGACATTACTCATCAGCACAATAAAGAAACTATGTGTGTATAGGCTGTTGAGATTACTACAAATTAATGCTGTATTAGTCACTCAAATGAACTTACTATCTTTACTGTTGCATTCATTTATCTTATAAAAGTGTGCAGAAAGCAGGGATGATGTTTTACCAAAGCTCATTAGGCTTTAGCCTCATGGAGGCATTCCAGTAACATCAGCAAACTTCTCACAATATCTGACATTTGAGGTATTTGAGGTAATTCTCTGGTTGGAGGCTGGAGAAATGAACTGAGAGGTAAGCGCGTACCCTTTGATTGTAGCTAATTTGCCTCACATAGGAAGGCAATTTTCTATGGCTTAGCTGACAAAATGCAATTATCTCATTACTCCACCCCTCCACCGGCAGCACAAACACATGCATACACAAAAACAAACCGCTCTGACCGTCCGCTGACACTACCTGGAATTTTAAAAGGAAGGCTTTAGTCAGCTAATCTCCCTCTGGCACAGGTAGAATGTGAGCTTAAATGTGCTGCTGAGAACACGCTATGTCACCTCATGTGCACATGCACAGTGTGTGAATGGTCGTGCAACTGAGAACTGTGACCTTGATCTTGACCTTGACCTTGGGCATGATTTGAGTGGGAACTCATTAGGTTATCATTGTGTGCAAGTTTCACTGAAATCTGACCAATGCTTTAGGGAGAAGAGTAATTCTTGTAAAGATGTAAAGGTGCTCACAGCACAGCAACTATTACTTTGACCTTGAGCACAACACGGGTGAAGATCATTATGTGTAAGCTTTAATATATTCTGACTAATACTCCAGGATGAGGACTGATATTTAAATTGTGGATGGACACATGATGGGCGCCTTGCCGTGTCACATGATCATCTGAGTTAAAAAATATTGCGTCATGTCTAATAACTGGTGGAAATGATATCGACATACTGCTTTTCCCACAATGTTCCTACTATGCAAATACAATTCTAGCTAAATATTGACAAATAGGAGGTATTGGGCAGGATTAATATAGTTTGAGAGAGAACGGTTAAATTACAGTGAAATACTCGGAATCAAGTTTCAGTCAGGATGACTTTGGAGGTGGGTTACAAAGTGGCTTGCAGAGACAGTGACAATTGTAGGCAGGCTAATGCAACTTAAATAATGTGCTTTATATGAGATTTTCCACTAGGATGTGTAGAAGGATATTAGCTGATGAATTGAGACTGATGGCTAAGCTATGCTATGCTATCTTTAGTTTATGGAAATCTTCACTGCTCATCCTGTGTGTAAAGGAATAACAGTTTAGTTACACTGTAATTTAGATGATACTTAAATACACTGAGTGCATTGTGAGTCATCAGAGAAAATAAGTATCTCACCAGGTAATCATCCGGTCGGATCCCAAAAAGCTCTCTGAAGTAGCGGAAGGCCACAGGGGCGTAGGTTTTAAACCTGAAGTCTGGGAAGTGGTGGGCTGGTGTGAGGTTACTGCCTTCACTGTATGGAGTAAAGCGCGACAACAGAAAGAGGATAAGAAGCAATATCTCATGGAAATTGTATGCACATCTACTGATATGAATGTACCTGGGGAAGAAGATGCTTTCAACCATGTAGAAGTCCTGCATGAGCACATCTCTCTCGGGCTTGGAGCTGAGGTTGCCAACAGTATATCCGATACCCAACTGGATGGCACCTTTCAAAGCAGAGGAGGTTGTCTGGAGGCGGACAACAAAGAAAAGAGCAACAGACCAAGGTGTGGGTGGCAAACAGTTGAAATTGTGATGCCACGAAAACCTACAAACAGTATTAAGAGACAAACAGGCAAAAAAGAAAAAAAACAATAAAAGAAAAACCTTCTTGTAAGTCGTCTCTCCTGAGGCATCGACCCTCCTGTGGCCAATCTTCTTCTCATGCCCTTGGCTTGATCCGAATGGGGATGGCATCTGTCACAGATAACGTGTATTATTCCCATGAAAGTTACAATGAAATGAACTATTCAAGCAACAAATAGATGAGAAAACAGATCGAGCAGATGCAAGACACAGAGACAGGTGAGGGGTGTAGAATGTGAAGCAACAATGGCACCTCTGTTATTTGAGCCTTCCTGCTTGAATCTGTGGACAGAAGCAGAAAGAAGGAGAAAAATGTTTAGCTGTAAATTCTTCACACTTCACTCACTCAGTGCCCACATCTGTACATTACTCAGCATGAGTGAGTGTGCACCTCTAGCTTTAATATCAAGCTAAATAATTAGCCCCAAATTAGACTGAAAGCACACGTCAAATATCCCAAAGTAAAAGAAACAGCCAGACTCATTCTGTGGATGCTCAGGATCCTAGTTCAGAGTAGCAACATCGATTATGAGCACTACATGATAGTATGCAACATCAGCTCAAACTTTCTTAATTTTGTAGGTTTTAACGCGAAAAACTTTATCTGTAGAGCTTGAAAAAGCCAGTATAGCAGCATTGTCATTAGCATTCTGTTCCACATTACTTGGCTCAGGGTCATTTCATTGTAGTTCATTTAAAAATGGAAATGTTCAAACGCTACTTCTGCAGCATTTATTAATCTTGCCAAGTAAATTGGTGTTTAAACTCACCGCAGAAGAGTTTAGTCTCTACAAGTTAAAAATTGTTTGATAATCCAGAAAGAAAAACAAGATACTGGATGCAGTGAAACTGTCTAAATCAAACTGACATCCAACAGTCAGGCTGCTGCAGCGTACCGTCTGTGTTTTCTATTCCTGGATCAGTGAGATTTGTAGAGAGAAGGTAAAAACTCTATTGGATTGACTTCCTTCTTAATCTGAGTGCTGCCATTGGCCGAGGTGTCCAGATCACATAACCGACCAATCACACGCAAGGATTAGGAAAAAATCTTTCCAAGCGGCAGGAAGGACGCAACTAGGCTGTGTTTGTATGTATTTAATGGGATGAGAGAGCAGGAAGCAACTTCATGGTAACTTCCATGTTGTATGAGAGTCAACGTTAACAAAACATGCTGAGATAATGCATGAGAAAGCCATGTTAAAGTACACAGCAGACACTGTAGCAGATTTTGCTGTCAGTTAATCATAACAGAGCAGTTTGCTGATCACATAATTTGATGTCGACTCTTCAAAATGCAAGTATGATCTCAACTGTCATAAACTTAAACTAACATGCAGAATATTTGATTTAACAACAGTATGGGTAGCACACAGTCCTCCAAGGCCATTAATACAAGTGTATTCTCCTCTTACCGACTCTTTGCTTCACAATAGCAGCTGTTCACTATCTCAGTGGGGCGTTTGCTGAGTACTCTAAAGACAATGCACAGCTGAGGCTCCCAGGAGTGTCATTAGTTTGCATGTGTTTGCTCATGAGTACAATGTTCCTAGGTTACAGTTACAGGATGCAAACAGTTAATGGAGTTTATCTTTTAATGGCAATTGTTAGGGCCAGAGCTAGAGAAAGATTTTTAAATATTTGTCAGTTTAGAAATCCAATATATCAGCAATTATTTTCTTCTTTACAACACATGAAACATAAATAGATCTCACTAACATGTATTATGTGCAGTTACTTATGAGTTCTTGTTAAGATGATATGACAACACAGTGTAAAAATAATCTTGTTAGTGTATTACTTGTTTATGCTCAGCTCAGGTACCAACAGGAAAGTGCAAAGTGCCCTCTGGTGGACAAACTATGCAACATAACCACTCATAACACGGATGAGCGGTGTTTCTTCCCTACCTTTGTAACCATAGTTACTGCACTAGCATTTATTTTTGGTCACATGTCATTTGTGTAACTTATGCTGTTGATTTATAATGCACATCAGGTTTTATAATACAACTTTATGGTTTTTCGTTATTACGTTTATTAATTACTATTTATCTCAACATACGTTTATGTGTAGCATTATTATTTTTCATGGCACCTATTGCCAAGTAATTTTGGTTCCTACCTTGCAGTGTGGTTTTTAGTGGGATTGTTTTTAGAGTGCAAGATTTTGTGTGTTAGATAAAAAAGTGGAGTACACACTGTTCTGTTGGTATTTATTATAGAAGATATTTTTAAGAGAAACTAAAGCCTGCCATAAACCCACAGCAACAGCCAAAGACATTGGAGGACACTACCACGACCGTGATACTTTTAAAATTTGTATTTTTCTGATATAATAAATACCAGGATCAATATATTGAAGAATAGCTCATATCGGCTGGTCCATCGCCCTACAAATATATTGGTCAGGCACTAAATTCAAAGCCTAAAAGGTGAACTGTGTAGTGTCAGTGAAAATGTCAGGGGATCACCAAAGGTTTTCATCCTCCGGAAACAATTATTGGTCATTACAATCAATCCAATATGTGTTAGACAAACTGACTGATTACAACTTGACATCACCATAGGTAAAATCGAAAATGCTCAATAATTCGTTTGCACACACACACAAAAACCATTATTTTAACACATGATGCGCACGATTGCACAAACAAAAATAAGTGGATGATGAAGAATTAAATGATTTCTTTGAGGGGAGGTTAAGAGGACTGTTTTGAGTGGCAATGGGGCAAAACGTTCTGCCTTTTGTCAGGATGTATGCACCTGTAAACTGCAGATTAGTACTGCAACAAAGCCTCTCAGGCAAAACAATGAGGAGTATCCTGGGGTGGACGTGCACACAAAGAGTCTCTGTGGGATTAGGGTCAGGCTAGAATAACGTGTCACTGAGCTGCAAGCAATAAACAGGACAAACCCCACTGTGTCATCTGAGATTAGTATGTGGGTGACAGGCCACCTGTAAGATGAATTTACTTTGAATGTGTAATAAACGAGTTTAAAGGACATGTGCAGTAACTGAGAGCTCACTGAGGTATTCTTGTTATGACATATTTTCTGTCAGTGTTGAGAGAAATATGCCTTGAGGGCTGTTCGTTTGATGGCAAAGAGGATTATAGCTTTTCCTTATCAGCTGGGGGGAAGAAATGGTGGCCTGTTGCTGTGACATTAATGTGACACTAGACACGGGGGTAGATTTTGATGCTCTTTGCATTCAGATATATTTTGTGGACCGCTTACGCCTGAGCATGCACAGAAAGGAAATTTGCTGCAAAATTAAATAACAAAATTAAAATGCCATGGCATGCTCTGTGGTATGTGAAGCAGTGGTGTCCACCGCAATGCCTGAAAATGATATGCATTTAAGAGATTACTGTGTGATTTATGTTTTAATTCCACAAGAGATTACATGAGCCACTCTCCAGATATAGCTCGGAAGAGGACCGGACAGATGGCAAGAATTATGAGGACGGAGAGAAGCGGAGGAGAATAAAATGACACCTGACAGAGACGGAGAGAGAGCACACAACGTTTACCATTGGATGCTCAACAGCTAACGGTGTGTTTGTCAGCCTGTTAATGATGATGCACATACAAATGACTGCTGTCGTGTGTTTGCCATGCAAGTAAACGCTTCCACGTACTCATTTGGGAAAATTAACTTTCATCTCAGCTCAGCTTTATTTGGTCTTGTGGGAATGTGTGGACACATCCCTAATGTGCACCTTGTGCTGGTGCCAGCCTGCGGTGAGTCAGTGGCATTTAAAGAACACAGTGACTTCAATCTTGAGTTATTCAACCCACCAATCTATTGTTTAGTCCCACACTTTAGTGGGATTACCCTGGGCTACTACTCTGTGGATCTGTTTTGGTGTGATTTTCTCGTCTGTGCCTAGCTGTGTCCACGCACTGTTTGCAGGGTAGGATGCTGCCCAGCTATGCCCAACTTCCCGGGTTAGATCAGCTCTCATAGGCGGCGGCTATTAATAAAACCGCCACCATGTGATGAAATGATGGCAGTTTGACAATTTCACTAAAACATACGAACCAGGGTCCCCGAATTCAAGCTGCATAGATGGGCCAGCGGCCGCTGCCTCGCTCGGGCTGCCGTCATCCCCGGTTCCAGCTTCCATCTCCCGGACGGTTCCTGATCACGATGCGCAGCCGCGTCCTTCCTCAGCGGGAACCAGATGTTGCTGGATGCAGAACCCCGGTCCGATGTTTATTGCTATAAATGCCCACCACATAACTCCACGGATGCAGGTTTTATCGCTGTGGAAGTGTAGCGGCGCGGACATGCTCAGTGCCAGCGGTGCCGATCATCTCTGCCGCTGTTCTGCGTCATCGTCGTTATCACGCACCGGGTAGGGCGCGTGCCACTACAGCGCGAGCCCGCAGCTCTCAGCAAAGTAACAGCAGGCCGGGATACACTGGAGGGAAACGATAGGCCTGTACGTGTAAGTAAGAAGGTGCTACTTAAAACTTAGAAAAGTAAGAAGCTTCTGTAAATATAAGGACGTTGAAACAATGGCGCAGAAAGCTGCACACAAGGAAAAAAAAACACACGAACTATAAAGAGTTGGATGTATTGGTGCATATTAAAAGGTATGATGCAAGGATGCCAGTGGTTACACTGTCATTCAATAAAGAGGATGTATGTTGTGTTACAAGACACCAGTGGCCAATAAAATATCCACAACACAACCTATTTATTCTATCATTACCTCTTCTAAGAAAAAAAAACTATTTTTAGGTATAAATGAGACAAAGTTCCCCAAAATAAACAATTCGTTTTTACAAGTATTTTAAGGACATACAAGTTGGGGGGTGGATTGACTTTATTCTCAAAATGAATACTAGTTTTTTGTTTTTTTTTTCCTTAATGCGGCCCTAACACTCTGTTATACTGTTTATCTGCTGTAGATCACTTTTAAGGTCACTTCTTTTCCACAAATTTCTTACACTGAACACCATGCCGGTAAACCTGTTTTTTAATTTTTAGGAATGACCTCACTGGTGAAAAACAAAAAACTATTTTATGTATTTCAAGCTCTGGGATTTTGCATAGATTCAACCAAAAAAATAAAAATAAAACAAAACTGGATCTTTGTTTAGTTTTCTGTTATGCGTAGACAACACAGGTTGATGAATCATACTTAAATAATTCATAGATCAGTGTTAAGTTGCTTAACAAACAAGCATTCCTCTAAAAATGGTCAAGGACTGGACTGAAAATGACAGAACAAAAACAAACAAACAAAAAAACAAGGCTTTCAGAAAGCCTTGAGAACTATATGTAAAAATATAAGTGTTAAAAAAAATGCTGTGTGGTTCCAAGCTTTTACATACTCTATCAGAAATAAACAGACACACTTCTAGCAATTTAGAATTACCATCATTTACTTCTGTTGTGCAGGTGCATAAACAACACATCAACACAATATTCACAACTACATTTATTTTCTAATTTCATTATATAAGCCATGATTTTCAGGTACAACATTGGGCCCTTTGTCGTTTTAAGTGCAAACAATAATATCGGTAGCTATGCAGAAATCGATTAAATTTATTGCCTTCGGTGTTTTCACATAAAACTGACAATGACACATGAACAAACTTGTCAAAGTACCATTCAGAACAGAGGGTATTTGTATTGGACTAAAAAAGCAATGGCTGTTTGCAGTATGCTGTGAAGTGTCTCTACTTTGGTTAACCAGTGGATGTTCTCTCTTATGGTCATACGAGGTTTAGTGTGAGTGGGCTCTGGAGATAAGTTGCACGCAAGGGATCATCAGGCCGTGCCCCACCCAGTGCTGGGTTTACAGGCAGGCCGTCACTGGTCCAGGCACACAGACACAACCCTGTGGTCCATAAGAGAGGTCAGAGGTGAAATAAACACATGGGAGATGAGACTGTATTATTACAGGTACGTGGGCAGGTCCTTCTCCACCACCTGCACAGAGAAACAAGTGCAAATGTTACTACGGCAGAGTTGCAGAATAGCAGCAAATACTGCATATAACACACAGATAAGTGTACTGGGCAGACCAGATGGTTACAGAGCTGGGATGCTGAGTGATGAGTTGCACTGTGCAAAAGTCACAAACAACCTACTGTCTCAAAATCTGAAGAGTTTCAGTCATCCTCTGACATTAACATCAGCATAGAAACTGTGCACAGGGCCTCTTGCCCATATATTAACAGAAATTACTAGAATATGCCCACAGAGGTTGAAAGCGTCTTATACCCCACATCCTTCAAAAGGTGCTGTATTCTAGAGAATGCACAAGTATATACTGGAGAAAAAGTGTAGTTGCAGCTTACACTGGGATCATCTGTTGGGCCATATCTCTTCACTACTTGTCCTTCTCTACTTATAAGAAACTGGTGAGAAATAAGAGAGCAATGAAAAGCATTAATTTTCAAATGCAGTTGTAGTTAAAAACAACAACACCCCCCCAAAAGAAAAAAAGAAAAGAAAACAGCATTAAGTACTGAAGAGCATCGCAGTAAGAGTTCTGATTGTATTAGCTTAGTTACCTTTGTGAAGTTCCATTTGATGTTGCTGTTGGAAAAAAAAAAAAAGTACAAATGAAAACCATACTGCAAACATTAAAAGTCTGTTGTTTATTTAAACTGGAATTCTGTGGGTTTACACTGATGTGCAGATTTTGCTGTTGTTTTTTGGCTACACCACCTTTTATCCTACTCCCAGTTAAAACATACAAAAAAAATATCAATAATTATGCAAATCCCTGTATATGGAAATTCGATTCCTACCCGCAGATGTGAGTAATGAGGATATTCTGCATATAACAAACAATAGTTGACATTTTGCATAGCAACACGATCCATTCCTTTACCTTATTTTGTCCCTGATACTTTATGCATTTTACTGTATGATTTCTTTGCTTGCTGTTATGTGAATTGTGTTCTTTATTGGAAGGAAAATGTACAAAACTCAGTCAAAAGAAAAAAAACCCAGAGGGTTTTGATGTCCCTTGTTGAGTTCATCTACAATGCAGCAAAGTGTAGACAGTGCAAGAAATTAAATCATGTAAACGTCTTTCTACAAACTCGGCAGAAAACGACAAGAAGCAGGGAGGATGAAGGCAGTGGGATTAAGAGCAACTCCCATTTCAGGGTAAAATGACGTCATGCCTGCCAGCTGTTTCAACACCGTGTGGTAATAGTTACAAAATACTTCAAACTCAGTCCGTTCCATGGCTACAATTTTAAGCTACCACACTTGAAACTGTGTAGAAACACAGAATTTGTAATTATCCATGACCAGAATTTCAGTCACAGACTTCACTTATGAGATTACAGGTGACACAGGAAGGTTTTGTTGCAGGAGGACATGAATGATACGACATGAACATTGTCACTGTACACTTTTAAAAGACAGACATATTGCCAAGAAAACAGAACATAGAATAACTTACTTTCCCAGGGTTCCCTTGCCTTTGGGCTGAGCCTTCATCCACTTCCACAGAGGGTGAGCGTTGTCTCCATTCACCTCAATCTTACTGAAGAGATCAAACTCAGCATTGTAACCTTTGGCAAACTCTTTAATCTCTGCTTCTGTCCCTGGTTCCTGAATGCCACGAAAACAACAAACAACTACTAAATTAAGCTAGAAAATGTTAGCATGCACAGATATAAATATAACCAATTGGAAAATAGATCCGAAGTATGCAACAGTCTAGCACGCATGTTTGGTACAGAGTGCAAATCAATTAGTACGGTCTCCTCTCTGCCAGCCCACTTTATTCACACAGAACAGTGAAATTAACTCGTGTTGCATTTATGGCCACATAAATAATTTTGTTGGAGAAAGCACAAAATAAAGAAGGCTGGAGTTTATCCACCTTACCTGTCCTCCAAACTGGTTGCACGGGAATCCCAGGATGCGTAAACCTTTCTCAGCATAGGAGGCGTGCATTCCCGCTAGCTGAGTGTAGTTTACCCTGGTCTTTCCTCATTTAGAGGCTACGTTTACGATTATGCACACATACCCTCTGGCGAAACAGAGCACAAGGTGAGGTTAAAATGCTAATTTCAAGCATTAACTACTGGTGCCAAGTGGTTGATTGTGTTAATATTACTTTTACCTGTATTTCTCCAGAGACACCTCATTCCCGTCTATGTCCTTGGCAGAAAACTCATAGATGGACTTGGCACTGTGCCAGTCTTCCACCTGAGCACACTGCACAGAGGTGAAGAAAAGAAAGCGTACATGAGTGAGTCTGTGTGGTTAAGTAACAGCGGAGGCCCTATAATAAATAGGGCCTAAGAGAAACCAAGTTAGTCAGTGCTCTCAATGACAGGCGCACTTTGGCCCATCTGTGTCACCATTCACGTCTCCGCCCATCAGTTTCTACACATAACAAGTTTAATCTGTAAAGCCAACATTTCGTACCTTTACACAAGCCTGCCTCTAATAAGCAGAGGAAGGGGTGAGGGGTGGGAAGCTGATTAAAACAAATTTCTCCAGTCAGCCTTCGTTTTAATTCCCAATAGCAGCTTTAATCGGTTTAAATGGGGAAATAAAGCGATTACACAAAAACACGGACTCTCTCTGACGTTAGCTTACATCACCTAGCTCTCTTATCACCGGGAATGACTAGCAACTTTAGAGGTGTTTTTAATCTTCATACAGACAACCCAAGCATTGTAGCATCACAAAAGACATCAATTATAAGCTCGAACAGAGTCCGCTGTGTGCAGCGACTGAGGCTGAACCGTTAAATAGCGCCCCTGGTCTGCTATAAACGGGTTTAAGCTAGCGTTAGCAGCTGCAGCAACACAAACATCGGATCCATTTATCTGTTGCACTGCGGTCTAAAAATAGCCACACTTAATGTTTTACAGCGGATATAAGAAGACATATTCGCGTTTTTTAGACTCCTGGCAATATAAAGCAGGGGGCAGGTTTTTAGCTTTGCTATGTCTACTTACCATACTTCTCACTACTCCTCTGCTCCCTACCACACTCAAGACTGCGGACGATCTCCACTAGTGATGGGTCGTTCGCGAACGAAATGGCTCTTAGAGCCGACTCTTTGACGTGAACGATGCGAGCCGGCTCCTTATCGCGAGCCGTCACGTGGGTTTTTTTTTTCTTTCTTTCTCTCAGCCTCCCTCTCGCACTTTTTTTCTGCTTCACTCAGCACACGAGCCTTGTGCTTTGCTCTGGGCAGAGGGGGGAGGGGTGGTAGTTACACTCAGTAGCACAGGAACAGAGCCGGAGGGAGAGAAAGAAAGCCAGGGACAACAACGTCACATTAGAAAGGTATAGTAATCATCCACAACTATTTTCAGTTGCAGATGATAAAGGATTCAGAAAGTTTATTCATGCGGGCCCATATGACAGATGCATGTTCTTTTTGTTTTCATATTTTAATTTGTATTTAATTGTGTTGTGGTTTGCAGTGTTTTGTGTTGTTTCACTTTACATTTGTAAAAGGAAAAAGCTGAAAATTTAAATAGTTAAAAGTTGAAATGTGAATAGTTGATTTTTGTATTATATGATTTATTTATTACATTTTATGTGGAGTGAATAAATAAAAGTATATTTACGGTGGCCCCTAGAGACAAAGCACATACAAACTTCAAATCACGTACGAACTCTGAAGCACATACAAACCCTGAAGCACGTACAAACTCCAAAACACGTAAAAACTCCAAAACACGTAAAAACACGTACAAACTCGGAAGCACATAAAAACTCAAAACACGTACAAAAGTCAACAGAAGTGCTCCAGGATGCTGGGCGCAGTGTTGAGCTTTTGTTACGTAGTGGCTACACAAGCCAGCAAGTACCAACGACCGGATTTGGCGTGTGGTAGTAAGAGGTAAATGAACATTGTTTTTAAATTATTTGAATATATATGAGTGCCTGTGTATAAATACACAAACAATACACACATGCTTTCAATTGTGTAATTTAAGTGATCTAGTAGCTCTGCTTTGGAAGTTCAGTTCATGCTAGAAATGTGTTTTGGAGTTTGTACGTGTTTTGTCTCTAGGGGCCACCGCATATATTTATATATAAACATATATAAATAAAACCACTTTTTTTACGTTAGTAATTCCTTTTGTGCATAATTTAATATTATTGTTAATAATAAATTAATTAAAGCAACAAAACAACCTGAAGAGCCGGTTCGGAGCCGAAAGAGCCGGCTCTTTTTAGTGAGCCGAACCGAAAGAGCCGGATCTCTAAAAAGAGCCGGAAATCCCATCACTAATCTCCACAGCCACATGGTGGGCACAATGATCACATGACTTCTTCGGCCCTCCGGCTCCGCCCACAAAGAGCCTAGCAAAGGGGTTGGTGTTACATGGGATCAGCTGTGATTTTGTAAGCACAGAATATCCTGCGTAAAATCATGCAAATACAGAGCCCTAACGAACGACTGCAGCAGCTTCCTTCTTGCTGCGTCGCTGAAATAACTTTGAGTGCATTGCACCCCGTTGCAGCGTTATGGCTTGTAAAGTAGACTTTTTAAAACGAATCAACGTTAATTAAGCCTCACAGGGCAACATTACTCAAATGGACATGATATTTAGAATAACATCCATAATGTTCCTCATCCTTTTTCTTCCTCTTCTTTTTTTCGTCCTTTTGTAAATTAAACCAAAAGTTTCAGTTTTACATTTCTGTATTAATGTAGGGTCTTTACCTTACTATATAAAGTGTGTAGAGTCGACTGCTGTTGTATTTTGGCGCTATATAAATAAAATAAAATTGAACATTTTCATCTTAAGATTGTCATTTTAGTATTCCCTTGAAAAAATTAATTGAAATTGCATCATCCCCAGTTTTCCTCTACTGGAGTTTGTTTCTAAAAGAAATACTGGGAACTGCCAATGCTCCCCCTCAGCCTTTTTGTAGACACACCTATGGTATTAATTTGTCACCATGGGTGACTTCTTTCTTGAGTTACCACATTCATTTTCAGAGTTTCAGAGAAATTGACCTCTGACCTTGACTTTGACATTTTGATTATAGTATCCATTTGATACTATTTCAGAAAATATGATCTTGACCATGAGGTCACACTCACTAAGATTCAGACTCTGCACTGATGGCAACAACATTGCCTCATTCTTGAGTTCTCATGTTCACAAAGATAGATGTCCATACTGCGCTCCTGCCCACCCAGCTGGTTGATGATGATACACCATTGTCATCAACCAAAAAAGTGAGTGTGTGATTATAATAGATGTGTATATGTGGCCTATTTACTCTAAGGACCATTAGTGATCACCTAAAGCTCGACATTCTCAATCAGTTTCTGCGAGCGAGAGCCTTAGATTCAAGTTGTAACAAACACCCAAAAAGAGAAAGTGCTACAAAACCGATTCAGAGCTCAAAACAAGGACAGACTTTGTTCCTTCCTACAGTAGCGTTAAAGGCTGAGATTTTTGCTTACTCACTCACTGGGTAACAAGTTGCACCAGGACCACTCAGGGAAATCCTCATTTAAGTTTGTGTCTAAATATGCTTGTGAAATTAGAAAGAGCCAGATGCCTTGGATGCACAGCCTTGTCACAGCAACAGAGACACACTAACAGATGCCATTGAGGCCTGAGGTGCTGTCACTCCTGACTGCTTATTTTTGTAAACGAGACTGCGAGAAATGGATAAAACACTGGACTGAATGTGTTTATTCTCTATCATGAGCACACTATATTGGATAATTCATAATACAGCCTATTTTACTGTATGTAAACACATGAAAATATTAAAGAAGTATCACATTTTTTATATAATGAAGTGAAGATCTCAAGGACCACTGGATACCTACACTCACTTAGCAGATATACACTAATCTAATGTGATACTTGACTTTTTAAAACCATGTGAGCCTATAATTCATGATGTCCAGAAAAGCAAAAGAAGCACCATAGTTTCATTATTCTTCCAACAGAGGGCACTACGCCATTGTAGAAAAGTTTACTATGTTCAGTTGATAACTTTTAAGTCCTGGAAAGAATAATGAGATTTAAGTTGAGAAAGAAAAACAAGACTGTGGTTTATGAAACTCATTTTTATTTTTAGGCTGGTGGCTTATTCCTTTATACCTTTGATCTGGGACTCTGCAGTGGTTTAATGTCAGACCCCTTAAGACAAAGTTTTGCAGCTTTAATTTGGATGTGATCCTTCCTCAAACTAGTTACTGGAGTTGGCTTTAAAACACAAAGGAATAACTTAAAAGTGTAAATCAAGAGGTTATTGTTTACGGAAAAGTTGGCCTGTAATTTCTTTTTCAAATAAAATGTTGTGTGTCATTTTATTGGATTAATAAAAGAAACATTTTATTTATTTACTTGCTTATTACAACTTGTGATTTCTGTTTGTTTTTTTTTAATAAAATGTGACATATCAGTGTTATCTGTTACAGACATAAAGACCTGGATTTACTGTATTTCCACTGTATTCATGAGATCTTATTTAATGCAAAGAAAAACAAAGCTACAAGTGTAGAAATGTGAACATGGACTGATAAACTGGATTGTGTCACATCACAGCGATATAACTAAGTCACCTGAGCAGAGAAAATCTGTAACATTTCCAGTTAGTTACTTTTATCTGCAATATGTTTAATGAGCTGATGATATGGACTAAAAATTCACATTTTATAAGGCACTGAATGGTCGAGATTTGACACATAGCATGCATGTGGGCATAATTTCTTGCACAAATGGAGCCTCATAGCTTAGAATTTTGATTCGTTCAAATTGGTTTGATAATGAGGGCAAAGGACGGCCTTGCATAATTGCAAGGATTCCCATGCAAACCTGCTGTTAATATTCCTGCACGGCGTAACGCTCAGTGAGGTTGGCTGATGTGGATGTCTTCAGAGGAAAAAAGCTTTTAATTAGGATATGACAAAACGCGGAATCCACCACAGGTTTCCACCTGAATCATTTGAAGACCATAATTAAGCACCTCACATATAGCCAATTAAAACTTGAATCAAAGGGGTTCTTCTGTAAAAGGAATCAGTAGCATCAATGTGGTGTGTGCGTGTGTGTGTGTGGACGCTGTAATTAGCTGCTCTGCGTGTACTGCCGAAGTGAATGTTTATGAAATGATACAGTTTTCTGGTGTGCAGGTGGTTTGGGGTTAAATTTCTTCCGCGTAGCACAGCTGAAACAAATTAGTGTGTAACTATGTCATATGAACTGTGTTCATTTATAATACAGTGTCAAGCTGAGACAATATTATGCACAATGCATCGCGCCAGGCCGGACAAATATCCTGAAATATTGTTAATATGTATCAACACCTGTTACAGACAAGCGCACACACAAGCAAACAGAGTCACAAATACAGGTTTAATCACAACAACGGGGGATAAAAAGGTCACAAGATGACATTTCAAACTGATGCATGACACGAGCTCGATATTGTTTAAAAGCCTGATAAATAAACGGTTTATTTATTTGTATGTCGACTGTGGCAAAGAGGTTGCTCTCATCTGAGGCAGAACTAAGCAGCCAGCCAACAGCTGCTTGTTATAGGTCAGATATTCACAAATAACTAGGCATGCGTATGGAACATCTGTGTGCAAGTGACCAACATAGCATTGAGGTAAACCAATTACAGCACATTTTCAGCTGAAGTTTGGATGGAAAAAGTGAAGGCGAAAACTGCATATGTCTCTGTGTCAACTAAAGAGGCTAATAAATACAAGCATGTAAAAAAAAAAGAAGCTCAGACTGAAAGTGTGAGAATATTTCCACTCCATCAAAGTCTGCACTGCAGATAGTTACCCCTGGAAAATAGCTGTCCATACATGTATAATGTAATTAAAAGTATTTATAAAAGCAACTTTGCTGTTATTTGTTGTCATTTAATCATCACAGAGTTATGTTGGCTCATACGCCACAGAACCAGACAACCCTGCCCTAATGATGAAAAGTCGTATTTGTGAAAAAATGAGCAATAATGAATAGGAAACAACAGAGAACACAGAAGAACAAACAAGTTTCACATAAAAAAAAACAAAAAACAGTTGCCTAGAAACAACCTCTGCTAAACCTGACTCCCCCACCCCCCGCAATACACACACACACACACAACCACATGCGCACACACTTACACGCAGAGCTATGTGCACCATGGGAGATAAGATCAGATGCTTCAAGAAAAGTTAGGGTTATTTCTCACTGTTCCTAAGCAACAAGTTTGCAGTTTTCTTGCCTTCACCCTCCGTCGGCTCCGCTGGAAATTAATAGTCACATATAAATTAAGTTGACCACCAAACTTCATGAATTTCTCAGAAGTTGACTTTATTTTTATTGGCACAGTAAAACCCCGCATCAGCTCACTTGGACCGCTGAGAGTTAGAGGGACGGCTCGATCACATCATTTTACATCAAATGTTCTGGTATTTACTGGGTTTAAATTTTTTACCCCAAATGTGCAGGCCAGCTAACATTCCCACATTGGCCGTTGCTATTAATTTGGAGTTTGGAGAATGTGTTATGAGGGCCCCACGTGTGCCTGCTATCATACCCCAGTTCCTTGTAAGGCATAGGATGGTGTTGTAATTACTATCTGAATATGCACATTACTCTCACAGCAAAAAAAAAAAAAAAAAAAGGATCACGCTGAGAAGGGACCACTCACCAGAACACCTACACCACCATGCCACATTCTTACATGTTTTTGGAATACAAAACAAAAGGAGTGTAATGGAAACAGATGGCAACCTATATTTGCATTGGCAGAGAATCTTTTTACATTTAACCCTCACACTCTGAGGGGTTTGGTTGGCAAGGCAACATGTTCTGCAGTCTGTTTCCCACGACTGCATCTCAACAGTCCAGATCAGCCTGCTTATCCATCTATCTTCCTGGAGAGAATAGTAGTAAGACCAGGCAGGCATGCCCTGCGTTGAAATGTTCGACGTTATGCTGATAAGCAACTGGCAGCCAGCTCACTGCATTTCACTTCAATAGCTCTTAAATTTTTCCTCAGGATCGACACCTATAGTTTCAGAAGCCACTGCCTGACATTCTATCAGAAACCTCAATCTGACTTCAGCATATTATGACTTCACATGTCGTAAACATAAAACTTCAAGGGATTTTATTTTCCTAAATGCCTTTTTAAAATAACTGGGCAAAGACACTCTTACAGAACATCTCAAGCCTCATTAAAAAAATATAAGGTGTAGCGTATTTGCTGGTGGCCACTTCAGGTTTCCAGCAGTCTCATTTGTTTCCTCAGTTTGGGGACACTCTGTTTACCTGCTAAAGAAGGTAACAGCAACAACAAATAAAATCTTCTTCTCACATTTCATGTGTTGTCATTATTACATGAACATATTTGTTCAGAACTGCAGTAAAAGACACTTAACAAAAGCATGTCTAGAGATGACAAAACATACAGCTAATACAGTTAAAAAACAAACAAACGCTCCACCATCAACTGTTTGGCTGTAACTGAAAGTGCTATGTCTGGAATCCAGGCACAGCTCATTAAGCATTTAACATTAACCCACAGTGAGGCAATGAGGCGACAGCAGTGTTGCTGAGTGGCAAGGGCGTTTGAATGCGAGGTACAGTGGACATGAAATGAGAAACATTTCATATATGCACACTGGTGCTGACTGTTTTCCAACACAAGCCAAGTAAGTCTTAAAGTCTTAAAACCTGGTAAGGTGAAGACTTTGCAGTAAAATTGGCAAATTTGTGACACCTTTAAAGATTTGACTAAAGCATTTTACTTTTCCTTGTATTGTTCAGCTTCCCCTTTTGTGTTCATGAGGATCGTTTCTAATTTAAAGCAGGTGTCAAACTGCACTTTTGTGGAACAAGTGGGATAAGCCAGTTTCTTTCTTATTAAAACAGAGGGAAAGGAATTCCTTCATTTTCATTATTACCGCTCTGTGATGGCATACCACACATGTTACCTGGGGGTTGGCGTCTCCTCCTGTCTGGCAAAAGGTGTGGCAAAGGGCTGGGAGACCTGAAGTACCACTGACAGCCTAATTGGATAGAACCACATGCTTCATTGTCTGGGGGGTGTTTCATATTTGTTTAATTGTTTTGTATTAGTTGGTTATATGGCAGCCATTTTATTTTCCCCCATGTGTGTCATTTGGTTTAGCTAAACCAGTATTTAAGTTCCCCCTGTGTCATTTCAGCAGGTCAGTTTATCTTATGTTTGTTTCAGGGTTTGTTAATTATTATCTTGCGTTTAGTCTATTGAGTTGACCTCTTTTATTGGTTTGCCTGTTTAAGTTTTGGCTTTGTTAAATATATTTTCATATTTTTGGGTCAATAAAACCCCCTTTTTGAATTAAAACACCTGTGTCCTTTATGCTTTACTGCTTGGTCCCTGACATGCTCTCAGAGGTGAAGAAAGGCTGCGTGCTAATTTAGAATCTCACCTGACTGGTGGGTTTATGGGCTCCATTTCTCACAGAGTGACACCGATATGTTTGAAACAAGCTGCAGAAGAGTAGAAGCTCAATCGCAGCCTGTTGTGAGATAAATTACTTGAAGGAACAAATTTTTTTTCCCCCTAAAAGTCAATGAATCAATGAAAACGGATACTTATTTAATTTTTTTGTAGCTTCACTATGACTCAAAAAGAGAAACTGAACACGATTCATGTGATAGACTATAGAGAAAGCGCCTCGGTTGGAAATGTGCTCGTTCGAATTTGTGCCATTTTATACTATTAAGCTGCCCGATGTGCTGCTGGCTATCACAACAACACAACTCTGCTCTTTTAAAAGGGTTGAGTGTGTCAGCAATGTCACAAAAGGGAGCGTAATACACCAGTGTTCACCTGCTGCCTCACAGCATGACTTACCTCAGCAGCTGTCTTTAAATGAGGTCTTTCTCTTTCATGTCTGTTTGTTGTATTTCTTTTGCTTCCTTTACTACTGCCCCTCTGCTTTAAAAAAAAAATCCCCAGTATTAGTCTTTTCTTGTGTCTCTATGTGTCACGATGTCCCTGGTGTGTGTTTTTCCTGTGATATCGCAAAGTAAAAATGAGATATAAGGCGATTTCTTCTCAGTTTTTTTTAGCAATTAATAAAAACATTTTGTAACAATGTACAACATGTTTATCTATGACAGTTATTTTCTTCAAATGAAAAAAAAAACAACATACAGTGAAACTTATTGCAGCACAGACTCTACATTATTCAGTTTTAAAGAAAGCAAATTGTTTTAATAAGCCGAACTTTCACTTATTCTTGTGAAATTCATGTAGTGTGGCTCAACCACCTGCTTAGATGAAACTGAAGAAAATGATGTGATGGAACATCGGAAGAAAGTAATATCATTACATTCCACCCCTAACCACCTCTGTAAGACCTGTCCAGATATTCACGCAGGAATTAACTTGGTGAATATTAAAAAAGACCCCATGGAGCTATTTGAACAGATTTATTATTTTGTGTTTTAAAGGTATTCAAACTCTGCTTCACAGAAAGGGTTTCTTTGCTATCATGGGAAGATAAACACAGAAAAAAGCACATCTAAGAACAATGTATGCAAACCAGCTTTATTAAGAAAAACAATAGGGGTTTTAAAAAATCCATGTACGTGTAGAATTAAATAAATGGGAACCATCATAAAGATATAGCTGTAATATCATTGAAATGCAACCATGTAAGGGCAGCACGGCGGCACAGTGGTTAGCACTGTTGCCGCACAGCAAGAAGGTCCTGAGTCCAATTCAACCATCAGGCCGGGGTCTTTCTGTGTGGAGTTTGCATGTTCTCCCCGTGTTTGCGTGGGTTCCCTCCGGGTGCTCCGGCTTCCTCCCACCGTCCAAAGACATGCAGCTTGTGGGGATAGGTTAATTGGATAATCCAAATTGCCACTAGGTGTGAATGTGTGAGTGAATGTGAGTGCGAATGGTAGTTTGTCCCTGTGTGCTGGCCCTGCAACAGACTGGCGACCTGTCCATGGTGTACCCCGCCTCTCGCCCTATGACAGCTGGGATAGGCTCCAGCGCCCCCCGCGACCCTGAAAAGGATAAGCGGAAGCGAATGGATGGATGATATATGTTGCATAGTGATTATGTTTACTATATAATAATAAATATTACATATGATATTTTGTGAATTAACAAAATTGTCCAGTGACTTTTATGTCTTGCATTACTGGGGCCAGAGGCATTGTGTTTTCATGTTCACTGGTGTTGAAAGGTTGAGAGGATTTCTTTTAATTGATCCTGAACTTTCACATGGATATAATCGTGAAATTGTTTGGACGTTTGTGGGCAAAGATCTAAGATCTAGTCAAGGTCACCGTATCCTCACGTCATAAACTAATGTCAATTCTTACAAAGGCATCTTGAGTGAATTTCATTCAGCTGACACGATTGTTGAGATGAATGAGTGGAATAAGCTGATTAAAAATATCGTCGCAAAAAAATGGATGTAGCAACTGTTATGTCACCCACTGGTTTGCAAAGCCATAAGTTCAGGATTTTAAACACTGTATCTTGATTGTTTTAAAATCAGTTTTGCTCGTGACATAACAGACACCGTAACCTGCTTTATCACACGTTTTACTCTAAACTGCATCATGATTTACTACATGAACTGAAATACTGTATATGAGAAACTATACAGTTACGACTAGTGGTGCAACGGATCAAAAATCAGATCAATTTTCGGATGAGCAAAAATAGAAAAAAAAGACAAAAATTTGATTCGCCATTTACTTATTTAAGTATTTTTTGCCTATTAAAAAACATTCAACTGAAGACTCATTCCACGCACTTGTGTAAAAACAAATTAAGGTGCAATATGGACATTATGGACCATGCTGGGCATCGTCTGCACACGGCCATAAACAACCAGAGGAGTCTGTTCAGTGACAGGTTGCTTCTCCCAAGGTCAAGGACCAGCAGACTTAAAAAGTCCTTTGTCCCACACGCCATCAAACTGTTTAACTCCTCTCTGGAGGGGAAACGGGGACAAAGGAGGGGGGAACAAGTAAGCTGTAGTGCCTTTACACTTGAAATGTGCTGTTCCCTTGTACTCTCATTCCTTTTTATTCTATTTATCCCTTTTGTATTCTCTGTATTTATATATGTGTATATATGATATATTTCTGCTCACATTCTGCAACTTCTGTCGGTGCTGTGCTACTGGAAACTGAATTCCCGGAGGAACCCACCCAAATAAAGTTTCATCTAATAGGGCAGTACAGGGCTTTGTATCTACCACTCCGCTGTGATATAACGAGCAGTCACGTGGCTTTCCGTTGCCCTGAAGGTCCACCCATTTGTACCACTACTTACGACCATCCTTTATATACAGTCTATGTCAGAACTGGTAGGTCAAGGTCTCTGTGACCTTAAAATGCACATTTTAGATATAACTTAATAAATCATCTTATTATATCCTCGCGGCCAAAGTTCAACTTCAACACTCTTCTGGCCATTGTTGAATGCCATAAAAATGTGTCAAATTATTGACTATTTTTTGTCTGACTGGAGTAATTCTTGTAATAATAATAATGATAAATAATAAATAATGGATTGCATTTATATAGCGCTTTTCGGGACCCCTCAAAGCGCTTTACAATACCACTATTCATTCACTCTCACATTCATACACTGGTAAAGGCAAGCTACAGTTGTAACCACAGCTGCCCTGGGGCAGACTGACAGAGGCGAGGCTGCCATATCGCGCCATCGGCCCCTCTGGCCATCACCAGTAGGCGGTAGGTGAAATGTCTTGCCCAAGGACACAACAACCAAGACTGTCCGAGCCTGGGCTCGAACCGGCAACCTTCCGATTACAAGACGAACACCCAACTCTTGAGCCACGATAGTCCTTTTACTAAACCTTTATATGTGTATATGTTCAGCGTGACTGGAGATGACTGTTTCGTAATGGGGATTATTATGAACAATGCTGTGTCCTTTTGGCATCACAAGCCACTCAGTTTATTTAAAATCTTATATGCTTATATATAACTTAACCGCAGAACAGATGCGTCTTTACGAGGTACTTAAGTATATCAAAGATGCTATTACATATGCAGCACAGAGCATCACCGGCATTACTCAGGCTCTAAGTTTTATTGTCTGTTTTCAGCTTCTACATATGGAATTACATAGCTGTTTGTGGGAGCTGTCATCAGTATGGATTGAATTGCAGCGAGGAATTCTGCAGAAGCTGTTAGACCCATACCACCAGAGACATGAGTAATTACACACTCCTGTGGTTATGAAGCATAACCTAGTGAGGAGGCATATATTTGCCATGCTATAAATAAAACTTGATTGAAAGGATAATTATTTGGAAGACAGAACATGGATTAAAACAGACCCTCCCTTGTATTGTCACACTTTCAAATGCTTGAAGGGTACTAGTCAAAATGATTTTTTTTTTTTACCACCCTCTTCTCTTTCTGTAATTGTCCACAGCTGACATGGTTTAAAGAGTGGACGATGGAAGGCTTTGACAGGTGGAGATGGTCTGGTGGACTTGACACAGACGCAGTGCATACAATTTCAGGAAATGTCATTTCCCTCTTTCTCAAACACACACATGAACATACTGGAAACAATTCTCTGAGATTTTGACACAATAGCATCATGGAGCTGCTGCAGATTTATCAGCTGCACATCCAAGATGCAAATCCCTTGTTCCACTACATCCCAGAGTTGCTTTATTTGATGCAGTTCTGGTGACTGTGGAGTCCATTTATAAACAGTGAACTCAGTGGGATGTTCAAGAAACCAGTTTGAGCTTTCTGACATGGCGAGTTACCATCAGAGGATGAGTATACTGTGACTGTGACATGATCGGCAACTCAAGAAGGCTGTGGCATTTAAACAATTCTCAGTTAGCTGTATAGAGCCAAACGTGTATCCCCCACACCACCACAGTCACTAACTGTTGGTACAAGGCATTCGTGTCTTTTGATGTCAAAGTCTGACTTTCATCAGAATGTTGCACGACAAATCGAGATTCATCAGACCAGGCAACTCTTTTTTTTCCAATTTCCTGTTGCCCAATCATAGTGAGCCCCTGTAAATTATACAGTTTAGCCTCAGTTTCCTGTTGTCAGCTGACAGCCCAACCACACCACCTGGTGTGGTTGGGCTGCTGTAGCCCAACTGCTTCAAGGTTCACCATATTGTGTATTCAAAGATGTTCTTCTACATACCTTGGCCGCAACAAGTGGCTATTGTGTTATTACAGCCTTTGACCTCTGACATTAGGCAATAACAAGGCTTAAAAACAGCTTTTTCCCCATTCTGATCCTTGGTTTGAACTTTAGTAGCTTAAACTTCTAATTAAAGCTGAAAGTTTGCACTTCAATCACATCTCAATTTCTTTTTAATTAAACTGTGATCAGAATGACTCACCTGCAGTACAAAATATACACTCCCCCCCCCAGTTTTCTTCACACATCAGTGCTTTTTGCACTGCTAAACTTTCAATGTCCATGCAGCTTTGCATCGTAACCTTACCGTTTCACTCATACGGCATGGTATCATCAGCAGCCTGATTATGTTCTGAAATGAAATCCTCAGTCACCAAAGATTGGTTTGTCAGCTTTTCCTAATATATTGGATTAATCACACAAATGAACCACAATCATTAAATGTTGGGCTACTGACTACAAATTCCTACCCTATTGACTGATGTCATTTTTATCAGTGTTCAGAAATGCACGAGTAAACAGTCTTTCTGACTGTGGATCCTCAACAATAACCATCTTTCAAAGTCACTTAGCTCTTTTCCCCTTTCATCCTCATGTACTAAATCAGAGTAATCTGAGCTCAGCCACAGAGCACGTGTCACGTGTTCCACAGAGCAGGATTGGTTGCTAATTGCTCTGTGGAAACATCTGTACCTGTGCAGAAACATCTGCATTCACTGCATTCCCTCACTCATTTATTCATATTTATCTTTCAGGTTGTCATCTGTCTGTGCACACAACCCACGGAGGGAGATGTGTAGGCATGTCCATCCTGTATCAATAGTCACTTGCATAACAGCCGCAATAATTTTTCCATGGTTTTTGAAGTCCCAGTAAAGAACCTGTATAAAGGCAACCGAGTTATAGATGCTGCTTTTGGTCAAAATTTTGGCAAGGGAAAATGTAATCCAATAAAATCATAATACTAATTACATCCAAGTTAGCTGGCACCTGATAAGTCTCCAACTGTAGTTTGTGGGAGTGCGAACAATATAAATAAACACAGGGTCTGTTGTGCTAAGTGTGGCCTGTTATTGTCTCACCACCTCCATTTCCAACACTCTTAAGGCCAGGCCGGCAGTGTGAGCACCTTAACAGAGGAAAGGCGACAGCAAGGACACTGAACCTTTACACGGAAGATTGTTAATAAGATAGCAAAAGCCCTGCTGGTCACATTCACCAAACGTGTAGGCTTGTCTTAAGTCACAAATAACAGCTCTGCACATGAATGAGTCAGTGCGTATAACAAGCCAGACAGCTAGAAATAAAATATAAAAACCAAAGAAAGACATTTGGGTTGAATTTATTCAAGTGTGTGTAGGCTTTTTAAAAAAAATCATCCCTCTGTAAAGCTTTTTACCTTTGTTGATTCTTCAAGCTTATCTTATAATATGACAGGTGCCGCATTTCTCACGGTTACATCACGCACACTGTAACAAGGCGACTTCTGAGGGTTTTGACAGGGCCTGTTGAGAGAGATGATTTAAAGGATTCTGACAAGCAGGCTTCCCCACATCACCTGAGACTGGAAATTCATGTTGGATGTTCCAAGTGGTGAAATGATGGAGCGATGGTCACGCTTCAACAACTGACCAAGTCCTCCTAGTTTCCGTTCTCAATCTCTTCAAAACACTTTATACAGTTAACTGTGAAATATTTACCTCTTGTTTTGTCGTAATTTTGAAAACAAAGAGAGAGAAAAGCAAATATTGGAACAATCTGATTAGTCTGACATTCCTGATAAATTTTTAGTCCCACACGTCGCGTGCCATCTAATTAATTTACTACTTCATAACATATTGTACATTTTGTGATATTTTAATGTTAAGATCAATCTTTTTAGGATATTTTCAACTAAATAAAACCTCATTAAACAGTCTTTTACAGAACTTTGTCCATTGGTGTGTTGCATGTGAAGTGTGCAGTGGATCACAGTATGTGCATTCTTCTTTCTTTCTTTTGTCCCTAGCTGGCGGTGGGCAGGGGAGGTCGTCCACGAAGCCAATACACTGGTGTGGGTGCTCTAGGGTTTCTATTTTGGTCAACGATGCACTTGAAGGCTTTGCGATCTCTGGCCTTGACCTTTGCTTGCTTGAGGGTTAGACGTTGTTGCTTAAGATAGTCTTCAATTTGCTTTATCAAAGTCTTCTTGCGTGACCCTTGATTGTCCAGTGGGCGGGGTGCTGCTGCAGCAGAAGGTGATGCAGCAGGGGATGGTTGTTCATGCGGTAAATGTGACCAAACCATTGCAGTCATCACTTCTGGATCAGCTCTTCCATCGAGGGTTGATGGTGACATTGACTACGTATCGCGCTGTTGCTGAGACAGTCACGGAGGGATACTTGGAGAATCTGACGCGAACAGCACATTTGGAAGACCTCAAGCTTGTTGAGGTCGTGCTTGAGGATGACCCAGGTTTCAGATCCATAGAGAAGAATGGGCAATACCAGTGTGCCATACAGGCGGATTTTGGTGAAGATGGTAACGTTTGTCTGCTTTCAGATGCACCACTGGAGAGAGGCGAAAGCTGCCACCGCTTGACCGATTCTTGGGTGTATTTCTGCCATTGATGCCACTTTCTTTTCCTGCACCAGATAGCTGAGGTATTTGAATTCCCACACTAGTTCAATTAGCACGCCTTTGAGATGCACAGTAGCTGGTCACCTGTCAGTAGTAAGGACTTTGGTCTTCTCGGCACTGATCTTGAGGACATTTGGTTGAGCAAGTTGGGCGACTTTGTCGTATGTACATTAACCACCCACTTTATAAAGTACCTGTGTTCAGCACTTGATAACACAAACATCTAAACACATGGCAGCAACTCGGTGGATGAAACTATGTAGACATGAGCAAAAAGACTTGCCGAAGTAAAACCAGAGAATCAGGATTTGGACAAAAAGTAATTTAAGTGAATTTGAATGTGGCATGTTTGTTGGTGCCTGATGGGACTGTGTATTTCAAAAACTGTTGATCTGCTGGGATTTTCCCACACTGTCATCTCTAGGGTTTACAGAGAATGATCTGAACAGGAGAAAATATCCAGTGGGTGGCAAATCTCTGGGTAACAATTCCTTGTTGATGCCAGCAGTCAGAGGAAGGCAGCAGTAACTCAAATAACCACTCATTACGTCCAAGGTATACAGAAGAGCTCAAGATGTAAAACCTGGAGCAGAAGACCACACTGGAGGGGGAGGTCATGCCTGTCAGTTAAGAAAAGGAAACTGGGCTCACCAATATTGGACAACAGTAAACTGGAAAAACACTGCCTGGTCTGATGAGTTTTAATTTCTCCTGTTACAGTCAGATGGTTGAGTCAGACTTTGTTATAAATAACATGAAAGCATGAATCCATCCTGCCTTGTATCACCAGATCAGGTTCTTTGGTAATGGTGTGGGAGATATTTTCTTGGCACACTTTGGGTCCCTTAGTTACAACTGATCATTGTTTAAATGCCACAGCCTACCTGACTATTGTTGCTCACCATGTCCCTCTCTTTTTGACCACAGAGTACCAGTCATCAGATGACTTCTTCCAGGAGGATAACGCACCATGTCACAAAGCTCAGATCACACCAACTTGTTTTTTTTTAACATGAGAATGAGTTCACCATATGCAAATAGCCTCTAATAGAGCAGCTGAAAAATCTGCAGCAACTCCGTGATGCTGGCATTTTGTTGAATCTGTCCCATGAAGAATTAAAGTAACTCTGAAGGCAAAAAAGGAGGTCTAATCCAGTACTTATAAGGTGTACTAAAAAGACAGACTGAAACTGTGAAACAGCTATGACTACTGCGATCCCAATTATGGATTGCGAAGTGCTCCTGAGAGTCACACTGAACATCTCCAGTCTCACTGCCCTGCTGTTACCTTTCCCCTTTTCCTGCTGCTGCTTCGCCCTATACAATAAATACCAGCAATCATTCATGTTTACACTGTGAAGTAAGGCAATGAGTCATCCACATGTTGCCCTTATAAAAGGTCGGCAAAAGCACTGTTCAGGATGTTATATACTAAAGGAGCCTTAAGGGTCCACGAATCATTTAATTCTTCCTATTAGAAATGTACTTCAGTCCTTGCCATTTCCTTTTGTTCCCCTCAAGCTCTGAGTTGATGCTGAGCAGTTAATTCGAAGACAGCGGGAAGTTTTTTTTTTTTGCTTCTGCAGACTGTGAATTAATTAAAAATAGGCATTATAAATGGAAACATTTTTTTT
This sequence comes from Neolamprologus multifasciatus, assembly GCF_963576455.1. Classification (NCBI taxonomy): domain Eukaryota; kingdom Metazoa; phylum Chordata; class Actinopteri; order Cichliformes; family Cichlidae; genus Neolamprologus; species Neolamprologus multifasciatus. The sequence continues at coordinate 22,685,339 of NC_140456.1, read as the reverse complement.
CCCCGTGAAAAGCAACAGCAAATAAAGTGTGCAGAGACACAGCAGACCTGTGATCACCTCGTGTTCAATGGCAGTGTGCTGGAAGTGTGAGAATCATGTTAAAGTGCCACTATTTTTATTTTTCACTTTGCCAAAGTCCTAACGATGCTCTGGGTGATTGTGAACATGTCTTACACTTATGCAGTCTTCTAAAACAACTGAGCAAGAAAACAAATCCTGCTTATCTCCTTTGACTCGAATTAGACGATTAACTCCTGGAAGAAACGAGCGTCGTGGACATCGATCAGTAGTTTCGAGAAGTATTGACAACTGTTGATGGTGGAACAAAATCGAGCTTCTCTTGTCCCTCAGCCAATCGGCGTCTGCCATGATTCATTCATCGATTTATTTATACTGGTGATGAACCCAGGCTGTTGTGTTTATCTTCTTGTCAAAAATATGCAGTGTACCATTTGGTCGATCTTCTTTCCTCTCTGTCTGTTTGAGAGACACTGTTCGTTGCCAGCATATTGTGTAAGGCTTCATCATGCTGTCGTTGTCAACAGATTTAACTGTCACACACTTGTCAAAATGCCAAGCAGTCGCAAGGGATGGAGAGAGCTCACACATAAACACAAAAGTATAAATGCAAGGAGGAGGAGATCCAAAAGTAGCCAAGTAACTGAAGGAGTTCATGCTGTCTTTCAAAGAGGAGTTGGGGGGGAAGAAAGCTCAAATAGACAAAAATACTTTTTGACATTTAAAAGTACATTATAGTACACTTAAATGGTATTGGGCCAGACCTGTAAGATACATTGTACTTTATTTGAAAAGTCAAACCACGTGTAAAATTGTCGACAAGTCTTGACTTAAACGTAGCAGAAATTCGATGCACAAACGGCACAAACAGTTAAAGTCATGTTGCCTTCAGGGGTAATTTGATAGCCTTATATGAATGTATTTGATGTTCTTTTGCCTGTTGATGAATTGTCAATACCTGTACTGATACATGTTGGTAAATGTCAGAGCCGCACAAGAATTCAGATGTGACTTGAAAAGGAAAGATATTGTAAGAAAAAATACCTTCTTTGTCTATTTCACAAGCTAGAGTGCTCAGGAGACTCGGATATGTATGGCGATGATAATATCTTTGCTTCACGCTCAGAGGTTGACGTGCTGCATGTCCCCATCGCTCTACTGGCCTTTCTTTAGTGCCTATAAAGCAGCTGGAGAATGCAGAAGAAACAATAGAAAGACATCTGAAGAATTTTACACACATGCCGCATTAATGATGTATTTTATTGAGTAATCAGTAAGTAAGTACACATAAGCATGTAACCGTCTGTGTTATCACATTTAAAGGTGGAACATGCACCGATGCATTAACATGGGAGCGTTACTTGTGTAGGTTATATGTAGGTGTGGGTTTTTTATGTAGCAGAGAAAATGTATGCTGTAAAAATAGAAACAGGAGGTATGTTATAGCTGTTGGTTCATATTTCCTGTGCAGTGGCAGAGAATTTTATGTGACTAAACAGTAGGGGTGCAACGATACACAAAATTCACGGTTCGGTTCGGTTCGATACTTTGGTGTCACGGTTTGATATTTTTTTGATACAAAAAAAATGTCCATGCCTTTTTAATTTGTCATTTATTAAAATTATAAATATATATTTTAACTCAAAAGTACAGTTTTTAAATTTAATGTTGCTGAAACAACAAAGTAATAAAAAAAATTAATATCTGATTGAGGAATCACTCATCTTTGGAAAAGAGAGTTTATTACAGAGAAATGGCTGTTTCCAGAATAAAAGCAATACTATACGCTTCTTCTGGGCTATATTCTCAGCAGCATATTAAACATATCAGGTCCCCATAAGGAGAATCATGTGCTAACGGCTGTCTAAATGACTCGGGTAAAGTTTGTAGCATGCTGCTTGTTGTTTTTGTCTGCTTCCACTTGTCTTTGCACTAGGATGATGTTGGAGTAAATGTGCAGTCATATTCGTTGTGTTCCCACTAGTGCTGTCAGCCTTAATCTGAAATGACGTTAACGCCACAACACGGCAAATCTCCGTTAACGAGCTACCGGGGATCGCCCATGCGTGGGGCTGGACGGCCAACACGTTAACGAGCTAGTTCCCACCAATGTAATTGAGCATTGCATGGCACATCCAACATACTGTTTTACTGTTTACTGTTTACTGTTTTACTAGTCCATGACGCGCTTACCTTCAGGGTCATACGTCACATAAAAAACAAAATAGTTCCAAAGGCCAGATCTGAATTAGGGTGGGGGAGGTTCAATTTGCCATGTTGCAAGGAGAGCTTAACTTCTGTCTCGCTAGCTTGCCCTGCGCTCAGTGAATCTGCGTTCGACTACTCCGCCTAGGCTGCACTGTCGAGCGCAGATCCACTGAGCGCTCAACAGAGACAGGATTGTCAGAAGAAAAGTTGATAAAATAAATTAAAAATTTTGTATTGTTCGATACATATGTGTACTGAACCGAAAGCACTGTATCGAATGGTTCAATATCGATACGAGTATCATTGCACCCCTACTAAACAGTGGTCATGGCACTTTTTATCAAGAGTGCTCTCAGGAGTTACATGGGTGTGTGTGTTTTGAAACTTTTATTTCAAAATAAAACTTTGGACTGTTCATACTTTGTGGTCATTATAACCACGATGCATCCATATTACAGACTGTGGTTAAGGATGAGGGAAGTGAGGAAAGAGCTCTACAAACAGAAGTGGGTGGATGGATGGATGGATGGATGGATGGATGGATGGACTCAAAACATCTACAGAAGAAAAGTTGGAAATGTATCCTTCCATTTAAAACTTTAGTAGATAACCAAGCATCTCACTAAAAAAATGAATGATGATGTAATGTGTGAAAAGTTGTGTTCATGGATGAGCTGTTTGTGTTTGGGTGTATTAATTAGTGTCAGAATGTGTGTGTGCAGATTGTGGACACGCTCCTTATTTGTGTGGAGCCTCATTAAAAGGGTGGGAATTTGCACTTCAGACAGGTTTTGACCATTTTTTTTCTTTCTGTTCTGTTCTATGAGCACTAAATAAACCTTTGCTGTTCAAATGATTTTAAACTGAGAATAATTTGTGTCTATCGCTGCTTTAAGAACTGAGGACACCTTATTTCTCGTGTGCTTTTATGCTCGTGTGCTACTTGTGAAACATTGATGCATTCTGGTTTTCTTATTCCTTTCTTATGCACTCTATTTCTCCCAAATGTTTTACAGATGGTGTTGGTCCACTTTTCACTTTTTACATGCTCATCTTGTACTGTCTTCACCCCCTCTCCGTCTGTCTTCTCTTTTTTTCCCGTCTTCTTCCTTTCCTTTTTTTTCCTTCTTGTTTACTTGTTGTGCACACTCATGGCTTCTGGTCAGTTGGTCTGTATATGTGATAATCCTCTAACAAATTTATCATCATAACTTCGAATACCAACACTAAGCAGCTCCAGATCCACTCTGTCTTTAGCTGCCTGCACTTGGTGTTTGTTTACCTCTGTGCAGCCCCTAACCAGATGGGCTGTTTGTCTCCAAGCCATAAAGAAGATATCAGTACAGCAACAGAACGAGTCTTGCGCCAGCCAACATGCTGTTATCTAATAATGTGTATTTTCTGCTCAGTGACACAGTAACTTATGACGTAGTAGTAGTTTACACTGGGATCTTTTACATGTGATGACAGAGATATCGCATTAATGACAGCGGATATTGTTGTTAAAGAAATGTTAGATTCTCAACATCTCCTGTCAGTTATTATATTTTGTCTGCACTGTGAATCACTGTGAAAATGATTATTTTTTTATGTTTGGATAGTTTTGATACAAAGTAATATCAATCACTGTATCCTTGATTTTAATAAATATGTTGAATATCGCTGTGTAATAATAATAAATGTTTAGATTCTTTCCAAACGAAGTAAAATCCTACTATATGCCATGACTCAGCTCACTACCATCCTCTCATCTCAGCCTCAGTGGGGCCATGACTCACACTGAAAGCTTCTGACTTTATTAAGGGCTATTATCTTATGTACTCACATTATATATAATTCAATATTCTATATTACAGGCCATAATTACTATAGTCTACCACTGAGGCATCTGCAGCTTCCATCCAGTGAAGCAAAATCAAGATGGAAGACGTGACAGGTTTTTGTTAACTTTTGTAATACTGAGTCACTAAAAATATACTTGGAACAATGATGCACAAATATAGGAATAAAAAGACATTAGCACAAAGTACAGTAAAAGCCACTGTCAATCACCCAGTGGCACCTGCAATTTTCCAATCTTTAAAGGACCAGATCATTTTATTTTGTCCTTATACTGTACATGTACGTGCACCCACCTGCCAGAAACATAGAAATGTTCATTTAATAAAACTATAATTATTCAAAATAGGCTTAGAAAATAGACTAAACAAGCTAGAGTTTGATTTGGGACAAATTTAGTGTGGAGGAAAATGCTTGGAATCATTGCTCTGAATGAATAAAATGTAATTACAAGTTGTTCTGGGACAAGAAAAAGTGGAAAATGCAAAAGCAAAAGTATTTATTCATTTCGTGAAATTCTGAAAAATAAATGTTTTAAAATGCCTTACAGAAACATAGTAATGCATGCAGCAATAATCCCTGTGACATTTCATTTGACATTTACTTTAAGCTTTCAGTACTGTTTCTCTGAGAAAAATTCAACCCTCAACATTGACTACGCCAGTAATGAGATCTTCTGTTCCCGTTATACTTCTGGCACATCTTGTGCAAAGATGAGTGAAAAGGAAGAGACGGAGATGCTATTTTCCCTCTGATGGGGGACCAATTTTTGCCTATCAGGCCAATAATAATGACAGCCAAATAACATCCAGTGGTGAAGATACCCTAATGAAGGTAATGCTGCCAAAACGTGTGGGTGGACTTTTGCATTTCAACTATTGTCTACGGTCTCCTGTTTTTAGACCACATTTGTTCTGAGATAGGTGCTCTCTTTTTCTTTTTAAATCATTGGATTTCATTCATCAACCTGTATTGTAAGAGAATCACCTTATGAAAATCCACTGACAGCTATATAAGGTTATTGGGGCGATATTTTTTTAGATGTATAACTCATCAGAGATCATAGTAACTGCGTTCAGCCTGTGTAAAGCATCCAAAATCAATAGTTTGAAAAAAGTTATGCATAAAAATACTATAAAGCATTTTAATATTGGGCAAATGGTGCTTTGAGATAAATGTTAACACTGACATCTTACTCACAACCATGGTATGTGGTAATAGGCATGTTTACCATGTTCACAAGGTCACTTTAGTGTGTTAGAATCCTGGTAGACTGAACTGATTGTGATGCAAAATAAAAGAGTCTACTAAAAGGGATTATAATGGATCATACATATACATGATCTCCAAGTCAGAATCACATTTCTGTACAGCATCATCCTCTAAAGATTCCCTAATTGGGGTCTGGGGACCTCAAGGAGTTACTGACCCAAAGCCAAAGTCTTCTGAAAATAATGTACAATAAAATCACAAAATAATTCAATATCAATTAAAAGTGAATTTGTACACATGGGGACCATTATGCAAATAAAACAATATAATGACTCTGTTACTGTGTCTTCCATCCTCATCTTTGGACCAGGTGAGACTGGAAAGAGACGTCATATTTTGCGTTTTTAATAATTTCCTCTTAAATGAAGAATTTATTTCAGAATCCTTTAACACACAGTCATGAATGAGCAGGCCCCATCATGTGGCCATAAGTCCTCACAATACCATATTAACCTATTGGAGCACTTTGCTCTCAGAGGGCAGCCTTACTTGTGGTTCCAAAAATAGAAAGAGAGGCAGGGCTTTTAGCTGCCAGGCTGCTCTCTGGTGGAAGTTTGGATTCAGGAGACAGAATCTGCTCTACCTAAAGGCTCTAAGGGCTTAGAAGTTTCATTTTTTGGTGAAAGGTTTTATATTTATGGCTGGATCAGATCACCCTAAACCATCTATTAGTTGTGCTGCTTAAGGCTCAAGTCTGTTTTTATTGAAAAACTGCAAAGCTGACTGGTTTAAATTGTGTTGGAACAGGAAAGGGGGTGACAGTGGAGTTCAGCATGAATGGGAGAAACATGACAAAAGGCATAAAAGAAAATCAAAAACTGCTCAAAATCATCAAAAACTGCTTAAGAAGCACAGACAGGCTGAAGTCGACAGTTTTCTTTGTTTGCTTTTAAGACTTCATTTCAGCTCTGTTTACATTAGCTGGAAGGCCAAGAAATAAACTAGAAAGTGTGGCCCACAGGCTCTTGTTAGTGACATGTAGATATCAGTCTACAAAGCTATCTGTCAGCGCTGCGTAAGACCAATGTAAAAGCATGAAAAAGCCTTCTGGCTGCTGGGGGATTTCCAGTGATGCAGAGCTCTATTTCACTCCCCTACTTTCATTTCCCATGTGTTTATATGCCGCGTGTTGTTCTACTGCGTGTTGTTAACTTTTGCCTTCTCGCTCCCAAAGTTTGTGTTTCGTACTCTCTCCATGCTCCTCTTTTCAATCTCCTCATTCCTTTTACTCCCCACTTGGTTACACCCTCCCTGATGGATCTCTCTTCCAGTTAAAAATCACCTTTTCCTTCACACCATGGCCAAAGGTTTGCTCAAAGAGAGTCTGATGTAATGTAGTATAAAACACAGTTTTACATCAGGGCCAGTAAGGTTTGACAAACCCTGCTCTAGAGGGTTTTTGCAGCAAATTTTAAACAATTTTATTCAATAGTTGTTAAAATAGTCTCTGTAACAGGATAAATGAAGAGTCTGACCCACAAAAAGAAAGCTGCTTTTAGTGAAAGGTCACTAAAATCAGCTGGATTCCTCCTGCAGGTACGCCTACTAAATGTCTTTATCATATAATGGTTGTAGAGATAGTCCAGTCTGGACCTAATTGGTGGATTGTTATACGAGCACTGACATCCATAAGTGCTAATGTGAAAGAAAAATAATAACAGAACAAAAGAAATAATAAAAGAAAAAAGCCAAAATGATGGAGGACACGTCAAACAAATGCCGCAATAGGTAGAAGTAAAAGCCAAAAACAGATAAACAAAATCCCACTGCTCATAAGAACAGCTCACAATAACAATACACTGACAGTAAAGAAAAAGCCCACATTGATTCCACTCTGAAACATGATCGGTGATTATCTGGATGAGCTGATGCTTAGCTGAAGTGACATGAGTAGCTGAAGACAGTCAACAGCTGACGCTTAATTGGAGCAAAAAAACAATGCTGAGTTCGATCCTGTAGGTTGGTTGCAGAGGCAAGGAAGAATCGGTTAAGTGAGGAAGGGTTCGTTATAAACAGAAGCACAAAAGCATCGGTCCAATTAAAACTGACAGAGGTACACGATCCTGCTCGCTTGTTTGTGTGTGCGTGTGTGTGTGTGTGCTGCAGCTAGTGATAAATACTGTATGGCAACATTGCCAGTATTTTGACAGTTCTGAATAATATTAAACTGCAGCTAATCTAATGTTTTTATTCAATATGTATTTATATAAATAATGTGAGGTAACACACGTTTTCCTTTTAAACAACAAAACAGTGCAGATTGAATCTTTATTCCTCTGCATTACACATAGTTCAGAGCTGGATTGAATGTGTTTGTCTGACTGCTTCTGAAGTATCTTTATTTTCTAATGTTTGTGCTAGTTTTAATGGTTTCTGTTGTTTTATTATTTATAAACTTTTTAGAAATAAAATCATATAACATCACACAACCCAGTTAAATCACGTTCACTTTGACATACTTTGAGAATATCATGACTGCAGTGATACTGTACAAGTTTAATATTTTCAAAATAAGTAGTAGTTCATTTAGAGGTGTTCCCTCTGCTATTCTCTGAGATACACTCTTCCACAGTGCTTCTTTTGTCCCTTCATCCCTAACCAGTCACGGCAGACGGCTGCTCCTCTGTGAAGCTGGCTGCTGGACGTTTCTTCCTGTTAAAAGGGAGGTTTTCCTTCCCACTGCTGCCAAGTGATTGCTCATAGGGGATCATCTGTTTGCTGGGGTTTTCCCTGTATTATTGTACAGTCTTTACCATACAATATAAAGATCCTTATGATTTGGTGCTATATAAATTGAATTGAATTGAATTGAATTGAATTGAATTGAATTGAATTGAATTGAATTGAATTGAATTGAATTGAATTGAATTGAATGTATGGATAAACAGTTGCAATGCTTATTGTCCACTATCATCATATTTATTTGTTCTTATTATTATTTTGTGTTTTTAATGGAATAAATTGAAAACCTCACTGGAGTGCTTGATTGCAGTACATGTCTGTACTCCGTGCAGGGATAAAACATGCATCTCCAAATGGGATCAGTAAATAGTTGCCTGGTTTAATGTCTGTGTTCACAGCTAGACCAGTGGATAATTCATGCAAATCTAATGGCTCATCATTTATCTATAATTGACAACGGTCTACTTTCAGAAAAAAATAGCATGAATGGCTCACATTTACATAATTATTTCAGACCTATATTTAGTTCTTTGTAAATGTCTCATTGGCACAAATCACAGATAAGACTCTTGAGTATTTTTCTTCCAAGTTCACACATCTGCACTGGTGGGTCATGTGAGACTATATTTTCCTTTTTTTAAGCATTAAAGTATAAATGTCCTTGCTGCACATCCAGAAAAATGCTGAATGCAGATCATTCTCACACGCCTTCTTCCTCTGCTTTCTGTGTGAATCCCCTCTGTCTGCTGTCAGGCAGTAAAAATATCAAATATCATCTCTTAATATATGTCTGAAAATACTTATTGAGATTTATCATAATTAGATCAGGTCAAAACTTATACCAAGGCTCAAATGTCTTCTCCTACTCTCTACTCTGCTAATTCACGTTTTCTGAATGCAGTTTTTTATGAGAAAAAGGGTTAATAACTATAATAATCAAATGACTTGAAAGTATATACATTGAAATAAATGTTAAAAACGAATTGGCTTTTATCTCCTAGGTCCAACTGGTAAGACCTGTTGTTCACAATTGTGCAGATTGAGATTTTGACTAAACTGTGATGAAAAGAAATAGTCTTTTAAAGGCAAATGACATGGAAATAAATTCAGTGGTTTAATAACGTAAAGACAAAGGTTTGCTGTTGGAGACAGGATTGCCCACTTTCACTGTGAATCAAGCCAAGCAGATCCGATTCTGACCACAAGGAGATTTAAGGATGCACGTATCAGACCCTACGGCGCCTTTAACTACAACAGTAGTTTAATGATCCAGTCACGTATGGCCACGTACACAAACACACATATAGTCTTGTATCTGCTTTCGCTGATAGACTTAATGTATAATGATGGGCAGCTTCCAAATAGTGAAAACAACAAGTCTTACACACATTAGAAATGTTTGGCTAGGTCTAGCTAGATTGTGGATTTTTGCTTTAATATTTATATCTCCAAGGTATTCAGCTGATTCTCTAAAATGGCTTTGTATTTATTGGCCACTTTTAAAACCCTGCAGAACACCGACTGGTCCAAATGACTCCTACGAGATGGCTGCTCATACCATGACAGATCCACCTCCATGTTTAACACCTGGCAAAAGACACTGTGGGTTGAGTTATTATTTTTTTATTTTTTTTATTTGGCTGTCTCCAAACAAAAACAGGCCCAGATAGAAGACAAAGGCAAATTGTCAATTAATGTTACGTTGTTTTTTTTAAATTTATTTATTTGTTTTACCATTAAATATTGTAGATCTTTTGAGCAGTACATGGTAACAATTGAACAAATACAATGTTTTCAGGAAAAGTGTCTTGACCACATTCAGGCTTTCAGACTTGTCTTTCTTTTTTGTTTCTTTTTTGTTTTGTTTTCTTAGACTTCCCCCATTTCAAATTATGTAATTTTGTAGTTTTGTGATCAGATCTACTATCCAGGCTTGGCATATTTCGGATGCCTTATGTTGTTTGGAAAACTCAGCTAGTGACTGGCTCTGTTTCACACAGGAGATGCCTTTATTTTTAGCTTTCAAGAGCATGAAATAAATGTATAATTCGGTTGTTGTTTTACTATAGTCCATTTATTTGCATTCATACCCCAGCTCACACATAGCAGAGGAGATATTTTTGCCATTCAATAATGAAAATGTAAATCAACTACATTAAGAAAAGAAGAGACTGTGAGTTATTTGAAAGCTTTATAAACTGTGGCAATTTGAAAAAGAAAAGAGGCATAAATCCAAAACAGTGAGGGAAAAAAGAGAAAATCGTGAACTGACACAGTCAAAAAAAAACTGGGGGGATGAATGTTGAAAAGTACTACTAGCAATACTGTTTTTACAGTGTTTTTTTTAAGGTCTGGTATTTTGTTATGAAGCACTATGTGATATTTGTCTTTAAAAGTGCTACAGAAATAAGAAATAAAATAGAAATAAAATTTTACTTTACTCATAACTAAAGTAATTTGATGATCCCTTGATTTCTGATTCATTCCTGATTTGGTGATTGGTTAATTGGTTTGAAAATTTCTACAACTTAAGTCCAACAAAGTGAAGATGCTGCTAGTAGAGGAGATGAAGAGAGGCCAAAAATCTTGGCAGGTTAGAAAGTAAAGCAGTGAATATTTGTTTATTATTATTATTATTAATATAGTTTGTTTGTTTTGTTATTTTCTTTTTGGGGGTTTTCAACATGTTGTTCCAGCTCTAAGTATCCTGTGCTTCATTCATCTGATGTTCTCCTTTGATTTGCCTTCCTCAGATCAACAGGAGTTCCATCTCGAGAGAAACAGAAGGCAGCTTTGCCACAGGTCTCTGTCAGAGTTTTTGGTACAGAGAGCAGAGAGTCATTGGATCCGAGCTCTTGTTCTCTGGCAGTATATCAGACTCAGTCCATGGTTAAACAGTGGGATTTTAGAGAAATATGCAATGCCTAAGCTTCAAAATGTAATACTGTGAGGTCTTTTTCATTAGTTGAATGTGATGCATAGAAAGGAGGTGCTAAGTGGTAATTTGCCTCAGTTTAACTTGCTTTCTGATGGTCATTAAAATTGTTTTTCATTGTGTTTTCTTTCTCTCTTTTTAAAATATATATTATGTTTTCTGTTTTCCCGTTTTTTACTTCAGTTTCTCTGTGCATAAAGACGCGAGCTTTCCCCTGCATTATCACTGGGAAATGAGTTTCGGATGGTTGGTATAAATGCAGCATATTGTCAGACCACATAACGCTCAGTTTGCCATCAGGAAGTCCAATTAAGGTCCCCTGTTTGCATGCATTAGACCCATGTAATACACGGTGCACTATCTCACAGTCCATTAGAGACTAGCTCTCACGTGAGTGCCAAATGCAATCACAGTGTTCTCTCTAAAATCCAACGAAGCAGTGAGATATAAAACCCACATAATTTGCAACACTTTGTGGGTGATGAAGCAACAGCTTTCAAAACGAGTACCCCCACCGCCACCCTCCCCTTCCATGCCTGCGCCGGGAACAGTTTCATGGTAAATATCATGGGAAGGCTTCACGATCATCTCATTGGCTCAGAAGTCAGAGACCCCATCATATAAAACGAGAGCGACTGGTCTAACAGCCCTTTCCCACTGGCGAGGGTAGTGGATCACACTTGGGCTCCAACTGTCGGGAAAATACCTTTTTACGCACAGAGTGTCTGGAAAGGTTGAGCGAGTCCGCGCGCCAGCGATCAGTCATTTTGAAGCGAAAGAGTCATACAGCCAACAGGTGGGTTTATTCGGCTGCAACTGTGCAGCGCAGCGGGACTTAACGTGGTTTTATCTGGTGGGGAAAAGTTATTTAGACTCGTCTTTGCGCGTGAATTTTTACTATTACTTTGAATATTTGCGTTTGCGGTGATTTAAATGACTGTGATGAAAAAATAGTTAAACTTAATGAAAACGGTTTTTTTGCATTGTTCGTTTAAATTATCTAGATGAAATTTAATTTTAGCTCGTGTTCTCACTAATTCCACATTCAATTAAAGTCTTCTTTGTAGCTGGTTAGATAAGCGTTTTTTTAATTGTTTTGTTTTAATGCTGCTTCTGGTTTAGGGTGTAAAGGGCAAAACAAATTTGATCTAGGGTTAATGTCTTCTGGGAACCCACGTTTGAACTCCGATCAATGGATGCGTTTCTTTTGATTCTATCTGCCTTCTCTGTACATCACTCTTCTCTTAATAGAAAAACTGTTAGCTGGGGCGTCTGAGTAGGCATGTGGCTACTGGAGAAGCTCCGCAGTGGGACTCAATCCCAGCCTCCACAGACAACAGAGGCCATTCCTGTTTCTGTGTATGCCAATGTACTCACTCCAGAGAAGATTCCCGATTTCTTCATCCCACCCAAACTTATCTGCTGCCCCCCAGAAGAATCTGTCACCCCAGAAACTCAGCACTGCTCCAAAATCAGACCCTCAGCCTCTGACCATGCCATCTGCAGCCAGAGCCCCAGAGCTAGGAGCAGCAAGAACCCCTGCAGCCCTCGTCTCTTTTCCCGCAATCTCCAGAAATCAGCCAACCGGCACATCATCCAGATAGAGAGCGCTGATGAGCCTGGTGCTGGATCTATGGACAGGGTCGGTATTGATGTAAACACTAATGCTGACCCACAGTCACAGACTGCAATGTCTCTGCCGTATGTCCCAAAGGCTCAGACCTCCTATGGCTTTTCCACCCTGATGGAGTCTCCTCATACCCGACGCAAGGAGAGCCTTTTCCACAGCGACCCCAGCAGCCCTCTCACCTCCCCAAACTCCCAGAGGCGCTCCCAAGGGGGAACCCTACTGGCCCCGGCTGACCCCAACCCCTACCGCTATTTCAGCGGTGGTGAGAGTGACACCTGCTCCTCGGCCGAGTCATCTCCCTTTAACTCACCTCTCCTTTCCCGATCTGCCTCTCTCCTGCGCTCTATTACACAAGAGACACAAGCCAAGGTGAGGACTTGTGCTCTATATGCTCATGTATGGCCACAATTTATAATTCAAAATCATCAGTGAGTGTGTAACAGTTTTTTCCTCCTAGTTTGATTCAGCTAGTGGATTATTTCTGTATGTTTACAGTTGCTTTTCCTCTCCCCCCCAAGGTGTCTCGTGCCAAACGCTCCCTGGCACGCCACAGTTCCCTCTCCACCGATGAATGCAGCTCAGCAGACAACAGCCCCAACATGCAGCGCCGCCGAATGCGCTGCCCTCCCTCTCCCGCCTTCCGTGGATGTAAAAGCGGTGGTTTGAGGGGAGCAGCGGCATCAGACCTCTGTCAGCGCGAGCACACTATAAACCTCAACAAGGGGGGGAAACTGAGGCTAAGCACTCACTATGACAGGGAGGCAGCCAGGCTGAGGGTGCGCGTGCTCGCAGCCGAGGCCCTTTACGACAGGCAGACAGACCTTAAAAGCATCAACTGCTGCGTAGCACTCTACCTGAATCCTGGTAAGAAGCAGAAACAAAGGAGCACCATCATTAAGAACAGCAGGAATCCGGTGTTCAATGAAGACTTTTTTTTCGATGCTCTGCCTCAGGCACAGGTAAAGACTCTGGCCATGAAAGTAAAGGTAGTAAACAAAGGAACCAGCCTGAAGAGAGATGTGCTTCTTGGAGAAAGAGAGGTGCTGCTCAGTGAGCTGCTCGCAGGCCTCTAGGGAGCCCCTGTCAAGACTCTGGCGGACACGAGCTGGTCCACACCTTGAGGGCCCCCAATCTTTTTATCCCACCTCGCCCTTCTGACAAATACTGGACAGGAGCAAGCACACAGATGACAAGGAAGATGTTTCTTCCACACTGGGTTATATATGCGCACAGAAAAAAAATGAAGGTCTCTGTTAAAGTCTCGCTTTGCCAATTCTTCAAATTCAAAATTAGGGGCAGCCCACAATAACCTATAGGCTTATCAGTGAAGTGACTATGTGAACAGTGGGGCTGTGATCCTCGTTTGCGCGTATTTCTCTTTGAGTATTGAGTTACAAACAGTTTTACTCTCACCGATGAGCATTGTATTGTGGCTCAGTGTCATATCAGTTGGTATGCAATCTTGTTTAAGTTGGAGCTGCTTATTGTTTCGTAATGAATGCAGTGATATTATCTGTAAGCATTTGCACGTCACTGTGGAAATTAATAATGGCTCTGTGTGCTTGAGAGAATTTATATATGGGGGGATTCGATTTTAATTGCTAGTAAATGTAATGTTGATATGACTGTTGTTTTGTGGTACGCTTTTGAACTCACGAATAAAAACCATGCTAGGGCTTTTGTCTCGCCTTGCACTTTTTCTCTGTGGTTTTTGTCTTTGAACTTAATCCCCAGGATCACATGAAATCCCCAGAAATTATAATAAACCTCTCATTTTCTCACTCGAGTTTTAAATTATTGCAAACAACCCTCAGGTTGGGTCCTCTGAGCCAGGCACAAGCTGGGTGTCATTTGTGAGCCTTTTGATTCCAAATACCCCCCACCCCCAATATTGTTTCTGTGTGCATTCAAATTCCCTGTTTAATTTTAAAAGCATGTTTCCTATTCAGTCCTCCAGTGAGTTTCAAATAGTTATTAAGAAGGCTGGTGGTAATCACAGTTGCTGGCACACACTGTCTTTCTCTGGAAATAATCCGTCTGCACGGGGAGGTTAGGTCTCGATTTATGAGTTCAACATTTGGGTTGACAAGTGGAAATGTATTTGTGCTACTATAAGATAATAAAAAAAAAGAGTAGAAGACACACTGCAATCCATACTTGTACATTTGGCAGACATACATGGCAGAAGTCCCACTACAAAAAAAGAAAAGAAAAAGAAAAAATATCAAACGTGGACTTTTGCCCCCTCTGCTGGTGCAACAGCAGAATGACACGCAAGTGAGCTAAATCATCAAAACGTCACTTCATTTTTATAAAATAAGTGCTGAGACAGCCTTTGTTTCAATCACCACCGGCCCCCCGATATATCAGGCAGACACTTTGGTGACCCAGAGCAGAAAATAATCCAGGATTTCATTAAAAATGTAAAAACTTGGGAGAAGACGCTCAAGTTTGTGCACAAGAGTGATGACCTCACTCATATAAGCCTGTGGGAAACATTCATCTGTAAGATAAAAGGAGATGAATTTCCTACAAACTGAAGAGCAGAGAGATAAAACTGAAAGAAAATTAAGTATGTCAGCTGCCGTAGTGGTAATACTCACGAAGGGAAATTATGAAACTTGAACCATCTAATAGCCTCCTAACTGAAAAAAAAATCCAGAGCTCAACAACAGCCTACACAATCAAATGAAGATGAAGGAGTTTTTTGTTTTTAACTTGAGGTAATCCGTATTATTGAAACAGATTGTTTCTGTGAGTGCAGTTGTTGGTTTGAGGTTTGCGGGTCTCGTTCTCACACATCCATAAAGACATTTCCACACGGCAACCAGGGTCCATCAAAAATCTCCTTATTCATTAACAGACAGTTTGCAGCACAGTCAGATGGTTTTAAAAAAATATTCAGACCAAATATTATATATTATTGACCAAATAATGTCTTTTTCCCCCAAAATTTTACTTTTATGATTTCATGAGACAGACTGGAAATGATATTTTTAAGAGGCTTTAAAAGAGAAGCACAGTGGAAGCTTTTATTTGCATTCAGACTGCGTTTCCTCTTCATGTTTTACTGTATGCAAGGACTGAAAATGACTGCCGTGCCGATCAAAGGTGTTGAGTCATTGTAGCAGCATTTATCCTCTGAATTCATTTAATGTTTTAATCCAGTCACTGCTCAACCATCAGCTATAGCAACTCTCCATGCCACAGTGTATTTATACATATGTTATATGTTTCCAGTTTCCACTTTACAAATAAGATAAAGTCATATGAAGCACGTAGGCTACAGATTTTGGCACTGAACATTCAAGTCAATATTCTGGCCCCTGGCGTTGAGTAGGAGGACAGAGTGATGTGACCTAACAACTGTTCGGATCAGTGGTGTAGGTTTCCAGCTCCTTACTGTTTTCATTTGGATTTTTTTTAAACTAAAAATGAATCTCTTCCCTGCTGTCAAATTTAAAACTGTGTTATCCCCATAACATTAACATAAGTAATAATCTTCCAAAATAATATG
Organism: Neolamprologus multifasciatus; assembly: GCF_963576455.1. NCBI lineage: Eukaryota > Metazoa > Chordata > Actinopteri > Cichliformes > Cichlidae > Neolamprologus > Neolamprologus multifasciatus. Next base: position 22,669,238 of record NC_140456.1, on the reverse strand, counting down.
TAGTCATAGTTAATGGCAAGTAGGGGATGATGGTGACTGTTTGCTCACAGTGCAGGAGGCCTCGCTGCCTGTGAGATAGGATTCTGTCATTTGATTATTCTGTGATAATCATTAGATTTAGAATATTATGCTATTTAATTCAGACTGACTGAACCGCTTGATTTGAATTAAGAACTGGTAGGATTCATGCACATTCAAAATGTGCATGCAGACAGTCACAGTTCGGCACAACGCAGCTGTCTAAAGGAGGAGAATCCAACATTTCACCTGCCTGCAACAGGAGTTTTTTGTTTATCTGTTTTGTTTATTTTTTATTGTTATTTATTTATTTTTCATTGTTTTTTTCTCAAAACTGACCTAAGAATCATGCAAGCTTAAAAAGATACCTGAGTTAAGGGATGAACTAAATGGTCTCTTTTGGTGCTTTGTTACTCTCAGACTGTCACAAGAACAACAACTACTTTGACTGACTCTATGAAAAATGCATAAGAAGATCCCACAGAGGTAACAAGGTGATCCCCACAGAACTTTCAGGCACAAATGTGACATATCTAGGCAAGGTGTCCTTAAAATGTTTGAGGAAACCAGACCAAGTGGAGGACAAAAGAACTATTTACAGCAAATGAACAGTATCTGAAAGTCATATCCTTAAGAAGCAGAAAAAAATCCAGCAATGACCTGACACAGAACGTGAGAGACGCATCTGATCCTTTGGTTTATCCATCTGCTGTTCAATGACACATCATCAGAAGGACTCAGCGGCTGGCTGTCAAGAAGCCATTCTTAAGGAAGGGAAACAGGGGGAAATGGCTGACGTACGCCAGATCGCACCTGGACTGAAAATCAGTGGCAACAGGTCTGATGGAGTGATGAAAGCATATTTGCATCCAAATTTCCCTTCTTTAATTTTTTTGTTCAGATTATCATTAATATGTACGAAGAAGACATCAATAAAACATGGAGAAAGATTTTCATCCACCATGTAATACCACATGGAAAAAAACTGATTGGTGCCAATTTTATTTTTTAGCTTGACAATGAACCAAAACATCCGGATAAGAGCTTTGATTGTCCTTTTCCTGAATACTACTTAAAGAAATTGAAAGAAAGCTCAATTAAGGCTGAGTTGAAAAGCAAAACAAATATTGATTCTGTTCGAAGTTTTGTTTGTTTGTTTGTTTTTGTATATATACTTTTTCCTCGCAAAATATAAAGAAATGAAGGGCGGCTCGAGACTTCTGCACAGTACTGTATAATAACGGTGTACAGTTTTGTGAGACTAAACTATATATCAAACACAGCATATGTTCTACCAGCTTTTATTATAAGTAGCCACTGCCGTTTTAATTACTACTCTTTTCGGGTATACTTGCTTTGTAAGCGCGGAATCAGCTGGAAACACTGCGCTTTGTTGGTGCGATCACCACAACAAACGAACCCATCAGCTGGCAGCTCTTTAACTGACACACATCACGGGAAATGTAGTTTATCTTCCAGGAAACGCCTCCTGCTCTTGAGAACTGGAAATTCCCCCAACACTACATCACCCACAATGCCTCACCGTCATCGTAAACATAGACCTGTCAAACAACATAGACGCCATCTTGACAGCACCCTCAAAATGGCAGAAAGATGTGAGCTAGAAACCGAGTCCAAACTAAGATCTCAGCGCTCTGCTATTTAAAACCAGTCGGCGCCGTTTTTTCCCAACCGCGGGTGGTTATGGAGTTGGAGCCCAGCGAGGCAGCACAGAGCCTGTAACATGGATATATCGACGGCGGTTTTCAACGCGGCCAGAGATGGTAAGCTGAAACTTATCCAGAAGTTGCTGAGCAACAAAAGTCCAGAGGAGCTGGAGGCTTTGGCTGAGGAGAAAACACAGGGGGGAACCCCTTTGCTGATAGCCTCTCGATACGGACATTTAGAGGTGGTGGACTACCTCCTTGAACATTGTAAAGCGAATGTTGAACTCGGGGGTTCGGTGAACTTTGACGGCGAGACCATCGAGGGGGCTCCGCCGCTCTGGGCGGCTTCGGCAGCCGGTCACCTCCTTGTGGTGAAGACGCTACTGAAACACGGTGCCTCAGTAAACAATGCAACACTAACTAACTCAACGCCGCTCCGAGCTGCCTGCTTCGACGGTCACCTGGAGATCGTCCGCTACCTGGTGGAGCACAGAGCCGACATGGAGGTCGCCAACCGCCACGGCCACACCTGCCTCATGATCTCCTGCTACAAGGGCCACAAGGAGATAGCCAAGTTCCTCCTGGATCGCGGTGCGGATGTTAACCGCAAGAGTGTGAAAGGAAACACTGCCCTACACGACTGTGCCGAGTCAGGTAGTCTGGACATCATGAAGATGCTGCTGAAGTGCAGTGCCCGCATGGAGAGAGACGGATACGGGATGACCCCGCTCCTGGCCGCAAGCGTGACGGGTCACACCAACATAGTGGAGTACCTCGCCCACCAGCCTCGTACCTCCAGAGAGGAGCGCATTGATGCACTTGAACTCCTAGGGGCTACTTTTGTGGACAAAAAGCGTGATCTGTTGGGCGCCATGAGGTACTGGAGGAGGGCGATGGAGCTGAGGCAGCCAGGGGAAAAGACCGGTTCTCTTGCCAAGCCCCCACCCGGTCCCCCGATCCCCGCCTATGGCTGCGCACAGGAGGTGTGCACTGCAGAGGAACTCGAGGCTTTGATCACCGACCCGGACGAAATGAGGATGCAGGCCCTGTTGATTCGAGAGCGCATCCTGGGCCCGTCCCATCCAGACACGTCTTATTACATCCGCTATAGGGGAGCTGTGTACGCTGACTCGGGCAACTTTGAGCGCTGCATAAGTCTGTGGAAGTACGCTTTAGACATGCAGCAAAGCAACCTGGACCCTCTCAGTCCCATGACAGCCTCAAGTTTCCTGTCTTTTGCAGAGCTCTTCTCGTTTGTCCTTCAAGACCGGGCAAAAGGCTCGCTGTCAACACGCATCACCTTCCATGATCTCATGACTGTGTTGGGCAAAAGCGTGAGGGAGGTAGAGAGAGCTGTGGCACAGAGGGATAATCCCCCAGAAGCTCCTCAGTTCACCAAAGCCCTCTCCATCATCCTCCACCTCATCTTTCTACTGGAGAAGCTCGAGTGCAACCCGGAGCAGGAGCACCAGAAGAAGCACACGGTGTACCGACTTCTAAAGCTGAACCCCCGAGGGCGGAGCGGCTTCACCCCCCTGCACATGGCCGTAGACAAGGAGACGACATCTGTCGGCCGCTACCCGGTAGGCCGCTTCCCCTCCCAGGCGGTGGCTGCACTGCTCCTAGAGTGCGGCGCGGACGTTGATTCGCGGGACTGTGAGAACAACACACCGCTGCACATTGCTGCTAACAACGGTTGTCCGGAGATTATGGCGCTCCTCATGAAGGCTGGAGCTCACTTCGATGCCACAAATGCACAGAGGAAGACGGCCTACGAGCTGTTGGATGAGCACAGCAGTGGGCACCCGGCCCTCTACCCGCTAAACTACGTCACCCTTCAGTGCCTGGCAGCACGTGCAATCGAAAAGCACAGACTGCCCTACAGGGGACTCATCTCTGAAGAGATGGAGGCTTTCATTGAGCTGCACTGACTTCCACTTCTGCATCAACCGCCCCCTTCTTCTGAAGAGGCATCCCAGCAACTACTCTTCCCGTTCTCGCCTATTCTTTACTGTGACCTGACACAAACTATTCTTTTGGGGTTTTTTTTGCTCGACACAAGTCTCCTCTTGACTTCTGCTCCACTGCTGACTGTAACCAACGTTTTTATCAGACCAAACCAATAGCAATAAACATCCACCCTCTGGGCTTAAGTGTGTGCCAGAGGTCTGGTCAGTTGTTGCTTTATTCTAACACAGACTTTTAAGGCGATTGTTGGTTTCCACTGCTACTTAATGCCGGGTGAAACGTTAACATCATATAGGCTCTAATGCATCTCCTCTCAGTGTCTCCCTCTGAAACAAACAAGCAAAAAGGGAGTGGTACAAGCTGATGGGGGTTTGTGCGGGTTTGCTAGTGGCTGAAGTGTATGAGAAATGGGCTCGCTCTTACTGACACAAAGCATCTGATCAAAGTAGCCAGATAACATGCATGAAAATGAAGTGTGACTGTGGTAGCTCACTTGTTGTTTAGCAGATTCATTCAGAAAGGAAATATTTGAACAAACTCAACGAGTCGCTGGCATTTTTTTTTCTTTTTTTTTGTGCCTGGTTCTACTTGTTCACATTCGGTGTACCATCTGTTATGTTTCTCTGACGCTGGGATTGTGTTGAAAGTACTGTGCCAAACGTTCCGTTACAAACTGTAAACCGGTGGCAAAACGGAAAAAGCAATGAATGTTTTCTTCCTCATTACAAGCAAAAGTAATAATATGAAGTTACAGACATGAACCTCTGAGCTTGAGGAGAACATTGACTGGACTGTGACAGTATTTTGTCAGCCTGCTGCACTGTTTCTGTCAGGCTTTTATGAGACTAGGGATGAGGGCGTCACTCTGACTTAGTAAAAAAAAAAAAAAAAAAAAGAGACAGGTGCCATTATTTAACACTCCCCAGTCTCCAAACAAGATAACCTATGCAGTTGTTAATATTATTCCAAAAATTGTGAAGCTAAAAGTCGCTGCATGAACACGATTTACATGTTGTTTTTGGGTTTTTTTTGGTTTTTTTCCCCTCTGTTGTACATGTTCATCCTAATATGATGACTTAAATGATTGGGGCTGCTTCTTTAACAATAATTTGGTATCTTCTGAATATTTAAATCTAAGAATGTTTTCTTAATTTCTACTTATGTCTGAATGAACAGTTTCTAACAGAGCCTGACACGCGCCTGCGTGCCTCCTCCCAGGATTATGAAATCCACAAGAAAGACATCCAAGTTAATGCAAAAGAAGCAGCCTCATGACGTTTGCGGGGACAACAGCGGACCTTTGAACGCGCTCTCGTCGCTATAAAAAAAGGCACAAATCAACTGTCGAGGATCATGTGTTGGTTTTTGCCTTGCAGTGAATTTTCCCTTTAACATCAGATGCAGTTCACAGAAAACAAAAAGGAACCGATGGCTCTTTGGCCATTCCTGCATCTCAGTCTTATATGTAGTTGTTTTTCTTGTGTTTTCAGCAATATTTTATTTGTCAGTCTGTGTTAAGCACCACTAAAAAGTTGAAATACACACTGAAGAGGCTCTGGAGGATCCTAAACACCTTACATTCAGGCTCTAAACTGTCGCTGCCTTTGTCTTTCCCAGCAGATTTGCGATAACTCAAGATCAAAAGTGTGTTGGAGATGCCTGAATAAAATTCAGTATCACAACAGAATCCCTGTATGTCGGCTCAGCGTTCCTGTGGCTCTTGTCTGTGGGCAAAAATGTGAATGAGAGTTGTTCTTGACTTCGGCTGGAAAGCTGGAAATGAATCCCAGTTTTTGATGTCTTGATTTGAATTATTCAGTCTGAGCGCTGTTGCTCACATGGCGGCAGCGTTTGCATTGTGATAGCAGCAGGACATAACAGCCTTACCATGCCATTGTGACAGCCAGGTCCATGAAATGATCTAATTTGGACACTGGAAGTGACATTATCTTGGAGTGCACACGTATCAAAAAAAAAATCTGCGAGCTCTCATTACGCAGGCTTTCCACTGCTCACATAAACTCCAGCACCCTGAAATAAAGCATAACAGAAACTTGATCTTTCAGAGTCCTGCACTCTTAAAATATAAATAGAGTGCAATTAACGTCACTGCTGCGGGGTAGTGCTAGAGACAGGCCACTTACCCTGCTAATTTTAGGGATCTTTTGCCCTAGCTTCCACTCTGAAAATGGGAATACTGTAATGCTATACAGTCAGACAGGCAGGTCACAGGGTGACTGGCAGAGATGGCGCACGGACAACAGAGACGGCATTATTCTTATAGTAACACACACAATATTAGCTATCCATCGATAAAAGCTTAACCTAACTACGTTGAATCGGGGAGCGTGGTGGCAGCTAGTCGAGAAACACCAGGTGGTAAATGTAGCATCCACCCAGCATAACAGTCATGAAATAAGAAACTGAACACTGACGTAATCCACATGGTCTCCCATGGCTGACCTGACCTCTCTGTTAAAGGTAAAAATGGTCATTAACTTATTGTGTTAGATAATAACTGTGGAAGTAGCCCTTTTTCATATAAGATATTTACAAGTGGTAATATTGGGATAAAGAGAAGACGAAAGTGTATTTTTGGTACTTAAAGGCAAAAAAAAAAAAAGGAAATCCCAAAGCTCGGCTTCCTTTTAGGAATTTATCTTCTGCAAACTGAAGAGACTTGGCATAGAAATACTGACATACCTAAACCTGGAGTCATGAATTTTCTTTGTTCATATTTCCATCCTCAAGTAAATGTAACATCATATAATAGTAACTTCCCACTAGATGTCACTAGCAACAAAGAAAATCAATCAGACAAGAAGCCTTTTGTTCCTTTAAGATCATGTGAAATGCTCAGAAATGTAGCTCTCAGGCAGAAATGGTGGTGGTGGGTTGATTTTCTTTTTCTTTGTGTCTCTTTCAGCAGAGAGTCTGACTCTGACAAAGAAGTCTTTGTACCGATAGAGAAACAGAGAATGAGCTGTTGAGGATGGCATTTATTTGAAAAAATAAAATAAAATGTAAGCACTAAATGGGCATTTTTAGGTAAAGAGGAAAAGAAATCTCGGTAGATAGTATAAAACCTCCTTCGTGACATCCTCAGGTGCCGTGCCAACGTCCAGCACACTCCAACACCTCACAATCTGCCCTTGTGGCTGTTGCTTTTGTCATGCTGCGTGACCCAAATAGCACCAGATCATTAAACTAGATATAACAAAGTCCTATGTTGAACTATTTCAATTTGCTTCAGGTTAAAGAATAGTGCTTTGTTGCCCTGTTTTTCATTTTTTTATTGATATTTTAAATCAAATTTATGGGCAATTGTGGGCAACGCCAGAAACGAAGATAAGCTAATACACCAAATTGGTTACATTACACACACATTGTTTAACTGCAGGCATTTATCCTGATAATTATATTTCATTTGATTCATTTCTTACATTAACCTGTTCGGCAGTCACTTCCATATATTTTTACCGACCCTTTGCTACTGTGATATTGATTAAATCCCCTGAAAACCATTTTTGATATATATGTACTGTAGATTAAGAAAACCAATGATAAAGGTGCACACATTTGACCCCACTGATATAAATGATCAATGAATCCACCTTTGTTAATATAACAGGACTGAATAAATTATAAGGAACAGCTCATTTATAATAGACTACTGCTAACTCCAGCCTAAAATACCAGGAATATCAGTACTGGTATATATGATGTATACGTATGCATCAAGAGATAAACATCAGCCGCTGCTACCAGAACACTCCTTCTCATCAATATCGGTTGATACTGATGCTCAGCCAGTGATGTAACCCTAAAAGTAAAGGTAAAACTAAATCAGCAGCTTAAATGAAAGCTGACCATAACCTTGATGAACGTGGATTTGTTGCACTGTCGTTGGCTAAGTGAACCTATAAACTTGCTACTGAGTCTGTCTCCAGAACAATAAATAATACTTTTAAACTCCTTCCATCTGTTGTCTTTAGATGCTACTGCGTTATTTACCTCCTGTGGAATTATTAATGCATTCCCATAACATCTCACCAGGACTTGTATTTCCCTAAAATATTTTAGAGTCCAGCTGTAATTTAGTGTGGGAGTTCTGCTCAGTGGGAGCCGTTATGAGCCTCTGACTATTTTTTCCTGCCAGCAGCTATAATTAGATGCTATGTTATGGGAATCTAAGAGGTCTAGGGTGCTTCTCTTCATTTTAGCTCCTTGGGGAGCAAAGTGGGGGCAAATAAATAAAGAAATAAATCAGTCACCAATACACAAGACCAACCTGCCACAGCTGCTGCCTCTTTTGCACCAGTCAGCGATACCAGAGAGAGCTGGAGGAGGTGGGGGTTGAAGTGGGGGTAATAGAGGTGATGGGGGATACGGTTGCTATTGGAGATCTTGTCTGCATCACGTCATGTGTAAGAGGGAGGGGTGGAGGGAGTGCTCCGGTGTGTTCATGAAAGAGAGAGAGAGAGAGAGCTGGGAGGGGTAGGCGAGGAGAGGGAAGGAGGAGGGCATTAAGGAAGAAGGCAGGGAGTATCAATGACATCAACCAGCAGTATCTGAGGCCGCCCGATCAGCAATGCTCTCCCGACAAAAGGGCTGAGGAGCAGCCGTGACCCGCTGCGCTCCGAGAGGTCGGTGGACAGCCAGGACGGTGTGTGTGGGGGGGAAACGCCGGCGATGTGTGCATGCACCCTCCAGAAAGGAAGACCTTCATCTGAGTGGAGCTGCCACTGGATTACATTTATCCTTGCTGTTTCTAAGGAAGCTTCCAGCTGCAAATCCACCCACATGAATCTACCAGACAGTAAGGAAGACGGAGCACTTCCTATCGAGGTAACCCGCACCATCCATTTATACATATGTATATTTATTTTAACAGTTAATGTTTGCAGTCGTGCACCCCACCCAGGCTGGTTACATTTTTACTTGTCGAATAGCCTTTTGGAAACTAAAGCGGTAAGAGTAGATCCCAGCCCGGATGGAATTTCACCGCTCAGTCTTTCCCGGGGTGTTTCTTTGTGGTGTTTCTCTTTTACTCAGCAGCTGCAGCATCACTTCAGATTTTGTTTCAAGCGTTTGGGGTAAAAAAAAAAAAACACACAAAAAACGAGGTTGTGCATATCAGGCTGGTTGGCAACAACGCTGTGAGTGCGCGTCCCTCTTCATCCCCCCTCCTCCTTATTGTTGGCTGGGCAGCATGAGGGACCTGGGCAGACTGGCAAAGCCTTTGTTCCTCATCAACTGTCATTAAAAGTGGCTTTTATTTTGATGGCCCTTTAAAGCACTCTCCAGGCGCGACGAGTCTATGTTGAGTCCGTTTTTTTAAAGACTATTTAAAAAAAAAAAAAGAAGAAGAAAAGAAAAGAAAAAGAAAGAAAGAAAGAAAGAAAGAAAAATATAAACAGTAGACTCGGACAAGAAAGAGCTCATCTTTATGATCAAATCTATGTAACACAGGCATCTTGTATATCCGCCAAGGATATTTTTAAAAAGAAAGAAAAAAGGAAAGAAAACTCTTAGTTCTGTTTCTATTGTGTCTAAATTTCACAGATGCCACGCCAAAGTAAATATAACACTATGATAATGTCATTATGTCAGCATACTCAAAGGGGCCCTCGCAGACACATTATGAATCCATACAGGCTATTATACCAATATTTGTGAATCATTTATGGTATGGAAGGCACCAGGTGGCAAAGCGGATGGACTTATTTAGCAGGACTGGTTCCTAGACAATAGAGTGGTGCTGCTGCTGCTGCATCTGCTACTCTCCAGCATTACTTAAAACAAGCCCATCTGCACATATAAGCAGTGTTTCTAGTCCATAGACCTCTCAGATGTCTATAATTATAAACACAAGGTTTTGACTGTTAACACAGCCAGTCACGCGTGCAGGCAGAATGTAATTTAATGATACGTCAATTCATCCTGACACATTTTCCGAGGGCTATTGCCCGTTTGGGATTTAATCATGTAAACTTCAAGGGCCTGTTTAGTTTTTCTGGGTGTCCGTTGTGTGGCCTCTGTAAACTAGAAAATCACGCTGTCGTTGTGAATTTGACGGAGGTCTTCCTCCTCACACACAGATGGGAAATGTTCCCTGGGGCACCTTGTGTTTGCTGGTTATTGTTCCAGACCATTTCCACATCCCTAATTATTTTAATCAGTCGTTTTTATGCATGGATTCCTCTCTTTAGCAGATCCCCTCCCGATGGTTTCCCCCCTCGTCTTTTCAGCTCCACTCTGTGTTTAACAGAAGGCTACACTATGCACCTTCATAAGATGGCAAGCAATGTGTATCGTTATGACAAGGAAGTCATTATGGTGGAAGCAGAATAACTGAACTGGTTGATTACCTCTGTGTGCTGGAAATAGATCAGATTTTCTCTTCCAAGAGTCAAGAGATTCTTGGCCCCATAGGTATTCATCTACGCGCTGTTAGGAGCGGTAGCTTATGAAATCAGTGATGGCATGTACTCTTTAAATAGCATTTCACAGGGTTCAACCATGGGCCTCAATGGTTTTCTGCTCCCTCTGAACAGATACCACTGTAAGATCCATCCAGACTTTAATATGCCGGGTGACGTGTGCTCCCACTGGAGCAGCTTTGGTTTCCAAGTCAAAGGCTTCATTGAAGTCTCAATCCCAGATTCTCGCTGCAGCGTTACCCTAACTGCTCTGCTCTCTTACGTTCTTCCCCTGTGTTACATGCTATGCCCATCTTTGGATTTTGCCAGGCTCTGTGCCTACCCTCCATTACCAGGAAGGAAGGAAGGAAGGAAGGAGAACATACAGGCGTGCAACTTTGATGCTGGGAGCGTAGCCACCTGTATTACAAGAAGAGGGAAAAAACAACTTGTTGTTGTCTAGGAATAGATATTAATTGACCTTTTCAAAGCCTTCCAAACAGTGAGCTTTTGTCTGCTTTGCCTCTGTTTATTTATATGCTCCTGAAAGCAATTCACATACAGCATGCAGAATGAAGCCGATACGCCTGTGTAATGAGGTTGGAGGCACCGCATTACTCAAAACAATACCCTTTAAAAATCAAAACATCTATTTTTTGACCTAATAACTGGAATGAAACTTGAATTGGGGACTATCAGGATGCACACTAAAACTATATTGTTTTATATCCAAATCGAACCCTTATCTTTAGTATGGCTGGGCATTAAACCAGCTTTCCTTATTATCATATCATGATAGCATAGCATTAATGCTTTTCAAAATTCTGGTGGTCGAATTAGTATTTCTGAGCTAATCTAATTCATAAATGGTTAAATGAGGTGGCTGAGCCTTTCTATAGCATGTAGGAAGTATATTCTGTGGTATTTTATATGTTCATTTTGTTAATCGACCAGCCATCAGATTATTCATATGAGGACATTAGAAACACACACACAATTATCAGCAATCACATACTAAATGACCACTTTATGGCTTCATCACCACATCTAGCGATAAAAGTTCAAAACTGGCTCTAAGAGTGCGTCGAGACATGCTTAGTGTGTAATGGACTGGTTCTTATATAGTGCTTTTCTACTCGAGTCAAACATTCAGAGCTCTTTATACATCAGGACCTTTTTTTTATGTAGCATTCACACTACATAAATCACACTTCAAACAGCATCTTTTGGACTGGAGCACCCAGGGATTAAACCACCAACCTTCCAGTCAGTACATGACCTGCTGTACCTCCTGAGCCACAGCTGCCCAAATGTGTACAAATAATTAAAGTACACAAAAAAGTATTAGGTAGCTGCTATAACAGTTGAAACTTGCACGTTAATCTAGTTATGTAAAGATGCGTCTCTTAAACCAGACCCATTATGATCCTTTCATCGACCACAAGGGTCCCTTGCGGTTATGTGTGTGTGTGTGTGTGTGTGTGTGTGTGTGTTTTCTTCATGGGTCTGTGTTCCCGTGCGTACACATGAGTGAAGGCTCAGAGATAGGTTTTGACTTGACTGATGCCCTTCTCCAGATGAATCAGAGATTCTGATGTGTCAGCAGGGATGAATAATGCACGCTGCTCCACTACCTCTCTTCTCCACCTCTTGTCTTCAATCATTTGCTTCTCTTTTCATCACAACTGCCACATCTGAAGAGATCTTCACCTTCATTTTCCTCCCTCCTCCCTCCCGTCCTCCTCCCCTATGCAAACGAGGTTTTGCCGCCGCCACCGCCACCTCGCTCTCCCCCGGGTCAGCCCGGTTCTCCTTCCGAACAGCTAACTCGTTCTTATCATCGGGCATTGCAGAAGTTTCTCCGGTTGAAATTTCGGCACATTTCAAGATGAGGCGCGTGCAAACATTTGCGCTGAAAATGGCCAAATGCTTTGATGTGCACAGCTCGTTATCAAGTCACGGGAGGACGACGTGCAGCCATTGACACGGGTTGACAGTTACATCCCTGACTGACAGGAGTCATTAGGAGGATAAGGTTGACTGACAAGAGGGCTGATAAAGCAGGAGACAAACTGACTAATCAGGACTTGGTGAAAGAGAGGATACCATTTGTTTTGAAGCGTCCAGTTAGATGTCATTAAATGTTTGACAGAATAATCCATGCTCCTCCACAGCGGCACTTGGCTGCTCTCTGAGGTGTTTTCAACTCATGGAGTAAAAACAAGCAATCAAAAAACCCTTCTCTTTGAGGAAAGTGTAGGTTTCCATCAGTTAATTTTGGATGAAGTGATGCCAAAATCATTCTGATTGGAGGTCTTGTAAAGCATAAAATCATATGGCTTTGGTTTAATTGGTGTAATAAAGCCATGCGAATGCTCATGGAGGCAGAAAAATTGCATCTGTATAGCTGTCATATACTGCAATCCCTTTTTTAGTACCATTATGTCATTATGGTACACGCTGTGTGGCAGAAGACTGGATTTGATAAAGTTAGCTCAGGCTTCTTAGCCGATTGTGGCTGTAAGGATAGCACTGTCAGTCTAATGCTATTAGATGTAAACTCATACACTTTAGTTCATGTTGCATAGAGGATGAATCCTACTGTTCAGCAGCATGATTGCTGATCAAATACCCACAACACTAATAGCAGTCCCAACCCCCCAAGGCTTTATTTGGATACACTGTGTTTAAAACTAAACAACAAACTGGGATGGTTCACAATGCAAACATTACCCCTGCGTTCTTGTGTGTTCAACTCCAAGCACTGCTGTTAATTACAACCTCACCGGCAGCTAGTAAACTTAAAATAGTCTTTATGTGAGTAATTCCGCATTACAGCAGACTTAATGATTTTAAATTTCCCTGCAAATAAGCCCGGTGCTTGTGCCACCTATTTAAACCCTGCTGTCAGCGCTAGTCATCCAATAAAAGAAAAGGTTTTGGCGTGCCTCCATATGCCAGTTGCCTTTGAAAGAACATCTTTATTGCTTTAGTGAAACAGCTTTGCTATGAAGACCTTTACCATGCAGGATGGTAAAGGGACGATGTCCAGGAAACTCGTGGCTCTATTCCATCGTCACAAATCACAGAGGGGAAACTTAAAAGCCGGAAGATTAGGCCTGATTCAGCAGGAGCATTCTGCAGTCTTTAATATGTGTGTGCAGGTGCCGGGCCTGCCTGGTTGACATGGCTCTTGAATGCACCTCCACATTTGTCTGTGGCATTTCATGATTACTCTGTCTCCGCAGCACTGAAGGATGCCAGTTTGGATGAAGTGTTTGCTTGACAGAGGTGAGAGTAATGGCTAGTCATTGGTGAAAGGCGTCCGTGCACAAGTCTGTTACCCTTGACAAGCATTTCATCTCTTCACTTACCGAGGCAGACTCCCCGACTGATTTCAGTTCTGAGACAGAGGACAAATGCAGTTTTTCTACCCCATTACTTCGCTTTTCAATTCTATTCACAACTTTATTGTCCCTCAAGGAGAAATTCATTTGGCGTCACAAATCTCATCTCCATCAGGAAGTCATGCAATGGCTGGTTAGTGACAGATCTTTTAAGAGTAGCGCCTGTGTAGCACGTAAATAGGATTCGTTCACCGATGCGGCAAAAACATTGCACGTTTTCAGTGTTTAGCCTTATTTTATATGTTTTACATTGACCTTAACTGCATACCAAACAGTGTGGCGTGTGAAATGAATGCTGATGCTCTACAGATGATCTCAGTGTTGTTGGAGAAAAGTGCTGCAGTTGTGAGTTAATGAGCTCTCAGTGGACGGCGTGTCATGTGACCACAGCAGACAGGTGATACCATGGCAGCGAAAATACTCTGGAGAGAGCGGTTTCTTGGGCAAACAAACAATGTGTCGGCAGGAAATGAATAAGGACCTGCCGAAGCGGCTGCACATCGTTTACCTGAGCAAATATTAAAAGGAGGGTCGCTTCAAAATCGCAGCACAAAAGCTGCCTTTAAACACTTGTAAGGTTATGCCCGGGGCGTGTTGGACTTTAAACCATCTGCTGTGTGTTTGCAGACAGTGATTTTTATTTTTATAAATCAATAAGAAGATGAATCGGTTTGAAGACTCTCCGTGAAGCTTTAATGAACATTAATGACATCCTCGTTGTTGGGTTAGGTATGAATGGTAAATCAGAAAGGCGCTGTCTTTCTCAAGGCTGCTGTTATTACTCTCGAGGCTTTTAACGGGCTCTGAAATCCGCTTCACACAGCGTGGCTTTGTCTCCTAGCTGATGTGTAGGTTTCGAGAAAGAGCTGAAACGTGGAGGTAAAAATGTGTGGCATGTCTCATTAATGAAGCACAAGTGAAATATGATGATGGTCAGGACGATGACAATGACGTCCAGGAAGATGAAGGTGCTCTGTGTTGTCAGGGAGCCTCAGTCCTTCTGCAGGAGAAGCTCACTAATTGGTTGTCAGTGCGTGATTTGTGTGTGCGTGTGTGTGTGTGTTTTGCTTGATGGGCTTGATAATTCATCTAAAACACATTTATTACCAGTGTTTTGGATTTATGTAAAGAAGCGATCGCCCTGCTTACATCTGAATCAGGAGCGGACAATTTACACTCTGCATCTTTTCTCATATGTCAGAGCTGTTTAACAATTAGGGACGTACATGCAAGTGCATAACTATGTGGACATCAGTATGTATATACAGTTCTTTCTCCCGCTGGGATAAGAGTCTGTGCCAGCCTTGGATATGCTAATTGGACAGTGAGTTGACAAGGGCTCAACCATCAGCCTGCGTAATGAGCCGCTGCACAGAAGATCGGCTGCCTCTGAAGAAGCGGCAACAGAGGAGGCAAAAAAAAAACAAGGGGGGTGCGGAGAGGGGATTGGGTCGCTGCAAGAAAATTACGAATTATGTTTGGGTGTTTGCGAGCTCAGTGTTGCCGTTTCAGCTGAGTGAGCATTGCGTAGGTGTCTGCTTGTGGACACGCGCGCATCCTGTTCCTCTGCTTTTGTCAGATAAAAACCTTCACCTGTCAGGTGAAGCCGCATCTGCTAAAATGTCAATTTTTTTTTCTTTTTCTTTTTCTTTTTTTTTTTTTTAGGGAGGAAAGAGCCATGTTTTAGCTGGATGACAATGCATTTTGGCATTACCCTAAGGGATTTGAAAGAGGTTTATGAGCCTAAGGGGTTGAAAAAATGACTGAGCTCACGGAGGAGCAAATAATCCTTGAACTTATTTGAAAGCGTGAAAAATTGTCAAATTGAAGCTGCGAGGTTTTCACACAGTTCCGTGATGCATAGATCATGAATATGGGACATGTTGTCAGGGCCTATGGATTCTGGGCTGACTCTTAAATATACTGGCTTTCCGACCAATCTTAACAAGTATACAGATTACACACAACGTTCAGCCAAGAAACAGATCTATCTGGCCCTTGTGTGTACTGACTTCGTAATTATATTACTATCATATTTTTTCAAAATCACTCATTCGACTTGGAGCCTTGTCAGACAGTAACATACTTAAACTCGGTGTAAGCAGCTAATGGGTAAAAATGCCACCTCAGAAAACAGGTGGCAGGGTATTAAAGAACCCTTAGCTGTTAAAATAAAGGTCAGAGAGTAATTTAATTTTTTTAATTAAATGTAATCTAATACCAGTGCAATGAATGTGTTTAACAGATGTGTGACATTAGGAAAGGATCTTTTTCTCATTGAAATGTTAAGGACACCAGAAGGATCAAATCTAACTTCTTGCGAGGAGGCGACAAGGACTTCCTTAGCAAGTAAACGCGTGTCAACTTTCTGACCTCCCGTAAGATAATCAGGCCTGTGTACACTTTTATAGCATTTTACGGGCATTTCCTGCTTAGCAGGATCTAGTCCATCTGTTGCTAGGCTTATCTGAGGCTGTTTTATCCATCAGAAAGAGATGCCTATTTCTAGTTGTGTTGGTCAGTCTGACCTTGGAGCCCCTTTTAAGACGCGTGGGTGTACATTTGCCTCACCATTGTTGGGATACGGCAGCTTTAGTCCGTCTGCAGCGATTGAGGTCAAAGTGAAAGTTAGTTTGGTTAGTCACGCTTCTGTCTCTCCTCTCCACCCCTCCCTTTGTTCATCATCACAAATCAGTGTGTCGTCTTGGCTTGGAAACGTAGTGGTGATGGGGAAAAACTGAAGCGCGTCCAGATTTTTCTTTATAATGGGGTACAGCGATATTAATGCTTAAATAGTCACATGATGCTCGTGCTGCTCTATAATTTTATTGATGTGCTGATGTGCAGGGAGAAAGGCTGTACTGGCATCTTCTCTTAATGCTGGGATTAGACAGAGGGGTCAGACACCCAGGACGTTGCTGCAAATGTGGCTAAAATGAGGAAAGTCAAAGCGTAGAGCCCAGGAAAGCTCTTCTCTTTTAGCTGTGGGTGATCAGTTAATTAAACTGTGACCTGAAGCTAAATTCACGCTCCCCATCAGAGAAAGCCTGAGAGAGTATGTGGGTAGATTCAGTTTTGAATTTTGTTTTGTTATCATCCCGAGAAAGTGTATTTAATCTGTAAAAGCTTATTTCATCATAATGAGAAAGCCATGCTGCTTTTTTTTTTTCTGAAGAGCTTATAATAAAGTATAAAAGGAAACTTCCTGCTGGAGACAGAAAGATTTGAAAGCACCCACAGTAGCACCCACACCAAACCCACCCCTGAATACCTGTGTATGTTCACATCAAAACTGTGCAAACAGACATCTCTCTAAAGCATTCAAGTAAAGCAAACCGTCAACTACATCAAGGTGTCGAAAGAAATGAGGAATTAATGTCAGCACTCACCTGTCACACAGTATGACCCAGAAACAAATTAAACAAACAGAAGAACTGATGAACAAAGACACATTTATTAATAATGTATGCTGTTCTCCGTCTACTAATCCAAATAGGAAAATGAAAATGCATAATTTTCAAATAAAAAAAGACGACAGATAATTTCTAGTGATTTGTTTTTAAATGCACTTTTTAAAATTGTTGAGATGCTATGTTGTAAGTCAGATCTGGCAGAGTTAAGGATAGTTATTTATAATTTTACAACAAGACACTTCGAGCTGCTCCCTTATTCACGCGGGCTCGCCACAGCAGGTAGCGCTCCGTGCTTAATTTGGCAGATGTTTTTTTTTTAAATACCAGATGCCCTTCCTGACGTAACCCAAACAGGTTTGTGTTTTCTCCCGGGATCGAACCTGGGAGCTTTCACTTGCTAAGCAAATGTGTAAACCGTACTGCGGTACTACCACTACTAAGTACTACCACTCTAATCCTCCAATCTTATTTTCTTTATGAGCAAAGCTGTTATTCTCTCTTGGACAAGTAATCATTTTGTGTGTAATTAGTGCTTTCATTCATAGTTCACTTTAGTAATTATTAACTAAGTCGAAGAAAAATGCAAGTCACAATTTAACTGAGACCAGAGTGGTGCCTTTAAATTGCCTTTTTTCCCCTGACCAACCATCAAGCCCCCTAATTACTCAGTTCAGTGTGACATGATTTAAAGCAAAGTAGTCACTTAGTGAAGATAGAGAATAACAGTAATTGGGATAAGGCTTAAATGAATGGATGACAGAAAAGTCACAATCTCATCAATGAATTGATGATCCGCATTTCCCCTCTGTTATGTGCTACGTGACGAGTAGAAAAGAAGGCAGCGCACGCGACATATATGGGTTTTCCTTCCATGCCTACATGTTTCTTAGGCTATTTCTGTGAGTCATGTTTGCTCTCAGAGGTGTGATTTGAAACTCCAGCAGCAGCCTTGTTTATAGGCTCAGACCCGTGATGAAAATGGTAGCTGCGGGTTGGGAATTTTATTGGTGTTTGTCAAAATGTCCCCTGATAACGCTGTTTGGATGCGCGTTGTATGAGGCAGCCCCTGCTTCAGCATCCTGCAGCATTAAGCAAGACCGATGGAGATTTAGTTGGTGTACGCAGGTCTACATATGCATTTAAATTCCGGGGAGGGGTAGGGGGTGGGGGGCATCTCCGTGTTTGAGTGACAGCTGTTTTTTTTTTTTTTTTTTTCTTGTTAGAGAGGAGCCTCAGATATTTTATTTCCACTGCTAAAAATGTAACCAGGGCGGTGTAGCTCATGCCTGCAGTAAGCCGTACTTCATCCTGTGCTTCTGATCCTCAGCGTGTGAGCGTGTGTGTGTTCATAAACGTGTGTGTGTGTCTGTGGGCTGTGTGTTTAAGAGAGAAAGTGAAGGGAAGTGTGAGCGAGCGAGTGCCAATCTCCCCCATGATGCTTTGCCATCTGCCATGTTTATGCGTGTGCGCTCGTGTTGTGTGCGCACGGCCCTGTGGGTGTGCAAGCATTTGCGAGTGTCGTTTGCCTACAGGGTCCAGGGTCGTAGAAACATGAAGTAATATCGCTTCTAGTCTGGCCATGTATGTTAGTGATACATGATTTCTACTCCAAATGCCTCCACTCCAAGCTGGCACACTAAGGCGTGCATAATTCAAGACATGGTTATATTTGTGCCGAAAAAGTTGAAGTGCACATATTTGTGTACATGATTTCAGAATCACTGATAAAAATGTGAGAGAAGGCTAACTGCAGTGCATGCATTCTCATTAAAATCCAAAAATAACTCAGTGGTGCACAGCCATGTGTTTATTTCTGTTTATTTCAGTTGTGTTCCCTGTAATTATAAATGCCAGACTACGTATATACATATGTATAGTTGGACTGATTCCTCCTCTACAAGATTCCTTTGATGCTTACTCCCAGAACTGGATCCAAATTAAAGGTAAAAGGAATCAACATGAGCCTCCTTATCAGGTGTGCTCACTCACAGCTAACGTGGTGCAGCAGGAAACAGCTCTGGTCCTTCCATGAGTGCTCGTGGCTCGTTGTCATGGAGACGGGCCTTGGGAGACCATCTCAACCCACTTGTGGTGCAAGGCATCGCGGGTACGGTGGGAAGGGAGGGAGTGAGGAGGGTGGAGGGAAGGAAGGTGCGGGGTGGGAGGACGAGGTGAGGAAAACAAAACATGTCATCTTTCCGAGGGGCCCCAGCGGAGCAGGGCCAGGTTGGATGCCACCTAAACAATGTTATTTCATCAGCCTGATGGGGCACAATAACCGGTGTACGTTTCACCACCTGAGCTTTGGTGTCATTATCGGCTTCCCCGCAATAAATAGCACACGCATCCCATCAATCTATCTGTCTGGCTGACCATCTGTGTTGTCACACTGAAAAGGTAATAAGCACAACCCCTGCTGTCCTCTCTCTTTCCGGATGCTGAGCTCGGATGATCGGGGTGGGGGGGTTGCAGTATCTCTGAGGGGTTATTGGCCTGAGTCATGAGAATTTTTGTGCTCGCACCTTTTAATTCTGCTTCGGCAATGAGCAACGTGCCTGGTTGTTGACTGTTTGTATGCTGAGAGGTGAAGACGATTGTTAGTTACCATAAGCACGAGCTCAGATATGCTTAGATGGGCCTGGTCTGCTGGGTCTGCTCCTGCTGGGGCTTCTGTGTATCTGTTTTGGCTTCTTCCCTCAACTTTCACAGCTGTAGGATGCTCTAAGCTCTTTTGTTTGAACTGTGTCAATGGACCAACAACAGCTGGAGCAGCCGGTGCAGGGCAGCTGGGGCGGAGGAAGAGGATTTGTATACAAGCAGGGGTTAGAGTGCGTATTTTAAAAAAAAGAAAAAACGAATAAAGGAGATGAATGATCGGGTATCACAGAGAAGATGGCATCAAGGGAGGAGAGGTTATCGAGGAAGGAAAAGAGAAAAACGGGGAGGAGAGGGGAGGAAGTGGATGAAAGGAAATGGGAGAAGAGGAGATTTCTGGAATACTGAGACTAATGCAGGAGTGAGACGAAAGTAAGATTAAGGATTAGAGGCTGTGCGCCTATAGTGAAGGTAGAGGTAGAGAGGGGTTTTTGTCAGCAGGTGAAAAGACAACAGGGAGGAGAGGATAAACGAAATGATAGAAAGGGTTGGACTGGGGTCACAGAGAGATATTAGTGCCACAGCAAATCCAGCACACAGGACAGTGGAAGCAGACGCTGCATCATGCAAGGAGTGCCTAATGTTTCAGTGGCCATGTGGCTCCACGCAGAACGGTAACCCTGGTTAGATTAACGCTGGCAAATTGAGTTTCCGTAAGAGGGGAATTTACTTAACATGCTACCAATGGTGCTCGAATGGGCTCTGATCTGATTTTTCTTATCACATTGTTCAATTGAAAAAGGGACGCTGAAAGCTTTTCTATTCAGCGGCTATTACACGGCGTTAGATAAGGCGAGGGCAGAGCGGCGAGAAGAGTCTCTATCAGATAGACGGCCATGTTTTCAGTCGAGCTATTTTTAGTGTAGGAACTGGCAGACAGTAATGTTTATGAGCAGGTCATTAGCTCAATAAGTGGTTGGAGGAGACTTTGAATATGTAACTCACCAGAAATGCCGCTTTCGCTTAGGAAAGGCGACTAAGGGTCGGCCTGATCGCTGCTCCTCCATTTCTGGCAGCGTATCGGCTGATGACAGGGTGAAAGTGTGCTTATAGGTGTTTGCGCATATTTATGTGCCAATCACAGCCTGCCCTGTCAACTGTTAATGCTTATTATGTCTCCCTGGGATCGTATATGTTATCCCGTACTGCTGCTTGAAAGGAGAACATGTATGTGCGTGATTTATGACAGGTTAACAAAGGCTCCTTTCTCATTTGGCCTCCCCACCTGCGTTCTGACACATCGGGTGAGAGGGGTGGGGGTCGGAAGAGCTCGATAGGACTGAGGAGTTATTGACTCCCAGACGGGGAGCTTCTGCACAGCTTGTCTAAATCTCTGTAAGCAGACAGAGCTGAATTATGTTCAGTCTTACAGATTTTGTGTGCCCATGTGCGCTTGTGTTTGTGTGAAGAAAGAGAGTGAAAAAAAAAGAAAAAAAAGAAATGCTGATGGAGATCCCCCCCAAGGCTAGGGATTAACAAGAAGGGGGTACATCTATTAAAGCAGCAGCTTCTGATACGTTTGCTGTTATTGAATTTTGCCGCATTCCTACTGACCCCCCCCCCTCAAAGTCCTCTTTGTTTGAGTGTTTTCTATTACGGTGGTACACTCTGGATGTATTATTGCATTAACACTTTTATGTGGCACCAGAAAACTAAAATACTGAACGCTAAGAAGGAATTAGGCCAGAGCAAAATGAAATTATTAGGACGTCTTAGAAAAAAAAAGAACTCTTAAAACTGTATCATTGCAGCTCATTTCACGGCTCACTAGAAAAGAAGACTTATTAATACAGAAGCAGTATGCTGGAAACTATTTCAGTCTGTTTCTTGTCATAGTTATTGAGCAGTGGCTCTATTGTTCTGGTATTAGTTCAGCCAGAGCTGGCCTGCTTGAGCTGTTAATCCCAAGTCAGAAGTGCTCTGACTAAATCAAAAGACCTAATCCTGCATTAGCATGAATATGTCTTTAATTTTCTTCATGTTTTTATTATTTTTTCTACATTAGTATAAAGTATTGTATGTTTTCCCTCTTCCTTCATGGTGCGTTGACATTTCAGATGCTGCTCTAAAAGCAGAATGATGAATCAGAGGTGACGGAAATATGCCTGACCTTCCTTCTTTTTTTTTCTCTTGTGTCTGCAGAGTGCCTATCCCTGTTGAGTGAAGCCCTACTCAAATCTCCGTCATCTCTAACCAATCCACGGTGGTGCCATGCCTCGGCCCAAGACTGGTGGAGTCCTGGCCCAGGCCAAAAGGCCAGTCCTGGGGCTGTGGATTAGCCTATCTCCCCTGTGTCTGCTGTTGCCTTTGATTATCCTGCTAACCAGACCTTTGAGCAGCGTGGGTGAAGCACTAGGTACATCTATCTATCTATCTATCTATCTATCTATCTATCTATCTATCTATCTATCTATCTATCTATCTATCTATCTATCTATCTATCTATCTATCTATCTATCTATCTATCTATCTATCTATCTATCTATCTATCTATCTATCTATCTATCTATCTATCTGTCTGTCTGTCTGTCTGTCTATCTGTGTATGTGTCGGCAGTCTTTTTTTGTCTTTTTGTCTTTTTCTCGGTTGAATGGCAGCTGGTATATTGTCAGCAATGAATGCGAGGCACAGACGTGTATATATATGTGGCTGTGTGTGTATGTGAGTCTATGTGTGCGGTGTGTGTTGTATATGTGTGTGTGTGTATGAGAGGAGTGGATCAAGGCCCGTCAGCACATCATCTTAGGGCTGTGGCGTTGTTAATGTGTTGTGATAAGCCAGGAGGTTCCATCAGCATGTTCCTCATCATCTCCTTGATTACAACACTTCCACAAATTTCCTGCCTCAGTTGGCCACACACATATACACAAATACACACACACACACACACACACACACACACACAGCTGTCAGAGCTCTGAAAATGTTACTAAACTGATATATTTAGATTTTTTTGGATAAGAAGGTAAGCTAGGTTAAAGACCGAGATGGCACCTCTCACCATTAGATACGGCAGTTGCCTCGTGCGTTTTTGTTTTTTTTTTCATCTCCCATTTGCGTAACCAATTTGCGTCCACGGTTCTTTTATAAGACTGACATCATATCTGAAATCTTTTTATATTCAGTGAAGAGAAAAAAAATTACACAACAGCCAATTTTCAGCTGAAATGTTGTGGGACTGAATATTGCTGCTTTTTGACCACCTACAGTGTTGCTCAGAGCAGATAGTATTGTGGAGGGGAAAATAATCTTTCTTTCCCTGTAGATCCATATCTCTCTAGCTTTCTGAGTAACGAAGGAGATAAAATCATAACTGGAATTCTTCCATTAACAATATGTATAGCAGAACAATGACCAAATTAGCCTAGGTAAACAGATTACACCATATAATGGACAATAAGTACTTCTAAAAGGGAGAGATTTGCTAGCAGGCCCTCAGTGCCTCTGAGTATTTACTGGTTCAACTCAGCTCTTTTCCAAATTATTGAAAATTAATTTCAGATATTATGCTTCACCATCACTTTGTCGAATTTTATGCAAAACATGGTTAGCGTTTCCCTGACAGCGATCCTCTTCCGAGACAGTGTTCCTTTTGTTTTTGTCTCTTATGTGCCCAGCAACACATCGTACTCTGCAGTCATCATCTTTGTATCACAGGAGGTTTTATTTTTAAATTTCCTTTCATTTTTGTCACGCATTTAGCCATGAAATGCAAACAAAGTTGACAACAAAAAACACACAATCAGGAAGAGATGCATTATTAAAAGTGGCTTAAGGGCTTGTCAGACCACAGCTGCTTGCACTAATACCTTTGCCATAAGTAGCGTCTTTTAGAGCTGTACATTTCACAAGAGGTTACTCTAATTCCCCCAAAATAAATTTTCCAACCCAAACTTGTTCCTCTTTAGCCCACAGCGTTACTTGAAACAAGCCTCGAACTCATTTATGGCACTACGCCTGCAGGTCCCAGCTGTATCTCAGCTCAGCAGCAGTCAGTCTTTCAGTCAAATGATTACTGGTTACAAAGGTGCTCCCTTAAAAACAAACAATAGGTATTTCAGTAGTAGACCATCCTGTTCCGTGGAAACAGAGTGGGACTTGGTATTAAAGAGCCACGGTTTCTCATTAGTGCCTCATTTTTCAGGGCAGCTTTCTGGAATCTTCCTCTCATAACTAGTTGCTGTTCAGTCTACATCCATCCAGAGCCAGTAGCTTGTAGGGCTTTTCTCTGGCTTTCAGAAGAGGCTTAAGTGGTAACACTGCCAGTGGGGTCGGTTTTGCACGCGGATTGGTGTTGAAGTACATTAAAAAGAACATAGAAAACATTTTGGACTCAAAGTAAAGCCACCGAAAACCATGTTCAATCCCTAAGAAGAACATGAAATTCATTCATAACCCTATAGGATGGAGAAAGCAGTTTCAGCCATGACATTTTTTCTTTTTTGATTTTTTTTTGATAGTTCTTATATTGTTGTCAGAAAAAAAAACAGCAGCCTGCTCAATACTCTGTGCTTTTCTAAGAGTCCTCAGAAAAAACTACCCTGCTCTTAAGTTCCATAATGGTGGGCATAAATTTGTTCTGATTGACTCTACTGTACCAGCTTTTTGCTTCTTCCTGTGCGGATTATGGCAAACCACTTTATTTCTGACATTCAGAGTGGGTCTTTAAGAGACAACACGGGGCAGCCGGGACAGGAGCAGTCTTTTGACATGATGTTATTCCAGTTACTGTCAAGGCACTGGGAAGTGTTCTGCATGGCTGTTAACCAACGAAGTGAGTAGGAGTGGGAAGACGTGCAAAAAGGCTTTAGAATCTGCTGGTGATTTCTTGATAGGCAGGGCCTCTTCTTTTTTGTTGCTCCTGTGCGGTCTTCAGAGCAGAAGTGAATCAACACAGGCTGACCTCACCCACCCAGATGTAGGGGAGGAGGCATCCAGGTTGCCATGGTAAGGGTCATCCTGATTTCACCCTGATGGATAGCGGTGTTTCTGTAGCTGAGGAGGAGTTAAGCTGGGCGCCATGGAAACAGGCCACAGACAGATAGCAAAGGGTGGATGCATGAGGTTGTTTGACTGATCTGACTCAGCCACTGTGAGAAGTGTAGGTTCGCTACGCCTGGCTCAATATCACACTTGGAAATTGCTGTTTTCGTCTTAGAGGGCGACCGCAGCGCTCATACGTCCCACCTAAGATGCTTTCAGCCTCCAATTTGAAATTGTCTCTTCGAGTCGTCTCTGAAAATTAACAAAACCCTGTGCTGCTGTGTTCATTGTGTTTGCTAACATTATCAGGATCTCTGTGCAGTTCTTTGGCATGCGCAGGCACAAAATGACACCTCTGATATTAATACATTTAAACCAATTATATGCTGTGAATTTGCAGCCAACACTTCACCTACCTGTGAAACACTCATGTGTCATGACAGCCTGTGCTGCATGAAATACAATGGCAGCCTGCCCTCAAGAAAGCAGAGAGACGGAGAGAGAGAAAGAGATGTTCCTGTGAAGCCCAGCCCCATCTTTTATTTATGGCCCACAGGAAGTCCTTCAGTTTGTCCTCTAGATGATACCCAGGAAGTAAGCACAACACATAGCCATCAGAAGACAAGTCAGCCTGACCAGTCACTGACAGTGAAATGGGGCGTGGTCAGCGAGAATGGTTGTTGCTGGTTGTGGAGTTCATTTGTAGCCCTCTGGTGTCTTGCCTCTGTTTTAATTTTCCCCCATCCCTCACTAATTTTTCTCCCTCCTTTTCTCTCTCTCTCTTAGCTCCCCCAAAATTCACCAAGACTCCCACAGACCAGATCGGAGTATCAGGAGGTGTAGCATCATTTGTGTGCCAAGCCACAGGCAATCCCAAGCCCTCTGTCTACTGGAACAAGAAGGGCAAGAAGGTCAACTCCCAGCGTATCGAGGTGGTTGTCACAGTGCTCAATGTTCAACTCCTACTGTAACTGCATGACAGATATGAATATGCAAATTCATTAAAAAGACATGCATATTATTTGAATGTATGCATTAATTACAACCTTGATGTTACACTGTAAATAAATTTATACAGAGAGTGGATAGGCGAAAAACTGTTAAGATAAGACTTTGTCATGTATGTGAGAAATAGTTTTTTTTCCAGTTATTTTTTTTAAATTTTAATATAAAATACTAAAAATATGTTTTGGAATCAAGGTATGTTCACAAATTTTTTAAAATACACAGACTGGTATCTTTGATGTGTCTGATTAAATAAGAGGCTACACCAGTGCGCTGATTAGCTTAGCTTAGCATACAGAATGGTAGCTGGGTGAAGCAGCTATTCGTATTTTTTTAAGTCTCTGAAAATAAAAATATAAAGGTAATTCATTGTTTGTTTAATCTGTACAATAAGTATAATGTGCCAAACGTATTAAAGGGTTTATTATTATTGTTTTAACATGCTAAATCAGTACTCAACGCATGCAATTAGCCAGCTAGCTTGTCTATGCTGAAGCTAAGTGTAGCGCCCACCTTCTTTAATGCTGATCTAAGTTAACTGGCCTCTTGGCTGCAGCTCCAAAGTTAAACAGGCAGTATCAGTATTATCAAGAAGATAAAGAGACCCAACATTTAAACTATTAGTGAAAAATAGTTATTTAAAAATACATGTTTCCAATATACAGTAGATCACAAGGTTCCATTAAACTTCCGAACATTTTACAAACCTAAAATAAAACTAATCAATGGACCCTTAAGTATTACTGACTTTACTTCCTATTGAATTCACATATTGCTGTCATGGAGCTATATAGCAGCCTAGTCCGGAGAGTAAATTCTTGTGGCTCAGTAGAGGCCTGACTGTGTATTGATCCTGTGACCTAATGCTTAGAAATACTCAGTTTCTACCAGAGGACCTAATTCAACCCCCCATCTCAGTAAGTATCAACCCAGATGAAGTGTATTTGTGCAAGAAACTGGCTCCTTACCCGCTTCAGGTAAATGTGTGAGCACAGGTAAATGTTTTGTATCTGTGCCTGACCTCTAGCATTTCTGTAGAGAAGAGCAAACAAAATCATTATTTGTATTTATTATTATTATTTGTATTTCTTTTTTTTCTGGTGAGGCATGATGAAGTGCTTAGCTGTAATTGTTGTGATATTAACACAACACACACTGGGCCGAGGTGCTGACACGCAACATTATAGTCAGCTGCTCTAATAGTAGGGTTTATGTGCCTCCTCTGCTGTGACTAATATGTCTCGTTCTGTGGCTGTCCAGACCATAGAGTTTGATGATGGTGCAGGTGCTGTGCTGAGGATCCAACCACTTAGAGGTCCCCGAGATGAGAACACCTACGAGTGTGTGGCACGTAACAGCGTAGACGAGAAGTCTGTCACTGCAAAGTTGTCCATTATCAGAGGTAAGACAAACAAAAACCCCTCACATATACTGTACACACACACGCACACACACTGTGTCTACTCAAGAGGTGCTTTCTTTTGCACGCTCGCCTTCAACCGGCATCCCTGCTTCACTGAGCTGTCAGTCGTAGATGTAACAGCGAAGCAGGGCCGCACCCTGCCAGCACAGGAGGCTGCAGGGAGCTGCTCTTTTTATAGTCCCTCTGAGTGCAGAGCGTGATCTGGCCACAGAGAGGGCCAGCTAGCATGCTAGCTAAGGGGTATTTTAGCAAACTGTACCAGCTTGCTCTAAACGTTGCACTTCCCGTCCAGAGCGAGGGTGTTAATCTAATGTACACTGGCCCCTTGAAGGAAAACTTATCTAATGTGGAGCTCCAACATGTTATGGACTAAAATTGCAGCATGTGGCTGATGAGAGCACTGGGCATCTACCCAGCACAGCAGGAATGAAAGAAGAAACAGAGGCATGACTGCTCAGGCTGTTAATACATGAAGGAAAATCAAGGGATTACGCCCTGGTTTGGCAAAGAACCTTTGCTCGCTAGGAGTAAATAAGGAGGAAAAAGGGAAAGGGGGGATGGAAGAGGTCAAATGGAGATGATGGAAGATGAAAAGATGGCAGTAAGTCGAGTAACACAGCAGGATGCTGTGAAACAAAAGAGATTGAATGGGATGTCATAGGAGATGGGGTTCTGTGGGAGGTGGGGGTGTAGGAGTGAAGGAGATGGATGAGGATTGTGGAGCTGGCAGGGCGGTGTGGTAAGCAGAAGGCTGGTAGCCCAGGGAATAGACTCCTGTCCATCTGTTACCCAGCCCATCCTCTCTGCACACACAGCCCCAATCTAAAGCACATTACCACATAAACTACACCTCGAGGGCAAGCTTCCCAGTGTGTGTGTGTGTGTGGTCGTGTTCGTGTGTGGGTGGTAGTGTGTTCCTGGTGCCGTAACCTATTCTCTCAACCCGTTCTGTGTACGGTGATGTCCCCATCCCTTCAGCGACATTACAATCTTCAGTCTTTGAGAGCAGAGTGAAGGGTAGCAATGAATAAGATAATATTTCACCAAGAGTACCAATCAGAATCAGAGCTGACTTTAGCTGTAATAGTTAGATTTGGCCTGAATAATCATGCACAGGCACGTCTCTGGGATTCAGCTGGCAATAAAGGCAATAATTTTGTGTATATATTATTTTTTTGAGAGTTTTATGCTGCTTAGAAATTTGTCGCACATCAGCCATTTTTTGTAAGCTGTCCCTTTAATGTATCAGGGCGCATGAAGTCATTCTGGAAAGTGCTGCACATCAAACAACGGTGTAGGCTGGTTGTCAAGGTTGTCCACTAATCCCAGGGTTGGTGTTTTAATCCCTGGCCATTGCCCTCGGACAATACACTAAACCCACAGTTGCTAGTGATTCCTGTTGAAAACCTTGATTTGCGTGAGCTGAGGTAAAAATTTTAACATGATGAACAATTTATTTTTAGATGATTAATGCCTGTGTATTTTAAATCAAACTTTTCAGAAAATTTTAAAGTAAAGATATAAAATTTGAGGTACAAGTTTGTTGCCAAGATGTTTCTAAGTGTTTTTAAATTATATTCAAAAGTAAATCTAAAGCTTCTTTGCTCTATATATACATAAACACGAGGAGAGGGGTTTAAATTACCTGCAAGTTACTGCACAGTGTTTTACTTCAACTGACGGCACCCCCTCCTACTTCAAACGTATATTCCTGAAAAATCTAAAACGTCATCCTTCTGCTTGACAGAATACTCCCAGTGTCTTGCACCCATGCAGCCTACTGTAGGCTGAGTGATATGCTGCAGAATAGATCATGTCATCCAAGAATGCTGTTAAGTGCACAAATGTCTGCAGAAATTGTGCTTGGGTCAGTCTTTAAAAAAGAACCAGTCCATCGTAGAAAAGGTCCACCACTGAAGTAGAAAAAAGGCTTTCCATTACTGGCCAAAACCCTTCCACTTCCACTGAAAAGTCTTTTTCATCCACTGATGTGCTTTATCTCATCATTCTGTATAATGGTGGACTAAGACTAATAGCAGTTTCATACAGAGTGAGGGGCTTGCAGTTGGCCACAGGATATTTACTGCTGCACTGTTGGCTGCCTAATGGGTGGAGATGTGGTAGTTTATGGGCCTTCACCAACATCACCATCATCTTTATCATCCTCACACATTACCTGTAAAATGACCTTTTTTCCTCCTTATATCTTTCATTCTTTAACTCCAGGAGCCGTACTTTGGCCCTACAGCAATATCCGTTTCTAATTTTTTTCTCTTCTGTTTTATTCATGCTTTCATTTTCTTAGCCATCTATTCTGTCTGTCTGACTCTGTTTTTAACTCCTCCCGTTGCATTTCTACATGCCCTCCGCTGCTCCACCCATTCCCCTTTCCATCCCAGCTGCTCTTTTCTATGGACACTGCAGTTGTGTTGCTCTCCCTTCAGGAGACATGAATATCTGCAGCTCTGCATGTTTGAAAGCCTCTTGTGGGCGAGAGATTCTCATCACCGCAGCGCTGTATGTATGTGTTTGTGTGCACGACCTTCGCCGTTGTGTGTGCGCTGGCAAGCATGCGCACGGGTGTGTGCGTGAGTGCATACATTTATGTGCGTGCGTATGTCTGGTTTTGTGCAAAGTAATCCTGATTATACTCACCTCCCAGTGTCCCATTTTAGGAGAAAGGCAGGCGGGGGATGGGGGAGAAACAGGGGTTGAGAGAGAGAGATGAGGGAAGAGAGATGTTCTGCCACCACGGCAAACACCCTTCATATGAACAATAGAGTCAGATCAGTGATTCCCCCTAGGCGTCTGCTGCATTGGCAGGCCGGCGGCTCAAGCAGCATTTCGGTCTGGAAACAACTAACAGTATCTACTCAGCCTGCAGGAGGATTACACTCCTCGAGTGGAGAACTGGCTGTTTCATCATTTTTAACCCCTCGTCCTTGCTGTTTATATTCGGTCCTTCTTCCATTTTTTAAATTCTTCTTGAATGTTTATATGTGGTTCGGGAATCAGCCTTACATGTGGGATCCTGTTTAGTCCTGGCCCCCTAAAGTAGGGCACACAATGGTGAAGACGCATGGGTTTTTCATGTGATTGGTCTACAAAGTCTGCATTTGCATTGCATTGTGATCTATTATCATAAAGGTCTATTAGCATTTAAAGTGCTCCCCTTCAGCCCTCCTGCAGTCAATAGGAGTCAAAGCATTAGAGCCTCTGAAGACTGCTGAGTGCGAGCAGATTAATCCTGAATCAGGCTCCCCGAGATCGGCTTTTATTCAGACTTCTTTCATGCACATGGCCATTTCCCACTGAAATGAACTGAGAGATGAATAGGCAACCTGTTTCCTAACTGGGAGAAATAATGATTTTTTTCCGCGGGGAAGCGGGCGTGTTTGTGTGTGAATGTGGGAGAGAGAGAGAGTATCTGTTTGGGTTACTGTGCGCGTGAGATGGAAATACAAAGAGGCACGGGGAAAGAAAACCTGGATTCATGTTTGTTTGTTTGCATCATATGCATTATGTGTTTGACCCTTTGGGTGTTTGTGTCTTTCCGTTCTATTGCCGCATGCGTGTGTGCATGCACGGACACACAAATTGCATATTTGCCCAGAACTGGTTGGCTCTACTGACTGGTTTTGGGCACTAGGCCTGATTGCCCTTCTGCAAACATAACCAGGCCAAAATGTACGCGCTCAACCTCTTGATACACACAAATACACACAAACACAAAGCTCCGGGGAACAATGCTGCTCGACCCTTGCCAATGTTCCCCCAAACGCTGTTGACACACAGAGTGTTTGTATACACATGCCACATTTTTCCATAGGCTATCTTATCAATTTAACCAGGAGATGAAAAATAAGCGGCACTTTTGTGCAGCAGTGTTTGCTCTTGATAAATGATTCATTTTAGAGGAAAGTGTGATCAAGGCCATGCCCGCAGTATCTATTTCAAGCGGTCGCTGACTCATCCAGGAGCCTGGCTGAATACCTGTAGCTCCATATTCTCCTCTCTGGTGAACTGTACTTTAGTGTCCTGTACTGTGGAATGGTTTATCTGCATCTGCAGGGCAGAGTGTGAGTTTGCTGCTGTGTTTGTGTCCTTTTAATTGAGCCAGTCTATTAAAACAGCTGGCTGTGGTTTTAACAAAGCTGTTTCCTACATTTTGCCCTTTAAAGAAGGGTTTTGTTATTTTATGTTGCTCTACAGTGCAGTGGAAAAGGCATTAGAGACCTTGCAAACTGATGCCTTCTAATTACTATTATATTATATTATATTATATTATATTATATTATATTATATTATATTATATTATATTATACATTGATGATGATCAGGTCCATAGACGGATAATTTTCTTATTTACGAGTGGCGATATAAAAAAGTTAAATTAATTACAATTACAAATGAAAATGTCAGTGTTAACAAACTGAATGAATTAAAGAAATTAGGTGGCCTTTTTTTTAAACCTACCTCATTAATGCAGCTACCATCTTGGCATTAGTGGTGGGGTATTAAACACGAGGATTTAATATGAGATAATTCATAGACGTTTAAAACAACCATGAAACATTAACTATCATGAAATGTTAATCAAATAAAGCAACAGATGAGGGTTAGAAAGGCCATTCTTTAACAGGCACTCACTTTTCGTCTGTATCTAAGAAATATGAGAGCCCAGGTAAGGGCAAGCAAGATATTTTAGATAATTAAAGCTGTTTTTTTTAACACAGCTTTGTATATATTATAACATCATAAGGATTGTGCCATCCTTTTGAGGTTTTAGATCATCAAACATCTTTGTCAAATTGTAATATTACATAAAGATAACCTGAGAAAATGTGAAGAGAAAATCTTTTCATTTCATTTCCAAACCCACCTGGTCCTGTGTAAAAAAAAAAAAAAAAAAGGAAAAAATTAATTGTCCCTGAACCTAATACCTGATAGTGCTACCCTTAGCCCAAGGAACTGCAATCAAGCATTTGTGCAACGAGTCTTTCATTTCGCTGTGGAGGAGTTTTGGCCCACTCCTCAGAATTATTTTAATGCAGCCACAGTGGAGGGTTTCTGAGCGTGAAAAAGGTTACGGCAAAACATCTCAATCTGATAGAAGGCCAGGTTTTGATTAGGTGTCTCCAAAGCTTCTTTTTCTTTTTTTGAGCTATTCAGAGGTGGACTTGCGAGTGTGTTTCGGGTCATTGTCCTGCTACTTGAGCTTCCGGACACAAACTGTTGCCCACACATACTCCTCCAGGATTTTCTGGTAGAGAGCAGAATTCATGGTTCCATCAATCACAGTGAGTCGCCCTGAAGCAGCAAAGCAGCCCCAGACCATCACACTACCACCACTATGTTTGACTGTTAGTATGATGTTCTTTTTACAAAGGACAACAAATCAGTATGTATTTACCTTAAATGGAGAGCTAGTTTTAAAGGGAATGGAGTTAAAAATGTTCATTTTATACAGAGGATGAATTGGATGAACTGGGTGCTGCAGTACAACATAAACTCGGATTATTTTAAACAGTTAATGATGCAAAACAATTCTACTCAAGCTTGAAATGAGCAGAATTAAAGTTAAAATGACTAACTTAACCCTTGTTTGTTTTCTACACTGCTGAATATCCTTAGCTATCTGAAAAGCATCGTTGGGTTCTGGATGCTTGCAATGATTCACTACTATTTTTCCTCTTTTTGTGGTATTTTACAGCACGGCAGTAAGTGTCTTTAATCCCTCTCTCTATCACTCTCTCTGTTTATCTGTCCGACTCTCTCCATTTCTTCTAATTCTCTCCAAGTGCTCAGTCCAAGGTCCTCCCACACCATGTATTTGCAGCATTAATAAAGACCTGAGTGGAATATAGAGCCACACGCCCTACAGACACACACACACACGCATGCATTGTATATGCACATGCCTTGAGCCCAGTGCTGTGGTGTGCTCTAATTAACAGCCAGGGAGTCCATGTTGTGGTAGCTGGCAGAGTGATAAAAAGACCATCTGAACCCTCTCAAGAGAGGGGTAGGATTCGGGGAGGGTAGAGGGGAGCAAATGTAGGCCTAGCATATTCCTCGCCTTTGGGAGCTCACCTTCTGACCTGCCCATCGATCTCCCTCTTCTCTTTCCTTTCTCTTCCTGTCTATTTCATCAGTGGCCATACCACTAGCCTCCATTCAGGTAGATCATTAGTATTGATCTGTCAAGGATGCTGAAGGGTTGGGGTGGGACGAGGATGTTTATTGCGGGGGAGGGGGGTCTCAGAAGTGTTAGCGTGGTCCACTCTGCCCACTCCAGTCTCTGCTGTCTGATGGCTCCTGTCTTCACAAGGCCTAATTGTTGCACTAAACATCTTGATCATCAAGTTTTGATTCCTCTCTTGCTTTTTTGTGGCATTTCTCCACTTTCTCTTCTAAGGCGCAGCATCAGCAACAGCTTGACATTCCTATCTGACGAGGTCTCTCTAGCGCTGATGACTGTAGAAAGAGGCAAAGAGAGCGATAGATCCTATCTCAACTCAGCCTCTCATCCCCATCACAGAGTGTGTGGGAACAGATGGTATATGTCTGTCATGTGGTTAGGTAGCAGGGGGCCCGGAGGAGGAGTGGAGGAGAGGAAAAACACACAGACAGTTGACGTGGCCACGGTCTGCATCTTGGACTGCGTTCAGCTCCAGATATGTCTGTGATTCTGGGCTCAAGCAAAGCAAACTTTAGCAGGTTTTGTTTTGCCTGACAATCAAGATGTTCCGATGGGTTTGATTTATTAGCCAAGGAAATTGCCATCTCGTTGCTTTGCTGCTGCGGGAATGTGGAATATATAATTATAGTTCCAGGTATGGAGGAGGTGTCTGTGTGCATGTGTGAGAAAGAGAGAGTGGTTTAAAGGGTAAGGAGGAAAGGAAGCAGGAGGGCTGATGGATGCTTGATTACGTGTCTGGCCATCTGGACTGTTGTCACTGAGACTCTTAATCCCATTCACCAGAGAAAGTGTATGTGAACGTGTTTGTGTATGTGTGTGTGCGAAATAGAAAGCAACTGCTTTTTTGTGTGCACACACTCA
This sequence comes from Neolamprologus multifasciatus, assembly GCF_963576455.1. Lineage (NCBI taxonomy): Eukaryota > Metazoa > Chordata > Actinopteri > Cichliformes > Cichlidae > Neolamprologus > Neolamprologus multifasciatus. The sequence goes on along the minus strand of NC_140456.1, from coordinate 22,635,214 downwards.
TTTTCCTGGATATGTGCTATCGTGCCGCTCAACATTATTCGACACTTTGCAGAAATCTGTGAAGATGCTAATGAGAACATAGCCATAGAAGCAAATATGTACACACAGCCAACACACAAACACACACACACACACACACACACACACACACACACACACACACACACACACACACACACACACACACACACACACACACACACATACTTGTCCTCAGCTCCTACAACGTAATAAGACATATCCAGACGCATTCAGACACATCCCAGATCAGCCTCTCTAATCGTTGGTACATTTTAACAATTACTGCTAACAAGTCCTTATTACCCCCAGTGCCCTGCCCCTCCTCTGATCCCAGCTTCTAATTGCCGCTGCTGTTTCTGAGCAGCTTTCTGCATAGTTATTAGACAGGAATCGTTAGAACCACATAACACAGAACCACACCTCTGAAAACTCGTAGTTCATCGCCACTGCCACCAAACACCTGTAATTCTAGGTTAGTAATGTACTGCAAAGCCTGTGTGTGTGTATTTGTGTGTGTGTGCGTGTGTGTGTAGGCACTTAAGTAACTCCTGCTGACTGGGCGGTATGTTTATACTCTTCCAGAAATGGCCTGTCAAACACACAGAAAAATCCTAGCTGTGTTTCTGCCCGCCTGCTATATCACCTAATGACTAGCTAGCTGTAGGAATGAACACAAGACTTTGATCACCTAGGCTATAGTGGCTCTGCTGTCTTTGCTGATATCTTTGCTTCCATAAGCCTACTAATGTTTAAGCAGCTATGAGGGGGGAGCTTTCACATCACTGCATGTGTGGGAAAGGAAGGACTGAATGCATGGCTGTAGAAGCTGACACACCAGTTATTTGTTTTAGAAACTGAGCCTTCACTGTCCTCATGAAATAAGTACACATACTGCACTTCGCCCCACTCTAACCCTGTACTTTGATTTACACAGATTCAGAATCAGAATCAGAATACTTTATTAATCCCGAAGGAAATTAGGGTTACAGCAGGCAGCACGCTAATGGCGCATGCGCACTTACAAAGTCATGGACCTCAGAGGATGTCCTATGGTTTCTGGCACAGGGACTTTGGGACTTTGGCAGCAAATCCTTTGGGTGCTGTGGTGGTTGCCGGTGGGGCTTCAGTAGAATCGTGTTTTTCGGGCATACTTAAGGATTTCTGAGGAATTTGGAGACGGGGTTAGCACCACAGGCTCTTTGTCTTGTACCAAGGGTTGTTTAGGAAAAAAATTTTGCAACATGGTGGGGCATCTTGCTAGGGGAGGCTGGTGCTTCTGTTGCTATGGGTTGATGTGATTGGTTAGCAACAGTGTTGAAGGGTGGTATGTGTGAAAACAGCATGCACATGTGTTGTCATGTTTCCTAGCACTGCGCTGCACTATATGGGGATGATCACTGTTCAGTGTATGACGTCTTCCTGTTTGCCTCTAGCACTAATTAGCAGATCGTAGCATGCTTACATGCTAAACTAATGGTCAAAACACAAGTCATTATATGTGCTAAATATATATGTTAGCTCCTGTTATCATATGTTACCAGCAGACATGCGCAAGTAGTGCAATTAGACATTTATATTTCATGTTTTAAATGCTGCACATTTCATACTCTTTTCTTTCTCTTGATGCTTTCAGAGGACCTGTTGCCATTTGGCTTCCCTAGTATAGACATGGGCCCTCAGTTGAAAGTGGTGGAGCGGACGAGGACGGCCACCATGCTGTGCGCTGCCAGCGGCATCCCGGACCCCGAGATCTCCTGGTTCAAAGACTTCCTGCCTGTCGACCCCAGCACCAGCCAGGGTCGCATCAAACAGCTCAGATCAGGTGAGACAGGTGACTTTTAGTCAGACTGTTTGTATTTTCCACTAACGGAACCAACAGTGCATTTACAGCTTTGCACTTTTTTGCGATCAGGTAAATCCCTGTTGCTCTAAATTTGGTGATTATTTTAATTATGATTGAGGGATTACATGCTGTTCTCTAAGTTTATCTCTCTCCTTTGGGGGTATAAATCCTTTTTAAAGCCAATTTCATAAAAAAGGATAATTGTGCCATCCTTAAGCCATGAAAAAAATGTGCTGTTTATTAGCATTTGGGAGAACGGATTATAAAAAATATATATCACTTAAAAGGCAAAATTTGCTTTCCATTAAGTATCATAATTATAAGAAAGAAATAGCAGCAAATAATTGTATAGTCCTTTCAAATGGGTTCAGAAATTTTACATAGAATGAAACTGTCTTCCTCAATTTATCCCAAAGCAACCACAATATCCTCTTTTCTGATGTCAAATGTGTTTGGCGCTTCTTAAAATTAGGCATTTAACTGGTGATGCTTTTATTTTGACCCACTGCCTAATTGTGCGCGACATAGCTCAGTGTCCCAAAATGTGAAGGTAAGCTCACTTTACCAGAGACACAAAAAGAGAGCAAAGACGATGTGTCTGCATACCAAAGAATCACATTGTGCGCTTAAGACAGTTTATTCAGCGTTGTTTATGCTCTTCTGTATAGATGAGTACAGTGTCTCCAGGAGAAGGCAGAAACATTTTTTTCTCAGCCTTTCCCACTCAGCTGTCCTCAGGGGGAATGAAAGTGATGGTGAGGCGAAACCATTTTGTTGTTGTTTCATCCGTATTCTCTGTGCTGCTCCGGCCTGCCAGCTCTGATACATCCCTCCTGTCAGCCAATATCCTTTACTGATCACCAGTGCCCTCCGTTAGCTGTGTGTTTGCATTTCCATTTGCCAAATTTATAATGTTTAAATACATTTACCATGTTGTCCCAAGCAACAAGTTACCTTTCTTAATGGCTTGTGATCCATGTCAAAGAAATTCTAATGAGAGCTCCTATACAGTGTTTTATATCACTGTTTAGGACTGGTTAACAGCAATAAAACAAACCATGCTTTAGGGCATGGGAAACATTCTGGAGTTACAGTCTCTTTGTTCCCTTGTGTGCTCTTACTATATTTGGACATTTGAAGAACACACAAGGAAATAAATATGTTTTACTCACAGCTTCAGGAAACCCAGCATCAGTAGATGTGGCTGGAGAAACAGGCTCTGGCAGGGACCGGGCATTGGCAGGTGTGGCGGAAATGCAGGCTCAAACTGCGGCTCTGCAGGGCACACAGCATCAGAGGGCTGGGGCTGCCAATTCCGGCATCAGGAACCACGCTTTCTCTTCTAGGGTGGAAGCGTGGTTCCTGATTCAGCTAGTCAAGAGCTGAATATGTGCAGCAGTAAAGAATATAAGCAGTGCTGACAACCCCATTTACCTATGAAACACGGAACAAAATTTTAAACAGACATGATTCTCAGAAAAAACCCAGGAGCTTGACAGTGTGGATACTTTACACAGACAACTGTAGTTAAACTGCAGAATTATACAGTTTCTTTGTATTTCAAATTTTAAGACAAGGCTTTTTAGTTGAAGACTAATTAGTAGGTCTGGCAGTTGTACTCCTTGTTTGGATACCATGTTTGGCTAAGACTGGATTGGAGTGGAACTGCAATAAACCACTGGACAAAGCCATAATGTCTGCCTAATCTTAGATGGTATGCACAACCAGCTAAGATGTGTTAGTACAACACTTTGATACACCTTGAATCCTGGAAAATAGATGAATATTAACTAAAGATGAGTTTAGTTTCCTATAGGTAGTGAACCAGCTAGCAGGAAAGCTAATGATTGCAGCTTATTGAAAGATAAATAAATGCCGTGTTTAATCCAGCCAGTTTTGTTTCTTTTTTTTTCCCTCGCTCATTCGTATTCTTCAAACACAGCTTATCGTCCAGTGCACGTTGCTCCAGCACCTGCAGAAATACACCGGCTGTTTCAAGTAGCCATAATTATGAGGAGAAACCCTAAATTGAGTTCTCTAAAGAAAAATAGGACTTTTAAACCTGCATATTCAGCAGAACAGTATTGTATTATTCACAATAAATTATATTCATTTCTTTTTATTCATTTTGGTCCCCTTGGTGCAATACCAAGTAAAGAGCCTCCCTTGGTCACGCACGCAGAGCAAAGGGGTGGCAAAGGACAGCCACGACCACTACTGACTAGTCTGGCACATACAACCAGTGGGGAAGCCCATTAGAGCTGCACACATACTCAGAGTCAGAGATTTTGCAATTATCTTATAATTTGTTGTTATCTTAACAACAAATGTTGTTATTTACTGTTTCCTTTTACATGGTGTACTTCTACATGGCAGTGGGGATGTGTGTATAGATAGATAGATAGAATGAGTCAACCAAGTAAGAAGACTTAGAAGACATTTACTTCAAAGTAAGGAAGCAACCAAAGTACCAATGCAAAACATGGAGGCAAGAAGACTCCCATTAAACATGAAAACAGAGACTGGGAGTACTGAGGGGCAAATGCATAAACACAAAAAGACAAAGTCGAGGAAGGAATAGATAATGAAACGCTGAAGCAACCGAACACAGTCAAAAAATAACAAACTCAAAATAGGACCTGAGGCTTAACACAAACAAATAATTCAAATTTAAGAACAGTAAGGCAGTCTAAACTGGTAGCCAAACCTCCCCAGAAATGAAACACACTGAAAATCAAATAAAACAAAAAGAACTAATGCTGAAAATTACTAGAATGATAATGAAGTCAAGGTAGGAATCTAAAACTCCACCTAACAAAAATCAAAGTACCAAACTTACATGTATAGACTAAGAATTTTAACCTCAAAATCCACACAAAGCACACAATAAGAGTGAGTGACCAGAAAACAAAGACTATCACTGTTATTACATCAGAATGTGCAGAAATAAAAAATGACAAAGCATCAGTATCTGTGCCACCTCGGTAATGGTGGCAGCTTATACCACACCTGATCATCACTGGCCATGCTTTTATTATTATTTTTTCTTTTAGTTGTCCTTTTTTTAAACTAAACTATAACAACTGCTAAATTTTAGCCACCTAAAATTGTATATTTAGTTTTACTTGATCTGCTCTGAGACGTTTGCTCCCTGCTTGTGTGTCATGCAGACATGACAATGATTCAGTGGTACAGTATGTTAGGACACATATCACATCAATGAAACAGTAGCAAGACGAATGGCCTACTGAGATTCACCCCAGGCTTTAATAGGATTTGAAATCACCAAAACCATCACAAAGCCAAACAACAAAATGTGCTGTATAATGAACCGAACAGTGCAGCGAAATGACTTGGAGGAAATCAATTACACCTGAGCTGGGCAAGAAATGCGTTATGGATAAAACACTCCTTTAAGATTTGTTTAATGGAGGCACTTTCCGAGCAATGCTTCTGATTTAGTGGATAGCTGCCAGCTCTTATTGGACTGCAGCCAGGAATGTGTTTTGGGCCACAGTCATTCTGTTCTCTCTGTCTCTTTTCTTCTTCTGTTGGCTCTTGGAAATACTTTTATGACCCATATGGGTCAGGAAGAAAAATGAGATAGAGAATGACTGCAGTCGAATCCCACAAAGGATGTCTCATCTTAGCCATTTCATAGCTCATAAGTATCCATCATGTGTGGGGGCTTATCACTGCAGATAACTGTCCACGGTGGCCTTTGACAGCCGTGAACTCTGTGTTTACCCACCTCAAATGCACACATACTCACCCCATCAGTCCTCGGTGACAGAAACATATGGGGTGGTATAGAGATGAACTTTTGCTGACATCTGTATGCCTCGATCAGGTATCTATCTTTTTTCCATGCCATCTGACAAACAAATTTCCCAGAGGAACCCACCCGAGGGATTAATAAAGTTTTATCTTATCTTATCTCTTATCTGCTGCACCAGTTTATATGTGCATGAGGAGAACCTTGACAAGCTATCTGTCTGCCCCTGACATTTGGGACTTAGAGCTGGAAAGTTAACCTAAGCACTTAACAGCTTATGTAGACCCACACTCTTAACAGATGGCATTCAGTATGGACCCTGAGGTTGACTCCAGGATTACATATGCAGACCCCTCTTTGGTAAGGACTAAGACGTGATAAAGGTTAATGGTGTATGTCAGTTTATCTGTTGACGTCAATACAGAACACTTTTTTAAAGTGCATTTTTGCATGCACCAAACAAAATTGGTTATTCATTTTTAACACCTATATATGGTTGCGTCAAAGAGACTGACCCAAAATCGCGCATCATCGTGAAATGCTATTTTCACGGAGTTTATATTTGGTTGGCTGTTACTCAGCAGAATATTTCACAACCAGATTTTAAGAGAATTTGAAATTGGGACTTTAGCCAAAGTAAATCAATCATTTTTGGTAACAGTCTATTTCTAAGAAAAGAAAAATCTAAAAATGGTGAGCAGTACAAATCCTTTGACAGAACGTGCTTTCAGGCTGACAGAAAAAGTGGAACTTGTGACACGGATAAATCTGCAGACTGACAACTAGGAATCGTTTCTGTCTCTGTGTACGAGAATAAAAACCAGAACTAAGTCAGAACCTGGAAATTTTGAGCTTTTGAACGATTCATTATCGATTTATTAAGTAACTGCTGCGTTAAACTATACCTAAATTGCTGCATAAAACTTTGCTTTGAGGCTTTTCTGTTCATGTTTTAGTAAAATGTGAAATTATAGAGCAGGTTGGTAATGGTTTGGAAACAACAGTTTCGGTTTTAAAAATTACCAGCAGTTTATTCGTAACTGTGTTGCGTTTGTAGTAACTGTCCTTTGTGTCGACGCTTGTTAACACGTGCCTCCGGTTAATTTAATGTCTCAACTTGTGGGAGACCGGAGCCCAAGTGATCTGTTTTACCTCAGTGTCCCATCAGAGCTATCAGATTAACAGTATCCGCTGTCATCTGATCAGCTGAGTCTCAGCCCACAGACATAATACACCATCCACGATTTCACAGTAGCTCAATTTACTTAAGTCACATCTCATTCTGGGCCTTTCAGCATCCTTCAGACAGACTAACAAAACTGCTCTCTCTCCTCGTCTCTCTTCTTTTACTTTTTCGACTTTTTGCTTTGCCGTCCCACAAACCATCATCATGTCGTTTTGACGCCCGTTTTCTGTCTGCGCTATGTGCTTGTGTACATACGTTTTGACCTGCTGACCTTTCTATGTATATATTCAGAACCCCTGTCCACCCCAGTGTAATGTAATGTCATGTTTTACAGCAGTAGATTACAACTGGCAATTTCAAATTTTTGCTGCTCGTTAGCCACACGAGCTGCTTCCAGCTGTCGCACAAGTTCTCGTTTGCAGATCTAAACCTGTCCATTTCTACCTCTCCACCTCCTCGCCATCTTTCCTCCCACTGCTCCTTTCTTCCTCTGCTTTCTGGTTGAGAAGAAGGCTCTTCTTGTAGAGCGGATAATTTATTCCTGTTTGTTTCCCAACTCTGCCCTGAACCACAGGGAAATGAGAGATGGAAAATAGGGAGAAAGAGGAGGGCACGCGCTGTTCTGCTGTCATGTAACTGCAGAAGACAGAAACAAATGGATGACAGTTTCAGCGAGCAGCGTCTCAGCTCACCTAACACGTTCCCTCCTTTAACCCTCTGAAATCACAGCATTCAAACTTCTTCATAAGCTGACCTGCAAGTGTGTCTGTGTATGTGTGTGTGTGCAAAATCTACGTATACTAAGACACACAACATCTGTCTGTATGTGTGTACATAACCTTAAATATGAGGTTTTATTTTGGTGTAACAACCACTTTATTAAGTATACCCGTCCAACTGCCAGTTAATGCAAATATATAATCAGCCAATCACATGGCAGCAACTCAGTGAATTTAAGCAGGTAGACGTGGTCAAGATGACCATGCTGAAGTTCAAACTGAGCATCACAATGGGGAAGAAAGGTGATGTAAGTCACTTTGAACATGGTATGGTTGTTGGTGCTGATCCACTGGGATTTTCCCACACAGCTGTCTCTGGGGAGAATAGTACAAAAAAGAAAAAATATCCAGTGAGCAGCGGTTCAAATGCCTTGGTGATGTCAGAGGTGAAAGGAGAATGGCAAGGCTGCTTTGAGCTGAGAGGAAAGCAACAGTAACTCAAATAACCACTCATTCTTACCAAGCCATGCAGAAGAGCATCTCTGAAAGCTCTTCTGCAATTTTTTCCAATCTTCATGGACAACAGAAGATTCTGCCTGCTGTGACAACGTTATGGTTGGGATTTAGTGTAAGGATCATGATAACATGGATCCATCCTGCCTAGTATCAGTAACAATGGTGTAATGGGAAATGACTTTAGTATGAGTTCAGTGTATCCATTTTCTGATGGCTGTTTCCAGCAGGAATGTCACAAAACTCAAATCACCTCATACTGGTTTCTTGAATATGACAATGGGTTCACTGTACTGAAGTGACCTCCACAGCCAATATGTCTAAAATCAGTAGAGCACCTTTGGGATGCTATCATGTCAATATGAACCAAAATCTCTCTCTTTTTTTCCAAATTAAATGTTGGATTTTAATTTTTTTTTAAATATTGAATTAAAGCAGTTTATGCCAAATGAACCAGTGTACCTAATGAAGCATCTATTTAGTGTATTCTTTCTAAATATTATTACTGTGCATTTTATTTTCTTTACCATTTTTAAGATATACCCATACAACAGATAATATTCAAAAGAACATTTGTACATAATGATGAATGCAGTAAAAGGCATCAGTCAACCATCCAGCACTGGAGCAGATGGTTGAGGTATTTAACATGTGCCATCTTTTGGCTCGTATTGTCTGTCACTGCCGTGCACCTCTGTCTATTATATCAATGACAATGTCTATCTCTCGTGGAAGAGGTATTCCACATCTGCTGCTCTTCCCAAGGTGACCTCGGTTTTCCCCATTAAAGATCTTTTACAGAGTCTTTCCTTAAGGTCAGCTTACTTAAAGTGAAAAGAAAATGTCTATAAATAATTTGTTTCTGGTCCACATGAATTAATAAACCCACTAAATTTAGCAGCTCAGGAGTTACAACATACAACAATGACATGTGCAGTTATCTTCAGAGATGGCAAAAGTACACACATTTGTTCCTTAAGAAGAAGTGCTTGTGTTAAGAAATACTGATTCAGCTCACTTTAACCTCTGACTATAGAGCTGATGCATTAGTTATATGCTTTTCTTTGCCTCTTTCTTGTCTTTGTGTGATAAGCACTGGTGATAGATCGACCAACAGGATTATCTTTTATGTTATATGGTTTCCTCCTTTAGGTTTACATCACTTTTACAGGGTTAGGGTAATAAAGTACTTGTACTCTGTTACTTCCCATGTCTGGTTATCTTTTAAAATTAAATAATATTTAGATTGAATGGTTGTGCATATTGGTGTAATGCACAGGGGTTATTTCGCTATGACTTCCTTTTAATATCAATATAAACGGAGGGATTGTTTTTAAGTATTTTGACTTTTATTTTTGTATTTCATCTTGTGTATTGTGTATGGAAAATAAAAATCTTTGCAGAGCGAAGCACAGTATATCTTGCTTTTCTCTAAATATCCCTGTGCTTCTCTTAAAAGCCAGATGCCTTTTATCAGTCTCACAGAAGATCTGATATAAAACACAGTGCTTTGTATGAGACTAAAACTTGCTCTTTTTGTGTGGCTGTTTATCTACACACTCCCGTATGTGTTTCCATTCTTTCTTTAAAAAGTGTGTGTGTGTGTGTGCCGTGTGCATTTAGATTTGTGTCACTTTCCACTCTGTGCAGTGCAGCAGAGAGTGATGCATGGTTTTGTGCCTTCTCCTCGGGCTCCGTGTCAAAGTCAGTTTCAGATGAGACGGATGTGACAGAGCAGACTGAAAGAGGGGGGGAAAAAAAACAAAACCAGAGAAAGAACATCTCTGCTGGTAATTCAAAAGGCCGTTAGCTAAGAAACACAGCAATAAGAATAGTACCACGTGAAGCAAAAGAACACCTGACGAGTGCCGTGTGTAATTATAGCATGTTTAGGGAGACTAGGATAAAAACTGAGGAAGCGAAAGAGCCGAAGAGCATCGCTGGGTCGTTGCCCTGGGGTAAAGCTGTGTAGCTGCTGCCAGTTAACTGCAAAGATAGAAACAGGCTTTCTTCATTCAGCAGTCTGCCTGCTGCTGGAGAGGAATCACCAGCTAGTACAGAGGTATAAACTAAAGGCGCTTTAAGTGTCATCTAAGTTTGTAAAAAGTGAGTTTAAGACTTGTTTTTGACTTCCAAACTTTTCGAAAGGGAATTCTGAATTTTTGAATATGTTGCCGCTTCCTTTCACCTTTTCGGTAGCAGGATGGGAGACAGGGATGGTTAGAGGAGACGCAGTTCTTTGTGGAAAATCCAACTCCTGATACAGAGAGAGTGTTGTGCGGACCATTCATTTCTGCCTTGCAGAAATAACAACTGAGCTGACTTTATTGGATGTTGAAGCAGCAGACAAAGAGATACCCCAGGGTCAAACTATAGCAGATATTGCAGGATGAAAAGGAGGATGCAAAAGGATGGCGGACAGTGGCAGAAGCGTTTTCTGCAAACATGTTTATCTGGGTTTTTTTTTTTCTCTTGCAGGAGCGTTACAGATTGAGAACAGCGAGGAAACAGACCAAGGGAAGTACGAGTGTGTGGCCACCAACTCCCAAGGCGTGCGCTACTCGTCTCCCGCCAACTTATACGTGCGAGGTAGGACCTGAAACGCAGAACACACATGCACGTACACGCACGAACAAGACACAGACACCGAAAAATCACTGTGACGAAGGTGCCTTAGGTATTACTAGTAAAACTACCTCTTCTGTATTACTGTGCTCTTTAACAAGTATTACTAACCCATCCATTGTCTACAATATATGTTGACTCTGTTGTTTGGTATTTCTCACAACCACCTTTAACAAGTCCACCTTAAACCTTGGTGCGAGCTCTGACAGTTGAATCAAAGCGAGGATAAAATGGGGACCACACCTTGGTTTAACTGCATGGAAACATCACTGATCTGTCTGCTAAAGTGGTTTCTGTACTAGAGGCAGATTAATTGGTTGAGAGATTTGAACAAAATTGGGAGTGAGAGTCAAGATGTAATTTTGGCTTTACAGTGTTTCACATTAACGGGATCACTGTGGACCCCACATGCTTAAATAAATCTGTGGGTGCTGTTGTAACACTGGCTCATGGCTCAAAGGCCACAACCAATGTCCAGAATTGCAAGTTCTAGTTTCTATTTTACGTGGGATAACAGAGAAGCGTGAATGCAGTTTGACTGGAGCGTGCCTGTGTGTGTGTGTGCACGTGTGTGTGTGTGTGTGTGCGCGCGTGTGTGTGTGTGTGTGTGTGTGTGGTGCAGTGAAGCGAGTGGCTTTGCGCTGGCCGTTTTTATTCTCTCTGTGTTTCCCCGTTCTCTCTCTCCCCTCTCACGTCATTGTGTTCTGCATCAACCCCCTTCCATCCCTCAGAGCTTCGAGAAGGTTGGTGCGCTCTTTCTTTTCTTTTGTTACTCCTTTGTTTCAGAAAGCTTCACTTATTGAAACAGAGGGAAACAAAAAAAGACGACAAAAAAAAAAAAAACAACAGTATGAGTTAAAGGACAGCGGAGTAGATTTGAAGTGAAATGATTCAAACCTGTATCCAAAATGATGAGAGTAAAGCTGCTGCGATGATGAAGTGGTCTGCCTACGCAGCAGAGTGCATTGACTGCATTGTGAGGCCTTGTGTGCAGAACCCTTGGTATTGCCTTCACTCCCCGATCAATGTTTTCTGCATGGTATGATCTTGTTGTCATGGAGACCCAAGAATTGGAAGATTAAAAAGAGGCAATGTTTGCATGGAAGGAGTGAGAGAGAAAGAGAAAGGAGCACCGCTTGCATGTGTGTTGACTGACGGACTGACACCAGAGCATGGCACAGTGTGTTATCACGCTTATTGATATGCTCAGATTGTGATCTGATTGAACTTGCTGTCTTGTCATGTCTTGCTACTGTTTTTTTCTTGTTTTGTTTTTGTTTTTAATTCTTTTCCCCTTTGTACCATCTTGTTTGGCGGTTTGTCCTTGTTCCCATGTCATCACATCTGCTCCAGTGCTGCACTTGTTGAGTGGAAGTCTTGCACTTGCTTGTGTATGCCCCTTTGTTCTGCAGTTTTACGTTCGGTTTATCAGACGAGAATCACTCACTGGAATAAATTCATGATGCAAACTCAAAATGGCAAGAGGACGGTCACGTGACTGATGATGGACACTAGTGTTGAAACTAACATTAACGTTGGCTAACGTTCCGGAACCACTGCACTACAGTTCAGAATACACGTGTTACGATGGAGCATCATAGACTGTACATAAAAGATGGACTGTGAGCAACAATAGTTTGTTTGCTTTATTTTTTTTCTTTGGAGCCAGACGTTACCATGTTCAGATGAAAAGGTGGATGCGCATTAGCAAGACCGATTAGCAAGATGCGTCCACAGAGATGCATCTCTTTAGGATACTGTGTTAACCATTCAGAAAGCCATTTTATTTGTCAGACAATTGCATTAATATCATGTCCATAAGCCATAACATTAGAGACACTTCAAGACAGCTAGCCACAGAGCCTCTTGTGCTGGTACACATGTCTGTCTGCCCCACTCCTAATAATACACGGGCTGTAGAGCAGAAATGTAATTTTTATTTCTACTCTGAAGCTGAGCATTTTTACTCGGTGTAGGATACAGTGGCTGACTCTCTTTTGGAGTCGTCCTCAAGTAGCCATTTGAAGAGCTGAGCTTTTTGCCCCTTCTGTGGCTTTTTTTTTAACACCCAGCATTGCAGCTTGTGTTACATACTCAAGCACAATATGAAAAATATGATGCCTTGCTTTAGACATTATAGAATACTTAAATTAGCTACACCTCAACCAAGTTCATTTGATTTGTATTTTCCACAGCTATGAGACAAAAGAAATAAAGTTTACAAAACTGTATAAAATAAGCAGTAGTACTTTTCAGTAAAGTTCTAGTAGTACCTTTTTGCTTTACTTTTTTTAAGCTGGATTTATTTATTTGTTTATTTTTTTCCATTTTCCACCTGTGTGCTTTAAATATTCATACTAATGCTGCACATTTTCTACAGGTAGCCTCTGAAGGTTTATTATACAGTAATAAGTAAAATAAGCTCTCTTTAATGGACTGTTATACAGTCTAGGCCATGTCTTACGTTGCTCGACTGTTTCCATCCCCACCAAACACTGTGATACGTCTCTATTGACTGACATTTGAAATTAATTTTATCCATTCTCAATCTTAGATATTGAGAGGGGTATTAATGATTCTCTCTTATTACAGTGGTTAATGAAAGCTGTGTCCTTGAGACAGACAAGATGGTGCTGAGTAAATGTCAGCTATATAGCGATGCTGAGATTCAGCAGTAATCCTTATGGCTGTGCCAAGGTCTCCCCAGCCCGTAGCCTCCAGACTCCCTGCAGAGAACAGGACTAATGATAGCTCCACTAATAAAGAGCGAAGCTCCTGGCTCGTACAAACTGTATAGAAAATGGTGGGGAATCATGCGTCCTGGCTCGATTAACTTTAAGCTAGAGGCTCTGTGAGCACGAAAAGGATTATCCCTTGTTATGAGCTCACTTTATTGTAAAGTACTCACCTTTGGCTCCCCGGTGGATTCTTCAGTCATCGTCTGTGTTCACGACCGGTATTTTTAGAACTACTCCACCGCTTGATGTAGGAGATTACCGAACAATCATCTTGAGTCTTTACTTTCATCCTTAAACTTAAAGCATTATCAAATTAGCCCACATGCTTACGTTGACATCTTTTATTTATTCTTGCTGTGTTGACAGATACATGCCCGTGTAGCTTAAACTGACGTTTTGGTCCTGCTGCATTGCACCTGCTTTGTCTTGTGCATGGAGCTGTCATGGATGCAGTTTGTGTGCGTGTCTCTCCAGCATGCTCAGATGAGGAGATGCCTGCCCAATCATGTCTGTTTTCTAACAGATCTACCTGTTTTTGTCTCTTTGTCTCTTTCTTGTCTTTAACTTCTGTATCCAATTCTGGGTATATTTTTAAGTTTGATTTTTTTTTTTTTTTTATTGCTTTGGTTTGTTTTTCCAAGTTGCTTTGAACTTTGTTATTCGTGAAATGACCACAACTATTTACTTTTTTTTAATTTCTTGAAATCATGCAAAAATGTTAACTTCTATCCAATTGTCTCTAGATGCTTTGAGTAGGGGGGATGTGGCCCACGAAGATTCCCAGTAATGATGTTACTCATTAAGGAGTGGAGGTTATGCAGCAAATTTATCAATATTTATGTATTCATTCAAGTATTTAATTTGACATTTTCTTTCATATAGCGTTAGATTTATTGCTGGATTTGCAAGTATTTGAGAAAAAAAAAGACTAGACTCTTATTGTTTTGCTACTGTAGGGTTATCTTCTTTTATTCGTAATCTTTTTTAAACTGTCTATTTTTAGGGCTTGTGTTGTTTATCGCACATATAAGCTTTCTAGTTTTGAGTTTAGTTTCAATAATGTTTCTGCTCTTTGTCTGCCTTCCCTTTCATTCTCTCCTTTCATCCAGAGATGTTTGTCCGTTACTCTTTTTGTCTCTTTCTGTTTCCTGTGTTTTTGACCCACGGGTATCCTCTTCTTCTCTGTTCTTTCAACATCCGTTCTCTTCAAGCCCTTTTCTCTCTCTCTCTCTCTCTCTCCCTCTTCTCTTACTTTTGAAGCACCTTCTTTCTGAATGGGCCTGACTCTGGTATACAGCCGTGTTTTAAAATAGATCCATGTGTTTTCTTCTTCCTCGCTCCTCTTTTCTTCCCCCTTTTCCCTCCTTCCCCACGAACCCTCTTCTAATCCTCTCTCCCCTGTCTTTTCCCCTCCTTTCCCACCCCCTCCTTTTTTCTCTTCTCCTTCTTCTTCTTCTTCTGCATTCTGTCTGCACCCTGATGTGTAGGAGCGACAGACACATGTACATAAGTTTATTAACTTATAAACATGCACATACTACCTCACATATCTCTCTTTTTGCTCGCACTCGTTCTTTCCCGTTCTGCCTCGTTCTCTCATGCTGTCTTGGTGTTCTTTACTTAAATGTGTCCGATGATCACTTTGTAAATGCCACAACACCTTTTTAGAACCCTTGATCCACTCCTGTCCACATTTCCTATTCATTTGACTACACACTGTATCAGTTTTGAATCCTATGTATTGTACAGTATGTTGTTGTACAATGTGGCTGTCCTTTGCTACATTGCGTTTCATTGTCTGGAAGAGAAGCAGAGCTGCCTCTCTCTCTCTCTCTCTCTCTCTCTCTCCCTCTCGCTCTTTTTCTTTGTCTCTCTGTCTTTTTCTTTTCTGTCCTTCGATCTGTCCCTCCCGTGTCTCTGCTCTTATCTTGCTTCTCTCTGTCCCCCCTCTCAGTCCACAGTTCTTCGTTCTCTTCTTTGTGTTTCTCCACCATTTTATCCCTCTTGAGTCGCCCAGGCATGCAAGTGACCTATGAGTTCAGTCTCTCGATGCATCTCTCCCCTAATGTGTAGTCAACCGAGCTCTGACAGATGCAGTATTGGATATAACTTGCCACTTTGCTTGTTCTTCTCATGGGCACACAAATAGCAGGCAGGGCCTATTGATTGGCCCCCATGATGCATATACTCTCTAAAAGGAGCCCATCTACCGCACAGGCACCTCAAGGCACGGCAATCTGAATGAAGAAAAGTTTTTTCCCTCATAAGTTACTGCTAAAGTTTAGCCTGCTTAGTCACTGCTTCGGGGTGGTGTTTTATTAATAATTCTGCATAAATTTGCTTCCTGCATAAATTGATAACCCGTAAAAAAAAAAAACCCTGCTGTTGTCGTTTTTTGGGTTTTGGTTTTTTACGAAAGAGAAACTGACTATAGGTGTCATGTCCTGGATGAAATGATACTCAAGAGTTTGTCACTTTATTATTTTGAGAAGGCAGCTCACTCTGAGTGGTTGAGCTCAGCACAAGATTTGTGTCTTTTTGTTGGATTCATCAGTGCCATAAAGTAATTGGGACTAAACTTGAAATATCCCTATGTAATTTTCTGTAAAAACCCTGAAGTTCATTCTCCCCCTTCCTGTTACCTCTCCTTCTCTCTCTCTCTCTCTTTCTTTTTTATCTTTCTCGCCCTCTCTCTCTCTTTCTCTCTCTCAACCTCTATCTCGCTCTCTGCCTCGCTCTTTTTCTTCTCATTCTCTCCCCCCTTTACTCCCTTGCCCCCTCCTCCTTCTTTCTCTCCACCTTTCTCCTTCTCACTCCCTTCCCCACTTTTCTCCTTCCCTTTCCTTAACCCCTCTCCCCCACCCCCGTCCCACTTCCTTTCTCCCCTCCCGACTCTCCTCCTTTCCCAGTGCGCCGCGTGCCCCCTCGTTTCTCCATCCTCCCTTCCAACCACGAGATCATGCCAGGAGGGAGCATCAACATCACCTGTGTGGCCGTGGGTTCACCCATGCCTTATGTCAAGTGGATGCTGGGTAACGAGGACCTGACTCCCGAGGATGAAATGCCGATTGGACGGAACGTGCTGGAGCTCAATAGTGTCCGCGAGTCTGCAAACTACACCTGTGTGGCAATGAGTAGCCTGGGTATCATTGAGGCCAGCGCTCAGGTCTTAGTGAAGAGTAAGGGCCCCGGCAACCTTTAGATGCCTAAGAATGTTTTTAATTTTAGCCTGAGAAAGTAGAAAAGTTCAGCTGTCTTCTCATATGTACTCAGCAGGGTTCTGGCATCCCTTGTCAGTGAAAATGAAGCAATTTAAATAGTATAACGTAGCATCCTTAATTTATTAATCAGTGTATTTCAGGTTAAATGTTACTGTCACTTGACACTGCAAGTACCACTAAAGAACTGCAGTTTAGCAGGTTGAATCCAAATGTAATATATGTTAAACAAAGCAACATTTATACTGTAGAAGAATCAAGTATTTCCACTAAATATAAAACGTAATTTCAACACTGAGACCAAGAGAGTATTTTTCTTTTTTCAAACGTTTAAATCACCTGCTGCCACTCTAATCCCCAGCTTTACCAAAGCCTCCCGGCACGCCCATTGTCACCGAGACCACAGCCACCAGTGTGACCATCACATGGGACTCTGGCAACCCCGACCCCGTCTCCTACTACATCATTCAGTACCGAGCCAAAGGGCCCGACAGCAAGTATGAGACAGTGGACAGCATCACCACCACCCGCTACAGCATCGGGGGGCTCTACCCCAACACAGAGTACGAAATCAGAGTTTCAGCCTATAATACCATCGGCCAGGGGCCCCCGTCCGCTCGCGTGGAGGCTCGTACGGGAGAGCAAGCCCCCGCCAGCCCGCCGCGAAACGTCCAAGCTCACATTATCTCTGAGAACACTGTGATGGTCCGCTGGGAAGAACCGGAAGAGCCCAATGGACAGGTGAGATGAGGATTGGAACAGCCCTGTTTGATCTGTTATCAGTAGAGGAAAACACACATTTTTACATTTTCTTTTATCTGTTGGCATGCTTCTCCAGCTGTCAACCTGAAAAATGTTCTCAAAAGGGTGGTGAATGCCTGCACCGAGACCTCAGATACCCAGCAGAAAAAGTCCTTCATTTTTGTGCTTTGTGTACTGTAACAGAGAGGACGGGCCGATGGACAGAGAGATAGATAGATAGATAGATAGATAGATAGATAGATAGATAGATAGATAGATAGATAGATAGATAGATAGATAGATAGATAGATAGATCCAGAGCCATCCTCCAGAGGCCTGTTTCCTTTTTCAAGCCTACCAACCTGCACCGTAGGTCCATAAAAGTACAAGACTGAAACTGAGTGCATATGAGGATTATGGATATTAAAGAGTAATAACAGGAGAGCTATACTTTGTACTACCCATAAACTAATCCCACAGATGAGGAATCACATTTTAAATGCTACAATCTGATGGCATCCACAGTATTATTTATTTATTTTATTGAAGCTTTATCAGGACGAAATGTAAAACTGCACCTTATGACAGTGACCTCTAGGAAACAGTAATCTGTTGGACCATCTGGCCTGAAGTCACAATAATTCAGACACGATGACCTTGGCTGCCGTAAATTCTTGTTGTGTTAAAAGATGGCATTATGGATTACCCCGGTTGTAGGACAGTGGGATTAGGTGAAAGTCACGTAATGCATCCCAGTCCCCGATGACCTTAAAATCCAGTCCCAATCAAAACAAACGTGTCCGCACGTTTCACTGGGTGGCTTTCCTTTTGCTATGTTTTGTAGGTGAAAGGCTATCGTGTGTACTACACCATGGATCCGTCCCGGCCTATAAACGAGTGGCAGATTCATAACGTCCAGGATAGTGTGCTCACTACCATTCAGAACCTGGTAACCTCAGAGACCTACACCATCCAGGTCCTCGCCTTCACCTCCGTTGGGGACGGACCCTTCTCAGACCCCGTCCACGTTAAAGTCTTGCGTGGAGGTTAGTGCGGGACCGTGCATCGACATAATCATCGGTAGATGTTCGTGAAAGAGAATAAATTTAGCCTGCATGCTAGTGCATAGATAACGGCTAAGTAGCCATTTGCATTTACTTATGTGTGGATGAGTAATGGTTAGTTTTTCAGCATGTGCAGCAGAGCACAAATGAGTAAGTACTCGTGATTATGTGCAAGTATACAAACCGCTCAGGAGCTTATTCGAGGAGCTTATGTAAAGTTTGAGTAGCAAGCCACTGTGAAAGTTTGACCTGTCAGAACATATGACTTCTTCAAAGTGAATAAATTCTACCAGCCGGGACCGAAGTGTGGAGATTTATGTGAAGGAAACAGGGATTAACAGCGAGAAATATCCCTCATGCTCCGGTGCTGATTGTGTCACCGTGACAGCTCCTGAGAAGCTGCTAGGTTTATATGATGGGAGGTGAAAAGAGATGACAAAATAAAAAAAACTGCGACGGTATTACTGGTTAAATTTCTGCGGCACTTTTAGTCTCTTAACAGTTTCTACCACATAGAAAGAAATGAAAGTATATGGGCGATCGTGGCTCAAGAGTTGGGAGTTCGCCTTGTAATCGGAAGGTTGCCGGTTCGAGCCCCGGCTTGGACAGTCTCGGTCGTTGTGTCCTTGGGCAAGACACTTCACCCGTTGCCTACTGGTGGTGGTCAGAGGGCCCGGTGGCGCCAGTGTCCGGCAGCCTCGCCTCTGTCAGTGCGCCCCAGGGTGGCTGTGGCTACAATGTAGCTTGCCATCACCAGTGTGTGAATGTGTGTGTGAATGGGTGGATGACTGGATATGTAAAGCGCTTTGGGGTCCTTAGGGACTAGTAAGGCGCTATATAAATACAGGCCATTTACCATGTAAGAATGTGATTTATGATGAGATGTTTAAGGGTTAGTACTTCAATGATTAGTAATTAGGTTGGGTTTAAGTACATTTTTAAAAACCTTTGTCTAAATTGAAGTATTTCTAGCATAATTAGCAATAATAATGATGAATACATTATCAAAAAAATATTCATTGCATTTGAATGACATTTACTATTTCCTGTTCTTATCTTAATGAAACAGAGTTAAACATATAATAAATAATCTTTATGAATAGTGCAAAGCCAAGTATTAGTACTGCTGTAAGCGAAGGTCTTATTTGAGTGTGTTTTGTCCTGTTCCCTGCAGTCCCTGGCCAGCCAAGCAAGTTTAAAGTGGGTAAAGTGACAGACACGAGCATAGAGCTGACCTGGGAGCCTGTCCACAACAAAGAGAAAATCGTCAACTATGAGCTCCTCTACAAACCTGTCAAGTTTGGCAGCTTGGTAAGACCTCTTAGTCTTTTTTTAATAAATCCATCTGCTGAGTGGATTTCTTATCAAGACAAAGGCTTGAAAGGGAGATAAAAGAAGATTTTTTAAAAGATTAACCCCAAAGTCCTGCAACCTTGTGTCTAGTGGTCGCACTTCTCTTCTCCAGCTCTTCTCTAATGTCTCTCTTTTTACTCTTCTCATCTCACCCCTCCCTCATCATCGCACCTCTCTGCCTTCTGCTCCCCTCTCTTCTCTCTCACAGGAGAAGCTGACCTTCGGGCCCAGGAATTCTTACACTGTGGAGGGTCTCAAAGCGAACACCGAGTACTCCTTCTCCCTGGCTGCCATCTCAAGCAAAGGCATCGGCGCTTTCACTAATGAACTGGTGCAGAGGACATCACAAGCCAGTACGTCTCGACTGAGCCGGATTCACACAGTGTTCCTGCACACACCAACGCATATCCCACAAATTCAAATTCTATTGTGTTTATTTATTTATTTATTTAATGTATTGTGCCGCGAATATCTTGGAAACATTTTGTCCTCCAGACGCTCTCACACACAGCTCATAGCGGTACATTTCCCTCAGCTCCCGGCCTGGTAAAACCTGGAAGCCGTCTCTGCATCTCTCCATG
This sequence comes from Neolamprologus multifasciatus, assembly GCF_963576455.1. Lineage (NCBI taxonomy): Eukaryota > Metazoa > Chordata > Actinopteri > Cichliformes > Cichlidae > Neolamprologus > Neolamprologus multifasciatus. The sequence continues at coordinate 22,614,837 of NC_140456.1, read as the reverse complement.
TGTCTCGTTTATCAACCCATACGTCCAGCCCCACCCCCTCCTCCAACCCATCCATCTCTGTTTGACCGTGCCTTTCTTCCTCCCCTCAGCCTCTCTCTTTCTCGCACAGCCAAAACATCATGACAGATGGAGATGGAGCACCGATTAATGTTTCACTCTTCCTTTCCTTTGCCCTCTTTTCACTCTTTCCACTCTATCAGTGTCTAATGTCTTTGAAAGGGTGCAACTGTCTGCCACTTATTGGCTAGCAGCCAATGGTCAGGAGCATTAAAGGATGGCGGGTAGCCTGCTATGTTGACAGGTAAGTGCTGGCCAGTCTGTATTTTACCCACGCTGAGCTTAGATTCTCTCCCTTGTCTCCTTTTCTCTGATTTCTTTTTTCTATTTTTGTGCAATCACTCTTAGCCAATAAGAGTTAAATGAGTTCCACCATTTTGTTCTGACACCAAGTTATTTCATATCTGCTCTCAAGAAAGGATAACAGAAAAATGGTACAAGGAAAAGAATTTATAAAGTCAATATGAAAAGCCCCGCAGTTCACCGCACCGTTTTCCTTTAAGTGGTAAGTACTTGCAGTCACCCATCAGACTGCGTTTAGTGGGGTTCTCTTCTCTCTTTACCCCCAAACGGAAAGAATAACCAAGGTTGTGTACCAGAGGATGTTGGGGGGGGGGGGGGGGGGGGGGGGGGGGGGGGTGATATTCGGAAAAAGGGAAGGTGCTAGATAAGCAGACTATTTCATGCAGCAGAATTCATTTCCCAGGGAGGTTATGTGTGCTTTCTTATCGCCAAGCTTTGGTGCACATCTAGATTGTCCCCCGAGGCCAACAGAACAGTGGCTGTATGGCTGAGTGGATAGATACTTGAACCTGTCAGCTATGACTATTACACTCCCACACACACACGCACAAGCCTGGACCTCGGACATGCCCGCCTTTGTTTGCGTGTGTGTGTCTTACTTAAATGACATTATATTGGTTGAGCTATATCTGTGATTCGTAAATCTGTGGTGTCTTTTCGTGATTTCTGTTTCTGCACTCACGTCTGTAACAGTAAATATCCAAGCCTCTTTCTGATTCAGTGTCTGCAATTCATCATTCTAGCTTGACTTTCAATTTCCTGTCTTAGCTCCTTTTTTCCCCTCCGGGATCTCAGATTTTGTTTTGTGTTTTTTTTTTTTTTCTTTTGTTTTTTTCTCCTTTACCTGCCTCCTAAATCCTTTCAGCACCGTATGAGATCTGGTTTAGTGTTTTTTTTATTTATCTCCTGCTGCGATGTGTAAGACCTTTCTCTAGTCAGCCACAGTGAAAAATCTCACACCACCCTACCATCTTGAGGACTCAAGGATTAGCCAGCTGGTCATGTGAAATGTATACATGTGTCTGTGCTCTCGTGCAGCTAGCTGTGCATCCCCATTTTTTTGAAAGAGAACAGACATTTATCTGTTTTTCATTCATAAATCTCGAGCCTTTTGTGGCACTACCTATAGCTAGAGGATAAGATATAATCATTGACTGCTGGATGCACATTCTCCTTGGGTATAATTAAGTTGTCCACTTATGGTCGATACTCTTGTCTCTGGTTTATTTCATTAGGCTCTTAGGCTAACATTATGCTTTTACATTATGTGGTTGCTCCTCCTTTTTTGCCCAATTCAGGTTTGTCCCAGTGTTATCTCTTTCAGTTCAGTTTACCTTAGTTTCTCATTGTTTCCTTTTTTATCCTTATCTCCTGTCCTTTTGCTTGTATTTTCCCTTCTCCCGGGTCGTCTCTCCTAAACTCTTTGCCAATTGCCCTGCTTGTCCTTTGTCCAATCAGAGCCCTCAGCTGCACCAGAGGGTGTGTCCTGCGAGAGTGCCAGCTCCACCTCGCTGAGAGTAAGTTGGAGGCCTCCTCCAATGGAGGGCCAGAATGGCGAGTTGGCAGGTTATGAGCTGAGATACCAGAAAGTTTCTGGGGCAGGAGGTGGAGGTCTGGGTCTGGAGGTGAAAGACCTTCCTATCCCGGCCCAGCAGGGGCAGACAGTGGTAGAGGGGCTGGAGAAATGGAGTTGGTACAACATCACTATTGCAGCCTCCACCGCAGAGGGGACTGGACCCAGCAGCCCTGCTGTGCTCTGCAGAACAGACGAGGACGGTGAGCGTGAGAGCCGCAGATCAGACCTAAACGTTATTGACTGCTAAGTTGATTATTTACTGGCTAGACCTTTGGTCACTTAATTAATTCCACACGTGTGCTCAGTTCCCGGCGCAGCCCCTCGTCAGGTGGATGTCCAGCCGCTGAACTCCTCGGCTCTCCGAGTCACGTGGCGCCCAGTGTTGCCACGGTTACGGCAAGGCCAGATCCGTGGCTACCAGGTGCATTTCAGCCAGGCAGAGAGCGGTGAATCACGCAACCTTCCCCGGATCAAAGACCTCTTATTGGACGAGTCTCAGGTGACAGCATAGCTAAATATATAAATGATTAAATGGTGTTCATTTGTTATATTCATCCTTCCTTTCTCCTCTGCTCCTTTGACTCACTCCTTCTCTCATCCGTCTCGGCTGCCTGTGGGGTGTGTCTCGTCTGTGGGATAAGATGGAGGAGGATGACGCGACTCAATATGTGAGTGCAGACTACCCGTCCTCTTCTCATTATAAATGAACCAATTATTAATGCATACAGCGCTATGCTGCTAATAGACCACAGATTTAATTATCAACTCTTATGTAAGTTTTCTTCTTCTTCTTTTTTTTTTGCTGATGCACAGTTCTTCCCCAAAAAAGGGGAATAAATCAATAAATAGTGTCTTTTTTTTTTCTAAGATTGAAAGGAGTGAGTTTGCAGTATTTGATGGTGGTATTTTGTGTTTTCTCCTGCAGGAGCTGATTTTAGGAGATCTGAAAGCAGAGACTTTGTACTCTGTCTCTGTGGCAGCATACACCACCAAAGGGGATGGAGCACACAGCAAAGCCAAGCTGGTGCAGACCCCGGGGATTGGTAAGCATATGTCAAGTATACATTTCAGTGCCCCAGATTTAGTAGCATACTCAAGAATTGATCGTACAGTAAGCTGCGCCAGAAGATGGCAATAAATAAGCCGACAATCAATTCTAATTCTTCTGTATTTGCGTGATATATGTTTATCTCTATTCATTTTCTTTTTTTCTGCTGCCTACGCTGTTGTCTGCAGTGCCTGGTTCCCCCTCCCTTTGGGTGCGTCTGGGATCGAGCCCGTCAGTTGTGGTGCGGTGGGCTCCTCCGCTGGAATGCTCTGATAGCCGGGGGGCCCCGGTGGAAATCCAGGGCTACCGCCTACAGTTTGGCCTGAAGAATAGCTCTTTAGACACCACGGTGGATTTCACAAATCGTGAGAGAAACTTCACTGCGAGAGACCTCTCCCCAGGCTCCTCCTACATCTTTGTGCTCGCCGCAAAGAGCCGAGCAGGCTATGGAGATGTAGTCCAGCAGGAAATAACAGTCCCTATGTTTCCTCCCGTGGGATACCCCAAAATATCTGACTTTGTTAATGTCACTTGCTGCTCCCTGCAGTTGTCCTGGCTGCCCCCAACCCCAGAGGAGAGCAACGGTGTGATTACAGAGTACACTCTAGCCTACAAAGAGGCTGCACACACCCAACCCTCTGCTGACCCAGGCCCCTCCGCTTTTCCAACCCCCTTTGCTCGTCCACGGCTGATAGCGCTACCAGCAAGTGAGTCGAGCTACACCATCCTGGGCCTCAATCACAGCAAAGCCTACGAGGTGCAGCTCAGAGCCCACAACAAGGCAGGGCCGGGCCCCTTCAGCCCACTACTGGTGCGCCTCACCCTGTCCTTGGAAACAGGTAGGGCTGGCCTCCGGCCTCAGGAACACCTTTCTAAGCGCTGGTTCAACTTCACATCTCCCCTTACTGTGGATTTCACTCCAAAAACACTAAACTTAATGAAGTCTGGGCCAGTTCTTACAGGTCTGCCTCTCACCAGTGCACCTCAGAGAGGATGAGAACTGCAAAGTGCGGGACACAACTACTCTCCCCAATCTCCTCCACTCACTCACTTATACCTTCATCACCTACCCTTCACAACCAATGGAAGCAGGCTGAATGTTAATGGATGTTTGCTTCAAGAGCACTGCTTATCACAAACCCTCAGGTAAAAGTCAATACAGGGCTCGGATATACAGTATCTAATAGCGAAGGTAAGTGTTCGGTCTGATTTGAAGCGAAAACCGGCGTCTGGTGCTGTATCTGCAGGTAAGCTTTTTTTTTATCTGATAGACCTTCACTACCACCTTTTCCGAAGGCTTTGCTGAAGTCTGAGTCTAACAAACACAACCTTACACTCTAACAACGTGGCATGTCACATTCCTGCAGCCAGTCTGTCTCTTACTTGTACTTATTACTCTTGCCATCCACTTTCCTCATCACCTGCCTATCCTCCTAACCATCATGTCTTTCCCCCTCCTCATCAACTGACCGGGCTGTTCTCCATTTTTACAGGTCGAGAAAAGCAGAGGACGCCACGATTTTAATAAAACGCTTCATCACGAGTGACTCTCTGCCTGTTTGTTTCTTCACTTCCCAGATGTGCCGAGGAATTTTTCGGTCAATCTGGCCACTGAGACCAGCGTTCTTCTTACCTGGGAGTTTCCAGAGACTAGCAACCCCTATCGCTTTACTGTATGTTGAAAAACTCTAATGTTTTAACATCTGTGGGATCCTTAAGATTATAATACTCAGCTTTATTTGGGTCAAGTTTTTGGAAATTATAGAGTGCATTTTAAATAGCAAGAGTTAATTACAGATCAGCACATTGTAGGACAAACAACATCTCAGACATGCAGAAAAAATGTAGGACAGGAAAGAGGATAGAAACTATTTAAATAAAGTGTGAAATACTGAGTAACACATCTAATAAAAATGTATAAAATTAATATATAAAAAGAACAAAAATAAAAAGCAAAACAGGCAATATTTTTTTAAATTCAAGATTGATCAAATAAAAAATGTGAAATTTAAAAACACTTATGAGCTGGTGACTCATTTTTAAAATATTTTTCGCATGCATGACCCCGACACAAATAATACACCCACAGATCTACCCACAGGCATTCATGTGAAATTTCTCTGGACTATGAGAAGTTCAATTAAACTGAGCATTTACTGAATATAGCAAAATCCATCTACAAGCACTTTAAAGTGCACTGATTATCTCATTTATTGAATCCAGAAAAGAGGTTTACTGGGATTATATCCCTTGCTAATAACTGGGTTTACTAACTCCTAGTTTACACTAGTCCTGGCTAAGGATAGTTTAGCACACATTCCTCCAATAAAACGTCAGTTTCTCATTTTTCTAATTTTGTTTTTTATGGATTGAACAAAGAAGCTGTGCCTAATTAATTTGCATCTGTTTGTGAAAATACAGGAATTAATTGTGATGAATTCCCAAACATCTCAAATGCTGCCTGTTTTTCTTGTACATAAACAAAATTTAATTGACATCAGCAACCTTGCTTTTACATTGTAATATAGCCAGAGTACAACCAGTCAAGTCCTCTATTGCAAAGAGACAAGTTGCATTCATCTGGGCAGACAGACTAGAATTGATTGCAACATGTTGGCAGTCTGTCTGAGTTAATACATTAGATTGCAGTTATTAGGAGACCTTCACCAATCTGCGATTAAAAGTGGTCACTATAATTACTTACGGTAGGTTCAACAGCAAAAAACAAAAAAGCAAACCCAGTGCAGTCACCAGGCAACAACAGTCTCAACAAGGTTACCATTGTACTTTGGGGTTGGGGTTGCATCAGAAAGGGCATCTGGTATAAAAATAAATAAATAACTAAATCTGCCGAAGTGAATGTGCAGAGCCCCCCGCTGTGATGACCCCTTGTGAATAAGGGAGCAGCTGAACGCAATTTTAGTTCAAACTCTCAAACAAAGCCATCAAAAAACTTTATTCAGGGCATTTTACAAATGTTCCTTAATTTAGTTCTATAGCATTAAATGACTATTTAAACAGCACACAACATAAAGATTAGCTTCACCAACTCTTTCCCACCCTTCAGGTTGAATATAACCGTCAGAAAATGGAGGTGGACGCTCGCTTGAGAAAGGCAGTCATCCCAAACCTTCAGCCTAACACGAGCTACGACTTTAAAATCACTGCTCCTGAGGGGAACCCTGGAGGCCTTCGCCATCGCATCTCTGCTAAGACATCCCCAACGATCACCATCCGCCGCCCTGAGATCGACCGCACTCGTGACTCCGAGACCACCGTGACGCTAATCTTGCCATCACTGGAGAATCGCAGTCCCATCAAGTAAGGCTGAAAGACTGAGCCTTAGATGCTCTTACACGCCTTGAAAACGTTGTCATGTCATATAGGAGTGACAGTCATCTGACTTGCCGTGTTCAAGTCTGGTGATTACAGTCTGTAACAGTACGGGGCACTGATGGTAACAGTACATGACTGCTCTAAAGTGAAAATAGTTACAGACAGTTTGCTATTGTGCGACTGCAGCTGTTGTTATGTTGTTTGTCCTCTTGTGCTCCTACAGGAATATTTATGTTGTTGTGGTTCCGCTGCGAAGGCCCCGCGGCGTCATCAGACACCTCAAGAGTCCAGACGAAATGGACCTAGAGGAGGTGAGAACCACAACAATAACAGCACCCACTGATGTCTGAGCCTGCGAGGAGGAAAAGACCTATAAACACACACAATCCTATCTCTGAGAACTCCTGGCAACGCTTACCCTTTTAAATTCAATATCAGTGTTTAAACATTAGTCACAGTTATTGGAGCGGCTTATTTTGCTTGTCTGTGTCTTTTCTCTCTTTCTCTTTCTTTCTTTTAGCTGTTAAAAGACATCAGTCAAAGGCAGAAGGATACTCGACAGCAGAAGCAGGTGGACTTGCGCCGGGCTTACATCACAGCCCGTTTCACACCTGCCATCCTGCCGGCTTTCTTCACCCTGGGGGACCAGCTGGACTATGGCGGCTTTGAGAACCGAGCTCTAGAGCCAGGGCAGGAGTACGTCTTCTTCATTCTGGCTGAGCTGAACTCCACATCCGGGGTATGAAAGACACTACTTTACATGTCTTTTCCCTCTGTTTTTTTTTTTAAACCGCTCCCACATTCCAGGCTGTCCGCGTTTCTCTCCTGCAGGCTGTCACTATACATTGTAATCAATACGGCCGAGCTGCCAAAACAATAAAATGCCCATCAGTCAAAGTGTTGTAAGCAAAAGGCAATAACCCTCACATACTTCCATCACCACTGCTAATAAAGAGTGAGTGTACCCACTGTGGCAGTGGAAGAAATATTGCCTCGCGCACCCCTGCTATGTATGTGCATTCAAACTGGAATAGACATAATTATACAACTTAAAATTAGACTAGGGTCTTTATATTAGATTTTTTTCATTATTGGATCCCTTCTAGCTCAGGGGATGCTCTTCCAAACTTCTGCAGAACTAATAAAAAGCAACAGTTCAAACAACAGTAAGGTTAGGTACATTTTTTTGAGCTACTGTCTAAAATGCTGAGGAAAAATAAAGGCACAAATGCCTGCACATTATATAACTGATCACAATTATACGGACATGTTTTCAGTCTAATGCAATCCAGTGCAACAGCTCAGCAATAATGCAAACACTGCCCCTGTTTTACTTTTGCAAAAGAAAAAAAAAACCTGAGGGAGAAAACAAACGATTCGACTCTACACTTCTCTGTGTCATAGTCTTTAGAATGACATGACAAAAAGAGCAAGAGAATGAAGGCCAATAAATAAATATTTGCCAAAACACATTAAAAGAATGTTAAATAAATTTAAAAAAATAACCAGTCTTATCATCGGTATTGTCACTACGGAAGCAGGATGGATGAGAAGCAGTATTTTGAATGGCACAAATCAAACAGAGATGCATTGGAGTGAAGATCTCACTCAGCCTGAGGAAATGTGGGGATTTGTTGTGGGGAAACACCAGGCTCAGGTTTTCAGGTTCTCTCCAGTTTTCCTGGTGATCCTAATCCACACCTGCTGCAGTAATCCACAGAGATAGAGAGTGCATCAAATTGGAATTTAGTCTCAGGTGTTCACGGTAGACCGAAGTAAAACACAAAAAAATAAAATGCCCTTTTTTGTGACTGCCTGTCCACAATTTTGTGATCATCTTCTTCTGTGGTGTTTTTTCGTTTACGTTTTTTTTTTTACAGAAGATGTACGTGGCCAGCCCGTACACAGACCGCGTGATTGCCCCGGACTCAGACCCGCAGCCATTCGATGCAGGTGACGGTCTGATCTGGGTGGTTGGACCAGTCCTGGCTGTAGTGTTCATCATCTGCATCGTTATCGCCATCCTCCTGTACAAAAAGTGAGTGGGATGGACTTCATAAAAATAAAATGTCAAATTTTCCAACCGTGATGCTAACTCACACTCTTGGTCACACTGGGTAAATGCCACAGCAGCTTTGATTATGACTCTTCAAGGATAAGACTGGCTTTAGTCAAAACTTTTCACAATGCCATCAAACTCCATGAAATGCGCAGAAATCTTTTCATGTTTGTGAAGATTCATTCTAACTGAATATGTCAATCTTTGAAGATGTCCCACACATATAATACATATATATTTAGGGACTGTATTTTTTTTTGGCAAACAAATATGTGTCAGCGACTATTTACGGCAACTAGAGTAAAATACATTTGTGGTTGCTAGTGAGTATTTACAGCAGCACGATTATGCGTCAAAACTCGAGTCAAGATAAACAACGGTGCCATTACTTATCGTCCATGTTCCAGCTGCGTCCGTGTGGCTCACTGATGGGTTTTATACAGTGTAGCAACATTAAGCATACACAGTCAAGTACTATGCTTATATTCTTGTTGCACCTCCTGCTGTTATACTCTCCCACGACAGCTCAACATTCACCAAATTCTCTATGAATTTGGAAATTTTGTTCATTCCTCAGACAGCCATCAAGCAGTCTGACCCTGCTGTAAGCCTGTGATATCTGTTGCAAGCCTTCAAGCATTTGAATGCTAATGCAAAATATTGATTTTCCTCTCTAACAATCTGTCCATTTCCTTCCCTTTCTTCCTCTAATTATTCCTGCCCATGCTCCCGTTTCACTGGAAGCAGCAAACCTGACAGGTAAGATTAAACCAATGTCAAGCTCTTTGTACATTTTAACCCACAGTAATTACAAGATACCAGATGCTGTACAAAGAACTTGTACAAGGACTTAAACACTGTATCTGTTAATGCTGTGTTTACGCGAATCAAGCGGCCATGCTAATGACGTGTCAGTACCGAGCCTGCTTTCCTGTCCCCGGTTTGTTTGCATGTGCTAATTGCTCTTTTGACTCACTGGTGTTTCAGCAGTAAGCGCAAAGACTCTGAACCTGGAACCAAGAGCCTTTTGAGCAACGCCGAGATGATGGCCCATCACCCGACCGATCCCGTGGAGATGAGACGCATCAACTTCCAGACTCCCGGTAGGCAGCGTGCACCTCCACAGGCACCTGAAGAAACACTTTTTGTTCTGAACGATAAAATCTACTTTTGATTGCTCATCGTTTGAAAATGAAATATTCATGCCGGCAGTTTTATTCCTGGTAGAAACCCACAGACGAGATTGAGAAAGTTTTCCTCCTCATCACAGCCAACACATACCTGGCAGCTTCTAGTCGTTTCTGAGATCAAAATGGCTTCTGCCCAGGTAGTACAGTCACTGCTTAGTCACGGCTGAGTCATCACGGTGTGACAAAATCTGATTATCTCCGCTCGCCCACAATCCACATGCCAAGCTGCAGAAAGTAGCATCAGAACAAACAGAAATGACAGAAATCTGCCTTATCAATCTTGAATGTTTAGAGCTCAGAGCGGATTCTCAGAAGTTATGCTGTGGGTTAACAGTGATCATTTGTAAAGCAGTTGGCTCTCTTCTCTCCAGCCTAACCAACCAAAGCCTCACTTTGAAGTAAATACACAGATTTTGCTGCTTCCCACCCCCTACCGAGCGAGATCTAACAACACAGCTGCTTCGGTCGAGGCAACGGGCCAATGAGGCTTTGCTTTCACTTCTTCCCGTTCAGTTAGCACCATCCTAATAACACATGACCTGAAGGAATTTAATCGCCGCTCTCGGTGTATTTTTTGTGGTTGCAATTTATAGAAGCGTTTTGGGGTCCTTGTTGAAAAAGGTGGCGAGATGTGTCACCACAGAGAAAGGTCACCTGCCAGGATATTAAAGGGCAAATGAGAAAGATTTTTATTTAATCAATAGATAAAGGTCTAAAGTTTCTTTTTTCCCCACATGTTCCTGGGAAGCAAAGAATCCCCCTCCCCACACACACACACTCACACACACTCTCACACAGACAGAAGAAAGCACTTCAGAGCTTCTTTCATCATGAGAATTTTTCATGCTCGCGTGGCAGCAACCTTGACGCTCCCTCCTCGCCCACTTCTTCTCCCCTGAGATTTGTGCTTTTGAGACGCTGAAATTTGTTTCCAACAAAACCGGCCGATCCTATCTGAGGTCATTCCGGTGCCGACTTGAACGTTTTGTCGTGCTTACCTGCGGATGCTGCAGTGCCTGCCTTTAGAGAAAGATCAGCGCTGATGTGAGCGCGTGTTTGACGGCTGTAGCAGCACAGCGCCTCAAATGCTTTTCTTAGTGCATCTGCGTGCATTATAAATCACCCAAACATCGAGAATGCGTTCTGGAATCTGGCATCGTGAAATCTGTTTATTGCACACAGAGTTTGTGTTAGTTTGATTTATTGTTGAAAGTGTTTGCCTTTTGAATGGGGAATAGATTGCTATAGCTTCTCTAAAGAAACGACTGTACGAGGCAGAGGTTGCTTCCTTTGTGTGCATCCGTGCATGTGTGTGTGTGTGTGTGCGTGCGTGCGTGCACCGCCCTCCTAATTAGTGTTCTGTCTGTGTTTGTTTTCTCTGAGTTGCTGCTCCTCTGATCACAGAGAAAGCAATTTATCAAAGAAAAACAATTTACAAACAAACAAACCTCGCCTCACTTTGTCCGCGCACATGGATCAAAATTGATTTTCTGCCTCAGCGTGTTCCTTAATGATATGTGATGTTGTCTGATTGTATAATTATTGTCGCATCTTTGCATATGAGTGATGTCGAGCGGCAGCAATTTAGGTCGCTGAGCTGAAGTCTGCGTGACCTCTGACCCTCATTGTAACGCAGGAATGATGAGCCATCCTCCCATCCCCATCAGCGAGCTGGCTGAGCACATAGAGCTGCTGAAAGCCAACGACAACCTGAGACTCTCCCAGGAGTACGAGGTGAGAAATACTGTATGTTATCATTCCATATAATAAATAGATACCATCCTGTTATTTGGCGATGTTAAGCCTGTTAAGCCTTCATAAAGCAAGTGTTACTTAACATTTGTTTACCTGCGTGCAGGCTGCTTGTTCATGATTTATTCAGCAGCGCAATTTATTGCTGTAACTCGTCTACATTACAGAGTGCTCCCTTTCCATTATCCTCAAATGCACCACTAAATATGCCAGCACACGCTATTAATGCACATATTTTGTTGCTCTCTCGCAGTCAATCGACCCGAGTCAGCAGTTCACCTGGGAACACTCCAATCTGGAAGTTAACAAGCCCAAAAACCGCTACGCCAACGTCATAGCGTACGACCACACCAGAGTCATCCTGTCTCCCATAGACGGTGAGGATTTGCTGGAAATGAATGTCAATTAAAGAAGATTGTGAGAGTTCCTAATGGAGGGGGCGGGGCATGTTTGAGCTGACGGGTGGGTGCATAGCACACAAAGAGTTGGTATGGGGAGAGTGGTGCGAGAGCTACATGATAGATGAAATCTGAATTTGCGAACAGTGCTGGAGACCAACTGTGTGCAGTGGCATGAGACTGACAAACAGCGCAAGTGCATCCAAGTGCAGCCCGCTCTCCTCCAGAACAAGGAGGAGGGGAATGGTTTTGATCTGGAGCTCATGAATTTACACCGACATATTCTTGTTTGTTTGCTGTCGTCCACTAGTCATCCAGCTGCCTGTCTGCTGGAAGCCACGGCTGTCAGAAACAAACAGTTCGTTAGGCTGTTGGATGTCATACACGGGGGTTAATTTATTGTGCCACTTGCGCAGATTGCAGTTTAGCAAGAGACTCAGAAGTGTCTCGCTTGCAGGTATCCTGGGCAGCGACTACATCAACGCCAACTACATTGATGGCTACAGGAAGCAGAATGCCTACATCGCGACGCAGGGACCGCTGCCAGAGACATTCGGGGACTTTTGGAGGATGGTGTGGGAGCAACGGGCTGCTTCTGTCGTCATGATGACACGCCTGGAGGAGAAGTCACGGGTAAGAAAGCAAGACCTTACCCACTGACCCACATCTGCAATTTCAATTATCCAGAGTCATGTTGCATAAATGAAACTGAAGAAGAACGTCGCTTATCTTCTGAGAACTGCAGTAGCGATGAGGCTAATGCTTTTCTTCAATCCTCGCAGATCAAGTGCGATCAGTACTGGCCGAGTCGTGGCACGGAGACATACGGGATGATCCAGGCCACGCTGCTGGACACAATGGAGCTGGCCACTTTCTGTGTTCGCACCTTCTCCCTGCATAAGGTACATTATTTCACGCCTCCTGTTCCACCTGTGTGCCCCTCGATTCACTTCTCTGCCCTGACCTCCCTTAAGTTTACGGACATATCCACAGAGAACAGCTTTGATCTCTTGAACTTACAATTTGGAAGCAGGAGCAACTGAAGTAATCATGAGCGAGCAGCGCGTGTGGACACAGAGGATAATAGATTAGTCTGGGCTTCGTGGAGTGTTCAAACCAGGCCAGCCTCCCTGTGTCAGGGACTGTGATTTGATCTCTGTTGGAGGCAGAGCAATTTCTTGTGGCACAGGGCTAATCTAGGACCGTCAGACTGGCGCGTCTCTCTCTGGCCTACTTACAAACAGAAACTAGGCCAGCTGTAGTTTCCAAGTAATACTCCACCTCTCGAAATTTTCGTTTATGTGTTGTAAAATGTTACGTTAGAATAACAAATGACTAAGAGAATAATAACAGTAGGCTGAAGTACTTTTATGTACGAATAGCTTCTTTCAGCTGCTCGCCTTTTTTACAGCGGATGTCCTCACCCAGCCAGCCCCCTTATGTTAGGCTGGGGACCAACAGTGGGAGCAATAGATGTGTATCTGATATCCCGGTGCTGTGTTCTTCCTGCATCATCATAATAATGTTGGTCCAGCATCAGCAGCTGACAAATCGCATTGTTGTGATGTCATAGCTTTGCAATGTGGAGTCGAAAAAAAAACCCCACTCTCTTAATATAAAACTCTTCTGGATCAAGTAGTCAGTATTTCAATAGTTTTCTATACAACATGGTAAACGTATGATTGAAACTGAGGTTTGTTGTTAGCCACATTTAGCTTACTCATCTTGGTTTGGTAGTGATAGTTTTTAATAGCATTAGCTAATGTCTTGGCTAATGCTAACTGAATACTCATACAGTATTGTTGTGATGATGTAGGAATAACACCAATACTGGGTTATCAGATTGTGTGTACACTAGCAGTCCTCTTTTTGATATTGTGCTTTTCTCTTTCCCCTGTGAACTAGGGACATTGTGTGATGTTTTGTTCATTCAACTATTTTGAGTAAATTCTTTTCATCTTAAGACCAGTGGTCAGTTTTGTGTTTTTAAATGCAGATCCCTGTGAACTTTGATTACGCATTAAATAATTTGCATGAATAAAAACATGTATAAATTTACATTAATTTTAGAGGACATTTCTGGGATCAAGATTTAATCTGTGTTTGTTTTTAAATTACATTCCTACCAAAATAAGAAACTGGTAGGTTTATGAATTTTATTAAGCACCAGATTTCTTTGCTTCATTTGCATTCGGCTTTGTATCTATTGCATCTTATTGCAGTCATAGTTTAATATGTGTACACACCTTACTCAGTGTGTTTCCACTTTTTCTAACACATCAAATATTCTATCTGTTGCAAAACTGATTATTTGGTACATTTGCTAAAAGTCTGACTAATCCCGTTAAAACAATATCTTTTCTATTTGGTTTAAATTCTGTATCCTGTGAGATTTCTCTCATATAAAATCATTCCACTTTTCTTTCTGCATTGCTCTACAAATCCTCCTCCAGGTTTTAACTGTACTATTGACACACTCATTTTATTCCCAAAGGAAATTATTGAACCATTTCATTCCTAAACTCAAGATGGTTTTTGGAACACACACTTGCAATAATAGATAATTAATCTTTTCAAAGACGGTTAAATTTAACAACTTCCACCTCTTTTGTTTAATCAGCTTTTTTATAAGAGTCTGTGCTAATGAAGCTTACAAATGTCGCCATACAAGTTGTTTTGGCTTCAGTGACACTAACCTCAGTTTTTCTCACATGTTTCTCACATCAGAGTGGAAGCAGCGAAAGGCGAGAGGTGCGTCAGTTCCAGTTCACAGCCTGGCCCGATCACGGCGTGCCAGAGTATCCCACCCCATTCCTCAACTTCCTACGCAGAGTCAAAGCCTGCAACCCCCCTGATGCTGGACCTATCATTGCTCACTGCAGGTATGCTCACACCCACATTTAATCTATCTTGGAGATAAATAGGATCAATCCTGCTTTCATGAAGCTTTATTGAGGGAGCGTTTAACTTGGAAAAATGACTGGGAAAGTGGCTGATTTGCTACGCTAATTTCGTCTGAAGGTAACAATATCCGACCCTTGTGGAGTTCACTAAATTTCACAGTTGTTTGATCTGCAAAAAGCTGAAGAGATTGAAAATTGCATTTTCACTGGTTGGTTATGCTGGGAACTGTTTCTTGGCTGAGTACAGAAAATTCCTTGACTCTCCAGTGGTCAACAGAAATAGTGTGAGAGGACTTCATGCTATCATTGCATAAGATGCAATGTAGCCACTGGAAAAATACAATTTGTCCTGTTAATTCTTTATATTTTTAGTAGATTATATTATTTTGGCTAATTTTTCATTCCCAGTCTTTGGGCCAAGCATCAGCTATTTTTACATTTGACCTGAACTTCTGAAAAGACCCATAAAACATTGTAATCTTTAAAAAAATCTTACTGAAGAAAATATCAGTATATAAGACGTCTTTCTCCTCCTATGTCAGTGCCGGTGTTGGTCGCACTGGCTGTTTCATTGTCATCGACGCCATGCTAGAGCGCATCCGACACGAGCGCACTGTGGACATCTACGGTCACGTGACCCTGATGCGCTCACAGAGGAACTACATGGTGCAAACGGAGGACCAGTACAGCTTCATCCACGAGGCCCTTCTGGAGGCTGTGGCATGCGGAAACACTGAAGTGGCCGCCAGGAGTCTCTACTCCTACATGCAGAAGCTGTCCAAGGTGGAGAGCGGAGAGCATGTGATTGGCATGGAGCTGGAGTTTAAGGTGAGAGTGGAGATGGAAATCATTTAAATGAAGTGGAAGGCAAGCAGATTTGACGTCTGATATTTGTTTGAAAAGTAGAAAATATTGGCAACATTGTCTCCAAATTTCAAAAAAGAAGTACCCATTTGAAATAAGTGGTTTGATGGTGTGTCTGTGAGTTGTAAACTTTTCAGCTAGACGTGATCTTTGCCTCACAGGTTGGTTTAGTATAGAAAATATTGTTAGAGGCCCAATGATGATATAACACCCATATCTTTGTGAAAAAAAATAAAAATAAAAAAGATAATTAGAGCCTGTCCTATTTTCAATTTATTAAGTAGTTAAGATAACTCTTGGCTTTTCCAGTTTCTCAGCTATGACTACATGAATTTATGCCGTTGTTTTACTTTTTGGCAGCAAACTGATTGTTTTGTGTGTTTGGGCTGTTGTTAAACAGTTATTGGATTAAATAATCAATTAAATAATCAGGAAGATGATTTGAGAGTGCTTTGATAAACATTTACTTGATTCATACACTTAAAGATACAGTGTGGAAAATGTCACCAGCAGATGTCAGTAGAGGGTAGATTTCTTACCCCTCTCAATTCAAGTGCATGATTCTAGCTACAATGCCCACAGTAGGAAAAAAATTACTGACTGCGCATTTAAAAGAATATAAACACCTTCCTTCATTTTCTCTCCACCCAGCGCCTGGCTAACACCAAAGCCCACACGTCCAGGTTCGTCACAGCCAACCTGCCTTGCAACAAATTCAAGAACCGACTAGTTAACATCATGCCCTATGAAACCACTCGTGTGTGCCTCCAGCCCATCAGAGGACTGGAGGGGTCCGACTACATCAACGCCAGCTACATAGACGGTTACAGGTATGTTTTCATCCTGCAAACGCTAATATGACCTGACCTCCTCTCTCCGCTGCGGTCCTCCTATGATGGTTTGATGAGTGAATGGACTGGATAGCTTTTCACCACATTGCTCTCACCTGTCACTTCCTGTCAGATCTGTCATTACTGTGTACATGTTGCCACTATTTGTCTCGCTGCATGGCACTCATTTTGGTCCAGTGAAGACTTTCTGATGATTCAGGCATTCAGATTCATTGTACACACATGTTGTGACTGTTGCTTTTCTTGCCTGGAGCCTGACCCCCTTTTCAGTCTGATTCTTGACAGATGAAGAAACAAGGAGGGGAAAGGAGGTGACAACATAATGTGTGTTTGTGTGCGTTTGTGTGTGTAGGCAGCAGAGAGGCTACATTGCCACCCAGGGTCCACTGGCTGAGACTACAGAGGACTTCTGGAGAATGCTGTGGGAACACAACTCCACTATAGTAGTTATGCTCACTAAGCTGAGAGAAATGGGACGGGTATGGACAAAATACACAAAGCTAAATAAACAACAGGTCTTGTAACATTGCAGCCCTCTTGCGTATGATTACTGAAGACTTCTTATGTGTTCTGCTCTGACAGGAGAAGTGTCACCAGTACTGGCCCGCTGAGCGCTCAGCCAGGTATCAGTACTTTGTGGTGGACCCCATGGCGGAGTACAACATGCCTCAGTACATCCTCCGGGAGTTCAAAGTTACAGATGCCAGGGTTGGTTCATGCTTTGCTTAAAGTGTCCTCTTGCATGTTGCATTCAGAAAACAGTGTAACATCACACTCCGAGGTTATTCAGAAGTATTTTGTCAGTGCTGTTAGCAGGCGGTGGCGCACAGCATGTACTATCGACCTGTAGTGTGTGCTGGTTAGTGTGTGTTTTCTATGTGAATGTGTGTAACACAGCAGGTTCAAGGTATTGACAGATTCCTATGGATCACTCATTCAACCATGCTGTCTCCAGATTACCTTGACATTGTGTGTGTGTGTGTATATTTGTGTATATTCACACACACACACACACGTGTCAGTCATACATAAATCCAGTTAAGCCTGTCCTGCCCCGACGCCACATTGACAGATGCTCTATTGATCTCCATTAAAGGGGAGTCAGAAAGGCTGAGCAGAAGAGAAAAGATGTAATTGCCTTCTGAGAGGCTGACAATAGCAGACGCACTGACGTTACAGCTTTAAGTTAACCACAACCACTGATCCAGGATCAGATAACAGTAATCATTAGAAGGAAGAGAGGATATTGCCTGGCAGTCTCACTCCTCAGTCAATACAGCGAGAGGAAGCTTTGTAAATAATCATTTTGAAATAATCACCTTGCATGAAGACCAACTGCACATTCAAGGACAAGCGTCTGAATATGTGAGAAAGACATCAGATAGATGTTCACATCCATATAGTGTGCAGGTTATTGTTTTAACTGATTCTTCGCTCCCCCAGGATGGCCAGTCACGAACAGTGCGTCAGTTCCAGTTCACTGATTGGCCAGAGCAAGGTGTGCCCAAATCTGGGGAGGGCTTCATCGATTTCATTGGCCAAGTGCACAAAACCAAGGAGCAGTTTGGCCAGGATGGACCAATCTGCGTTCACTGCAGGTAAGCACCGGGCTTTATATTAGACAACCCGTCATTGGTAATTAAATCACAGTTTAATGTGACTCTCGCCTTTGTAATAACAGTAGTGTATGTGAGAATCCAGCACACTGTTGATCTGACACACTACATACTCTAGTAAAATTGTTTTCCTTTGTGGCTGCAGTGCCGGCGTGGGGCGGACAGGTGTCTTTATCACTCTGAGCATTGTCTTGGAGCGGATGCGTTACGAAGGGGCGGTAGACATCTTCCAAACTGTCAAAATGCTGCGGACACAGAGACCAGCCATGGTACAGACTGAGGTAAACATGCACTCATTAACCAGGGCAGAGACAGTGAAGTAGAGCACTGCATTAATGAGCATGGTGGTATTTGACATTTAGCTTATTGTTGATTTTAACTATTTGGTCATTAAAGGAAAATCTCTCTATTAAAGTCTTTTTGTAAAGAATAATGTGGATTAAGAAACCGTTAGATTCATATTATCACCGGGCGTTTAAAATTCACCCAAAGTATCAGAGATGGAAATGTTAACCACATAAACGAGATCATAATTCCACTGGTTGTGTATGTATTTGCAGTCAGATCTGGGCAAAGAACAGAAATGTCACTAGCATAAGAGTTTAGAATTATATTCATTCTCTGCCCAAGAAGCTAAAGTGCTTCGCAGCTTGGCATGCTGAACTGTACCGCATATTTTTAATCCATGCTACAATAACACAGGCAAAGCCTTAATGTCATTTAGGCAGCGCTAGCTATTGATGAGCAGTCCCACCCACATCAATATACATTTGCATTAGCATAAGTAGGACACTGAAAGGAGGAAATAGCCCCCAGAGTGTGAATTTTTCATTGTAAAATGTAACAGCAACACACACAAGCTGGTGGAGCACTTTGTAACAGTGTCATGTTATATTCTGTATACAGAAGCAAGGTATGCACATGGTTTAATTCATAGTTTTATTTGCATAAACATGTGAACGCATATTTGATAAAGTGCTGTGCTTTACACTATGCACTAGTGCACTGTTTCACTATATGTAAAAATTAGAGATGGCACGATACCACTTTTTTATGTCCGATACCGATATCATCAATTTGGATATCGGCCAATACAGATATGAATCCGATATAGTGTGTTTTTTAATCAATAAAACTGTTTTTTAATATCTTGCTGTATTTTGTATAAGTTCATACTCAAGTTAAAAAACAAAACACTAAAGCTGTTATAACTGTATGCAAAAAATGCACTGCACCCAAAATATTTCATAGTTCAGCAAAACTGATCAATCTAATGAACTTAAACCTACACCATCCTCCCTATTCTGGTATTTTAAAGAGTAAGCAACCTAAATAATAGGGCTCTAAAACTCCCAGCAAAAAAAGAAAAAAAAAGAAAAAGGAAACCCCCCACCTCATGATGCTTAATCGACGTAATCAACTTTAATTTGATGCAGTGTGAAAAAAATGCACAGAAATAAATTATTTTTCAAGAATAATTAAATAGATTCAACATCTTTCTTCAACAGAATTGCAGACTGCACAGATGGTATCTTCCCAAAGGAAAAAGTACTATAGCTTACTAGGGTATATTAGACTTAACAGTTACTATATACAGTAATGGACTTCTATACATTTTACATCAGATTAAAACTTTGGGTGTAAGATTCAGATAATTATTTATTAAAAGCTAGACATTTTAAATGAGAATAAGAAAGGAAAGTATGTATTTGTGCCCCCTTTTCCCTGTTCATGCCCCTGGCTAAACTTTGCCAGGGGGGCCCCTGCACAGTTACCAGCCGTCAGCGACGTAGAAAAGGATCCTGGTGTAGAAAGTAATATTAAATACATTCTAACAACAGATTATCAAGCTTAAACGTGCTGCTGTTGTTCAGCTGCTGGTTTCCTCTTTCTGGCGCAAAGTGGGCAATAAACAAACAAGAGAGAAAAGCCGATCAGCTGATCATTGTCAGTTTCAGGATTGAAGTAGCAACAGGAGAGGGAGGGAGGGAGAGGCAGTCGCTCCATATATCGGTGGTTAAGCTTAACGCTGGAATGCTTTACAAACATTCAGAGATGAACTTACACACTTGCTTTACTTCTCTCGGGGATAAATTTCTTGGAGATAAAACGGCGGTTTGGTAGCGAGGCTCCAAATGCTCAACCAGACCGCCGATAGGTCTCGCGCCACAGCTGCTCTATCACCTGACGCATACTGCTCCGACGTGCTACAGTTATGAGCCGAGTTACGCCATGTTGGAAGTTTTGTGAGGTGCTTTTTTGATATTTAATGGATCGGATTACATTTTTTATTTCTCTCCGATATCCGATCCAGTAATTTAGGTCAGTATCGGACCGATGCCGATACGTAATATCGGATCGGTCCATCGCTAGTAAAAATCTGACTTTTTCATGTTAATTGTAAGAAATTAATGAAAATATATTTCTAAGTGTGCTCGAGTGCTAAATATATGCATATTCATAAGTATACAGCATTGTGCAAAGGTCTTGAACCACCTGATTTCTCTATGAGCAACAGTTCTCCTGGCTTTCTGCTGAAGTTTTTCTTTGGACATTTGCTGCTTTTTCACTCATTTTCAGGCCAGTCTTTTTACCTGAACTGAACAGTGTTTTTCATTTGTTCCTAAGCCACTCAACACTGACCTATGAATCATTTGAGAAAAATTAATGAAAAAAAGCATATACCTCAAGGGAAGAGCCACTGTTGTGTCTATACATAACAGAAACCTTAGCTAAGAGCCCGTTTTAAAGTATCTGTAAGCACTTTGTTACTAGCAGCTTGTTGTAAAGCCACAGGCTTGGTTTGGAACTGCATTTCTTCCAAATATATGACACTCTGTTTATGGGAAATGTATTTTTCCCTCATTTGTACTTGTGTTTTTCACACAGGACGAGTACCAGTTCTGCTACCAGGCTGCTCTCGAGTACCTGGGTAGCTTTGACCACTATGCAACGTAAGAGAACAGACAACCATCCATCCATCTTTCTGCTTTGAGGTCCACAAACAAAACCAACTGAGTGAGCCAACAGAAAGACGGCGTGAGATAAATGTGAACATTGAACCTTTTCCGGGAGCGAGATTCAAATTCTGCACCAACGAGGACAAAAAGCAACAAAAACAGCAACAAGAAAATCTCTGTCTAACAGCGTCTCAGCAGGAGTTTCCCTGAGGAGCTGCTGGGTGTGGAGACTATCCATGTGTAATCCATATACTTACCTCAGTGTTCCAGTGTGAAGGACGTATAATACATGTGTGTTGTGGTCAGCTATCTCCAATATGAACCAGTGAAATACAAATGGCTTCTGAACAGGAATTATGATACTCTATGTGTATAAAACAAACAAACAAACAAAAAAGATTAAAAAAAAACTAAACAAAAAAACACAAGAGCCTGGATATTTGCTGCACCCTAAATGGGCTTTTTATCCTCAACTTTGTATCTATTGGTTTGATGTACTAAAGGGGTTACAAAGTGCAAAGGTGAACGTTTCTATGTGTCTGTGAGTCTATTTCTAAGGTGTCTACTGCTACCATCAGTAGTCCTGCCTGTAGTTTGAAGCATATGACTAGGTCGTGGCTCAGCAGAAGCCTTCAGTATGGACTCACCACCCTGAGGACTGTTGGAGAAGCATGTGGATGATCATTTACCTGATGCACAGTGCCAAGAGAAACCACGCAGCGTGAACATAAACTGTGGCCTAAAAGGAGAGGTGACTCCTTCTTTCATCCAGCATAACATAATCAGACTAAAGACCGCTCCTTAAAAAAAAAAAACACAACACGATCACAAGGATCAGTTGGCAGCCCCAAACAGCTGACCTCGGAACAGCGATTAAAACCTACTGCTTTCTTCACTCAACAAAGCTTGCTCGCTATTTGCTGTAGTCCTTGTTCATCTTCCAGCTCGGCTCCTCTTGATGTCAGTCCTATCGGTTCAGTTCAGCAGTGGCTTACTGAAGAGAGGCTTAATGAAAGAAAGAACTGAGCTCCAGTCAGTGTCTTTCTCTCTCTTGAGTTCAGAGAGCCATCTTTCTGTAGATTTTTCTGTTTTCACTGTATGTCTTTGCCTTACGTTGACTTTATTTTTTTCTTGCGTCCTTCACATGCTGCTTCATGCTCGCGCAAACCGTGTTAAAGCTTTTATTGCCGTGCATTGTCTTCACTCGAGGATGAAACATTTTTGTTTGGTTGGTTTTGTCCTGATCATCTTCCTCCACTGAAGTTCTCCTACTTGAATTTTGCCGCTTCTGCAGTTGAACCCTTGTGTTAATTGCTTTTCCTCGCTAAGGCTACCGTCAGTGAACGATTACAGGAAAAAATTCTAATTACATTCAAAGCTAGTAGTGAACCGCTCACTTTCAACAGTCCTCTGCCTCTATCCCATCCTCCTGTTAACCCTATTAAAAGTTTCTCTTTTCCTTAAACCCTTGTTGTACAGAACATGCTCAGCTTTACCGACTGATAGATCCCCCTGCCCCTTCCAATTAAGTATGACTGGACAACTCCTCGATATGGTTGTTTATCTTTTTCTGAATTTGAAATGTAGTCATGATTGGTCCCACGTGGTGATTAAACAGCACAGCGATGTTCCAATATAGCAGACATCTTGACCGAAATCACCGATTGTGTACATACAGTCTATCATTGGAGTCCTATACAGTACAGTTGCATAACGTCTGAGCACAAAATATAACGTGGGATTGGATGTGATGTAGTACTTATTGTCGCGAAAAAAGAAAAAAAAAAGAAAAAAGCCTTATTGTTATTGTTCACTTTGTCATATTTATTTCGTATGATTTTTTTAAAGGATATTTATTATGACTATTTTGTTATTTTTTAAGTTTGTTTTTATTTATTTGGGATTTCTAGCAGTTCTAACCAATAAGACGATGTTTATTTGCTTCTTTGGCGAGCCATTGTTAAAGTATGATATTGTCACTTTTTTTTATTTTATCTTTAACCGTCCATTTTGGTGCTTTTTTTTTCTCCTTTTTTTAAAAAAAAAATTGCTTTATTGTTATAACGTATGCCCTCTGTGTAGGGTGCTATTTGATACTGATTACTGATGTCCAACTAGTCAGCTAGAGATGTACGTACAATAGAGGCAGGACTAGCTTCAGTTTACAGAGATGCCCTTTCGATGCTCTCCCTCGTTCAACCTCCATAGCTGGAGGTACGTTTCACCCCAACGCGATAGGTGTAAGGGCATCAGAGAAATTAGATATATAGAGCAGACTACAGGGCAGATCGGTGAAGACCTCCTGGCAAGCTGTTGGTGTTTAGTTTGCTTGAAAGCACATGGTAGCAAGTGTATTTTTGACAGAGAATGGATAAGAATTGCCTAGCTACACACTTTACACACCCTGAAAAGTTATTGTTTGAACCTGAAATTATTCTCATATGAACTCTATGTGTGGTCCATAAGTCTTGACAATGTTTGACATATATGAAATATGTTATTCCTTCGATTTCTAATGATTATTGTGTCAAGAGAAATATAAAAGGCACACGCGAAACATTATATGAAATGTGTTGAGGGAAAAGCTCTGGTGATGCCATACCCCTCACTTATGTACCTGTTCTTTCCTTTCGAACCATAGATGTAGATATTGTATCTCGACTTTGTATTAAAAGCAGGATGATTGGATATACAGCACAATGAGCTGCTTGATTCTTGTGGGGGTGGGGGGGTAGCTCTTCGGTGTGATTCACTCTTCGATCACTAGATGGGGCCAAAGTAGCTGCACCTACTCTTCAGTAGTGCACACACAAACAGAGAATCTGTTTGGATTCGGTTTAGCCTCCTTTTTCCACTCAAAATGTACAAAATTCTTTAGCTTCAGGTTTTACTAAAATCTTGAAAAATTGCATGTGAGTTCTTGGTCTTGGAGGTACTTTTTGTGCTAATCAAGCAAAAAGCCCTGCCTGAATGTAAAAAGTGCAGATGGTTGACTGAAAATGTTGCCCTATCCAAACTGAGAGAAAGAGACGACCATTTACACTGATTGGTCACTTCATTAGCTCCACCTTCCTTGTGGTTGTTTAAACGATGATCAGTTGGTACAAAGGGCTCAAGTACTGTTGTCTTCCTATCAGCTCAAAACAATGTACTGATTCTTCTCTGACTTCTGACATCTACAAGGGATTTTGGCTCAGAGAACTGGAGCTCACTTACTCGGTACTCTCGGTGTTTTTGTGGGAAAATCTCAGCAGATCAACAGTTGTTCTGCACTGGTGCCAGACAGACTGGTCCGCCACTTAAAATCAGCTCACTTCCACATTCTGTTGCTCAGTCTGAGCTTCATGATCCCATATGCACACCGAAATGCATCAAATTGCTGCCATGTGATTGGCTGATTAGATGTTTGCGTTAAAGCGCAGGTAAACCCAATAAAGTGTATGCACTTTCTAGTCTTACTAACCACTCAGAGGGTTTTCAGCAAAACAAAGAATATTCATGCATTCAGATACGTATTCATGTAGCTCTTTATCTTACCTATAATAATGAATGCATGAGGCACAATTTGACGTTGACCAATATTCTTAATTTTAGTCTACCTACCTCGTTCCTGAGCCTCGGCCACCTCTACATCTTCAGTATCGAGGTTTATTAATGAATTTTTTCAAAGGATTAACTCTAAATATTAACAATTACATTTTTTTGACTTTTGACTATTTAAGCTCAGCGACAAGTTTGAAATGTTATAATCCCAAGTTATATCCCAAGTTACATTATATCTAATATATCATCTCTATAGCTCAGTAGTGACGATGTTCATTATAAAAATCTATAACTGTTGTCACATCACAGGTTTCTTACTTGATAAAATTAAGTAGGCAAGTAAATTTTATTCCTATAGCACATGTAAAACCAAAGTGCTTTATACTAACATAACAAGAATATTCAGGTTTGTGAAAAATGTATGCCACACACATTCACAATGTTTACATGGAATAACTTAACAACAACCAATCGTCCAATCACCATTCCAGAAATCAGCAGTTTCTAAAAGTTTGACAGAAATGTTTGTTTTTCCAGAGTTTCAGTGTAACGACTGCAAAGGCACGAGCTTTTAAGAGAAGCCCCGACCTCAGAATGATCAGGAGTGTTTGAGAATCAGATCTTAATGATTTTAAACAATACATGGATGCCACAAATCTGTCACGTGCAGTAACAAGACCATTTAAACACAAACAGTTAAATAGTTAAAAATAGAGATTTTGATATGTCTGTTGGGAATTTAAACCAGACTAATAATGAACAGAACTGCGTTTCAGGTATTTTAAATGGAATTTTATTCAGTTAAAATTAAACTTTTAACATAAAAATTATATTTAAGATACCTCCAGTTCTTCTAAATAGTCAAAAATAAAAAAAATTTACACATAAAAAAAATGTCTTTCATTCCTCACCCCATCCATTTAAAGCCACCTGTCAAAAATATGGATTGAACAAACCAGAATTTATGGCAGTTAGTGACGAGAACCAGGGCTGGACAGACTACTTTCCTTTCATCAGGAATGTTGCTCGTCGCATTAGTGATAGGGTCTGTTTTCAAAGCACATGCCATGCACAAAGAGATTATCAACTGCTGTTCACTAATGCTCACGAACCTGACTGTCCTAGGCTGTCTGACGTCTAGACTAAAGGCAAAATCTGCCTGCCATCCTCATTGTTCCTGACTGTTATCGGTCTGATATGAACAGCTGCTGCATCTTACACTGTTTCTTATCAGACGGGGCAAAATGTAAGTTATCTTACTATTTCCTCGAAAATCTCTCTAAAAGCCAACACCTCACTGCTGTTAAATGTTGCACAGAGGAACAGAAAGGGAAAGTCAAGAAATGCATTGTTCTGTCCATGAAAGGCACGTTCACATGCGCTTTCATGACTCCAAGCTGGTGCACGTCCTTAATGAGATGTGTTAAAACACGTCAGGTAATGTTACAAAATCAACATTATTTACCTGTAAACGGTTTTGTGCCCCAGTTGGTTCCACACCTACAGACGAGTCACAGCAGTCAGTGAAGCACCCGTGATGGTGTCAGCGTTAGGGCTGAAAAATTCCTATTATGTGAATTATTTAAACACATATGCTTGAATTTAATTTCACTCTGATTGACATTAATTGTACACAGTGTTTTTCTGTCGGCACATTTTAAAAACTGTACAGGTTAAAAAAATTAAAAAATTAAAACCTTTATGTTTACACAATTTCTTTGCTTACCTTTTTATCACTAAGGAAAATCTGATCATCAAAAAAAACAAACTGGCTGCTCAGTGGAGGAGGAAGGAAAAGAAAACCAAACAAAGATCCTTAACCTGAGTTGATTTTATACTTCATAACAGAAACAGTCTTCTACCGCAAGAACTTCTTCACTGCTTCCATAATACTCAGTATTATTCTGCATGTACATGCAGTACATAAGTGGGTGAAATAAATACTAAAGTGTGTTGCATATTAATAGAAAATGCAACTGTATAAACTTTATTTTCATTTTTGAACTCGTATACAAAAACAAAGAGATTTCCTAAGATCCTCTGTCAGAGCAGACACTTTTGTTTCAGTTCTCAGAGGTTGTGGCTCTGTTTCATTACAACATCTCATTAAGAAAACATTGCTTCATTATTTACACCTGTGCTTTCCCCCTCTCGCATTTTAAAAATATGCCGCGATGCAGAAGAGCACAGTTGTTTTTGACAATCTAATATTTCATTCATTTGCAAGGTGGTCTGCAGATGGCACCGGGGTGCAGAGGTTAGTGCGATTTCCCAACAGCAGCTGAAGCCTCCTGCTTGGCTCCTCTCTGTGTGAGTTCTCTCTGTGTCTGCACCACTTTTGTCCCATATTCCAGAGACATGCTGCTTTAATTTGGTATTTTAAATTGGCTTTAGGTGTGTGTGGTATTAGCCCTGTGAGATGGACTTAAAAATTCTAAAAAAAAAAAAGGCAAAACTGAATCAACTTGTTCACTCAAGTCAAAGTAAAGAAGTACTGAAAGTATACAAGAAAAAGTTTATTTTTATTTATTTGCCAAGCCATCTGAACCTCATGTCACATTAATATTAATGCAACTTAGATCGAATTCTAATGAATGCACCCAGCTTGAACATCTGTTGCGTAGAACACAAGCAGAGAAACTTAAAAAAGGAACTATTTTTGCTATTGCCTGCATTGTAGATGGGTGACCTTCCCTCCAAAGCTAAAATAGAAAAATGAATAGACCCAGAGGTTAAAGTGGGGTTTGGCAGATGGAGAAAAACAGTTAGAAACAGCTACAGTAATTTCCAATGTGAACAAAGTAGATTTTTTTAATGATATTTTATTATGGTGATCTATTGTACGTGTAATCATGCATAGAAATTAGCTATCAGCTAACTCTGGTACAATGCATCAAATGGCAATACTGATAATACTGTACACAGCCCCTTTTTGAATAACATTAATTTAAAAAAGAAAGAAAGATGTTGCATGAGCTAACTGATTTTTAGCCTCCAGACAGTATAAAGCTAATATACAGGTGGAATTCAGTGAGTGAATCTAAACGTAACCTAACTCTGACCATGAACACCATAGACACTCTGCACAAGTCTCACACAATGCATAAGTGTAAACTTTGCCACAGTACCTCCGCCTGTGCTAAACTGCCTGGAATTTTCATGCAGTCTTTAAAAAATAATACGTTAGTATACTTCAATTTGTTTTGCAGTTTCACCGTATAAACAACATAACTTCAGCAACAAATCTTGTGTAGCTTCGATATCCGTAAAAAAAAACTAAATGAGTAGTGCTTACGTTTAAAAATAATCTTGCGTCTTCCTCTTTTGTCTTTCTGATATCTTTCTCCATCTCGGAGTGATTTTATCTCACATTCTTTTCTCTGTCTGGGAACTACAGGAGCAGAACCTTTACTTTTAACTTCACCTTTGTACACAAACAGGTTGCGTGTTTGCCCAGATTTGCTGAGCTATTAGAAAAATTACCTGCCACCTTGCTTCTTTTACATACATATATATAATTTGTTTGTATTTATTTATTTATTGTGGAAAAACAAACCCAACATTTCTGATAAAATGTAGGGAGTAAAAGTACAAATTTATCATAAAAATAAAACTCAAATAAATGCTAATTTCAAGAAAATTCAACTTAAATACAATATGTCTGCCTCTGGCCCCAGGTCCCCCTGCACCCTAACTTGGATATGCTAGAAAATTAATGGAGACGTGTAATGTCACCTGTTACGGTGGTAGAGAGGGACTTTATTTACAACTGTACAAAATGACTTTTATCAAAAAATTATTTGTCATCCTATTAGATAATGTGCAGTGAAATCAACTGTGCCATTGGAAGAACAGTGTGCAGTAACTAATGAACTAAACACAACGATATAAATTAAACACACAGCAAATGAATCATGTACAACAGGAAAAAGGCGCTAGCTTCAGCTTTTGCAGTCTTTAAATCACCTTCAGCAACAACATTCATAAATCACCCACAGTCCTGTGCTGTAAATTACTAATTAAAGTGTTGAGCTTTTTCTTTTAGACTCTTAAGGAAAAGTTAGCAAGCATCAGCAATTCTACTTTTTCATTACTTCAAGACCAAATGATTTGGTAACACTTTATAATCATGTCTTCCATTTAACTACCTGGTATAACTCCCTGGTAATTATACGTACCTTATATTTAAAAGGTGGGTACACTGGAACAAGTCCGATTTTTACAAGAAACAAGGAAATAATTATGCAGTAAGTAAATTTAAGTTGTGCATAACTAATTTTAAGTTGTATCTAAACTGGGTATTTTACAGGAAAGGAGACACTAATTATACAAAGTAATATAGTCATTTTGAGCACTGTGTAATTTTGTGGAAAATCATACAGTATTTCTTCATGTTACATATAGTACACTGTGCTTTTTGGGCCTTTTTGGATCATATTATGGATTTTCCTTAACTTTGCCTAAGTTGCAGGTATGTTATAGGAAAGGAGACATGACTTTCTGAAGATTATGTTTGAATCGAGTTTGAGAAAGAAAAACAAAAAAGTAAGGCCAATAACACTTTAATGTAGATAGGCCTGGAGATTTTTGCGGTATTTATACAATGGGTGCATCGACTAAAAATCTTCAAATCTCTTTTCTGAAAATCTTCTGAATGCAATAATTCAAAAAGAAAGTTACCTAGGATTTTCACATTTTTCAAAATTCTCTTACCAAAAACAAGTTTTGGACACCTTGCACACCTTGGCCTTAAGGTTAAAGGGCAGGTTTTACTGATTTAAAACTGCCACAGCTTTCTACTACTGACCAGCAGATTATATATGCTCCAATTACAGTGGAGGAGATTACCCGTGCAATTAACAGTATGCCACTTAATAAAGCTCCAGGATTAGATGGGTTACCATTGGATTTCTATAGAGCATTTGAGGATATGTTAAGTCCCCTGTTGCTCGATGTTTATAATGATGCGTTCAAAGTAGGCTCATTACCTCAGTCAATGCACTCTGGACTTATAACATTTATTCTTAAAACTGGGAAAGACCCTTTAGACCCAAGTGGTTACCGCCCCATATCTTTGCTGAATTCTGACCAAAAAATCTTGGCAAAGGTCTTAGCGGGTCGATTAAAAGTAGTAATGGCGAAAATAATTCATGCAGATCAATCTGGTTTTGTTCCAAACCGCTATGGTTCACATAATATTAGGCGGTTGGTTAATTTGCAAAATTATGTATATGATTCAGTATATCCAACAGTGGCCCTATTGCTGGATGCTGCAAAAGCTTTTGATTGTGTTGAGTGGGATTATCTGTTTAAGACATTAGGAAAGTTTGGTTTTGGTGACAATTTTATTAGGTGGATAAAGATATTATATGATTTGCCTTCAGTGTGAGCATTGACGAATGGGCTCATATCAGACCTATTCCTTTTACAGAGATCCACAAGACAAGGCTGTCCCCTTAGCCCCGGTCTTTTTGTAATTGCTATAGAGCCTTTGGCACAAAAACTGAGAAATAATGTAAATATATTTGGAATTTCAATGGGTAATAGTCAACATAAGCTTCTATTATATGCAGATGATATGTTGTTACTTATGACCCAGCCTGGGAAGTCAATTCCAGTCCTATTAGAATGTATAGAAAGCTTTACGCTGCTTTCAGGGTATCGCGTCAACTGGGATAAATCAGAGGCAATGCCTATGTCAGGACACTGCCCTCATACTTTATTTAAACAGTGGGAGTTTCGGACGTCCATGAATGGTTTGAGGTATTTGGGGATACAAATTACCTCGGATTACACTAAGATGGTTCGAGCAAATATGGAGC
Organism: Neolamprologus multifasciatus; assembly: GCF_963576455.1. Lineage (NCBI taxonomy): Eukaryota > Metazoa > Chordata > Actinopteri > Cichliformes > Cichlidae > Neolamprologus > Neolamprologus multifasciatus. The sequence continues at coordinate 22,584,559 of NC_140456.1, read as the reverse complement.
CAATGTTTGAAAGAATAAAAATGTAATTTGGTAGATGGTCCAGAGTGCGTCTCACAATATGGGGTAAAATTAGTTGTATTAAGATGATGACTGCACCCATGATCTTTAATATTTTATCTAATATTCCATTACACATTCCAGATAAGTATTTCAAAGATTGACTTTTTGATCCGGCAGTTTCTTTGGGGTAGCTCACCGCATCGTTTAAGTATTAGAAAACTTCAAGCGAGTGCAAAACAAGGAGGTTTTTCATTGCCTAATTTCCAATGGTATTATTGGGTGATGAACGTGAAACAACTTAGAGCTTGGTTACCTACTGCACCAGTTAAACCCATCTGGTCCCATATAGAGATGGAAGTTAATGGCGGTATTTCTCCTTGACTGTTTGATACCAGTCATAAAACTACCCATCCTATAATTGCAAATGCGAAGACATTGTGGTGTAAATTACATAGGGCAGGTCGCTGGGACTTTATTAAATCACCTTCGGCCACCTTATGGGGGAATAAAAGAATTTTAATTGGAGGGACATCAGTTGACTGGTTACCGTGACGTAAAGCAGGCATCCTTAATGTATCAGATTTATTTGACTGTGGGACTAAATGTTTTTTAAGCTTTGATAAAATTGTGGAGTTATATAAGTTGCAGCGTAATCAATTCTGGAGATATGTCCAAATACATAGTTCATTATCGAAGTGGCTGGGAACCCCCTTGAGTTGTCCTGTGGGCAGCCCTGTGGAAGTCGTGCTCTCAAGATCACCCTTGGGTAAAGGCATTACCTCTAAGATTTATCACTTATTGCAAGAACGGTCAGCTGACCCTCTCCTTAAAGTTAAGGGCTACTGGGCCCAGGACATGGCATTGGACATATCTTCAGTTGAATGGGATTCATGTTTTCAAAATGTTAATACTATGTATAAAGAAACAGGCAGTAGATTTATTCAACTTAAGATAATCCATAGGTGGCATCGAACACCGCAACAATTGTATAAATGGAACCTGGCCTCTACGGACGAATGTTGGAGATGTGATGGTCAAAATGCTTTGATTTTACATATCTTATGGAGCTGTTCGGCACTTCGGGATTGGTGGGAAAATTTAATGGAGGTAATTTTCAGTGTTCTAAAAAGGAGATTTGGTATCTCACCAAAACTGTCCATACTTGGTATAACCACAGAACTTTCTGATGCAGATTTTTCCAGTTATACAAAAAGATGGATTATTTTGGCTCTTACTACGGCCAAACAGGTCCTGCTAAGACATTGGCGGAAAAAGAACCCCCCTCCCTATGAAGAGTGGCTAAAGACAATGGCTAAGTTGGCGTCTTACAAAAAAGTGACTTATGGTTTATTAGACAAATTGCATCAATATGATTGTATTTGGTCCCCCTTTACAAGCTGGCTTTCTGTAACTTGAAGAACAGAGGAGTAATGACAGAGTGGTGGTGTGGGGATTGGTGTGCGAAGAAAGAATAGGATAACTTCCCTTTGTTTTGGTTTTTGTTTTTTGTTGTTGTTTTGTTTTTGTTTGATTGTTTTTTAAACTATTTATTTATGTATTTATCCTTAAGTTCTGTTATTGAAGTTTAAAATGAAATAAATAAAAATTGTTGATGATAAAAAAGAATTTTTAAAAAAGGGGCAGGTTTTCAGAAAATATGGTGATTGCAATAACTGGAGAACGTGGCAGTGTAAGATTTTCAAATTGATACCATAGGCGTATCTACTAAAATCTCAGACAAGTTTGAATCTCAGTGTCCTAAAGTTCAGAAGTCCATTTTTTGGGAAAATCCTGTAAATGCAATAACACAAAAAGTAAGCATCGTAGGATTTCAAAAGTGGTAGCACTGGCGGTTGGCAGTATCTTTTTAAAGTTACTGTCGGTACAGTGATGCAATATATACATAAAAATATGTCATGTCACGCTATCCTCTGCTGTGTGTCAGCCATTCTTTCCATGTGATATTAATCTATGCAGGCTGAAGGTTTTGCATGACAGACAACAATGTTACTGTCATATCTAAATCTCATGACGGTTGTCTCTGCATACCTTCTCATTGTGTGTGCTGATGCGTGTGGGTCTAGAAGGTGTGTCTCTAAGTCAAAGGGTGAACGTAGACAGTGCCACCCATAGAAAGATCTTCCTATGAGAAGCAAACTCTGCATCAGTGTAGATTTTCCTCCTTCCTTCACTGATTGGTTTTGTTATGCAAAGCTCCACCTCTCACAGCTAATTGGTTAACATTAAAAGGCAGCCGTCAGGAGGCTTCTTTGTCCTTTGTTTTTTTTTCTCACCTGTGTTCACCTGGCCCTTGGTGATTTAGAGTCATTTCCAGGAAATACAAGAGAAGCAAATCGTGGATTACAGACATAAAGTTATACAGTTACACTATGTATTCGAGTGTATGACTTTGTGTGTGCGCAAGCCGGAATTGTTTATGTTCCATCATGACTCTGAGAAACAGGAAATTTTCACTGGACAGCTCTGGGTGAGTATTTATCTTATCACATTTCCTCCTTTGTGCCTAATGTACATGTTTTATTTGTTGACAGTGATATTGACTTTTTAAGCGTACAGTGTAAAAACAAAAAGCGACTCTAAATACCAGCTGTAGAGTACAGTTTTTCATTGTGCTCGGGCTTTGTGGTGGCTGCTTTTGCAAAATTGAAACCATCCTCCGGAGAGCCAAGTCAGTTGCCCAGAGACAGCAGACTAACCACCAGTCTGAGAGGCAGACAGTCAGAAAGTTGGCACAGCTGGTGCTTAAAAGGCTGCTCAAGGACTTGGAAGACAGTGTAGGAACAGCATATTATTTTCTTGTACCTTGTTAATGTTCAAGAGTGCTTTGATGGCGAACAGATCTTTCTTGTACCTGTTGATGAGCTCCATTCATCTCTGTGAAAAGTCATTATGTGACTGATGCAAACAAAATAGCTGAAGATTGTAACATTTTCCCCATCAGCATGCAGGAGCTGGCATCCATCCATCAGGAAGAAATGCATTCATTTCTATTTTGCTGTGATTTGATTACCTTTTTGGTGTTCTGTGTCTGTGGGTGATATAAAAGCTGGATCATCAGTCTGACATTTATATCCCGGTCTCTTGGGACAGTATCGTGGAAGGAGGTGATATTTTTGGCACGAGAAGAAGCAGTTTTACATCTAGTACAAAGAAAAATAAACAGAGCACGATGCTGGACGCAGTACACCTGGGGGGGCAACTAAATCACAGCCTTGACTCCAACATGGCCCTGAGGTAGAGTCTTCCTTCATCACTAAGTATTTACTAAGTATTGGATTGTTTAAAATGTTAAAGCTGCACAGACTGTCAGATATCTCCCTGAAAACATCCTTATCTCATTTGTGTTACTATTGTGCCTTTGTGTCATCAGAGAGCAGACCATAGCAGAGAATCTTCAGCGATCAGATGATCACGTAAGCCCGCTTCCCTTTACCCTGCTCCTTCTTGTTCCCTTTTATTCACAGCACAGGAACTGAGCTGGCCATGAATCATGTTTTTACAGTGGCAATGCATTATGTTCCAACATGAAAGCAATGTGACAAAGTGAATCCAAGAAACCTTCCTGAATATGACGCTCTACTTGGATTTAAGGGGCTTTGTGGTTACCTTTAGGTTGTTATTTATCTTCTTGCTTCAGAGCTGGGTTTCAAGCTAGTTTCTCGTAGCATTTTCGGACATCCCAGGTGGGAAAGCTTTACAATGTCACATCAGATACACATGGTTATCAACTACATGAATGAGGAAGTCGACAATTTAGAGCCACGAGTTCAATGCAGGCTGATTATTGACCATTTACCAGGTATCCAGAGACTAAGCAAATTCTAACTGCTGGAGGGTTTAAATAAGTAAATGTTTGATGACAAGCTTGGCAGCTCAAAAGTTAGTATACTGATGCTGAGTGCAGGTCTCAAGTCAGTTAACAAACCTGATTCTACTTCTTCTGTATCTGAAACAAGTCTGAATGGAAAACCTTTTGTTTCTTTATTCCCTGCAGTACTTCAAGTACAATAAAAGCTTCAACAAGCTGTTTCCAGAGATTCCTGTGTGGGACAGCCTGGCACACGGTGAGCTGAGCTGAGGTCCAGAGGTTGTAACTCATTTGCGAATATTGATTATGGAAATGGCATCGCAGAGTGTCCCCAACGTCTTTGCTGCCAGATGAAGTGCCACTTAATGCTTTGTTTTCCAAGCGGTCTGGGGTGACTGCACGGCCGAAACGCTTCAGTAAATGTTTCAGCAGTCATGGCTATGGTGTTGTGTGGGTATCACCTTAGAAACAGTGACCTAATGCCTTCAAACTGTGTGTATCTGTTGCAGCTTTCACGTGTTCCCTGCAGAAGGAAGTGCTGTATCACGGAAAACTCTTTGTTTCTCAGAACCATGTGTGTTTCTACTCATCGGTGCTGCTCAAAGACACTAAGGTAACCCAAGCTTACGCCACACACTGAAATGTGATGGCAGGAGCTGCAGTACTTGGACTTTCCCAGCTGCAAAATTACAATCAAAGGGAGATCATTTGGATTTTCTAGATAAAGATACAGAGGAGCAGTCAGCATTACTAGTCCAAATCCTGGTATTTCACTTGGATTTTTAGCATTTATCATGCCTGAAGAGAGAATGACACATCAACTTGCTCTGGGGTTTGTTTCTGCTTGTTTCACTTTGTGAATGTTTGGCATGTCATTTTACTGTAATGAGATCTGTAAGTTTCTAAAGAAAACCACACTCATTACCATTCATACATTGCAGGTGGTGATTCCTGTTTCCAGCATAAAGGATGTGAAGAAACATGGCTCAGCCCTGTCTATGTTTTCTATACAAACAGCTGAAGAGAAGGTCAGCACACACCTTTAAAAGTAGCAGTTGAATCTTTGCATTACAGATGTAAAGTGTAGTTCTGCGGTTAAGTATTTAAGTCAAAAGCTATCAGAAACTTAAGTTGCTCTCTAATAAGCTGGCTGCTTTGGTGCTCAGTATCACGGGGAACCCTCTCAGGGTTTCTGGCCTCAATGATGAAGTTTACATCTAAAGGGAATTATAGTTGTGAAAGCAGAAACCTTTCTTTATTGTTGAACTTCTTACCTACAACTCAAAGAACTCCATCCACCCCTTTTCTTCCACTTATCCTTATCAGGGTCGCGGGGGGTGCAGGAGCCTATCCCAGCTACCACAGGGCGAGAGGCGGGGTATACCTCAAGCAGGTCGCCAGTTTATCGCAGGGCCTCAAAAAACTGAAAACATAATTTTTTAACTGGATACTTTTGAGTTCAGCTAAGTTGATTCATGTAAGCATGGATGATCGGGAGGTTTTGGTTACCTCCACCATACAGGTTATGCTTGTGTTAGCATTTTGCATGCGTGCATGTCATTCTGTCTGTAAACACGATAGCTCAAAAAATTCTGAATTAACTCTGATCAAACTCTGTAGAGGTGTAGACTGAGGTCATGCTAACAGTCGTTTAAAATTTGGCTTACATCCACCAAGGACATAATTTTATTATGACTTTCTTACGTACATTAGAATAACAGGTTATAACCGTTTAAATACAAAACTTTTTTCACTTTATATTTGGTAATTAATGGGTAAATGAATTTTACTAAACAATAAAACAAATATTACACATGTGGTATTTCCAAATAAATAAAAAAACAATGAAAATAATTAAAATAGGTTGCAACAGGCCAATTAACAGAAGTCTTCACTACAAAATTCTTAAAGTATGTTTAAAAAGAACAAAGAAAACAAGATGAATGTACAGAAAAATCTATATTATTCCCTTAAAAGTAAACGCTGCTCAGTGAGTGAGCTGCCTTGGTGGACATTTGTTTTCTCAGACTGCTTGTTGTGTAGTTTTTACCTTTTATAATGTGTATTATGTGTCGCTTAATATGTGTTTTACTTTGTCGACTGTCTACGCGCAAAATTCATTTAGAAACCAGCAGCACAATGTAGCATCGACTATAAACAATCTGGTAGCATTCATTTATTTACAAATGACGAGATCTCCAAAAATAAGTGTTCATTCTTGACTTGACACAAATGTACCAGTTGGTTTAGCAGCTGGTAAAAGGAAATGATGGACAGTGTGTTAACTGTGATCGGGCCTCCTGCAGTGAGCCTGACAGCTTGTCGAGCCGACATTGCAGATTAACTTTCTGGGGAAACACTGAGTTTAAGGAGTTCCAGATTTAAGCCTTTCCTCTGCTTGTTTGTTTTCTCTCCCTCAGTACTCGTTTGTGTCTTTGAGGAACCGTGAGAAGTGTTACAAACTCCTCCAAAGTGTGTGCTCATATGCGCAGGTACTGCTGCTGCTCCCCGGACACACATGCAGGTGCAGGCATCATTTCTCAGACTAACACGAGCTGTTGTTTTTTTCTCAACTTGTTTTTCATTTTTTTCGAACAGGCAGAGGCTGTAAACAGCAGCCCTCATCTGGCTGTTGCAGAGAACGAAGCTCACAATCCGGTAGGTCTGACACTCAGCAGCTGCAGGAATCTTGTAGCAGCTTAGCGACTATCTCGCCATACTGCGTAGTGATAAATTATCTTATGGCATCTCTCTCTTTGTCAGCAATTCTCCAGTTTTTCCAGTTTAAACGACCGTATAGATTTTCCAAGCAGTGACTCTCTTGATACCAGCTTTCTTCAGACGTCCAGTGAAGGTAAAGGAAAGACACTAAAGAGCACTGATGGGTGATCATCACCGCTTAATGATTTTGACTTTAACTGTTAAAGTTCACTTTTCTATTTGAAATAATTACATTAAGGGGTTTAATTGCTGAGCTTACTTGTCTTAATGTCTTTTCAGGCCCCAGCACAGACAACTCCACTCGTCAAAACAGCGTAATAGATGAAGAAGACAGAGGTGTGTATTCAAATACAAACACACACATGTTGCGGCCATACAGAGTTGTGTGATTATAGAACAAGTATTAATTTATTTTTATTTTTTTTGGTCTATGTCAGCTGGACTGTGGATTTGGAGGTTCATTGCACAACTGCCAGAAATTAAGACTCTCAGTGTTGTCTTCCACATCTACATGGTGTTGTGAGTATAGTTGTCAGATTCATAGATAAATACTGCTTGAAATCTGTAGTAAGCAGTTTCTTTGTAGAAGGAAGAAAAAGTGATGTACCATTAGGGTCATCGGAACAATAACGATGTGGAAGGAGATTAGAAATTTAAACTGGCTTCTGTGTTATAGACCGACTATGTGGAAGGCGGATTGTGGACCTGAACGCTGGACTCAGGGAAACAGGAATAAATTCAAAAATCGGCTTTATCGCTGATAATCAGAGACGCATTACTGTAACGCGTTACTGTAATCCGATTACTTTTTTTAAGTAACGAGTAAAGTAAGGTATTACTATTGCAAAAACGGTAATTAGATTACCGTTACTTTCCCGTAGGAACGCTGCGTTACTGCGTTACTAAAACCGTGATTTTTTGCGAGAATGTCTCATGACAGTGACGTAAGCGAGTGCGACGTTCGTGACAACAGCTGTGTGCAGAGCAACAATGGATAATATAACGAGTGCGGGAGAGAGTATGAGCGTGCAGCGTTTAAAGCGTGGAAGTACTGACCTTACTTTGAGTTTGATTCCATAAAAAGTGACAAAAACATTAGTGTCCGTTGTGCGTGGGAGGAAAACTTCTTTTTACAGCGAAAAAAACCCCCCTAAACTTCCAAGCAATCACCGAGTGCGCTACAACATAATGGGAAACTCACAGAGAAACTCGCGGATTCTTCCACTGACCGCTGCGGCACACCTGCACCAGGGTAAACCTCCGCCTACCCTACTCCTGCTTTACAGGTGAAAATAGAGCAACAGGACCGCTAGTCTTTGATTTGATTTATTTTCTGCTGTGTTTTACTTGCATCTATTTGAAAGAGTGAGTGTTAACACACAAAAAAAATTATTTTATGTGCTTGAATGTGCAGAAAATAAGTTTAAATGTTAAACAAATTTCTTCCAGTCAGAGAATGTTGCATATATTTTAATTTTTGCTTGATGCCTAAAGTTAAAAGGTTAAGACTAATAAAACAAGTTTTAAAAAGGGACTTTTCCATTTGATTACATTTTGTATGATGGATTATGTAGAAAAAGTAGAATTGGGCTGAAAGATCTATCACTTTATCACCTATTCAGGTTGTAAATTGTGTTTTTAAAAAAGTAACTAAGTAATTAATTACTTTTGAAAATAAGTCATCAGTAAAGTAACGGGATCACTTTTTCGGGGAAGTAATCAGTAATTAGTTACTGATTACTTTTTTCAAGTAACTTGACCAACACTGCTAGTAATACACAAGAGTGCAAAAAGATCTTTAGGGACAACACAGGGTAAGGAAACACAACATCCAGGGACTCCAACCAGAGCTATTATACGTTCACATTTTCTAATTAGCTTTTATTTTTCTTTGGTTTTGACTTTTTGTTTTTATTTCAGTTTATTTCAGTTTTATCTAGTATGAGTGACATATGCCAGCGGCGAGATTTAGGGAAATCAGTGCAGGTATTACAATAAAGACACAGATCGTTTTGAAAACAGTTCCCTCACAGTCTTTTCTCAATAAAGGCATCAATCAACGTCTCATCAGGAAAGCCATATTAAAGATTTTACCGAACTAACAGATAATAAAACCCAGAATATTTCATTCGTATTTAGTTAACTATAATAATGAGGGGAGTGGAAACAGGTGGGAGGGCAGCTGAAACTAATCAAGAAAACAAGACAAAGGAAGTAAAACGTGAAACATGACACAGAGAAATAAGATAAGCAAAATACAACAGGAAACAAGAGACACAACTGTATGGGGAGATCAGATTAAAGTGAAACAAAAAGACAAACATACAGACAAGACTGAAGGAACAGGATGGGAACACAAAAAAGGAACTAATTAGTCCGAGGTCATCTAGGTCATCTAGGTCAACTAGGAACTAAAGGGAAAAGATTTCTTGACGCATGCTCAATCATCCAGGTAAGGAAATCCAAAAAAGTTGATTCTGTTCATCTGGACGTAACATTTTTGGTGGGAGAAACATTTCGTTGCTCATCCAAGTGACTCCTGTACTCTCAGCAGGTTTCCCCAATCTTATAAACAGTACATTTGCACAATGACCACTGATCAGCAACCACTGCTCAAGGTCTTTGATCAGTGGTTGGGGAAACCTGCAGTCAGCGGAGACTGAAGACGTCACTTGGATGAGTGACGAAATGTTTCTCCCACTGAAAAGGTTACGTCCAGATGAACAGAATCAACTTTCAGGGGGTAAAAGCAGGAAACTATAAATAATTAAACATGAATCACTTCTCAAAATCAGAAGAAATCACATAAAAACACAAAACCCAGGGTCCATGACAACACGCTGAAGGTTTGAAGGGAAAAAAGGACCATGAGCTTTTGCTTTATGTAGAATTTTTCAGCAGACCAAAATCCATGTTTTTGAGGTATAAAACTGCAAAAGCACTCACACATCTACTGGATCTTGGCATGCTTTTTTTCTCATGCTGATTTACTGGAATGGCTGCAAACTCTCCAGGAAAGACAAATAACTAAACCTTGGTTGTGGAAATGTTATCAAGGCTGCACACAGATCCAAGTCTCTGATATCCTGCTGTTAGTCCTGTACAACATGTACTCGTCCTAGACTCTCAGGCTGTAGTTCTTCCTGCACAACACACATTCAAGACTTTACTGTGGGTGTTTGTAGGCTGGTGTTGCTCCTGTTGGTGTCCGGATACATCGGGCTAAGGATTTTAGCGCTGCAGGAGCAGCTGAACTCTTTGGGAGCTTTGACTGACTGGTCTTCACATCACAGAGAGTGAGTAGACACATGCACGCGCACGCAAAGGGGAAGCCACAAAAAGAAATCTGTTGAGGAACGGGGAAAAAAAAGTGAGATGTCTCAAACCGGTTTTGGAGACTTTTACTAGGAGATCAGATCAGACATGAGCAGAGCAGTTTTACTGGTTCTTAACAATAACACAAGGAAAAGAATAGACTTCCAAGGAGAATCACACCCACTCAGGATTACGCCTTTTAAACCGTAGGCAGTGAAATGATGCTTTGCAACAGGCTGGAAAATACGCCTGAATCTCATTGTAGTTAAATTGTTTTAGTAATGGGAATGGATGTAATAAGTTACATGGGCAAAATACTCAAAATGTATCGATACATGTCCTCTAAAATTTTAGAGGAAAATATTCAGCTTTTTTATTTTTGCTCTGATTTTGTGAGGCTGTGTTTAGATGTCGATTTTTGCATGGAAAACATGTCATTACGCCGTACGAGGCATAATTAGATGCTGAGCTACCTCGCATTTTAAGTTCAAATTACCTCCACTTTAAGCAGCTTGCATCTATAATTAGAGTCAACCTGAAGCAGTTAAAGACTTTGTTTTTACATTTTCAGTATTTTTTATTACATACCATTTCAAGCACATGGGAGTTTCATTTGCATTTTCATATAGTAAGATTGCCACTTTACTTTGTTAAAAGATTAGTACATGCCCCACCACTGCTCTCTGTCTCATGCTTGCTCCTTGTTTTATTTTAACCAGGTACCAGGAAACATAGCTGTTGGCTGAGATCTTTGGCTGCTATGATCCTTTTTGTACATACTGTACCATTGTTCTACTGTTGTTTGTCCAAAGAAATGTTCAGTATTGCACACAAACTGAGTAGACATGGAGCTCCTGTGGTAGCGCGATGTTCTACATAGGGCGGAGGTCAGCGTGAAGATGCTGTTGGTGCGTCTGAATCGAGACCACATGTGGTGAACTACATGGATGACTGATGGAGGACAATATTTTCTGTTAGGAGCACATTGATTCTCTGCTGACTGATCAGAAAGTGAGGGGAGGCTCTCCTGCATGGAGCCATATGGAGGCAGTCTGTTGAAGCCATGTTTATTTGCTGGCTGATAAACGGCTGAGCTCAGCTAGCAGTAGTTGGCTGTCCTTTTTCTTCTTTTTTTTTCCTGGAATCAACACAATCTGCAACATTGACAACAAACTGAAGATGAAGAAGAGTATAAATAAAGCAATTTGTTACTTGATTTAAATTGATGTTAAAGAATTCATTTAGGGCCCCATATTGTGCTCATGAACTGCTGGAATCCGTAGGCATGCTTTAGAAGAAGGCTGGTAATGACAACAATGAGCCAGCAGGGGGCAGTCGCTTCCATTAAACACAGACGAGAGATGACGAGATTTGTTTCAGTTGCACTCACTGCACTTTCACACCGACTTGAGGCTCTGATATTTAAACACAGTCAGTGAGTGGTTCATTAGTCCCATCATTAAATGTTGCTGAACTTATTTCATACAGGGCTTGTGCACATTTTGGCCAGTGACTGCTCCATGACTCATGCCCAACCCTTCATAAATTGTATGTAGCACACAGTACTGTGCAAAAGTCTCCAACCACCTTTTGTTTCGTTCTATTTTGGCAGGAAAATGGAAAGTTTGTGCAATTTATTTAAATTTGCAAATATAAATGGAAAGGCAACGACAGAATTCTAACAAGGGTTAAAATCGATATTTGTTATGATCACCTTTATTCTTCAACACAGGCAGCTTTCTTGTAATTAATTTAAGTAGTCTTCAGGAATAGCTCTCCAGGCTTCTTGAAGGACATTCAAAGCTCTTCTTTGGATATTGGCTGCCTTTTGTTTTGTTCTGTCAAGATGTTCCTGCACTGCTTCAATAATGTTGAGGCCAATCCATGACTGATAGTGTTTCATTGTTTGTTTTTCTGTACAGGTTTGCTTTTCCTGCAATGGTAGTGCGTTTGGGATCATTGTTGGGCTGCAAAACGATGCTGTAGCAATCAGACACTTTCTAAAATGCATTTTCTGCATGTAATTTGCCATAACTCAGCCTTTTCTCCATTTCCCTTCATTAAGAACAGCTTCTTGACAGCCATCCTTCCACTGAGACCATTTCTGATCAGGTCCTGTGTCAACTCTCTGCTGTTTATTAAGGGCAGAGTTTCATAAACTGTTCATCAATAGATTTTTTTTTTTAGGCCTGACACGTGTCAGTTTCCTACAAATCTTTAAAAGCACACTGCACACCATGCAGAGATATGCTGTGATTTTTGGCTAATCGTTCTTTGAGAATCACCTTGTACCCCCCAAAAAACTATTTTATGCTAGTTAAACTGTGTTATTGTTGGCATTTTCTTAGAGATAAGGAAATGGGAACAAATTGAAAATGGTCAGGGACAAGGGCCAGACTGAAAACATCCAAAGACTTTGAGAAAGCCTGGAGAATTATTTCTCAAGAAAAGGTTAAATGAGAGTCTGACTGCTTGGAAGCAAAATATAAAGAACTGTGGGACAGCTCGAGACTCTTGCACAGTACCTTATATATGTCAAACTATATTTAGGTACATAAGTTTTAGATAAAGTGTAAATGCAATTTAAATTATATTACATGCTATTTTTATTTAAAGCTCTACATGTTTTTCAAATCCTTATGTCAATATGTACTGTAATTTTTCAAACGCTGCCTCTCAGGTCTTGTACTCCAACCTATTAACTTATTGACTTTGGAAAAATGCAATGACTGTCTAAAATCAACCATACCAATTGTATCTTTTTGTAAATAAGTGATTTTATTTTGTTGTCCATAAAAAGGTCAAGATTCAGTCCCATGAATTAATTTCATTACATCATATTCTCAGTTCAAAAAAAGCAACATAAAATTACAAATCATAATACAAAGAATAGAATAGGTAAGTACAGTAACCATATAAACAGTCCACTAATATTATCTAGCCCCACCCACCCGCCCGCCTGCCACTGCCCCACTCTAGCACAAAACTCAACAACACATCAGTTAGTATCAGCGATAAAAAAATTCAAATGTCCCATTTTTTTTTTTTCATTTTTAAAAAGCGCTTCAATGTTTCAATGCCGTGAGTTCAGCTTTACCCTCCCACAGACTACACGATAGATAATGAACCACCCCCTCATTTGCTCCGCAAAACACAACAGACATGCATACAGTTTCGGTTTTTCCCCCACTGTTACCCCCGCCCCACCCCACCCGCGAACCCCCACCACATCAATAAACATTCAAGGCCAGAGGATACAATGTACATCAACTATAGTGGTGCATCAATAAAACGGTAGGTTTCCACACAGTTTCTTTGACCCCATGAGTGAGATGTGGATACAGAGGATTCCCTGATAACTCGACCTGTCAACGAAAAACACTGTTTACTTCTAGAACGAGAGAGGAAATAAATAACTCTCAAATTCATCCGACAGTTCAGATCTCTGGTTCGAGAAGGAAGCAGTTTTCCGTTATTCAAATATCAGACAGAAAATTAAAAAGAAAAAAAAAAACAACACACAAGATGAAACCGGGAATATTCCCCAGATTAAAAACAATTAACAGGAAGTTGAGTGGTGTTCAGTAATTCTGCTCCGCTGCTTACCAAGCCCCACTGGTACTCCCAAAATGAAGTAATCAGATCAGTGCTAGTTCAGTAAATGTTCCCTTTGACAAAACGCAGCTGCTACCACTGACACCGGCGGGTCTGCTGTGCAGTAGGCACCTTCTCATGCTTTTTTTCAGGGCCTGTTAGTCCAAACAGGACTCTTGTATCTTTGATGCTGGCCTTTAGAACACACTCTATAGTAATGAAGAAGACACAGAAACTTACATTTTATACCCTTATTACACTTTGGATACTTTGTACAATAGTGCTGAACTTAAGACCTGCTTTCGTCATGCTTGATCTGATATATATAAATGTGTAAATATACTGTATGAGACAGTATGTGTGTGTGCGGGTGTGTGTATGTGTGTGATGATGTGCAAAGGTGTGTGTATGTGTGTGTGTGTGTCTGTGTGTGTGGTGGAACCTGCACCACACCAACAGTGAGAGGCTCAAATATGGCTTGTGTCACACATGAAGCGTGCTGCCACCCATAAAAGAGCTCCTGTACATTTAGGGCCACGGAGGTTAAACCAGAGCTAGTAGACATGATCTCCCTTCACGGCAACCTGATCCAATCGCACTGTTAGCCTTTACCATTAACATGCGTGGTTCTGAAACAACCCATGGCCCATTCTAAAACAAACACATTACAATCATGACGAGAAATAAAACAACAACAAAAACACGCTACAAAAAAAATGTGCGGAGGCTGACTAACCCTGGTGATGAGTGCTACGGTAACAAGACATTGAAATCAACTTGTGCTGTAAGACTACAAATTCTCAGTACACTTCTAACGAAGCACGGTAATTCAGAATAAAATGAACATAACATCTTATAGGTTAGGGGGAAACGAGCAGCTATTTTGTCTCCTTATTCCTTTAGAGCCTCTGAATCCAACCAGAGCATCAATCTCCACAATTCACCAGAAGAAACTACAATTATTCACAACCTTCTCAACAGCTGCACTCCAGGCTTAAAATGTACAATCTGACATCTGCTAAATGTGCATATTTGCTTCTTTTTTTTTGTCGTTGTTGTTGCTGGAAGTCACATGAGATGAATGACACACCTGTGTATATATATGTGAAGCGACAACCAGCAATTTCCAGCTTACAAGTAAGACTGGAAAAGTGGAGGGGAAGCCAGCCTGGCTCTAAGCAAAGGTGACAAAATCCACTCAGCAGCCACTATAAACCTTACTATATAACCCTTTGTATGTGACATGCAGTTGTTTTATGGGGTGTTACAGGCTGGACAACTTCTTTTCTGGGTGCAGTCACCTTCTGGAACAATTGTATGTGTGTCCCAAATTGCCGAACCTTTCCTTAAATCTTGCCAAACCCATGCACTCCAACCTCTTAACGTCATTCATTAGTACCTGATGGGATACCTAACAGATTTCTGTTAAGAGCCAATCACATCAATGCGATGTGAGAAATACTGAGTAGACCTGCTTTTCTATAGCAGTACTGTTAATGTGCCTTCTGACAGGCTTATTTCCATTTCAACCACTTATTAATTCCTGGTATGAAAAATGTCAAACTATACATAAAAAAAAAGAAATTAAAATAGTTCCCTGTGGCATGTAGCTGCAATTCTGCAGACAGTCAAACGTAACAGCCGGGAAATAACAGGGAGGCTCGCCATTCTTTGATCTTTTTGGAGACAAAATAAAAAAAGAAATGTATGAGACACCTAACAGCCATAACACTGTGACAGTACTCCAGGCTTGTCCCTTGCATTTCCACCATAACTGACACCAAAGGACAGGAGATGGACCCCCAAAACCACACAAAAGAGGAGGAAGGTAGTGTTTGCTGGACAACAACTTGGTAAATGCCCTGGCAGTCAGATGGATGTTCATTAACAGTAAACAAGGAGGGGAGGAGGAAGGGTGCACGTGCTCGACCAGTATTTGTCCACAGGAGAGAGAACTGGTCAAGCTGTGGAGGTATTCTTCATACATACAGACACAGAAAACAAACAAAAAAAACACCAATATCTGATAAATCTCCATAAGCCTCCTCCACTCTCAGATGTCCAAGTCATCAGGATGTCCTTCATTTCTATCAGCGCTCACCCACACACAAACGTGTGAACACATTATTCAGGTGTCACAGGTCCATGGAAGTATGACTATACAAGCAACACTCACAGTGTTAGCACACACATTCACCACCAGACACTTCACCATTACATCTGTATGCCTTTTTTTTGCGACAACGCACACCGTCAACCAGGTGAAGACATTTTAAAGCTGCAAATCAAACTCTTCCCTCATTAAAAACTGCATCTGTGAGGTTGTTTCTTTATCTACTGTAGTGTCATCTATCCTTATTAAAAATGTTCTAACCTTTAAAACAGGAAACAGAACATAGTTTGTGTTTGTGTTTAACCTGAAGGTGTGCTGCTTCAAGACACACAGATGTGACCAAAAATCACACATCCCCTTTAGAGCCCCCCCTCCCTTCACCCATATTTTTATGCAAACATGCCTATATCCCTCCCCCACCCCCCACGCACACACGTATTCACAAATACACACACACAGTCTCATTCATACAAACACAGAGAGGCTGTGTGTTTCTCAGGCATGCTGTGCAGCCAGGTCCTGGTTAATAAAGCGTCGTAGCCTCTCCAGGTACTGACTGTAAAGCTCAATGTCGTTGTGGCCCGCTCCCTCCACCCAGAGCGGCTCCACGGCCTTGGGACAGCGCTCGAACAGAGCCAGGCCGTGGGAGAAGTCGATCACCTCGTCCTCTGTACCGTGAATGATAAGCACTGGAGATGGGATCTTTGACACCTTCTCGATGCTGGAAGAATATTTACAGAAAATGCAGAGAACGGAATCAATTTCTCTGTCCCATTGTAATGCATTTGTCTCAGCACGTCTTATGGTATGCAGATTGATTTTACATCTAATCTCTTTTTTTTGAAGATCTGCATTTGAAACCGGTGCTTCTATAAGATTTTTAATTTCTTCTGTAACAAAGAACAGCATGTGGTCATTCTGAAGGTTTCACTGGAATCTAAATGCTAATAATTTCAGCAACAATCGAAACATGGTTAAGCTCTGTATCATTCGATTTGGTTATAAAACAGTACAATTTTCCAATCTTTCATTTAAAAAAAACATTTACAGAGCAATGAGCAAGTACGAGGATTTAAAATGAACATTAACAAAATAATAAATAAAAAAAAACCCTGTGCATCTGCTTTTTCCATAAAGCAGTCCTATCAAGTCTATGAAAATATCTTCAACAGACCACATCACACTGCTATACATCACCATTTAGAAATAAAGTATTAATATCCTGCAAGGGACTATATATAAAAGTAGCTTTGTGGCTAATCCAGGCATATTTATATCGATATGTTCATTAACACATGCTCTGTACCTTTTAGATGAATTGAATTTAAAAAATGATGTCTCAAACTATCGCTCTATTGCAACAATCAACACTGTTAAGAAGTTAGAACATACAGATGGACTAATTCTGCTTCAGAAAAGAACTGAAATGCTAGTCATGTTTCCTTTTCACTTAATTAAACTGTAATAATTCACTTAATTCTAAACGACTTCCAAGTAATTAAATCGACAGTCTTCGGGTTTGCAGTCTTGGGAAGTGAACTTACTTTGGAAAAGCATCAAAGCAATATGTTTTCTTAGTGTCGGGGAAGGCAACCCTCATGCCGGAGGTGAGAGGAGAGTGGAGGACCACAGCAGCACACTCAAACCGCGATGCCAAATCGACTGTAGGCACCGTGCCGATGCTCTGTCCGTACAGGATGATATTCTCAGGGCTGATGCCGTACCTGAGACACAAAAATTCACGTTTCACAATAAATTTTGGCAACAAGTGACACAGGCTGTCCCCTAATCAGAGAGTTGGTGGTTTGATTCCCAGCTCCTCCACAAGACAAAACACTGACTGCAAGTTTGTCCTGATGGCCGCACAGTCGCCATCAGGTGTGAGAGTGGGTGAAGAGGAACCACATTACCTCAGGCTAACAAATGCTATACAAGTGCAAACACTGAACACAGAAATATGTTGAGCACAGTGTACAACTGTGAAACTTCTCATGTCCAGATAAACGCTAATTTTCAGACTCATGCTCTGAACAGTTTTCTTCCACACCTGAATATTAAAGAGAGAACCGTTGTGCAAAGTTAAAGCGTTTTTTTTTTTTTATGCTTGCACACATAAGCTTGAGTTACAGTAGTTAATCTGTTTACTGTTTGCTGTAATTGCTAGTTACACTCACAGTTTGCACAGTTGGCAGGGTGATTAGGCCAGCTGGCAGGATGGTGAAAGAAAAGAAAACGATTCGCGTGAACAAGAAAAAAAATAAATAAAAACAAAAGGGATTCATGCATGTAAAAAAGTTTGGGGGAAAACTTGTTGAAAAGCACAAACATACGAGGCATAAGCCACAATGAAAAACACAAAAATAAAATGTTGAAATAAACCAGAATCTTGTTTTATTTGTTCAGCTTCCTCTGCGGTGCCATCTGGAAATGTTAATTTTCTACCAACATTAGGCTCATTAACCATGATGGCAGCAGATAAACAAGAGGGACAAATAAGAAAGAAGAATATTAGATGCACCACTTCACGTAGAGCACAGTATGTCATCCTACTGTTTGACTGCGAGCCACTGTTTAGCTGTGACTACACTGGCTGAATGACAGAGAGAAGCCACTGTGGTCAGCAGGGAAAAAGCTTTCATGAGCCAGCCAAATGGTTTATTTTCTTTATTTGGGTTTTGTTTTGTTTTTTTCAAAAAGTTACCAGTCAGTGATGTAAGTGGCCCTTAAAAACTTAAATGGCATTTCATGCTTGCTGCCCATTAGGTTTGGACCCACCAAGGACTGAATTTGGGCCTTCTTACCTTGAGCGCAGGGCGTGCCAGGCAGCATCAATGTCAGCATATAAGTTCTTCTCAGAAGGCTTGCCAGTGCTAACGCCGTAGCCTGAGTAATCATAAGAGAAGATGTTGCAGTTGATGCGGGTCCCTAATCCGATGTAGAAACTGCTCATCTGGCCCAGGTCTACTGCATTACCGTGGGAAAACAGAACAGTGAACCTGAGGGACAAAGCAGAAAAATTGGAAAAAAGGAAGTTAGGCAGCAAGTTGTGTGGCCCAGGGTTGGTGTGAAATCCCACAAACAACTGCATTCTAAATACAGACACACAAGGTTGTGATCCAAAAAATGTCTCATGGTTTCCAGGTGCTGCTGTGTCTCTCACCTGGCATTTGGGGCACAGCGAATGTACATGCATCCAACCCTGTTTCCTCGGCTAGATCTGGTCAGAAATACATCCGTCACGTCCAGCTCTCTCTGTGAATACTGGAACTCTGCTCTCTCTGTGAGATGCAGCTTCCACCTGCCCTCACTCCCAACACTGCTGCCACCACCACTGCCACTGCTGCTACCACCACCTCCTCCTCCTCCACCGCCACCACCTCCAACACCACCGCCGCCGCCGCCTCCTCCTCTGTCACCTCCGCTAGCAGTGCTGAGCCGAGAGCGCAGTCCAGGGGCTCCGAGAGAAGGGAGACCAGTCGCAGACGTGGACCCAGATGCCGCTCCAGTCCCAGAAACTGGATCTGGGTCAGGGAGAAGAGCATAGGTGGGCTCTGGGGGGAGGAAAGCCAGTTTAGCTGCAATGCGGCTTGGGCAGGGGGGGCAGCAGAAGAGGCAGCATAGCTCTCGTATGGACAGACCGTTCATCTTCTGGTGGAAATACAGATATAGCAGACAGAATAATTAGGAGTCAGGAAAAACAGAACAAAAACAACATGCTACAAGCAAAGCCTTTAACCACTAGTTCACAACAGGGTTTCCCACAGTTTCTTTCTTTGTTTAAAAAAATACTTTTTTACATATTTATTATTGTTTGGCTAATTAAGCTTACAATGCTACGATGGTGCAGTTGTTAGAACTGTTGTCTTTCCTTTACATGTTATTTCTATTCTTTGTGGGTTCTCCGGGTACTCCAGCTTCCTCCCACACGCCAAAGTCATGAATGGGGTTAGATTAATTAGTGATTAGCGAATGGTTGTTCTGTCTCTATGCAATAACCCTGCAAAAATTGGTAACCTGTCCAGGGTGTACCCTGCCTCTTATCAGGACTAGCTCCAGCCACCCACACCCCACCAACCTTAATTTGGATAAGCAAAAGATGGATGGATAGATGATTTAGCTTATGAGAAGAGTAGTGGTATCACATCATTCAGCAAAGGCAAAATATTTAATCAGTGAGGCAAAGATTTAAACTGCCATCTGGTAACTACACTGAAGATGAGATGTGATGCCAAAAGAACTATAAGTTAATTTAAACAGACGGATTGGTGAAGAGTGTTTTGTCAAAGTGAATAAAAAATTCGGTTTTGGATGGATGGCTACACACAAATTAGTTTAACCACCTCTGCTAACCAGCTGCCTTGGGGAAACCCTGCTATGTCCTGTTATGGGCATACCTGGATTCAAAAATCCCAGTATCTTGAAATCTACTGGCACACAATGGTGCCAACGTCCTCTGGTCTTGTCACTGAGCCAGCTGGATCTTTTTTTTTAGGAAGAAAATGAAGAAAGAAAGAAATGGTTAAAATGGTTTTGCGTCGCGCAACACGACAAAATTATACATTGCAATATACAGTTACAAAGGCGTGGCCGCTTTATGAGTCTCAGTCTAAAACAAGCGCCGCTGCTTTGGATTACATTTAGGTCATATACAATTATAAAAGTCAATAGCTTCCTGGAATCGTATGAGGATGAGATCAGCTTGTGGAAAGTATGTGACAACCCATTATTTGTCTGCTGTTGTTGACATCATTGCACACGTCCCATAATCTTAAGTAAATATGAAATATTTAACTTCAGGTGTGGACTATAGCTCCTAAATTCTCAGGGGGAGATTAAGGTTATTTAGATACCCTTGAAACGGGTGGACAAGAGTGCTTAAATTCAACACCCCCTCAGCAGACAGTCACACAGAGCGATATGCTAACGGTAGCTACATGGTTAACGATAATAACCTCTGGTGTTAGCCATCGATGTTGGCTGTATAACTGCAGCAGACTGCTGGCATAGCAATGCATGCGACCGATGAGCTAGATAAGGGCCACGCTGCTGCTGCACACTAGCCGGTGCACACGTTAATATCAGCTCCGAGTCGAATAGATCATCACTTAGCGTTAGCGAGGCAAGCAGCTAGCGGCGGCTAGCTCGCTAGCAAGGTATCCTAAATGCGAGCTGCTTACCGATTCACAGTAGGCTTGGAGGCAGGAAGGTGTGCCCCTATTTGTACACAGAAGCAGCACAAGACTTCGATATTCCCTCTTTTGCCTTGACATGGATGATTTTACTCAAGCGTACTAACAGCTGTCGGTGGCTAGCTAGCTGATATTCATGGCAAACAGATTTTTTTTTCTACTACTGTCTTACGACAACCGGAAGTGACGTAAGAACGTAATCCCTTTTAAAGCTTTATTATAATGTGATAGCAATCATTTATTATCTTGAAAATTATTTTTTTAATGGATATTGTCCGTAAGTAAATTTAAACAGTGACATTTAGTTATCATTTTATATATCATTGTTTATTATTGCACACTGTTAATCTTTTCTATATAGTGTCAGTTATATGGGTAACACCAGTGTAATTACAGAGGACAAAATAGGTGGAGGGGTTTACAAAGTTCTTCAAAATTTTAACAAAATACTCAATCAGTAGTAAATATGCTGCATTTAAAATCTTAATTATAAGCCCAGAAGTACTGCAAAATGCAGCTGTGTCGAGCTTGAAGGTGCTTATTATGCAGCAGAATGGATTTATGTGCGTGTGTGTGTGTGTGTGTGCACGCTCTATTATGTCAATAACATGGAGTAAAAACAAAACAAAATGAGACCAACTAGATATCATTTATTTTATTTATTCTTAGTTTTTAGGAAGTCCTAGCTTTCTGAATGCAAAATCTTGTCTTTGTTTACTGCCTCCACAATTATTTGCACCCCCATCCCAAGCTCTCAGATCCACTGCATTCTTAGCACTCACCACTCACACTAATAACCCTCTCAACCCACTCTTCGCATTATGCCCAATTATGTGATGAAGGACGTAAAAACAGAGACCAATGTGGCATAGCAGCCCTTCAAAATTCCTTACTGACTTAGTTTGCATTGATCCAGACATATCTGTGTATATGCATATGTAAAACTATTTGTATAACTATGTGGTGGAAAACAGGGTGGACAACCAATGTCCTGATGCCTATGTGATAAAATGCATATGTCTGTAGGCAATATGAGACAGAGAACTATAAAAGTGGGATAAATGTAATAATACAATACCTCAAATAAGGTTAGTAAAAGAACATGGCAGGACGAAGAAAATTAAATAATATAAATACAGTATGCTAAACTAAGCTTATAATGAATTTGAGAGCAAGGATATTTTTATTAATTATTTTATTTTATCTGATTAACACTTTTTGCTTGTTTGCGTGTTTGTTTGAGTTTGCTTTTATGCAATAAATAACAGGCATATATCCATATATTTTCATGTATTTTTGCTGATGTGGTTTACAATTAAAAGGTGTTATTTGGTGATATTTTGGTATAGATCCGGCCCTACATCTGTCTACTTATTATTTCACCATTTTCCTAAATAAGAAGTAGAGGTGCATGTCTTTGTCTTTAAACCCTCTTTGTATTCATTAAGGTGCAGGCGTCTGCCAGTTATGTATTTAGTCATAACGCTTTATTCGGGTATTTTTATTATTTGACAAAATGTTGTTAATGTGCTAGTTCACTCTGCAGCTTTATGTTTATGTTCTGTAACTCACAACATGCAGTAGTATAGACCTGTATGTGTTTGTGCGCGCGCGCGCGTGTGTGAGAGAGAGAGAGAGAGAGAGAGAGAGAGGTCCTCCATTCATCATTGATCCACTGCAGGACTGTGTTTCATGGGGGTGTGAATTATGGGCCCCTGTTGTCACTGTGCCTGCTCTGCGTTGGACGTTTCACCTCGCCACTGTAAATTTAAAAAGGGGATTAGATTTTGCTGACAACTGATTTCAAAGCCGCAGCTCGACCAAGTGCAGAAAACTGCACGGTACCTCCTGAAAGAAGACTTCATACTGCCCCGCAATTGCAGGATTTGGGGAATTTGCAAGGATCGGAAAAAACCTAACGGGACGCAAAACGCATTCGAGATCACAGAAACCTCAGTAGATTTTACGCAATTACACTACGGACTCTTTTCCTTCAGGGAGGAGAAAAAAACCCAAACGTTTAGTTGACTGGGCGTTTTGGACGCGCAGTGATGCTACGGCGACGCACAACAGAGGGAAGGGACAGGTGAGGTGCGGCTGAGGAGCGCAATTTTAGAGAAGCTTTGAATACCCCCGAGCTGTGCTACCCAACCCCGGTTTCCTCATAGAAAGGAAGAAGATCGACCGGCGAGGGCGAGTTGGCGATTGGCACCTGCCTCACCCTCCAATACCTGGCCATCTGGCGCGGTGAGTATGCCAAATGATTGTGGGGTTTGGAGATGGATAGATGAACGGATGCTTTGAGGGAAACGGAGGGTGGTTGGGGTGAACAGGTAGTGTATAAGTGTGCAATTTTATTACTGCCACTAAACGCCATGCTGCATTATTACAGTCCTCCGGCTTGGATGTGGTACCGTCTGGACCTTTGTGGGCACGAGCTGCTCTTTGTGTCTGCTGTGCAAGTTTGGTGTTATTTGCGTATGACGTGCAAATCTTCATCATTTTGCTTTCACGTGTTGCATATGGTCTTGAAATGCTTATTCTTTATAGGCTTGAGTGATGTCTCAGCAAAAGAACTAAATATTTAAATAAATAAAGACTCACAATGCACATTGCCATGTAACATTAAAACGACGGATACGGCTTAATTAACATTTTCATTTGGATTGGATCATAGGTCGTGATTTGTGCCCATTGCTCCCCGGTGACGTATTTTACTGCCCCTCTGTGTACATTTATGATGGTTTTCTTTAGTGTTTGCAAGTGTTTTTTTTATTTCTTTAACAAGAGAAAAGGTCAGATGTGATCATTTAGAAGCCATAAAGTCGATTGATTATGTCATTACTCACTTGTGTGATTACAGGGTGAATGTGCAAAGAAAACAGTTGATAAATGAAATGAAATTGAAGAAATGGAAAATTGTTGTGAATTTACACATGTGCCTCAATATTTTCATTGCATAGGTTCAGTCAGAGATTGACACAAACTGAAGTCACTTTATGTCTTTTCTCCTAAATGTGTCTTGTACAGTTACAAGAACTGACACCCGACTAGTCCATAACCAGCCTGCGCACTCACAACCTCTATAGCCAAAGTTAAGTGCTCAGTCACCGCTGTCCCAGCTTCTACTGAAGTGATTTAACAGTTACATGTAGTTCACTGTTTACAACTTCACCCTTCATACTAAAAGCTATCAAGTTCCACAGAAGGACTATTACAGCTCCCAGCTGCTGTAATTTGTGTTTGTTTTTCTGTGCGAGCTGAAAGGCAAAAAGAGATGGTTGGTGACAGACAGAAAAAGACAGACAGGCTAACAATGCAAAGGATGAAGCAGTCCTGGCATAAACTACAGGGGGGGGGGGGGGGGGTAAAAAACACAGAAAAAGAAATGATGGAGCAGAAAGCACAAGTGTTGAGGGAGAGGGGCTGCAGACAGCACTTGGAGCGGGTGTGAATGGTTTCCCTGTTATCCCTGCTGCCCACACAGACATCCACACAGCAGCCGTGCGAGCAGGTGCTAACCCCACCACACAGCAACCGCAGGGAACAACAGGTGCAGCCACTCTTTCCTTCAGCCTTCCTTTGGAAATCCATCTAACACCTACCCATCAAAAACATACAGCTACACCAAACCTTTCTAACATCCCCACCCCAAAGCCCACAGCCCATACTGAAGGGAACCAAATGGATACTTCAGTGTACATTTAGGAAAATAACAGAGAATGGCCAGGAATGAGGAATTTAATTATAAAATCTATTATGCCATAAGCATGGAACTACTTGAATTGATAAAGCAAAGCGAGCTGCAGGTAAACACAATGTAAAAAGCTTCAGGTTGAGATAGCTTCCCATAGGGACATTTAATGAACTCTATTGATCACATAGGACTCTATTCAATCACATATGCTAAGCCACAAACAGAGAAATTCAGTCTTGGAGGAGAAAAAACAGAGAAAGAGAAAGAGATTGGATTCCAGAGTAATACAGCCCAACACAAAGAGAGTAAATCAAAGGCAGATTACTGTGATGGGGTTGCTAAGTACCACATTTCTAAAAATGTGTAGAATGACAGTCTCAGATCCTGTGTGTTAAGCAGAGTGAGATGAAACAGACAGAAGATGTTGGAAGGAAAGAGATGTTACCTAACAGCTTCTCTGTTCCTATTGCCAAGAGAATACATCAAGCAATTGGCGACAAATTGCTCCTCTTTACCTCTGGTACACAGAAAGGAACAGTCAGACACCCCTGGTTTAACACTGGGAGGCTGCAAGCTGCTGCAAAACCAGTCGCTTTCTTATCAGATTTACTTGTTTCTTTATTTGCCAGCCCCGAAGATCTTTTATACTCAATAAACTCGGTTGGGTGAGCAGATTTTTGTGAAATAAGTTAATGCTTTCTGGGTTTTTTTTTTTTTTTGTCCTTTTCTAATTTTCTCATTACATTTAACCCGTAAGTTGCTCACTGTAGATTGCCTTGTTCTCACACAGCCTGGACATGCCTACCACCCACTGAAGTCATAGTAACATACGCTCTTACAGTGTTTGGATGAACTTTACTTTCCAGACGTGATGAATGAACTCCCACCTGCCCTAACAGTAATTTCTGTGTCAAAGCGGAGACAGGATTATCCACTAATCTGATTGTAAAACAAAACAAAGCTGCGTCTAGTATCAAGAGATTTGAAGAAATGCTTATTTTCCTCAAAAGGAGCCAGCATATTACAAGGCTCCAGTTTCATACAGGGAGCCATATTTATTGGGTGGCGGGGTTTGGTGGGATTCTTCAGAACAAAATCGACATTTCAAAGGTGCGGTGGAGTTCTCAGACCTCGGGGCAATGAAATCAGAAGAGTTTAAGCAGGCAGGCATCTGCTGGGTGACCTATTCCCGCTGGGCCCTCGGTGCATGGACCTCAGGGAGTCATTCTGCAGGATTAAAGGGGGCCAGAGGGTCAGGAGTCATGCAGTCGTGCTTTCTTTCCTTGGCAGAACTTTGTTCCCTATGCTGAGATAGGTGTTTAAAATATGCTCCTTTATGCAAAGGTTCTCTGTGTTGATGTGAGAGGCTTTCAGGAGTTTTACTGCCCCCCCCCCCCCCCCCCAGCAAGCCCCTCCAGATGTTTTAGACAGAAAGAAGCAGGATAGCAAGTACCCCTGCAAACAGAGGAGCGTTACCTGTGGAAAACTGCCGTAAATTGTCCACAACACCATAAAGTGCACACTGCAAGATAAATGATGTTCAGGTGGCCAAGGTGGCTGAAGCATGTGGATTTAGTTGTTGCATCAGCCACATGCAAGGTGTAATAATACCGTGCAGTTATTTCCATGTTAAAATCCCTTCAGAGTGGCCATACATCTTCAGTTTTTATGACTCTTCTTTCGAGGGTGCTGCTCTTTTTATGTATGCCTGTGCACATTGTGCGGCCTCTTCACACGCTATAAAGGCCTTGCATGCAGGGATGGATCATACTATTATGAAATGTAATCAGCTGCCAAATACAAGCTACCTGCAAGCTTTTGAAAAAATAAATGACATCAAACATAATCTGAGTAGTTTTGGATAACTTGATACATGAGCATGTTTGATTACTCAAATACGTGTGTTCTTATTGTATTGTTCTATCCACTGTCTTACCTCATCAGCACCTCCCATTACTCCCTCACCCAGAGGTGAGGCGTGGGAAGGTGTACGCACATATTTCATGTGCGCGTACTACACGTGCGTGTGTCGTACATGAGCTTGAAAAAAGGAAGTGTGTCTCGCAAATCAACCCTCTCCTTTGCACGTAACTCGTATTCCCGTTTAAGTGGCTAGAAATTGGGTTTGGAGCGTTATCACAGCTGTTTCAACTCAGACAGATAGAGACCGCCTAATCTCCTTCATTCTGTGATCTCATTTACATCGCAAAATTGCAAAAGGGAGAAAATGACCATCCACTCCATGCTTTCACTGAAGCACTCGCACACATCTACGCGCGCACACAAACAAGATAAGCAAATAACCAGTAACCTTTTCTCAAATGCCACCACTAAGGCACTTGACTTTTTACTTCTCTGCACAAAATGAATGGGGCTTCATATATCTATCTATCTATATCCATATCTATATCTATATATATATATATATCCTTAGGAGCTTGGTCTATCTTCTCATATTTTGCTGCTTTTGTTGTCCAACACATTCAGTGAGCACCTATGCCAAAAAGCAGGCTTTAGTTATGGCAGCTTAGCAGGAGGGATTTGGAGGACTTTTTTTTTTTTTTTATTGGGAGATAAAAGCATTCGAGTCCTTTGTCTTTCCAGCTACTCGAGACTGTTTTGTGGCCTGATGAAGCTTTGTTGTGGCTAATCTTTCTCTCCCCTCTGTGTCCTCGCCTGCACCCATCCCATCTTCGCGGCAAACACAACTTTTCTCTTTTAATTATGGCTTTTCTTCTGGGGAACCAGTCACAACTGAACGGAGAGGAGCAAAGCATAGCAGAAACACAATTATACCTACGAGGAGGAGAGAACCTTCTCAGGGGAGGTGTCAGTGTATGGGTGTTTATACGCTGCTGCTGCTGCTGTGGGAGTGTGTGTCTGTGCAAGCATGCATCATGTACATGTGTACAAGCAGATTCTTTGGCATTTTTGATATCTGCAGTGAGAAGACCACCTATTGTGGGCTATGATCCTCTTAGCAGGCCTCTGCCAAAAGAGCTATATTTACTGCTGCCGGTGATCACAGCACACAAAGAACAGCATGTCATGAAAATGAGCTACCTTTCAGCCCCTTCTACACCGGCATAAGAGAAGCCACTAACAGAGTGTGAGATGTATGGTAATGGATGCCGCGTAGGGACATTAGCACAGCCTATTTAGCATAGTCTTTGTTGAGGTAGAAAAATGAATAGGCAGGTGGATGACGAGTGCTGGTCAGTGAAAAACACAAGGTAAAAAAAGAAAGAAAAAAATACAACAAATGCAACGATTATTTTTGGCTGCAAAATCCACAGTTTATTTTTGTCAAAAGAGAACCAGTTAGCAAGCAGTAAGATGATTTCTTTCCTTGTAATGAATGTTAAAAAATAACGAGGCTTTGCTTCAGAAATTGATAAGAAGGGAGTAAAAAAAAAAGATTCTGCCTGGAGACAGATGTCATGGACACCATTAAGACTGTGTGACTAAACAGGATAATGACTGTATAAAACCAGGTCAAATTCATAGGCGAAAAACCCCTGTCGCTGTTGTGTAATTAGACCGCATCTTCACTGGCATCGTACGCACAGGGGTGTGCGTGCGCTTGACTCTGTGCTCATAGTGTGTGTCTGAGTGTGTGCACTGCATACTCATGTGCCTGCCTCCAGCTCGGAGCTGTGCAGTGAATGTATATGTGCTTACTGCAGTCAAACTCTGGTTAGCAACGTTTGCCCTTGCTGCAGCTTTGTACAGCACGGTAAATGTTTTCTGTGCGTGCAAGTCTATGTGTGTGTCTGTCTGCGTGTGCCGTTTCAGATGTTTTCATATGCATTTCTATCCCACAGTAGCAATAAAAGTACATACATTTGCCTGTTTTGTAGCCCACAAATTGTTGTTATTTGCATGTTTTGATGCATCCTCTCTACTTTTCTGCACAAACCTGCCTGTCACCCAGATACTGATAGCTCCCTGCATGCTGTGTGTCTGTCACTACCAGCAATTTAGCTTCAGGCAGAAGCCCTGTTGGAGAAGATGTCTGAGGGGAGATGAAACCCTCTCTGGCTAGATTCCAGCTCTGTCCATCCTATTTTAATTACCTATGGCACTCACCCAGGGGAACATCACTTCCTCTCTGTGTCTTCTCCACCCTTTTCCTCATCTCCCTTCTGTCTCTTTTTTCTTTTTTTTGGTAGCACCGTCTCTTTTCATCTCCTTGAGCCTCATTATCTCTTTCGCAGTTTTTACCTTTTTCTGCTTTCACCCATAAACTAACAGCACACAGCTGCGTCAGAGCTATACGCAGAGGTAACCTTTGCATTAGCATATAAATGACCCTATAGATTGAATTGTATTTTAGGATATTTAACAGCAGGAGACAGATTCCCTTAACTCTGATTAGACCCGTTCTAAGGAGACAAGCAGCCACTTGAGGGAATATCGCCTCCACCTCAATAAAGATAAAGACCGTGACACTTCCACTTCTGAGGAGCGCGTGACTGTGTCCATCATAGACATTTGCTCTGTCCTGAATATGAGCGCATGTAAACACATCAAATATCTGTTTTAATTTAGCTTCTTCCCAACCTGCTTCCTTTGACACCATGTAGTCTAGCCACCCTTTTTGAGAGATTTTCACATTAACCATTCTGAACTTGCGTCACAGACCCAGTCCCAGATTTACAACAAAGACACATGTCATTCATAAAATCCGAGTTATCTATAGAGCAATGTGTGGGAATTTACCCAATGAGCCATGTCAAATTAACATTTTAGGGATCCATGCTCATTTACTTTCCTGCTGAGATTAAAAGACAAGTTCATTTAGCTAAATACCAAACCCGAAAGCAGGTGAAACCTAGCTCTGTCAAAAAATTGAAAGAAAAATCCCATATTACACCTTATAACCGAAGTGTAAAAACATTCATTCACACTTTTACAGAAAGTTTTTAAAGACTTCTCCATGAAGCTCCCAGCCATAGAAAGAGTCTTGTACATAACACATGTAAAACAGTGATAAAAACACCTTGTTTTTGCTTTTTCCAATCTCTGCAAAGAGCTAACCTTCTGCTCTTTACATTTAATTTCCAGAGCAGAAAAGAGAAAACAAAATGTTGAACTGCCCATTAACAGAGATGGCATCCTCAACATGTACGATAAAGACAGGAGCTGTAACCCACCTTCAGAGTCTTTGGATCTTGGAGCGACGACTCCAAGAATTCCCAGCTTCTCTTTTGAAATCTAAACACAGCGCATGTTGATTCTGTTTTTAGTGTCGAAACAGATCTGTGCATGTCTACATGAAGGCTGCCACATCACAGTTTGATCTAACTATTGAACTGGTATTAACTATCACTCTACTAATGGCCAAAATTAAAATTCATCATGAAAAACACCCTGGTCAGTTACAAACACAGCTCATCACATTTTGCCTGAACTGAGTCTACTGTACAGTAGCAGCACATACCAAAGAAGGATTCTGGATTTTTTCACTATTTTTTACCCTTCCAGTGCACCCTTTTCATTTTCAGCTCATATCTGATTGAATCCTATTAATGAAACGATACTGATTGTAGTGCGGAAAACTGAAGTCTGAAGGTGACCCACTTCTCCCATTTTAGCCCGTGTCTGTGTTTCTACCCTTAGGCCATCTTGCTTTATTCCGGGCTTTAACCTGCATACTGTCCTCAAGGAGCAAGTGTGTTACAAATGAGAACAAGGTCTAAAGGATTCTCTCTCAGCTGAGTCTTTAATACTGCCATAGCCAGCATGAAAACTCTACAGTCCAGTTATCCTTGTAAGTATATTGTATATCGCATATTATTAGAAGTCAGTCTGTCATAATAATACAGCAGAGGAGGTCTCAGAAGCTCACTGGGGAAAAGCATTGAAAGCACTACACATAGTTCTTTAAGGCCAAAATTGTGGACTCAGAGCTTACCCTATGTCCAGCAGAGAGGATCTCTTTAATTGTGAAGGTTTTACACAATAAACTTGAAGAAACCACCATATATATATATATATATATATATATATATATATATATATATATATATATATATATATATATATATATATATAGACCAAATTGCTTGTCTCCCATCCCCCTCCATGCGGGGACCCACACCTCCTTACATCTGTGTCCATGTACAGGACTGCGCGTGTACTTGTGTTCCTGCTTAAGTGTGTACGCACCAGTGTGTGTTGTTTGTTTGACTGCGCACACATATGTGGGCAACGTATGAGTTAGAGGGCGGACCCGCCCTCCTCACGTTTACATCTACTGCAATAAAACATCTTTCCCTAGCTTTGCTATTGGTTGCTACGGTAACAAAGGCACAGAGTGGAGTGGCTGCCGCAGCCAAACAGTGAGCGAGAGACTGAGAGGAAAAAAAAAAAGATTCTGCCTGTAAGACCTAATCACAACAACAGCTTCGGTGCATCGCACCATAAAACACAGCTTGGTAACAGTCAGGAGTAAAATGTCAACACCATGAAAAGATGGGTTTGGATTTTATTCATCCATAATATATTTGTGTGTGTGTGTGTGTGTGTGTGTGTGTGTGTGTGTGTGTGTGTGTCAAAGGATTAATTAATGGCTGTAGTGTAGCTGGGTGCAGCACAGGTCATAGCATTGGGTTGATGTCTGCCTGTATGTGTAGATGTGTGGGTGTGCGTTGGCGGCCTCGTGTGCCTGGGTGGGGGGGCTAGAGGGTGTTGCTCAGGCTTTGCTCATGGCCAAAGCTCGTCAGTGTGAATAGGGATGGTGCTCTTTACTCCCTATTTAGCAGGATGAGAGTGTACTGATCTCACTCGGTAGCTTTAATAGCTGAGATGTCATGCAAATATGAGCATGTGCAGCGTGTATTCAAGGCCACTGAGGCATTTAGGGACAGGATCATTGGTAAATATTGAATAGTTGATCCTCGAACTAGATGTCCTTCACGTAGCTTGTTGACATACTGGGGGTTGTATAGAAGTCCCCAGCATGCTGCTCACCCCCTCTGGTTCCTGTCAGATCAGCTGTGGCAGGCGAGAGCTCAGAGAAGAAGACTCACTGTCAAATGATGCTCAGTCACAAGTGACGAGTACCAAACATATGGTCAAACTGATAAGCGGTGAAAGCCGGTGTGTACGCTCCTTTAGATGACCCGCTGATTTGCTAATTATGTGGGTGTTAGCAGGTGATTTGCTAATGAGCTGCCTGATGAGGCTAGATTGCACTGTCGGCTGTCGTCGTCATTACATGCGTCCCATGATAAGAGTGTCAGTGTCACACCATTTAATCCTATCACACCAACATGATCTGACACAAATAGCATAACGTCCTTTCTTCTTCTCCACTTGCTCGCCTCTCCTCTCCTGATTTCCTGATACTCATCCTGTCACCAGTCTGGTTTTTATAGCTTGATGAGCTGGAAGACAGTCGCAAGTGGTATCGCTCTTCCTCCCTTTTTGTCTTTTATTGAAACAGTCTTTCATCTTTCACTTCTTTATTCAGGATTTTGGCTCTGCTGGGAAAACTCAGAGCCCTTGATAATCAAAGAGTTGCCCCAAACCTCTTTTTTTTATAACTCAGATCATTAAAAAAACAGTACCTTTGTCTTTGCACTGGATAGCGGCAAAGGTTTAATAAGTTGGCTTGGCCCAGATCGTATTGCTTATCTTATGGATCAATAACCTTAATCAATACACTCTCTAATGAGCAGGCTTAATGAATCTTTTACCGGAGGGTTTTAGTATGTTTGGGAGTGTGTGTTTTTAGCCTTTACAGGCTTTCAGAACAATCATTATATAGAGCACCTTTATGCAGCACAAGATTTTTGTGCAAGTTAAAATTATTTTGGTTTTTGCCTTCAGAGCTGCTTTAATTCTTCATGGCAGTGATTCAACAAGGTGCTGGAAACATTCCTGGGAGATTTTAGTCCATATTGACATGATTATATTAACACACAATGGCTGCAGATCTGTAAGCTGCACATAAATGATATGACTTTACCATTCCACCACACCGCAAAGCTGCTCTATTGGATTGAGATCTGGTGACTGTGGAGGACATTTGAGTGCAATGAACTTATTGTCATGTTCAAGAAACCAGTTTGAGAGGATCTGAGCTTTGTGACAGGGTGTGTTATCCTGCTGGAAGCAGCCAAAAGATGATGGATACACAGTGGTTATAAAGAGATGGAGTCAAGGGAATATCCTTCAAACCAGGACACAACTAGCAGAAGCCTGAGTCGTTAATATAAGGGAGGATGGATCCATGCATTTGCGTTGTTGTACCATTAGAATGATGCAGCTAAAATCTTCTTCTGTCCAATTTTGTTTTAGCTGTTTTACCTTAGTTTCCTGTTCTTAGCTGACAGGAGTGGGTTCAAGTGTGGTCTTCTGCTGCTGTAGCCCATCTGCTTCAAGGTCTGATATGTGTGTTCAGAAAGGCTCCTCTGCATACTTTGGCTGAAATGAATATTTGTTTGACTTACTGTTTCCTTCTCATCAGTTCAAAGCAGTCTGGCCATTCTCCTTTAACATAAACAAGCCATTTGAACTGCAGCTCACGTGATGTTTTCTCTGTTTTGGCTTATTCTCTGTAAACACTAGAGATGGTTGTGTGGGAAAATCCCAGTAGATCAGCAGTTTCTGAAATACCCAGGCTATCCGTCTGGCACCAACAACCGCATTCATCATTAAACATGTCTAAGACAAAAGATATGATCATTGATTTTAGAAAATGTATTCATACACAAGAGGTCATGTCCATTAAGGATCAGACAGTGGAGCATCTTCAGTCTCATAAATGTCTTGAAATAATTATTGATTAAAAGCTGAACTTAGAAGCAACTGTGAGGCAAAAAAAAGGCACCGGTGTCTAAAATGCTCTCATTTCCATAGTGATAAAACCAGGATGATTTTATTTGATCATGCTTTGATTGAATCTTTTTGTATCCTTTTTCTCTGTGTCATGGTTTGGAAACATATCTGTAAAGAACAGAAACTCACCCAGTCATATTGTTAAATGGTCTTATAGGCTGATATTTTAAAGGCGCCACAGCTGAACCAACATTGCTGTACACCAGAGAGATACGGGGTTTGGCAGGTCTGATTTTACTTGATGACTCACATCCAGTCTTCCTGTTTCTTCTTTCTGGACGAAGGTTTATAAAAGTGTAAAACAACTCAGTTTGAAAACACTTTTGTTCCAGCAGCCATCACAAGATCATCAGATGAACAAATCATAGTTTCATCATCCTGCATGATGCGTTGTGGATTCTTTGTTGTTAGAATTATTAATTTATCTATTGAGGAGTGTGTATCATGCTTTTCTGTTGCCTGTTGTCTGTGTTTGTATTTAAAATGAGCACGGATGACTCACTTACTACTGCAGACTAAATCTACCTACGGGTACAAATACAGTAACCTGAACATCCAAAGGCACATAAATCACAGTTCTTTCCTCTTATGATGCTCAGTTTAAATTTCAGGGCTCATCTTTAGCATTTCTACATGCCTAAATGCACGGAGTTGCTTAGTTGCTTAGTAGTCTTAGTTTTTATTATAGATGTAAGTATTGTTTTCACCTCTCGATCATCAATTGTCCGCTTGAATCATCAGTTTATTTATGTATCTGTTTATTGCTGAACTGTTAACTTTTCTGCACAAAGCTGTTCTTAGATGTCACTGAGCTGATCTGTCATGGCACCCCCTGGCAATTGCAGAAGTAGCCCCTGGGGTATTTTTTTTACCCCACTGGGAATCACTACTGCTGGTGTATTTGAAAGGAAAAAGCTCCTGTGGTTCAGAAATATAAGATCATTGTCGATGGGGCTTTCAGATTTGTAATACTATTAAAAATATTCAAATGTGTTTGTCAATTCTTTATACAAAAGATATTTTGTTATTATTGTAGCCGTAGTTATTTGTTTCATTTTGTATTTCTTGAACGTAAATCCAGTTGAACTTTTGATGTAAACAGGAATCATAACCACATAAAGCAAACACCACTAGAGTTGTTCAAGTTTGTATTTGTTTTTATTCTTGGATATTTAGCAACATCTAACCCTTGAGAGTGGTTACTGCTTCCTGTTCATAATGAGCTCATAAATATACAAAAAGCTATAAGTGGATTTATTCACAGCGAAGAAAAAAAACATGACGATTCTCAAGCAGGCTCAGAGTGAAACAAAGCGTGTCCTTTCAGTGATATATATTACGATTTATGGACGTCTATTTAGAAACGCAGTGTAAGTCACCAAACTTAAGATAAACAGAAGGAGCACAATTGTTTAACGGCAGTGTGTTCAGGCGTATGATAGCTAATCTCACTGGAACACACACTTCATTTAATTCCATCTCTCCATCTTTCAAATCCATGGACGACAACAGAATTTCATTGTAGACTTAAGCATCACGCGTGGACCCTCCTCGTGTTGTGGTCATAATGAAACGAGGCTGACCCTAAACCTGACTCCATCTGTTTTAGTCTAGGGTATCCCAAAGGAGTTTCAGATGAAACAAACCCTCCACTCCCCCTCAGGCCTCATCCAATGCATCTGATGAGCAGCAGGCTTAGAGATGTCAAACCTACAATCTCTGGGCTAGAATTACATTTGAAGTGGCCCCAGAGTATAGCCTCTAGCCCACATCAGCTCACAGATGTCTTCAAACAGCATGTCTCTCAATCTTACACAAAGTCTGAAGTACTGGCAACACAGGTTACTGTGTACTTAAGTATGTACGAATATATGTGCCCTACATCTGTGCGCCTCAAATAGCAGTTGTCATCTCCTTAGAAACGAACACATTTACCTCTCAAACTGGTTTTCTATCACCGAAAACAACTGTAAGAGGGTTTTTTTAACTGGGTACAGACTAGATGAGAGGTAGAGAAACGAAGGGAGGTGGTGTGCAATGGAGGAAGAGAGATGGAGGAAGAAAGGAAATAAGCGGCTCGGGGTTGGGGAAACATGGAACATGGTATTCGGGTTGATTTGATGGGAGCAGCATTGATATTGCTCAGATCTCTTCTTCCGTTTCCAACCTCTCTTTTCATTTACATTGTGTCATTCTTCACATTTCCCAGCATTACAGCAGCTCTGTTAGAAACCCAAGACAAAGCCCAAGTACTCCGCCCTTTATGCTCTCCCCAGTTTGTCTTTTTTCTTCTCTCCTCGTTATATCGCCTCTCCTCTTTCAAAGTATTTTCCACATCAAAGACAGTTTGTGCTACCTCGCAGGCAGCTACAGCTGCACTGTTCCAAAAAATAGTGATGTCAAAGTATCTTACTGTATATTTTACAGTTTTGTACTGTCTTTCTAGAATATCATTAAATTTACATAAGTAAATGTGATTTTACATGTCAAAGGTAAAATAACATAACATCACTGTAAATATAGTAAAACACAATTTACTTGTTTTTTAAATATATTTTTTTGTACATGTGCATATTTAGATTGTAAAAATACATTCGGAAATGTATCATAATCTCACAAACATTTGTCTGTTATGTGAGAGAATGATCTGTTAAATTCAAATGTAATACTATGGAAAAATATATAAAATGATCGAAAATTAATGAGAATAATCAATAATTAAAGGAGTATTTGAATTATAATTTTGCTGGAAATTACATGTCATCTAGGTCTGATTCAATAATTCAGAGGTAACAAGTGAAAATATAATTAATAGGAATAAAAACTAAAAAAAAACATATAAAACATTGCACGGCCACGCTGTGCTAATTATATATTTTAAAAAATAAATGTAGAGGTAGGAATTGCAATTAATATAAATCTCAAAGTATTCACAACATTTCTGAACAAAAATAGGCCTCTGCACCTGGGGTGAGAGTGTGGCCATGAAAACAATGTGACATGCCATTGGATGTTGGGACACATAATAACATGACGCTAAGCATCAGCCAATGAATGTGAACTAACAACCACAAGGTTGCGGTATGGCGGCACTGTAGGAAAAAATCCTAATATAAAAGTATTTTACTGCATTTTACAGTGTTGTTCTTCTAGAATATCATTAAAGTTACGTAAATAGACTGTGATTTCACATTTCAAATGTAAATGAACGTTAAATCACTGTAATGTAATAAAACATAATTTTCATGATTATTAAATGTATCTGTCTGTACATATGCATATTTAGATTGTTAAAATACATTCACAAATGTATCATAATTTCACAAATATATTTGTGTTATTTGAAAGATCGAACTGTTGAATTCAAGTATAATGCTATGGAAAAGTATATAACATGATTCCTATAAGCCAGGGGTCCCCAATCCCAGTCCACGAGGGCCGGTGTCCCTGCAGGTTTTAGATCTCACCCTGGGTCAACACACCTGAATCACATGATTAGTTCATTACCAGGCCTCTGGAGAACTTCAAGGTTGAGGAGGTCATTTATCCATTTAAATCAGCTGTGATGGATCAAGGACACATCTAAAACCTGCAGGGACACTGGCCCTCGTGGACTGGGATTGGGGACCCCTGCTATAAGCTTGTGTTACATCACATAAGTATTAGTGCTATTTAGGGCGATTGTGGCTCAAGAGTTGGCAGTTCGCCTTATGATCAGAAGGTTGCCAGTTCGAGCCCCAGCTTGGACACTCTCGGTATTGTGTCCGTGGTCAAGACTCTTCACCTACCGCCTACTGGTGATGGCTAGAGGGGCCGATGGTGCGATATGGCAGCCTCGCCTCTGTCAGTCTGTCCCAGGGCATACAATCCATTATTATTTAAACCAACTGTTAACTGTATGTGTCTGTAGAGTTACGTATTATGATTTATATTGCCACATTCATTGACCTTGTTTATAGTTAATTTCATTGTTTGATCACGTTAAAATGTTCCTAATTTAATGTCTAAAAGCACTTGGAAAAGGCAGGATCCCATGTGAAATTAGCACAACAAACTCTATTTTCATTGCTGAAAATAACTATTTTCATGAGAAAGTTATTTTCTGTTATTTTACGGCAGTATTTTGGCGCCCCAGCTGCCGGAATATTACCATTTTTTTAAGATTTTTTTTTTTTTTTAACAGTGTGAGCCATAGACATTTTGAGTAAAGGCGTACTAATAAAGCTTTCGAATTCAAACATGTGCTGGATGGTTTGGCTACCACATTTTATCCCTGACATTTTATGTGCAGCAGTATTGTTCCACTGTCTCTGCAAGTGTTTGAACTCTTTGTTGTAACCCACCCTTCAGGCTGTATAAATTCCAGTGTGTCTGTTGGTCCTTTGTTGCCATATTTAATGGAAATTAAACTTTAAGCAGTCATTTCTGGACCCAAAGGGATGAATGCTAACAATTTTAGTGATCTCCTGATGCTACCTCGGGTGCCGGGAGGTTAGCATTTACTCGTATGGTTGCATGTGAAATCTCTCTATAATAATAAATGAATTGCCCTGAAATCTGATTAGAGACATCCACATTACTCTGAAGTGGGTCTTAAGTGGGCCAGACCAGTAAAACCATAGCACGATAAACAATTTAATTCTTAATATTCCTCTTTCCCTTTAGTACATGTGTTCTGAAGACGCTCACATTTAATGAACCAACTGGTTAATTCACAGATGATGAACAGCCCGAGATGTTATAGTGACATAAACAGGTCAGAGTTTATATATGATCATTACTTTGGCTGGTGACCAAATTCCTGCAGAAGAGCTGCACTTTTTTCCCAGCAAATCAACAAATGTTTGAAAGCTAACATGCTAAAGCAGTCACCTGGTCACTTATTTTTGCATCTGTATTTCATGCATCTAGCACCAGTGTGATCCTTATGTGGCCTCTTAACTTTTTAAAGGCCAAAATCTGTTTCCTCCACTTTGATTTAGGGCATCCTTTCAACCAGAAAGACATTGTCCAGCTTACCCCGGTCGCTACCTTCTGCTCTCTTTATTCTACTTCTAAAGGCCATCTAGTCTTTTCTGTTTTGTGGCTAATTACCCATTTTATTGCCTTTATATGTACATAGAGAAACACAATTAGTCAGAAAAGCATTGCCACCCAAGAGTGTTTTGTCTCTGTGCGAACATTTTGTGAGAATCCCCTTCCATTCAGACTCTTCGACAATGGAGTGACATTTCTGACAATAGGTCCCTGTTACACCTCTGAGGCAGACAATAGAAACACATTTGCTCCCTGCTGAATCCAGGTTTGCAGCAGCAGTCACCCCGCTGCACTTCTGACCCTGTCTCTCTCACCACACGTACACAAACACACACACACCTACACACAAACCCTCACACACACACACACACACACACACACACACACACACCTACACACAAACCCTCACACACACACACACACACACACACACCTGTTCCTCTGCACTGAGAAATATTGTCAGAATGCCAATACGCATACCCGTGTGCACTCCCAGCCATGAACACACACACACAGACAGTGCGCAATGAAATTTTTCTCTCTCCTTTTCTCTTTGTTAACAGTGCATCTGTGTTGCTGCCATGGCAACTGTGGCTCCACCCCTCGCATTTCTTCTCCTGCTGCTTCAACTGGCTGATGGCTCATTCCCAGAGGAACCCAGTCCACTCAGCTACGTCCCTGTGGAGGGTATGTGTCCTTCGCCTTTGTGTACGTGTTGTGCACCAGTATGTGTGCAGCACTGATGAATGGCTCTGCGGTGGATGTGGAAATTGGAGGTCAAGGGTCAAAGCCTTGGCGTGAAGCTACTTTCGAACTACCCGGGCATACAAATACAAAGAAGCCTCACCTCATCTTTCCATGGCAGCAATAGATTAATAAGCATGAGAGAGAGCACGAAATAAACACAGTGGCATGTGAGAAATGATCATAATAGAGCTTGAAAGGTGGAGAAAGATGAAAAGGTGGGGGGGTAGTTGGATCGGATGAGGTGATGTAGATGGGAGAGAGGGGGAGGAGACAGGGGGAGATGGATCTCTACGTCCTCTTTCCCTCCCCTGCAGTCAAGGACAGCGAGAGACGCGCTTTCCCAATCTGTCTCCTGATGATGAGGACTCCCTATGGAGACCTCCTCTCCCAAACTTTCTTGTAGCCTGATACTCCCACCTTCTCTCTCAACCTCATCTTTTACTCCCTAATTTGTCTCAAAGGTAAGAGGAGACAGGGAAGAAGCACCTTTTATCATCATAAAATAACAGCAAGAGTGATTAAACACACAGTTTTTCTCATTGTGGAGCTGCACGCATCAACAACAGCGCAAAAAAGCACAAAAAACCCCACTTAGAGGATAACAGCGTTTCAGCACGCTAGAACCGCTGCATAATTCGTCTCTGCCCATTATCTTTGTTTTTGGAAACAAAAACATCAAGAATGAGTGAGGACACTATTAAAGTGAAGGTTAGAGAAGCTGTTTGATGGCTTGCCTGAGTACTTTGGGTATATATAGATGGGGAAAGTAGCCACTCAGTCCTCAGCTGTCAGAGAATCCTTGAGCAAGGATTTTAATTCTCAGTTTTTTAGTCTGTGTCTTTTTGTCTGTACATTCACGCCAGTGGTGAGGAGGTATCCAGTGTTCCTGGGCCGAGCTCATCGTTCAGCACAAAGACAGGAGCTGCACATCCAGACGGTCCTCCAAGTGAACCGCACGCTGTACATAGGAGCCAGGTAACCAACAGCAACCACCTCCGACTGTGCGTTACTGACGCGTTCGCACTGATATGTTTTTCTGCTTTTGCTTTGATGCCACGGCTTCCATCTGCTGTCACTCCGTGGAGGACGTTTTCAGCAGTTTGCTGGAGTGGCGATGTATTCAGCTTTGCTGTTAAATGTCAAGTGAAAAGCTGCTCATTCACATTACACTTACAGATGGAAAAATATGAATCGCCTTACTCCAGCAGCAGTCCAAACACTTCTCACTCTGAATGCATCAGAATGTTGTACAAAGTGTCCTGTGGGCTCAGTGCTTTGACCCACCATCGGCGTATTGATTAACAATCATGAATTAGCATAGCAGGGCATCTTTATTTATAACGCACCTTACATCCAACAATGTTGACCAAAGTGCTACAAATATAAAACAGAGGAAACAGTTTAAATTACATATAAAATATCTTAAAATTAAAAATAATATAATTAATAAGAAAATATATTAAGAGACATCAACAAGTCTTGCTGTGCTAAAAGCCAGGGTAAATAAATATGTTTTAAGACGCGATTTAAAAACAGATAAGGAAGGAGCCTGTCTAACATGTAAAGGCACCTCATTCCACAATTTTGGTGCTGCCACAGCAAACGCCCGATCTCCTCTGAGCTTACGATTAGTCCTGGGCACGCTCAGGAGGAGCTGGTCTGTCGACCTGAGGGACTGGGAAGGTATGTATGGATGAAGAAGCTCAGAGAGGTACAGAGGAGCAGCATTGGACAAACATTTAAAAACAAATAAAAGCAGTTTAAAATGGATCCTAAAATGCACGGGCAGCCAATGAAGTGAATATAAAACTGGGGTGATATGCTCGTATCTACGAGTGCCAGTTAAAAGGCGTGCAGCAGCATTCTGGACTAGCTGCAGTCGAAAAACAGAAGATCGACTCACCCCATAATAAAGAGAATTACAGTAATCCAGCCGAACGGTTACAAAAGCGTGGATTACTGTTTCAAATTGCTGTCTCGTAAGAAAGTGCTTCATTTTGGCCAGTTGCCACAGATGAAAGAAACTAGACCTTACAACCAACCCGATCTGGCTTTCAAGCTTAAGTTCAGGATCCATTTTAAAATCCAGATTAACAATCTCTGGTTTACAGAATGATTCTGTCATGTATCGCTGTGCGGCAGGCAGGAGTTGGACCCAAAATGCAGACACTCAGGCACGAGGTTTAAACACAAAGAACTCAGCTTTATTTGCTGGCGGGAGAAAGGCGTACAAAGTAAACTAAACTGGAAACTCAAACTAAACTCACAAGGGAGACACAGGGAGATCCACACAGCAAGAGGGACGACGCGACACTGACTCAGAGAAACACGGGGTTTAAATACACTGGGAAGTAACGAGGGGAATGAGACACAGAAGGAGAGCACAGCTGGGGGAAATCAGAACTGACGAGACAGGGAGCAAAGTAGGATACACTCACATGAGACACAGACCTTCAAAGTAAAACAGGAAGACGCAAACTAGACTAGGGGAGACAGAGCAACTAAGAAACACAGACAATACCAACAACAAAGAGACACAGAGGGGAGCTACTAAATACTCAGAGAACTAAACAGAATACTAGAAAACCAAACAAAGACGCTACACTAAAGAATAAGCTGGGACAACAAAGTGAACTAAGAACATAATACAAAAAACTCAGAGGCACAAGAAACTCAAAACACTGGGTCACTGACCCAGGACCGTGACAGTACCCCCCCCCCCCCCTCAAGGGCTGGCCCCATACAGCCCAACAGGAAAAACAAAAGACAACCCAACCAGGGCGGGCGGCGGGGGCCCAGGACGGAGGGCCGGGAACAGAAAACAAAAAGCAGTGCACAGGAAACACTGGAGCCCAAGAAAGCAGCCCAAACACAGGCCAGTTCAGGGGGCCGGCCGTGAAGACGGCAACAACAGAAAAACAGTTCGGGGGACCGACCCGAAGGTCGCCGGCACAAGAATTCGCAAGTCAAATGGTCGGGGGGCCGACCAGGTGGGTGGCACAGGTGACAGAGCTGGTCCCGAGGCCGGCCGTGCGGAAAGCAATGGCGGTGACGACGTAGAGACGGTACAGGGGGCTGGCCGTGCGGAGGGCAACGGCGGCGACGACGTAGAGACTGTTCCGGGGGCCGGCCGTGCGGAGGGCAACGGCGAGGAAGCAGTTC
Source organism: Neolamprologus multifasciatus (assembly GCF_963576455.1). NCBI lineage: Eukaryota > Metazoa > Chordata > Actinopteri > Cichliformes > Cichlidae > Neolamprologus > Neolamprologus multifasciatus. The sequence goes on along the minus strand of NC_140456.1, from coordinate 22,542,308 downwards.
TGGGGGCCGACCGTGCACGCGGCGGCGACGGCGAGGAAGCAGTTCTGGGGGCCGACCGTGCACGCGGCGGCAGCGCAGGCAAAACCAATCAGGAGGCCGACCACTTGGAAGGCAGCGGTGGCCACTGAGCAGGTCCGGAGGTCGGCCGCGATGCCAGCGGCGGCGACGAACTCTTTCTGGGGGCCGTCCCCGAAGGCCATGACGCCAACTCAGAGGCCCGGAAGACGGCCGGCAGAGGCGAGGTGAAACAGGTCGAGCTGGCTCTGACGGCGGTGTGGCAACCGCAGGACCAAACGAGGCAGGACCAGGCGAAGGCAGAGCTGGACCAGGACCAGACGAAGGCAGAGCTGGACCAGGACCAGACGAAGGCAGAGCTGGACCAGGACCAGACGAAGGCAGAGCTGGACCAGGACCAGACGAAGGCAGAGCTGGACCAGGACCAGACGAAGACGGACCAGGACCAGTACCAGACGAAGCAGATGAGGCAGAGGCCGGACCAGGCGACGGCGAAGTTGGTGAAGCCGGACCAGGCGACGGCGAAGTTGATGGTGGTGAAGCCGGACCAGGCGACGGCGTGGGCGATGATGGTGGAGACTCCGAGGCTGCAGCTGGCGTGGGTGGAGACTCCGAGGCTGCAGCTGGCGTGGGTGGAGACTCCGAGGCTGCAGCTGGCGTGGGTGGAGACTCCGAGGCTGCAGCTGCTGCAGCTGGCGTGGGTGGAGACTCCGAGGCTGCAGCTGCTGCAGCTGGCGTGGGTGGAGACTCCGAGGCTGCAGCTGCTGCAGCTGGCGTGGGTGGAGACTCCGAGGCTGCAGCTGCTGCAGCTGGCGTGGGTGGAGACTCCGAGGCTGCAGCTGCTGCAGCTGGCGTGGGTGGAGACTCCGAGGCTGCAGCTGGCGTGGGTGGAGACTCCGAGGCTGACTCCGAGGCTGCAGCTGGCGTGGGTGGAGACTCCGAGGCTGCAGCTGGCGTGGGTGGAGACTCCGAGGCTGCAGCTGGCGGCAGCGGAGACTCCGAGGCTGCAGCTGGCGGCAGCGGAGACTCCGAGGCTGCAGCTGGCGGCAGCGGAGACTCCGAGGCTGCAGCTGGCGTGGGTGGAGACTCCGAGGCTGCAGCTGGCGGCAGCGTGGACGAAACAGTGGATGCGGCTGCTGCTGCAGGCGTGGATGCGGCCTCTGGTGGAGCAGCTGGTGGCTGGACGAGCTCCTCGGGCCCCCCAGCTGGCGAAGCAGGAGGCCGGACGGGCTCCTCAGGCCCTCCAGCGAGAACAGTCTCATGACCAGTGGGCACAGGGGCCCCTGGAACACACAGGACAAAACCAGCAGGCGCACGGGCCTCTGGCAGGGACAGAACAGGACCAGCAGGCGCACGGGCCTCTGGCAGGGACAGAACAGGACCAGCAGGCGCACGGGCCTCTGGCAGGGACAGAACAGGACCAGCAGGCGCACGGGCCTCTGGCAGGGACAGAACAGGACCAGCAGGCGCACGGGCCTCTGGCAGGGACAGAACAGGACCAGCAGGCGCACGGGCCTCTGGCAGGGACAGAACAGGACCAGCAGGCGCACGGGCCTCTGGCAGGGACACCGGTAGCTGAAACTGCGCAGGGCACTGGCTTTGCCCAGGCAGCGCTGGTACGGTGCAGTTCTTAGCAGGAGTCTTGGCCTCCAGGGGTCCAGAGTCAGCTGAAGGCAGAAACTCAGCCTCTGGGGAGGCCCGGGGGCGAATAACAGTCTCTAAATTAGGCAGTTTCTGAGAAACTAGAGTGGTTTTAATGGGTTTGTCTCTCCGCTTAAAATGGGTGCTAGGAACGGGATTCAAAATGGGTGGCACAGACACAGCCTCCAGTATGGAGGGAGCGGGTGACCGGGCTAATGGAATATATGCAAGCTGGGCTAATGAACTGGCTAAAGGCTGATGTACTGGTTGAGGTGAGACTGGAGTTGGTAGTGGAATGGATGCTTTGAAAATGCCAACTTGTGAGAGGTCAGTTACCACGAAGGTAGGTAAGCGCCGTGAACTGTCTCTACTCTCCCCATGAACAGCCCCAGAAAACACAGTCCCAGAAGCACCAGCGTCCATAAAACTCACCACAGCTGGTCGCACAGGGGTCCCTGAATCCGGCTGTGGGGTGAAGCGCCGGTGGCGCGAATGTTTCCTCCCCACCGCTGACGGCTCCGACAGGCAGGGAAAAACCTCTGGGGGGGTCAGGCCGTGAAACCTCCGGTGGGTGAATCTGAGACGGCTGCTTTGTGGCAATCGTTGTCTGTTGTTGCTGGGCAGAAAACACTGGGCACTGAGCTGCAGGCGGCTGCTGAGCAGAAAACACTGGACACGGAGCTGCAGGTGGCTGCTGATCAGCTGACGGAGCTGCAGATGGCTGCTTCTGCGGTGATGTGGAAACGCTGGGTGAGTCGGGTGGCACGATAATAATCCCTAACATTTTATAGAATGCCTGAGCAGGCGTAAGCTGGTTGCTGGCAGGCTCGTAGTAATCCTCCCGGAACCGGCTGGAGCGTCTTCTGCGAGACCGGGGCGTCCGCGGGGAGGAAGCTGCTAGCGCGGAACGGCAGCACAGAGGCCCTCCAAGCGCCAGCCGGGTCCCGTCAAAACGGGAGCTGCGCTTCCACGGTGAGTCCGCTGGATCCATTACTGGTCGCGTCGTTCTGTCATGTATCGCTGTGCGGCAGGCAGGAGTTGGACCCAAAATGCAGACACTCAGGCACGAGGTTTAAACACAAAGAACTCAGCTTTATTTGCTGGCGGGAGAAAGGCGTACAAAGTAAACTAAACTGGAAACTCAAACTAAACTCACAAACTAAACTCACAAGGGAGACACAGGGAGATCCACACAGCAAGAGGGACGACGCGACACTGACTCAGAGAAACACGGGGTTTAAATACACTGGGAAGTAACGAGGGGAATGAGACACAGAAGGAGAGCACAGCTGGGGGAAATCAGAACTGACGAGACAGGGAGCAAAGTAGGATACACTCACATGAGACACAGACCTTCAAAGTAAAACAGGAAGACGCAAACTAGACTAGGGGAGACAGAGCAACTAAGAAACACAGACAATACCAACAACAAAGAGACACAGAGGGGAGCTACTAAATACTCAGAGAACTAAACAGAATACAAGAAAACCAAACAAAGATGCTACACTAAAGAATAAGCTGGGACAACAAAGTGAACTAAGAACATAATACAAAAAACTCAGAGGCACAAGAAACTCAAAACACTGGGTCACTGACCCAGGACCGTGACAGATTTCAGGGATTGCAGATCAACACACGGAACAGCAGTGGAGGCAGGTCTAAACACCATTATTTCAGTTTTAGAATCATTAAAACAAAGAAAGTTTAGCGCCAACCACGACTTGACGTCCTCCAGACATGTTTGCAAACAATTTACAGATGACCCATCTTTCTTTTTAAGAGGAACATAAATCTGGCAGTCATCTGCATAACAGTGAAAAGAGAGTCTGTGCTTTCTAAGAATTGAGCCCAATGGAAGTAAATAAAGTGAAAACAGGATAGGGCCCAGAATGGAACCCTGTGGTACTCCATGAGACAACGGAGCACGGGAAGACTCACAGTTTCCTAAGCGAACTGAAAATTATTTCAAATCTGTTGAAAAAACAAAAAACAAAAACATGGGTTCACTGTGTCAATTTGCATCATATTGCTTAACTGATGCTTTCGATTGTCTTGCTGTGTGTTTCCAGAGATGACTTGTACAGAGTGGAGCTGGATAACATGGCAGGCGATGAGATGTTTTACAGCAAGGTAAGACTCACACATGCACTAAAACAAAAAAACATAATCATGTGCGCATACACACATAACAAGCGTGCAGGGAGGTCTGACTGTGGTTTATCCCCTTTCAGAAAAGGACTTGGGAATCCAATAAGAACGATATTCGAGTGTGTCGGATGAAGGGCAAGCACGAGGTAAAATAATCGCTCACAGCACTTTGACTGACTTTGAGATCCACTAGTGCACGCACCAGCGCTATCTACACCATCACACGCATGGACAGACACAACAGCTGTTACAGAAACCTTATTCCCTTTGGGCGCACCTGCATACGGTATTTACACAAATTTGATCTTGTTGATACAGAATCAGCACATCGCTTAATCACACCAGCTCGGTGACACATTACCCGGGCCAAGAGATGTTCATGGAGCTTCAAAGCTGTTGGGGTTTTTTTTTTTCTTCAGCATCTGCATTGTGCTAGTTTTCTAGTCATATATCATTTTCAGCCTGTGGGGTAAGACAGAGAAAGTGGGACAATTCTAAGTGTGTATATAAAGTGAAAGGTGACAGTGCTGTGGAGTATGAAGGGAATCTGATCAAATTTAGGATAACTATCTGATGGAGGGGTATACTGTATAAATGTAGCAATGCCACCAGCAAAATACAATCTAAGCCAAAAAGGCAGGGGGAGACATTATAGAGCAAAGTGAGCAGGGAGAGTGACACAGCCTCAGGGAGGAAACGGTAATTGAAATGAGTTGAGGAAGGCACGTATAGATGGCAATGGGACACGTGTAGGTGGAGGAGAACTGAGGAGGAAAGACATTAGGAGCACAGTGCAGCCACCAGGTAGTAAGGATGAGGTGGAGGGATGAGAAAAGGGAAAAGGTGTTGCTTCAAACACCACAGATGAAAGAGAAGATGATGTAGGAGTGAGAAAAAAACTCAAGAAGTAACGCTGTGATAAAAGGAGAAACAAAGAAAGTCCGGCGGATTAACACTGGAGAGTGGTAAGAATGTGAGACAAAGGACAGACAAGTGAACTGCGTTAGTTAAAATTCTTTAACCTCTTAAGCCCCGAGCATACCTGATCTCCTGCTTTTTGCCCCTGTATCAGGGGGCGTTGGGGCTTAAGAGGTTAATTCATGTTATAAGATTTTAAACTCCCATCAACACTGACACTGGCAGTAGGTAAGTGTGCAGCATTGCCCCACTTTCATTACATTTAATAAAACCTTCAATGCTCTTTGAACATTAATAGTAAGCAGAGACTAATGAAGCTGCTGTATTAAAAGAACCAGTTTGACATTTTGGACTTTACATTCATTTGCATTATGCCAGCAGTTTTCACAGAAATGTAATTGCCCAGCTGAGCTTAAGACAGTCCAAATTATGTACAAAGCAAGCAAGACAACATACATTATCCCCAAGTCTTTCGAATATTTGTTTGGAGGAAGACAAAAACAGCATGCACTGAGAGGAAACTATATGTTTAATAAACCAGCAATAAGAACCAAGAGTAAATATCACAGAATTACAGTCAAGGGAGTAACGCTGTGGAATAACTGCACAGAGGCAATGAAAGCCTGTTTGTCACTGCAGAAGTTCACACAGCTGTATAAAAACAAGAAACGATGTGAATGTGAGAAAAAATTGGCTCAGTAAATAAGTGGCTTAGGTTTTTCTGTTTTCTTGACTCACTCGGGTTGTCTGGATGCAGCTATTTTCCTTTGTCATTGTTCTGTGCACATATCTACAGCTATGCCAATGTAGACAGCCTGTATAAAGTTTAGGTTGTATTTTTTGTTTCTATTTATATAAAGGGGTAGCTCTTGATAAGTATTAAACTTCTATCCTTTCCCTTTAGAAGTTAAATTTAAGTAATTCATTTCCATCTGTCCTCTTCCTATCTTACACACAAATGCATCCTTGCAGATTAGCTATAATTTGTGACACACACATAATCTTTTTAGACAATTTAACAGCAATTACTGTAGTTTGCTCCTGGTAATATTTTTGTAATTACAAAAGAAGGAATTAAATCGTTTTTTGGATAAAGTTTCTTTCTTTTTTTTCTTTTTACGGGCTTGTGTAAAACTCTTGTGCCAACTTTCATTTCTTTGTATTTTCTAGAAAAATGGGTAAAAGCCTCAACAATTCACTGAAACATCTATCTATCTATCTATCTATCTATCTCTGGTAGTTCTGAGTTTTGAGATTAAGCAAATGAGGTATATGAACGATGTTATAGAGGTGGTGGTGGTAGATGGATGCAACTGATCTTGGACAGTGCTGGAATAGCTGTGCTCTCCTGTTCTCAGTCTTTAAGCCAATCCAATGTAGCTGGCATGAGACTCTTGACAAGAAAGTGATTTCAAGGGAAGCGATCCTGTCAGTTATTTCTAATCTGACAAATAAATACGGAGCTGCGGAAAAGCACAAGTGTTGATCGTCTATCTGCACAGGTATTTTTTCTGTGTTTTCAAGTTCACGCCATCAGACATTGTGGTAAAATACTATCACAGAGGGAGGAAAGGATCATCAAGTTTCCGACTCTCTGGTAGCATCTTTAAACTTCAATCAGCAGCCTCCACTTTGAAGACTACTATAAAGTGCCCATCCTGTTGTTCTTCCAGATGGAGTGGGGTTGAGAGTGTTATTTTCTCTCAGGGCTGTTTTTAAGCTGCATTCTTCATACTTCACACTGACAGTCTTGTAGCGGCTTTGTTCAAAACCCTCTTTGTCACCTTGAGTGCCCTGTAGGTTTACCCCCCTTCCTTCTGTAATAATAATTTCCTTTTGTTTGGTCTGTTTGTTTTTTCTACAGGGAGAGTGTCGTAATTTCATCAAGGTTTTACTCAAGCAGGACGGTGGACTGTTTGTATGCGGAACAAATGCCTTCAACCCTCTGTGTGCCAACTTCACTGTTAGTATCCGTCTATCTGTCATCCAGCCTTTCTTTGTGTATCTGCCAGTTGGTTTATCTTTTTTTTTTTATTCCTGTTGCAGAGAGACAGTCTAGAAATGGTGGGAGAGCCTATCAGTGGGATGGCACGGTGCCCATATGATCCACGACATGCCAATGTGGCTTTATTTGCAGGTAGCATCTCGGCTTTGCTCTGTAAAGATGAAAAATGTCGCTTTTGTTGCCGACAATCAGACTCAGTTTCCAGCTCCAGACATTGAAACGTCTGTGCCCTTGTGTTTACCTTTGCAAATGATTTATAGTCAGACCTCTCGCTGCATTGCTTGTTTGGTTTTAATCTTCCCGACCTTGTGCTATCGCTCTATCTGTATCTTCACCTTCTTTTCTTCTTCTCCTCCTTCTTAATCTCCTCCTTTCCTCTCTCCCTGCGTCTCTCCGTCAGATGGAAGTCTCTTTACGGGCACCGTGACAGACTTCCTGGCCATCGACGCAGTGATCTATCGCAGCCTCGGCGACAGCCCTGCCCTCCGCACAGTCAAGCACGACTCCAAATGGTTCCGAGGTACTTTTAGAAACAGACATATTGAAAATGTCCCTCCAGAGCCAGACAAAGAGACAATCACAAAACAAATAAGAGAGAATTGAAAAACTGTCATTGCTATCTTTTGGTAAGTGGCTCACAGGTGCACAAGACAATTTGGGCGAGTTAAATAGCAAGCTAAATTTGGCAAAACCAGACACGATTAGGCTCTCGTTTTATCGATTTTTATCATAAGTGGAACATGTCCGGGCAGAGTGATGTATTGAGGTTAGTCAGACTCCACAGATTCGAGGTTTTAACAAGCCTTGGACCAAGCAGCGAAGCGCCTGTTTTCCATGGAGAAGAAAACAAGCCGGGGCAGGTCAAAGCTGGCACAGTGCTGGATGAATAAATGATAAGTAATGTGTATAATCTTAACCCACAATGATAAATTAAAGAGGACATGTATATTTAATGAGCGAGGCTGGTGGACAGCAGCGGTTCATGTTGATGCGACTCTCACTGCAGCACCATATCAGGGGTTGCGGAGCCTTGTTTGACTCCAGGGACTGTGCTGTAACTGTGATTGTGGTGTTTTTCTCATTTGAATTTCTCAGAGCCCTACTTTGTGAGTGCCATGGAGTGGGGGCCTCATATTTACTTCTTCTTCAGAGAGATGGCCATGGAGTTTCATCATCTGGAGAAGGTGCTCTCCTTCCCTTTTTCTCTTTCCTTCTTCTTGCTTAGTCTGAAGGGTTTTTGTTAAACTTTCCCTTTTCTTATTCTAGGTGATGGTGTCCCGCGTGGCCCGTGTGTGTAAATCAGACCTGGGTGGCTCCCAGCGCGTCCTGGAGAAACAGTGGACCACGTTTCTAAAGGCGCGGCTCAACTGCTCCGTCCCCGGAGACTCGCACTTTTACTTCAACCTCCTGCACGCCACGAGTGGCATCATCCGCATGCAGGGACGAGATGTCATCCTGGGGCTCTTCTCCACGCCACCCAACAGGTACCACGGGACACGTAATACCCAAATAAATGTAATGTTGCTCTTGTTTTCTCATCACCATCTTCTCCGCCTGTGTTTGGTAGCATCCCGGGATCTGCGGTGTGTGTGTTTGACATGCAGCAGCTCGCTCATGTCTTTGAGGGACGCTTTAAGGAGCAAAAATCCCCCGAGTCTATTTGGACACCTGTACCAGATGAAGCCGTGCCTAAACCAAGGTATTATTATGCAAAGAGTATGTAAGCAAGACTTGTAAGCAGAGTACTGCAGTGCTGCTGTCTTTAGCATCTGTCTCACATTCAGCAAAGTCCTCCTATAAGCTCCAACTGTCAGTTTTACTTCTATTTCACAACTATTCACCAAATATTCTAATACTGCCTCCAGCAAATGAAAAAAAAAAATCTCTTCTGGCTTTTCTCTCGGACTGCTTTTCAACCTCTCCCTCTATCTGCAGGCCAGGCGGATGTGCAGTGCAGGGATCCAGATTTAGCTCCTCGACCACACTGCCAGATGAGGTGCTGAATTTTGTCAAGACCCACCCGCTCATGGATGAGACAGTTCCGCTGCTGGGACATAGACCCTGGGTGGTCAAGACTATGGGACGGTACACAGAGTGACTCAGTTGTTTAACAGCATCCATGTAGCTCTATAGAACTAAAAAAGAAAATGGGAAGGATAAACTGAAAAATAACAGCCAGGATAGGATAGGAAATGTAGTCGATTCACCTTTTTTCTTTTTAATGATCTCTCTTTCTAGGTACCAGTTGACGTCTATGGTGGTGGACACAGAAGCTGGTCCCCATAAGAACCGTACAGTCTTGTTCCTGGGTTCAACCCGTGGGACCATTCTCAAGTTCCTAATGATTCCCAGTGGAGATTCTGTCTCTCATAGCAGCGTCTTTCTGGAGGAGGTGGAGGGATTCAACCCAGATAAGTGAGTATGAGGCAGGATATCTTTGTCCTTGGCATATATCGAGTCACTGTAACTGCTTCTGGCTGATAACTGCAGAGCAGCAGTGCTTTTCACCCAATAACTTTCATCATTTATACTTAATTAAATATCAGATTTTCTACATTTCTGAAGTCCATCTCACAGTAAAAGCCTATTCTTTCATTCCTTTGACCCTATCTATCACAGGTATAGTCATATAGACTATAATTAAAGCAGTGCGGTGACATTTTTTTTTCTTAGCAGCAGTGACAGCAGTCTTAGCCGTGGTACTTTCACAATGCCAGCTCATTAAATTCGGTTGGGCTGAAGGATACTGGAACACAGCCTATCAATCACTCATGCAACAAACCAATAATCTCACTGTCCACGCATGTCAACTCAGCACCTGGTTAATCTGATTACTGTGACTGAAAACAACTCTGCCCACAGCAGTTACGTGTGAAAATGTAGCTGCAACAGGGAGTTGGTGACTAGAAAATGTTTTCAGCTGCCAAAACTTTTATTGCCTAGGTATCTAATATTCAACTGTTTGTTTATTTGTTTATTTAGGACAGACTTCAGGTGATCTGCAGGTTATTCAACCGATTAATCAGTTAAGTTTTAGTTGTCCCACAAAATGTTGGTGCATTGTGTAAAATGCCCAATATTATATGTTAATAAAAAAAACATTTTTTTTTGCACCTTAAAATTATTATTAAAAATAATAATGGAAATGGTTGACAGCAACAAATCATTCAGCCAAACGTATCAGGGATATTTGATGTTGTTTCGTTGCTGAACCAGTGATTTATAGGTACACTCACTGGCCACTTTATTAGGTACATCTTGCTGGTATCTGGGTGGATCTACTTTTGCCTTCACGGCTGCAGTAATTACTCGTGGCGTGGATTCAACATGGTGCCTGAGACATTCCTCAGAGATTTCAGTCCATACTGACATGATGGTATCACACGGTTGCTGCAGTTATGTTGGCTGCAGGTCCATGATGAGAATCTCAAAGTGGCAGGTGAGTGCATGTGCCAGTTCTGTTTTGGAAGCACCAAAAGAATCAAATTAACTATTGTTTCATGTCGACAGCAAAATTTGGCTGAGACCCTTTATATGATGGCAAGGGCACAGAGCTTTATTGTTAAGTGTTTACAGTGGGATGCAAAAGTTTGGGTAACCTTGTTAATAGTCGTTATTTTCCTGTATAAATCGTTGGTTGTTACAATAAAAAATGTCAGTTAAATATATCATATAGGAGACACACACAGTGATATTTGAGAAGTGAAATGAAGTTATTGGATTTACAGAAAGTGTGCAATAATTGTTTAAACAAAATCAGGCAGGTGCATAAATTTGGGCACTGTTGTCATTTTATTGATTTCAAAACCTTTAGAACTAATTATTGGAACTCAAATTGGCTTGGTAAGCTCAGTGACCCCTGACCTACATACACAGGTGAATCCAATAATGAGTATTTAAGGGGGGCAATTGTAAGTTTCCCTCCTCTTTTAATTTTCTCTGAAGAGTAGCAACATGGGGGTCTCAAAACAAATCTCAAATGACCTGAAGACAAAGATTGTTCACCATCATTGTTCAGGGGAAAGATACAGAAAGCTGTCTCAGAGATTTAAGCTGTCTGTTTCCACAGTTAGGAACATATTGAGAAAGGCTCAGTTCAAGTAAAGGCTCAAAGTGGCAGACCAAGAAAAATCTCGGATAGACAGAAGCGACGAATGGTGAGAACAGTCAGAGTCAACCGACAGACCAGCACCAAAGACCTACAACATCATCTTGCAGCAGATGGAGTCACTGTTCAACCATTCGGTGCACTTTACACAAGGAGATGCTGTATGTGAGAGTGATGCAGAGGAAGCCTTTTCTCCTCCCACAGCACAAACGGAGCCGCTTGAGGTTTGCTAAAGCACATTTGGACAAGCCAGCTTCATTCTTGAATAAGGTGCTGTGGACTGATGAAACTAAAATTGAGTTATTTGGGCATAACAAGGGGTGTTATGCATGGAGGGGGAAAAAACACGGCATTCCAAGAAAAACACCTGCTACCTACAGTAAAATATGGTGGTGGTTCCATCATGCTGTGGGGCTGTGTGGCCAGTGCAGGGACTGGGAATCTTGTCAAAGTTGAGGGACACATGAATTCCACTCGGTATCAGCAGATTCTGGAGACCAATGTCCAGGAATCCGTGACAAAGCTGAAGCTGCGCCGGGGCTGGATCTTTCAACAAGACAATGGCCCGAAACACTGCTCAAAATCCACTAAGGCATTCATGCAGAGGAACAAGTACAACGTTCTGGAACGGCCATCTCAGCCCAGACCTGAATATTATTGAAAATCTGTGGTGTGAGTTAAAGAGAGCTGTCCATGCTCGGAAGCCATCAAACCTGAATGAACTAGAGATGTTTTGTAAAGAGGAATGGTCCAAAATACCTTCAACCACAATCCAGACTCTCATTGGAACCTATAGGAAGTGTTTAGAGGCTGTAATTTCTGCAAAAGGCGGATCTACTAAATATTGATTTCATTTCTTTTTTTGTGGTGCCCAAATTTATGCACCTGTCTGATTTTATTTAAACAATTATTGCACATTTTCTGTAAATCCAATAAACTTCATTTCACTTCTCAAATAACACTGTGTGTGTCTCCTATATGATATTTTTAACTGACATTTTTATTGTAACAACCAACGATTTATACAGGAAAATAATGACTATAAACAAGGTTGCCCAAACTTTTGCATCCCACTGTATGTGAAGCCGAAAGAGGAGTGCAGAGGTGTTACATCTGACTTGACTTTCTGTCCCTGTGTCCAGATGTGGTGAGGACTCTCCTCAGGCCCGTCAGCTCCTGTCTCTGTCGCTGGACCGAACAAGCCACACTCTGCTGCTGGCCTTTCCCTCGTGCCTGGTCCGAGTCCCCACATCTCGCTGCCACCTTCACTCACGCTGCATGAAGTGAGTGGCACTTTCAGAGTATTTTCCTTTTCTTCAATCTTTCTTTGGCCAATAATTAGGTCACTTTAGCAGATGCCATATGCCAAGGCTTTATTTTCTGGCCAACTTTTATTTCTCCTCTGCTTTCTCATTTCCTGGTACTGCTATCATCCAATTAAAATGTGCAGTTCTATTTTTATTTTTTGCATGTTTGTATTTTGGATATGCACGTCACAGCTAGCTACTTTGGTTTAATATTTATTTTGAGAAAATTTGTTTTGCTAGCAAATGATATTTAAATTGACACAAGAGGCTGATTGACTGTGAAAACAAAGGAGGCACCTGTATTTTTTCTGTCTATATGAGGAAGGTGTTTTGAACACTGTGCCATGGACCTGATTTCCACAGCAGATAAATCACACTTAGATAGTGTGAACGAGCAACAATTTGATAGAATATGTGTGTCTGCGGCGTAGAAAAATGAATTCCTCTCAAGGATTTATTATCTCAGTGGTTGTCCGCATATTTCAAAACAGACACGTTTCACATTTGAGGATTTTAATGATGTTTAATGATGTTGTTTTGATTGTTTGCTTGTTGTGTGAGTAGAAGCTGTCTGGCCTCCAGGGATCCATACTGTGGCTGGACCAGAGGCAGCACTTGCTCCTTTCTAAGACCCGGTACACGGTGAGGACAACAAACATGCACACAACACTGAATGTTTACTGCCTCCAAATGAAGATGATCTAATTGCAAAATCAGTATGAGCTGCACAGGGTAATTGACCTAAATGGTCTCTCTCTCTCTCTCTATGTATGTATATTTATATATAGGTTAGCATGAATAAACCACCAGTCAGTCACACAACTGAAACTAGGTGATGCAACCATTAACACAAATTGAAGGGAAAACATGCAAATTCCACAGAAAGAGGCCCACAGCCCAGATTTGAACCCAAAATCTACTTCCTGTGAGACAGCAGTGCTAACCGCTGCCCCCACCTCCAAGTCTGGGCTGTCACCCCTAAGCAAGTTTGTGCCAATACACATGTTGATAAAGGAAAACCAGTGAACAGTTTGCTTTCCTTTCTAAATGTTTAATTTAATTTTGTTATTTCTTTGTAATGACCAGTAGACAGTGCTTATTTTTTATTATTTCTTACTAAAAATACAGGTGTCTGAATCAAATGCAGAACCTACAGACTGATGAAGTCTTTGAAACCCGTAATCAGAGGGACTCCATTGGCTTTATTACAGTATGGGGGTCATTTTGCCAACATAGTTTGGGTCCACTCCTCCGTTAGAGGGAAGGGACCCAGCAAATCAATCCGAAGTACGATTACCTTTATTATATGGTGAAACATTTCTATCCTGATGTCAGTGACCACTTCCAGCGTAACAATGTCTCAATCCATAGGGTAACCAGGGTCACCGAACAGTTTGATGATGATGAAGATTGTATGCCTGACCTAAATCAATATCTATAGGACATACTGTTAGGCAGCAGCCTCCACCGTCATAATCAAAACACTAAGTTAGGGAGCATCTTTTGGGAGAATGATGGTCTTCTCTAGTAGAATCAATACCAAGAGACATCAAAGCTGTTCTGACAGCATATGGAGGTCCAACACTGCTATTAGGACACGTTACGACCCCCCTCCCCCTCTCCCCTCTTTTTCCACCAGCTTGTAAATCACAACACATGCTCCCCACCCTTTGATCCTCTGAAGGGTGGAAAAGAAAAAGAAAGAAAATCCATAAAGGGATCAAAAATGTCATAACACCGAATCTTAGATCCATATGTGCAATATCAGTTTTTATTGATCACCACTAACAAACATCATCATTCACATACAACTTTCTGCACAAAAGTGAGCATGAAAAGGGTCAGATTTTCATTGATTAGCTGTAAATGATTTATTTGTGAAGTCGGGCATCAAAATTCATTCAATGCGCTCTTCCATGAGTATTCATGTGTCTATATAACAATTAAGGAAACATGTTTCCTGCTGTGTGCTGTCTTTATTAAAAATAAATCTCTGATTATTTTGTCTGTGATCTCTCTGTCTCGTAGACTCCCTTTTCAGCAAGATGTGGAGTATGGAAACACCACCTCCCACCTCGGAGACTGTGATGGTAGGTTGCAGCACTATGACATGGATGCTGCTGGCTGTGTGCAGTGGAGTGAGGACAGGCTCCACCTAGTGGCTCAATTGCTCATTACACCTGCCTATTTGTCACTGAACATTATGTTCTGATAGTACCAAGTGAGGGAGTACAGACAGTCATTTCTGGAATTAAGTTAATTTTAATTATCAAGGATGTAACATGATTTACTCCGCAGCTCAGCAAGATCCATTCAGCATGGCAACTGAATACTTTAGTATGTTTGTGAGAGCTGGAAGAAGAAGAAGTGAGATTCTGGTTTCGGTCTCACTTCCTTCAGGTCAAAACATATTCCAGAGTGACATTTTAATTAGGGAGGATGTGAAAGTTGTGAAAGTTGTGCAGCTGTGTGTAGACAATACTGGAAATGCACTATCATTCAGCATATGAGGTTTTGTTTTGTCATATATCTGATAGCGAGGAATGGGTTCGGCTGGTACGCGAGCAGGAAATGGCTGAGCATAATGTCACTACATCCCGCTTCTGTTGAGAGGCTCAGATGTCACTGCAGCAGTACCACAGAGCCCCTCTTTGAACCGTGCTTTGAAATCCACAGAGTCAGTGGAAAACACCAAAAAAAGGCATTTCCTCTACAGTATTTTTTTTTTACGAGGTGTTCCTTTTGCTGTAGCCCAGATTCAGCATCATAAAATCCATTTAGCTGGTTCGGAATTTCCAACAAAACAACAGAAAAGGGATACGCAGCACATTCCAAGCCCTCACCATACTCATTTGTCTTGAAATAACATATGACAACAGATAGCACTGGAAGTCAGTGATACCCAGCTGCACATCTGTCAGACTGTAATCCAAGCGGTGAAAGCGTCGGAGAGGCTGAGCCAGAGACAGGCATGGAGTGCTGTGTCTGCAGATGGGAGCTATTAGAGCTGGGTGGAAACACTGAGGTAAGGCCTTGCTGCAAAGGGGCAACTCTCTGGCCAGGCAGCAGGATGGAAAGTGTGAGGAGAGGGAGAAAGGGAGCTGCTGTGGTCTTAGCTGTGCTGATGACAAGTGCAGGCCTCTCTGAAACAGAGCTCGTGGAGCCTCAAGGCCAAACTGGAGAGAAGTTACTCTGAAACATAATCATCACAGAAAGAAAATCCTATAATGCTGCAGATGATGATCACCACTTAGGAGTGTATTGTAGTTTTTGATCTATCGTGATACGAGAGACGGGAAGGTGCTAAGTAACAGAATAGGACTATATGTAATAATAATCATTTTAAACTACAGCCTCCGGTCACACATTGAGACAGGACGGTCATTGGAGAGTTCTACTAAATGTCATCTTTGTAACTGTGTCTTTTAATCTTCAGGAATTCTCCAACAGAGTTTGCTCATTGAACCGGAGAGCCTGGTCTCGCTCAACCTGCTTGTGGCATCTGCAGTCTCTGCATTCACCATAGGGGCGGCGCTCTCGGGCCTTGCTGTGTGTTGGATCATGGCCCACAAGCCTGCTAACCGTCGCCATGGCACCACTTCCCAGGCCTCCATCCAGCGGCGTGAAAGAGGCCTGCTGAGTAGCGGCGGAGGGATGGAAGGCTCTGTGTTGAGCGTGACACGGCAGGGAGGAGGGGAGCGCCCCTGCTCTCAGGGCGGGGAGACCTTGTTTGTCATGCCCAATGGCTGGGTGAAGTCAGGAGAGCTAGACCCCGGTTTCCTGCCCACTCCGGAGCACACACCCCAGCAGAAACGCAGAGGCCTGCGGCTGTCCGACTCCAACTCTGGAGGGTGGGACACAAGTCAGACCTACCTCGGGGGAGGTTCTGTAGGTCTGGGTTCACCCTGTCGCATGCCCCCCTCTGTTTACCTGACCACCAGACTCTTCCAGCAAGGCGGAGGTGGAAGACACAGCGGCGACAGCCGAGGGAATGACACGCCACGCCAGCACTATGTCTGTCTGAGCAAGCAAGAAAAAGCGAAGGGGACGCCCAAAGCCCCCCTCAGGAAGTCTGCAGTAGAATATGTTTACCCCATGACCCCCCAGGACTCACCTGAGCGTCGGAGGGTGGTCTCAGCACCCAGCGCACCAATGGAGTACAGCGAGCCACTGCCTTTGCGTTGGCCAGCCCAGGAAGGATACATCCTCAGCAGCCACGGGATGGTTCCCGTCCCCCTGCCTCCCCCATCAATGCCCGCTCCCAGCAGCCAAGCTTATGTGTCCCAGCAACACACCCCCGGGCTGAGCAGGGCTCTCCTGAGAGGGGCCCTGGAGCGAGGGGAGCTGGGTGAGCTGGTGGATCTCAGCCAGCTGATGAGTAAGAAGAACTGCAGTGACAGGACTCAGGCTGGCCAGTGACTGTGGAGGAAACCAATTCTGTTTCCAGGGCTCTTTGTTTTGTTTACATAAATGTCCTTACTCTTTATTCTGCCTGTCACTCTCTCCCTTCTCTTTTCCCCACATCTTTATTTCATTGTCATTTCGGCCCACTGCCCCACTCCATAATCTTCTCTGTCAGTCTCTCAGGCAACCCTTCTTTCACCCCGTGATGAGCCTCTCCTTATGACTGGCTACTGGGTCTGCCGCTCATATCCTGGCTCACATTAATTGGTCAGATGGACTGAGGTTGTTGCTGTGTCTGCATTGCAGAGTTGCCTCCCTCTCCTGATCTTAGTAGCAGCAGGGAGAGAGAGAGAGAATAGAGGGGAGCAAAGAAGATGGAAAGAGAGCAGAAGGGGGGGAGCAGAGAGGACGAGGATGAAAATGGACGTGGCACTTAGATACTGCGTTCACTGTGCAGATTGACTGCAGAGCCAGTCGAATGCTCCTGCAATAGTGGGATGCTTTTCCCTTCATGGATAGCATTAACAAGACTGCTAGCCATCTGTTCCCCACTGCAATACCTGTTGGTGTGATTGCCAACTGGGTACTTGAAGTGAAATTGGAAATTCTGAACATCTTTAAAGTATCTGAAGCTCCAGGTGAAAAAAAATGGCCATTCTCTCAAGACAGATATTAAACCTATAAGTCCTTCAGTTTTTTCCCCACTCTTTCTCCTTGCTGCACACATACAAGTACATGTATTTGTACAGGTGGGTATTTAGTATTCTGTGTATACGAAGGAGCATGACTTGTGTGCCAGATGCCTCTAACCTGTCTCGTGGGGATATGGGACCATAACTCACGTCTTTGGAGTGCAGGGCGCAGGACTGGAACGTCAGCACTATTCCTGCCAAATGCATGCTCTCTGTAATGACGGCATCTCAGCTGTCCATCGCTCAATTCGTTTCTTCCTTCCACTCTATGTACTCTTTAACAACCAATAATTCCACAAGGACATCAGGTGGGATTGCACCACAGCACTGGACTGACAGAAAAATCACAAACGACAGAAAGGCAGGAGGCGTTTTGGAGAATATAATGTACAAGAACTGCAGTGTAAGAACACCTTGTCCTTCACTGTCACCTTATGGTTTTTTCTGCTTACACACACACACACACACACATACACACACACACACACATTCATTCATTCATTAGGTCTGCATTATAGAACGCAGTCCAGTTTTACGGGGCAAGATTTCCCCTTAGGCTCACAGTGGGTCAAGGTCCCACAGATGTAGTACAGAGCACAGTGGCAGTTACAGTGGGGATGATTGAAACCTCTGGCTCATCTTAGAGGCAATAGGGGTGAGGGGAAATGTTCTCAGCTGGCAAATGGGACTATATATTCAGCCCATCAAAGTGTCCGCGGTGCCACGAAATGGTCGGCCTTTAGATCAACACAACACGGTTTAAACGTGTTGCAGCAGTAAAACAGAGACCAGATAAAGAGGGCAGATGGAAAAAAGGAAAGAAAAACACGATCATATGAAGGTGCAAGAACTAAAACTACTGTGGGAAACAATGAGAATCTGTTACAGCTGACTGGGTGACTTGACGGTCAACCCTCCGGTCTACTAGACGACAAATGAATGCTGGTTTGCGCTGAATCCGAAGCGAGCAGCAATATATGGTTTATATGTACATAGTAAACTTTAATTTAGGTGAGACCATAATGTTAGACAAACAGTAACTTAGAAAAAATATAGACAGGCATCAGCTTGGAAACAAAAATATGCATTTTACTGTCTCATTATAAGAGTAACGTGGAAAATTCTCACAGTGACCTGCTCCAAGATGGAAATGTCCACGACACTACGCATCGCCGGTGTCTTTTTTTTCTTTTCTTTACTTCAGTGTGCCAAACCCAAGTGAAGAATGATTTACTGATGCCTGATTAATGAAGCAAAAAAAAAAAAGAGTGGGAGAAACTTTAAAAGTGCCATGAAAACATAATTTAAGTCAGCAGTGCACCTTCCTCACGTACTGTGGTGTTGAAGAACTCACTTATTGCAGTATACTTCTTATAATTCTGCCTTTGACGTAACGCGATGAATGTTTCTTCTTTTTTTCATTGAGATGCCGACTTGTACTGTTGTTAAAATACACTTTTTTCAGCTCTCTTCACGTGACGCTCCTGATGCTGAATGTTAAAAACACTATTTGAGGGTCTGTTTGTAAATTACTTCTACTTAAAGGGACGGTTCACCTCTCAAATGAAATGTATGTATTCTTCCTCTGGTCTGCTTTGCTTTATTTTATTTTATCCATAGTGTGAGTTGCTCCTTTAGAGACATCACCTGTAGAAGTACTTGTCCGCTCTTGAATATAATGGAAAGAGATGACGATTTCCTTGTGCTTTTCAAAAATAAAAATAAAAACTCAGCAGTTATGTCCCTTTCCACAAATCGTGGTGCAGTTGCTCAAAAAAAAAAAAACCGGAAAAACAACAAAGCTTGCTGTAAGCAGTTTGTCATTGGAACTATTTTCTCCGTAACGTTTAATCATTGGTGAGAAGGAGCCTGACGCTCCTTTCTGCATATTGACATATGTGGCTGATGTAGTTTGGTTCCTCCATGAAACTGCCTACATCAAGGTTTGTGGGCTGTTTTTTTTTATTTTTTTTATCCAAGTAACACTTTTTGTAGAAATATTGCAGCTGAATCTTTCAAATGTAGTGTTTCAGCACTTTGTGCACCACAAGGCAACTGCAATGTGCTTCCATTATATTCAAGAGAAGGCTGACGTTTCTACAGCTGATGTATCTCCAACGCGTTTTAGATCTATAGAAAGCAAGCAGACCGGAAAAAAAAACCCCGATCTTAGGTTTAATACACCACGCCATATACTGTACATATGTAAGCATACATTACATACTCTGTCATGCCCTTTATGATCAACACTATTAATGTTTTCGCTGATGCCGTGACATGAACTGAATAGCAGATATCTAACAATAATAATAATGTTTTATAAGTAGTTCATAAGCAAACCCTCAAATGGACTGAAGTGCATTGAGGGAACACTGTGTAGCTCATTTCCTGATTATGGACGTTTCGTTGTGTAGTCTGTAGTCTGGTGATTGTCTGTCTGTCATCGTCAACCAACTGCCATACTGGAGGATCTTGAAAACCGCTCGTCAGCATCCCGAGTGAATGAATGTAATCACTTCTTTTGTTTGGCACCATTACAATGTGCAGAAATAAGGAAAAGCACAAACTGTGTGGGGGTTTCTTTCATTTTCTTTCTAAAAGGGAGCTGTTCTGTATAACATTTGTGAATAATGTAAATAACCATCCTGAATGTATTGTGTACCTGTGTGGTTTCAGGGATGGGGGTGTGGAAATTGGGAGGGGAGGGGGGATCCGTGCTCTTCTAAGGCAGCACGGTTGCTGAAGTGCGAGGCTATTTTTTCGGTGACGATACTGTGAATAAGACGTATGTACAGTATTTACGTGACTATTGGCTGAACGCAGACTTCAGCAGTTTCCTTCCTGTCGTTAGAGTAGAGTCGCAGGCCTGACCTCAGTCTGAGCTGAGCCGTCTCATTTGACTGATGCCTGCCAAGTTTTGCAGTCGCTAAGCCACTGCTGATATAATAATCATCAATCTTTGGAGTACTGCTATTAAATGGCATTATATAATTGACTGCTAATGTTGTCGCGTGTGGTTTTGAATGCACTCATTAAAATAAATGCATGTCATTATGCACGTGCCCACGCACACAGTGCACACACAAATGCACAGTCACTAATGCAGCATGATTGCTTCACTGCCGTCTAGAGTGATGTTTATATCATTATCGCAGTTTATTTTCCTTAAATGAGACATATTTGTCTCGAGACTGGCAGCTTTAGGCTTCAGAGCAGACAGATTCAGAGCAGAGGAAGTGGAAAATCTTTCAAGCATGTGCTTTTCTTGCCACTAGAGGGAGCTGGACACTGGCCTGCATTCATGTGCTCCTGGGTTTCACACAGGAAGGAGTGAAGGACACAAGCTCCCATGGGTCCCCTTCTGTTAAGTGCACATTGTCTGTCTGTGCTGCTATACGCCTGAGACAAACTGATGTTTTGATGAGAGGTGTGTAGCAAAGCTGGCAAAGCAAAGCCTTTGTTATCTCCTTTCCTGTTTTGCTATGAACATCACGCAGACAGCACTGAAGACATAATGGGGTTTTAAAAAAATACAGATATTTATAGCTCAAGACAAATATAAAACATACATAACACATATTAACTAAGACTTAATACAGCAATTTATTGAGTCAGTCCAAGCCAGGTGTTAAAGACAACTGATGTATACCAATGAGTCACTGGGAAATAAACACAGATTAAAAAAAAAAGAAAAAAAAAGAAATCCATTCTCTTCCACTTATCCAATTCAGGTTTACAGGGGTTGATGCCATTTACCATATGAGCTACCTGGACAGGCCAACAACCTGTCACAGGCCTAAAAGAGAAACAGACAACACTTATGGGCAATTTAAATCACCATAGACTAGAAGGAAGGAAGCCAGAGTACCCACAGACAACATGCAAACTCCACACAGACAGTTGATTCAAACCCAGGACCTACTTGCTTTGCGTCAACACTACTAATCTTGCTGTGCAACTAATACAAATTTCCATAGCTAACCAGGAATATTTGTGTACTTCATAGACTATAAAATTGCCTCTGCGAAAAAGGAATCATATGTCACAATACATAAAAAAGAACAAATCACAAAAAGCAGTCAAATATTTCTTTTAATGTAATAAGTCAATCAGCTGCTTCATTGCTAAGTAACTCAAAGGGAACCAATGTTTTAAAAGTCAAAAAATGTCTTGAGAGAAGCAGCAAGAGACATTTTTAAAATGGTCAAAAAGTAGCAGCGGTATTCCAACTTTTTGTGAAAACCAAATGTATCAAGTTGATTCCTGTGATTCTCACAGTGTACCACAGCTTCTTCACTTTAATTCTCAGAGATTTCAGGTACTTGTCTTCAGCAAATGTCAATCAGAGCAGGCGAAATTTACAAGAAAGCCCCTTCATGCATTGTGGTGCCATCAGTGTGGAGAATGGGATGCCTCCCAGCATGCCTACATGTGCAGTAAATGTGAGTTTTACATTAATATTCTTTAATGTAAATCACTTATATTTGGTTTTGTTAAGCATTGGTAGGCATGGTAATCAGCTTTTGCTGTTGCAGACTACAAACTGTTCGTGGCAACCAAGGGAACAGTCAGATATATCTAAGCTGTCAGAAAAAATCATCCATACGAGTCACAGATTATTCACTTAAATTATGCATGAGGGATGGATGTTTTTGACAGATTTCTAAAGTATTTGTCTTTTCTTGTTTTTATGACAGGTGGTCTATTAGATTTTCTTAAAAATGTGTGTGGAGATGACAAAACAGCACCTAAATGAAATACATTTAAGTTAGCATACATCTTGTTGTCTGATATCAGTCACTGAAAAAACATTTAAGTTAAACAGCAGTTCTGACTCATTGTGGTCATTTGACCTGTATTTTTGCCCATGTGTTCAACATATTTATCAAGTTTAACTTTTGACTTCAAATATAACTGAACTTTAACGGTATTTTTGCCTCTTTAAATAACACACTCAAATGCTGCCTTAAGAGTTACGTGCTTTTGAATAAAAGCCCTTCAATAAAAAACAATAGCTGATGGAATCGAAACAGCAATTTGTGCCAGCAATCCATTCAGACCAGAGTAAATACTTGTGCACAGTAGTGCTTTTGCATATCCAGTCTTCCTGTGGCTCGTCAAAGAGGTCAGCAACGAAGGCGATATGGATCGGCGTGTAACAGACGACAAACACAATCATATTGGCTGTGACTATGCCAACAATGTTTTTCTTCTCCTCTGACTTGTCGGCCTCCTTTAAAAACATACGGATGATCCGAGTGGAGCAGAAAACGACGATCAGGAGTGGGATGAGAAAACCTATAAATATCACTGACGTGATACTCCATGTACGATGTGGAATATTTTTACATCGTTCAAAACATGTCCAGAGTTTTTCAGGATAGTTGTCCTTGCGGACTATAATGCATGCTGTTATCACAACTACCCAAATGACCAAACACACTGCAAAAGCTATCTGTTTCTTCCGTCTCCACGATCTGGCACGCAGTGGGAATCTTATACTCAGGTAGCGTTGGACACTGATGGCTGCTGTTGTGAAGATGCTGGCATACATGTTGATATAATGTACGTACATAAGAAAGGTACAAAAGTAAGTTACAGGCAGGCAGGAGAAGGCATCGTAAATCCTGAAGCTCAGGAAAAGGATGAGGGAAAAATCTGCAATGTTCAGGTTCAACATATAGATGTGGGTGTCTGTCCACGAGCGCCGTACGGTAATGAAGGCATACAGAGCAGCAGCATTTATCAGGAAACCCAGAAGAAACAAAGTTGCATAACCCAGACCCTGAAGATAATCCACTGTGCAATTCGTGGAACAGTTGGTGGTAATGTTGCAAACGGTCTCATTTGCAGACATATTGTTCAGTATCTGTGGCCCTGCGTTAGAATCAAACAGAGTAATACGTTAATTACTTGCCTAGATAAGTGAGCAAATCAGTCATAATAACTCTTCAGGGAATATTTTCATGACATATGTACATTAATGTGTACAATGCTGCCTTGGAGTAACTGTTAACGCTGTGCTTTTTAGCACAAAATGTCCTCACGTGTGACTGTATCTACCCTGGAGTTCAGCAAGTGTGGGAAACAGTGAAGTGATTAGAAGAAGTGAAAACGTAGAAGGCACTCCCTTGATTTTGCTTAGAGTTGCTACAGTCATGTGCTCTGCATATGTACTCAAAAATATTAACGCAGCAGTTAACAAGTTACATCATTATTTGAAAACAACTGTCTGGTAAGACTAAATATAAATACCTTGCAATATAAATTTCAGTGAAATGGTCGTAAATAAATAAAATCAGATGTAAGATTATTCAAAATCTTCCCCTTTTTAAACAGTGAAACAAGTGTATAAACTATCAAGCAGGCAATACATAACAAAGACAACTATTGCACACCAAGAACTACAGGACTGCCTCACAATATTGTGTTCAACAGAACAAAAAAATGAAATTAAGTCTGCCTTTTCAACTAATCATTTCCAAACATGCAACACGAGCTTCTGCCTTTCTTCTTCATCCCCAAGAGGGAAACTCAATTCACAGCCAAGTGACATCAGCCAGTAAAGTATCAGCTAAGAAAAACTGTGAAAAACAGAAACTGTAACAAAGTAACGTGTCTGACTTCCTGATAGCGTTGAAATTTGTCAAAACTAGAAGAAAAATCTGATAAACTTTGAGTTCCTGATTAAAGTCAACCATCAGAAAGCAAAACTCACCGGCTGAGATGCACTCTTCTTCATAAAGCTTGCTGAAGTGATTTATCGTACTGCTGCACCAGCATGTTTCCGTGTGAGTAGCAAACGCCCGGAATTCAAATCTGCTGTTAGGTTGCCTCATTTCCTTCTTTGTTCATTTCGGTTTATAAATTTCATGAGAAACGTCCAGCAGCACGAGCTATATGGTGGTACACCACATCATGCTGGTTTCATGGCAGGCTAACAGTATCTACTTTCAGACTACCTGCCACACAGAAAGATGTGTGGTGAGAAAATGAAACTGGTGCAGATTTTTATGACTACACTTTGAATCTGTAGTACTTGCTGTTCGCATGGAATACGAGAAAATGTTTGTAAAGTTCTTACATTTTTTAATCAATACATTGCAATCCAACAAAGATCTAAAACAGGTTGGAACCATGTTCTGCATCACCTTCACATACTTCTCTGCCACTCCTGTCGTACAGCACCATAGTTCCACCTTTATATGCTTTCTCTACATCTACAGGTCAACTTCTTCTGACCTTCTCCATCAACACTCTTCACACAGACATTGCATCTGTAGGGCTCCTAGCTTTAACAGCCCTTTTCCATATCTTCATGGTATAGCTCATGAACTTCATCCCTCCGTAGTTCTGTTCTGTAACAACATGATTAATCATTCCTCAAGCATCCTCTCACTCTACAAGATTGTGTTAAACATCCATCCATCCACCCATCCATCCATCCATCCATCCTCTTCTGCTTATCTGGGGCAAGGTCGCAGGGGTAGCAGCCTAAGGACCAGCATGCTTTCATTCTCTTCTTGGCTGCCCTCACTTCCTCCTTACTAATCCTCTCCACTTCCTGATTCACTAACTGCCCTCCACCCATTCTCCTCTCTCACTCATTTTCTTTAATCATGAGCTCCTTAAAGTACTCCTTTCATCTTCTCAACTCACTCTCTTTACATATTAGCACATTTTCATATCTATCCTTAATCACCCTACACTACTGCACGTCCACTCCACCTCAGTCTGTCTGTTTAACTAGCTAATCAACACAACTCCTGTTCTCCACCTTAGTGTTTAGCCTCACATACAGCTCACTATAAGCCTTTGCATTTGCTTTTGTAACCTCTCTTTCTAGCTGTACACCTAGCCATCAAGTCTCATTTTTCCTCTGTCTGGAGGATACACCAAAAACCTTCTTGGCCGTTTTCCTTTCCACTTCAGCTTTCAGAGATTGTCTCAACCCCTCCCTGAACTCTGTGCAACATTCGTCCTACTTCAACTCTACTTCACTTGCTTTCTCTTCTTGATTGATTTTAGAAATCTCTTCTTGATTTCTAAAATCATACATGCTACCATCCAGTGCTACCTAACTCCCCTGACATCTCCTTTCTCTTTCAGGTTGCACTCCCTGGATACGATGTAGTACACCTTGTGAAATATATCTTCATGGCTATGGCTACTTCCATCCTTTTTCCCCAAAATCCACTACCATCTGTCCTTCTGCATTTCCGTTCTTAACACCACATCTACCAACACCTCCTCAAGACCTCTGTTCGCTTCACCAGTGTGTCCACTGAACTCAAATTGTTCCAATCACTGGTCGCTCTCCCCTGAGAACACTCTATTCCAGTTTATTCCAAAATTCCTCTTTGTCTTCTGCCTGACATCCAGGCTGTTGGGCGGGCCTAAAAACATTCAAAATCACCCCTTCAATTTCCAGTTTCAAACTCATGATACGGTATGAGACTTTCTGCACTTCCACAACACTATTTACATGCTTTTCCTTCAAAATTACCTTTACTCCATTTCTCTCCCCATCTACACGATGGTAGAACACATTGAATCCCCCTCTAAAGCTGAGCTCTTGCTCCCCTTCCACCTTGTCTCCTGCAAAAATGATAAATCTACCTTCATTTTGTGCATTATTTCAGAAAGCTCGCTCTCTTCGCCAGTTATATTCCCTACTTTAAAGTCCCGACTCTGTATTCCACTCTCTTGACTGCAGCGTGAGAAATTAATCACAACTTGAAAACATTTAAAACAGTGTCCAATCTTCCCAGAAGTGGACGTCTGAACAATTTCACCCCAAGGTCAAACTGCTCATTTCTCAAAGAGAACTGTCCAGGCCTCAGTCAGCATGTTAAAAGTTCATGACAGGAGGGGTGATGATTTTCTTCACCCTCCGGTGAAGAATTCACAGTGGAGTTCATGTGCAGCCTCAGTTCTGCTCGTAATCAGCACCGCAGTGTGCAGCAAGTGAGCAAAGATGATAGCTACGGCAGACAAGAGCAAGCGAGCAGTCCAATCCCCGATAATACCAGTGATCATGCCGAAGTGGTCCGGCACGGAAGAAGAAGCATGAGGACAATGCTGACCAGACCAAGGTCTTGTTCTCCTCAGATGATCAGCGATGGGCACCAAAAGCCTGAACAGGTTTACCAGTCCACAACAGTGGTCCAGCATCACTCATGCTGTGCGGTTGCTCCCAAATGGGCCTACCCTCTTTCCGTGGCTCGCCATCACTGGGCAGCTCGTTTCTCTAAAGCTAAAGATGCAGCGGATAAAGGAGCTAGCAGTTCGAACCAATCATTACTGCTTGTTTTGCAGTAATTGAACTGGTAGTAAAATCCTCTGTATACTGAAGTATTCTAGAGACAAATGTGAGACCATCTGTCTGACAGATAAACTGGGTTGTGCAACCTAAAAAATATCCAAAGCACAGCAGCAAATTTAACAAAGAATGCCTGAAAAAGAAGACACTTGGAGTGTTGCAATTACCTGGTAAAAGTCCAGACTTCAACTCTGCCGAAATGCTGTGTCAAGACCTTGAGAAAGCTCTGCATAAACAAATACCCACAAACCTCAATGAACTGTAGCAACATTTTAAAGAAGAGTGATGAAATCATACAGAAAATAGCTACTTCCAATTATTGCTGCTAGTAGTGTTTCTACAAGCTATTGAATCGCGGGTTGTAAACTTTCTTTTTCACTTGACAGTAGATTGTAAAGATAAAATGCACCAGAGGAGGCAGCAAATTTCACCAAGCACAAACAGGAAAGCGACGATCCTTGGAAAATATGTGTCAGTGTGTCAGCCCTGATTGTGAAAATGTTTAAGTCATTTTCTGTTGTCAGCAGATGAGCCAGAAACCACCTATGATTTCCCCAAATGCTGTCAAAAGCAGACAGTCACAGCACAACAGCCAAAGACTCCAGGATTCAACATCTGTTTATGAGCATGCACAGATCATTGAAACAGACTGAGAGCTCACCAAGACATCTGCGGGACTTTTTCTACCTTTATTCTGCCTGATGAAACAGCTTCAGGCTCATGAGTTATTTTGTTAACACGTCCTCATCAAAGTGTTTCTATGATGAGGACATGTTTCTGAGGGTGACACTCATGTAAGCCAGACTCCGCACAGTCAATGGGAATTTAACTAGACAGGGCCACAGATTGGTCACAGAATATGTGTGCTTGTGTTTGTGTTTTTGTCACCGTAACCATAATAATGCATGTAATAATCATCATTATAATTCTTTATGCAGCTGTGGTCCCACAGTGAGTTCAAGTTTTAGTGCACAAGTCCAGACAGCAATGGACAGTGAAGTGCTAGTTAGCAGCAGGCAACACACGCAAGAGCCAGGATGTTAGTCATTCTGGCTCCCGGCAACATTTTATACAAAACCGTCATGGTGTGAGTGACTGATTCATAACGTGGGTTTTAAGCTTATACTTCCTGTCAATGATTTTTCAGGGATTATGATGACAAAGCACGAAAAACTAGAAAACTAGAACTAGAAGAATGTTAGAGTTTTTGAGTTAGACTTGGACTTCCACAAAAAAAAGTTGGAGCGGGCTGAAAGTTCATCCAAGGGAAGGGAATTACTGACGAAAAATACTGAGAGTGATCAACTGATTTTATATGGAGTGACTGAAAATGTAATCTGGAAAGGTTTTTTTTTGACGGGCTTAATGGAAATAATGAGAAAACAGATGACAGAGCAGAGAGGCTCAAAGTGTGAGCTTGTCCTTTTACTAGTTAAAGCTATTTTAGGCCCTGCAGCTTGGTTTCAGGAAAGTTTTGCAGTCGCTTTTAAAAAAAGAGTAATCGGCTCCATCCGTCTGGGTCCTCTGTGAACTAAACTGTGATCCTAGGGGAAAGCCTGAAGGTCAGAATTAAATGAGCATTGACCGTGGGCCTCTTTTTTAAATAGAGTGGCTTAATTAGGTAAAATACCTGCAAATCAATGTAGTGCATCCAGACGATTTCCCATTATAACACCCTTTAACATTCATAACAAGATGAGGAACTCTATAAAGCGGAGGAAATGTCGGATTAGATGTAGTTTATCAGTAATTACAGTATGCATTTTGCAGTTATTACATTTTTTGGGGGGAGGGGGCAATCTTGTGATTTTATTAAAAGCTACTTTATGCCTTAAAGATATTATTCTCTAGAACAACGGGAGAAATCTAATATTGCACAGGATATGAAGGGGTTTGATATTTCAGATGCTGTCTGTTGTTCACATTAATTCGTTTGAAATCCCTTTAAGGCCTATCCTGTTTTCACAAAGATATTTCCCAGATCTACTTTGATCTGATATATTTTGTGGATATATTTGCTCCACTAGTCTCATTTTGCTTGATGCACACGGGCCTGTCTGTTGATCCGCTCCTACCTGTCTCTCTCGCTCTGACTCCCTGCATTCGTTTCTGTCTTTCTGGTACTGTTTGAAAGTGCCCTTTACACGTCAGTAGTGAGGCGGGTGGTGCAGGGAGGTGGGGGTTTCCACAGCTCTAACTAGGTCAGTGAAGACACACCCCTTTCTACCCTGGCTGTGCCCCTGTTCCTCTCCCCCTCCTGCTTGTCTCCTTTCCTTTTTCCTCTGCTCCCTGCTGTGACGCAATGCAGACTTTCTGCAAACCTCCCGAAGCTGAAAAACACAGCACAGTCTTCCATTTCATTAACTGACTGACACATCCAACAAAACAGCCGCACAAAAAACAACTTTCATAGATGCCAACCCGGGCAAGATGAATCAGCTGCACCATGTGGACCTTCTAATCGGCCAAAGTTTCAGTGATTTGGCCCGGCTTCTTGTTGTGATTACAGATTACATAATGGTCCGGCATTGCGTAATGTTTGTGGGGGTTGTCAATCTGTGATCAGCCTTTTGCACATTTGGAGGAACAGTGCGGCCACCATAAAGTGTTGTTTGCTTTGGGAACAACATCCTCTTACAGAAAGTCAGCTGGTGCACACCAGTGATATAGCAGATAGAAATGAATGCATTTATCTGCAACTTGTGAAACCCATGACATATTCGGCCTGTTACTTGCGATGTGTCTGACACGTTCTTCGAACAGTTTGGACTGGAAATCACAAAATAAGCACAAGTGCTAACTCCATGTGTTACATAAGTCCAGCCTGTTATGGCACAATCCCGACACTGGATGTCTCCGTTTCTGCTTGCTGTGCTGCAATGAGTCATCTGGGAGGTTATATATGAACTGAATTATCAATCTCACTCATGCCTGATTCCTAAATGTATTTTGGTAAACAACAACCAGGAAATAGATCCTGCTATCTGTAGGTGTAGAGCTGATCTCACAAGCAAGAAAATATCACAAACTCCAGCCAACAACCATAAATGAGCTGCAAAATGAAAAAAAAGATTAATTCACTGATTTTTTTTTTAGCCATAATATGGAGTGACAAAAGCATCGCTCTCCCCTGATTAGATCATTTGAGGCGCTTAGAGAAGCTTGATTTAAGAGAAAGGGAAGCAAGGACCTGATGGGAGTATGGGATGATGAAAGAAAATGGGAGGACAACACTGAGATAAAGCAGCAGAGTGCGATTGTCCAGTAGTGCCCTGCCTGTTGGCACACAGCAGATTTAGGTCATCGGTGATTGAGGAAACACATCACTGTGAGGTGGAAAAGAAACCAGAGAAGAGAAAGAAGTAGCTTCTTTCTATTCACTGAGCTCACTGGCCTTAATTAGCATGGGTGGAAATATCACACTGTTGTCAGCGTCCATGTGCTATTACATGTGCTAATCCATGTGCATTTGGTGTGTGTCTCAGTGTGTGCGCAGTCACAATGAGCTGGGTGTAACTGGGTCAAGTTCACATGGCAAAGCACATTGTTTCATGCTGGAGATAAACACAACCTTGTTGCCATAGTAACCTCTCTTCCCTCTTCCCACAACTTTGCATGCTATACATTTGTCTTTGCATCAGATCTCAGCTGTATTGTTAACACATACACGAGCTACAGATTCAGGACAGTGTGTGACGTCCCACCAAATCCCACTGTTATCAGTTGTGGATCTGAACGAATGCAATCAATCACGGCTGTCGACTGTTTGGATGATGTCTTCTCTAAATCAGAGGTTCCATGAGTAGTACGAGTGCGTCAACACCACAGTGTTCTCCCTCTATTCAAGCATTCGTGGGTGTGGACGTGAACCTGCTTTTGTGAAGAACAAAGAGGAGAGAAACGTGGAAGGGTGGAGGAAAAGGCAGTGAGTGACAGAACGAGAGCTTTGCTGCTGATTGTGTTTGTCAAGACAAGTTCAGACATACTGGAGAAATTTAAACATAGGCTTGTGCGCGTGTGTGTGTGCGTGTGTGGTTAAATCATTTACAAACTCAAATAATGATAGAGAACCTCTCCATGAAGACATGTCTGAATTTAGCAACACGAAAGAAAGACGCGTCCTGTTTAGCAGACACGCTGGTATGCTGCACATGCCACGTTTGCTGGTGAGTGTTTATGTGGGTCAATAATGAAATTCTGATCCACTGAGAAAATCTCAGGATGTTTTTTTTAGAAAGATGAAAACTGCTGGGACAATATCTAGAAATCCAGTAACTGAATAGATATGTGTAAAATAAGACAAATGCCTGTGAAAGTACAGTAAACAAGTTTGGATTTGCTTGTTTAGAGTCACCAGGAAATGCAATTTAATATTAGAACATAAGATATTTACAACTAAATAAGCTAGGCTCTTATGTTGTTGTTATTTGTTTGTTTTTCCTGAGGAAATATACTCAGCATAACCTCATCTAATCTCTTCTATATTAAGTCTGCTTTTTCCCCTCTAGGTGACAGCACATTTCATTGGAAGTGAGCAAATGTTCCAACAAATGAGATCATATTGTATTGCAAATGTCTGTTCATCCATCGATTTTCTTGGAGCCTTTCTTGGATAGGCTGGAGTCTATCACAGCTGTCATCTGGTGAGGGGCTAGGTTCACCCTGTTCAGGTCTCCAGTTTATTACAGGCCTAACACAGATAGACAGATAACCATTTATACAAGCGAATCACCAGTTTACCTAACACGCAGGCCTTTGGACTCTGGCGTAAGCCGGAGTACCTGGAAAGAACCAACATGGATACAGACTCCACACAGAAAGGTCGCAGCCAGCTGCTGCACTCAAACCAGTGCTGCTAACCACTGCACCACAGTGCTCCCTTACTCCACACTTGTTGCATGAATGCTTCAAGTAAAACATTTTGGTTTTTCTTGGTCTTTTCTTTATTTTATAAAAAAATTAGGCACACAAAAAAAGCAGCAACTGACCAGCAAGAAGAAGCTTGAAGCATGAATAACAATTTCCACTTCACTATGTCACACAGTGAAACTCAGTTTGACAATATTTCTTAAGTGATTAAAAACAAGAATAAACCAGAAATTAACCATGAGCATCCAAAGTAAAAACTGAATCGAAAGTTACCCCGAGGTGATGGTGGATTTAGCAAAAGGCTCGAGTTTCTATTACGCAAGCTACAAATCTATCTAGGGCATGAACAAAGACTTCTGTGTTTTCATTATTAACGTTTATTAGAGTCTCACACACACACACAAGATCTTTAACTCTGAAACATCCTGATGCTTACAAGACTATGCAAGACACATACATACACATATATATATATATATATATATATATATATATATATATATATATATATATATATAACTGAATGTCATCTGCATATAAGATGGCATGAAATGGCATTAAAAGGGCTCAAAATGTTTTGATGGGGGGACAGACATAACAGAAACAGAAAACCTTGCAGCACACCACAGGAAAGTGCAGTGAAGAGGGCCTCTACTTAGAACCAGCCACAGAAAAAGATTGCTCAGACAGATATGAAGAGAATGCTACGCCAAAGCAGACCACCAGCCAACCCATCCAGTATCTTGGTCTATCAATCGTAACGTGACAATATGATCAAAATCGAACATTCTGCTGCATCAATATGCATCAAAATGTCACTGGGGATATGTTGTCACGTTTTGGTTTTCAAATGCGGCTTTGTATGCTACAAGCCTTGTGCCGTTGACGCTAGACCTTCAAATCAGATACTGATTGTTTTTTTATTATTGTAGCTGATTATTATACAGGCCACTATAAACAGCATGCCTGAGCTCCCATTACGATGCATGCAAGTCCAGGGAGTGCTGAGGAAGTGCTCGGTGAGATAATCTGTACCTTGTGACCCATGATTGAACTCGCAATATTCATCCTGCAGCCTTTATCAAACTGTGAAGTTGTGCAGGACATGAAAAATGAAACCGATAAGGGGAAACTAGGAGCGAAATGAAGCAGATGCACAAGTGTAAAGCTGTAACAGGAGCTGAAAGGATGAAAAAAAAGAACTGAGAATGACATGTATGAAACATGGAGAAAAAAGTAGATTGTGACAGGAGAGAACAGCGCTTGCACTCTCTCTGACACACTGACCTAGTGACGCAGCAAAGCTCACAGTCCAGATTACAGAGCCGTGGCTTTTTAGAGCGGAGGGGAGGGGGGATTAACGGAGCCTCGAAACAGAAGAAAACAGGGAGCTTAACTGAATGAGGGAAGTAGGGATTACAGCTCAGTGGATCCTGAAATAATCCCAGCCAACTGACTGGCACAGCCCAGCACACACTGAGTGTGTGCATGTGTGTGTGTTTAAATTTCAACCTTCTTGAGGGTGAAAGCATTTCTGTACAAATTAGGAAATGAAAGGGCATGAAGCGGTGAATGTGGTGCATGAAAAATGTTGGTTAAACTGACCCCTGTTTGCAGATAAATGTGTATGAGGAGCTAGACGCGAACGACGGGAGGTGATGCCGCTAACACAAGGAGAGAGAAAGAGAGCGAGATCGCCCATGGGGCCCCATTGAAACCATGTGCAGCCAATCAGTTACAGTTGGTCCCTCGTCCCTACAAAGACTCTTTGATGTGAGAGGACTTTAAATTCAACCCTGGGCAGGCACGAGGTTATACCGGCTTTGATGGCAGTCAGGAGAAACCTTATTCCATTCCTCACAACAAGACAAAAAAGGCTTGCTTGCCTGAGATTCAAAGATTCAGTGGCAAGCACAGATTCAGTAGGTGGTGGAAAAATGTGAAAAATCAATTACTCTGAACTAAAAGCAGCTACACTGTGCTTTTCCATGTGTTGAGCTATAGTTCCCCATCCTACACGTTCTTATACATTATTCAAAGGGCTCTTTCACAGCCTGTTTCATCTCAGAGAGCCAATTTTTCTGCATGCCTCCTTTCTATACCTCTCTGATATAAATATCCATCCATTTATATATGACTTCTGCCGGCCTCCCCATCTGCTCCCTCATCCTGTTATGCCTCTCCTGGCAACCCTCCAAAGTCTTCTCCAGCTCTAAGCTCTTCTTCTTCTTCCGCGCCTCTTCCCCCTTCACCTCTTACTTTATCAACAAAATGTCTGCCACATAAGAGCCAATGCCGAAGCCCCCCTTCGCCTCCCACTAACTCCCTCTCTCTCTCCCTCTTTTTGTCTCTCTTTCTGCTTCCTCTGCTGTCTAACTGAGCAGCACAGCCGTTACGTAAGAGCTAAGGTCAAAGTGTTGCTGCAGTTGTCAAGGGAAACACAGAACGGGGGGGCTTCGGAGGAGATGCACGCACGACGAAAGACGCGAAAAAAGAAAAACTGTGCCACAAAGAAGAGGATATTTAGCGTGAGTGAAGGATTAAAAATACTGAGGAGTTTGAATTTATTTCACGCTGGCTGATACCGATGACGAGGAAGTGACGAGGAAGTGTATAAATAAAAAAGATAACATACGAAAAACGAGGAAGGGGAAGAGGAAAAGGATCTCTGGAGGAAAAAATAAATGACTCTGGACATCTGTATGTGTGTGTTTGTGCGTGTGTGTCTGTGTATAGAGGAAAGGAAGGACACAAAATAAAAATAACAAAATCTGTTGCTGTAGGTGTTCTGTGCTCAGCTGCTCCACTAACCTAGTTTGAGTAATCTCTGCCTTCATGCTGTTTCATAACAGTGATGCCAGCGCATTGCATCATAAGGCCACCCGCTACGGCAACACACACACACACACACACTCCTCCTGCTCCTCCACCCTCCCAGATCCTCATTAACACTCACAGGCTCATACTTTGCAAATCTTTTATTGTTATTAATCAGTTAAAGACAGAGATTTGCTATAACAACCACACAAAGAATCCGTGAAAACAAACGATTCACAAGAGCAACAGAATAACACATGCATCTGCAACAAAAACTTTAAAAAGTCAAAATACTATCCGATGTTGAGACCTGATAGTGAGATTAAATAAATGAGACGCAAATGCGATAACAGGGTTTCTATTGCATGCCCTTGCATGTGCAGTGCAGAAATATGAACACGAAACAGGAACCAGACTTTTGCAAAGCAAACCTGAGGTTACTGAGTCTAAACTTCGCTCAGTTCCACCGAGAATACACTGAGAGATGGTGAGCAATCACTGGGAAAACAGCCAGGAATATTTTCCCATCTATTCTTCCAAATCCAGATGAACACCACTGAGGAACAAAGCTCATCTGAGTGCACAAGCTGAAATAAATACTTTACAGACCCACAAAGTCTATCAGTCCTTGTCACAATAATCTAAATTCACTTTACCCCTCTGTTCCCCCCCCCCCCCCCCCCCCCTCTTTGAGGAGAAAGGTCGCTCATAAATGTTCAGGAATGGGACGAGAACTGCAAAAGGTGACATAAGCACAGAGGCTGAATAGAAGAGGCATTGTACAATTAGGAAACGTTGAGTCAGTGGAGAAATAGCGCGATTGTATTCATGCTTTAAACCGTGAAACCAATATTTGAGGAGCTGGAGTCACTTACTTTATTCTTCAATGAGCACCCAACTGATTATTAGTTTATCAGCTTGAACATCAAGCTTGTTTCCAGGAGAAATATTCACTTTGAGCCTTTCATTTTTGCATTTCATTGAGGCCACATTTCCATACACCATTAACGCAAATCTGGAAAATATGCAACAAATGGTGTGTGTGTGTAGGGGGGGAGTACTCTCTGGTATACAACAGCCTTTTGATAGCATCATGACGCTTGTTTACATCTTCAGCAAGAGCCTGATTAGACAGGTATTAAATTTACATTAATTTATAGGTCACAACCTGTGCTGTTACAGTAAATTATGTCTTATATGAGGGGAAACAGTGTGTTAAAGCAGAACTGACTGCAGGTTTAATTGCCTTCCTTTTCCCTGCTGGATGGTAATAATATTTATTTCTCACACTATAACTGTGTGCTGTCAGGAGTCGGGGGGGGCAACTAGTGAATCAAACGCCAAGCCACCTTAAACGCGCTCCCGACTGCGCGTCCCCGCGAGAGCTGAGAGAGGAGCTGTCGGCAGTGAGATCATGTGAGAGTCCACGCTTGGAGAAAGTAGGTTAGCAGGGTAGACTGAGAGGAAAGCAGGCGGAGAAGTCACAGAGGCAAAAAGGGGGGGTCCGAGCGCCGCTCTTCCACCGTGGGACTATTCTGTCAAGAAGAAGGAGGAAAAAAAAAACTTGATCCAAATCTATTCACCAGTGCGCGGAGACAGTTACGATGCGAACCAAAGCGACTTCGTACACTCTTTTATTTTCCCCGGACTTTACCGAGCGATAAAAAAGAAGAGTTTCGGATAGCTTTTTTTTTTCTTTCCCCTGCCGTGGTTTGCGAAAGCTGCCTGCAGCTGGGACGAAGTTAATATTTACTGAGTCCGTTGACTCTGGCTCCAGCGCCGTATTCCCCTCTCTCACCACTGTCACTTACAGTAAACCCATGTAGTCCAGTCTTCGTCGTTCTTTCCAGAAATAAGAAAACACCAAAATGAGAGGTAAGTTTACTTCTTTTCTTTTTTTAAATGTCACAATAAATGCGTGAGTTTTTGGGGGATGAACTTGTATTTTGTGGTTATGTACGGGCTGGAACAGCCACATGTGTGCGCACAGAGATTTAGGAGTGCGCCTGTTTTCCTCTCGGTTCGGGTTAATCCCTCATGACTGGATTATAGGCGCACAGAGCTGCACGCCAAACGCTAAAGGACGCAGCGCTGGAGGCATGGCGTTCACTCGTGACAAATGCTAAATGTTATACATGTTTACTTTTCTTTCTTTCTTTTTTCCTATGCATCTGCTTATTATGATAACATCAGACTAAGTCCTAAATGCACACATGCGCATTTGTGCTTTGTAACTTGTACAGTGACAGACCTTGCAAACCTACCTTTTTAAATAAATAAATAAATAAGAAAACTTAGAAGTGTGAGCGCGATCTCACCTGAGACTCCTGCAAATTTTGCCAGGGCGTCCATGTTGGGGTTATGCAATGAGGAGAGGGAGGGGCGTGGAAGGAGGATGTTGTTAACCAAAACTAGAATTATGTAATCGAGATGTTATTTGACCTTATCAGGTGTCTAATCGGCTAAACTAAAGCTTAAATAGGCCACATTTAGCAATAATCACGCAATCGAACATCATAATAATAATAAATTAAGACATAATCTTGAATTTGTAAACTTATAACCATATATTTTGTTAATATTTCCATATATTTGAAAAATAAAAGAGCCCTTCAATTGCGCGTGTTTTCGTGGTTTGTTTTTTTTTGCAGCTGATGTTACAACACGGATCTGAGCGGCAGTTTGTGTAGTTGTGTTATTGTTGTGATGCGGTGGCTGTGGCAGCATGGCCGACTGTGTGAGCGTACAGAGGGAGACGGACCTGGCTGTTCCACTGACCTAGTTATGTCACCCAACGTTATACAGCACTCACAGCGGAAGGAGGGGAAGCGGCTCCGGGAAGCGTCGTGCCGCCCGGACGTGCGGCTTCAAGTGCGGTTACAGGCTCGATGTTCACGGTGTCGCTCCCTGACACAGGCTGAACTTGAACTTGGCCTTGGCCTGGGAAGAGGGCAGCTCCAAGTGATAAAGGGAAGAGGCTTTTATAGTGAAATACTAAAGATGGTTAGATACGATTTCACATGAAATCAAACTAGTTCTCAGATTTGCAAAAAATGCAAATCACTTTCATATGATTTTTTTTTACTCGTTGGAAAGAGGCAGCATATGAGACAACCCCCTCCAATTACAGTGGTTTTAAAGAGGCTGATAGTGTTCTGATGGTTGGATCTGTTTATGTTTGGCAATTTGGGAGTTTTGGCCAGAGCAAGGATTACAATCTATCATGTACAGGAAAGGAGATTACCTGCAAGGAGTTTGGGGGGTTTTTTTGGCAGGGGAAGAAAGATAGTTTTCTCTCTCTCTTGTACTTAAAAGATAGAGAGGTGGGGAGGTAGGGAAGGGGGGCATCTG
Organism: Neolamprologus multifasciatus; assembly: GCF_963576455.1. Lineage (NCBI taxonomy): Eukaryota > Metazoa > Chordata > Actinopteri > Cichliformes > Cichlidae > Neolamprologus > Neolamprologus multifasciatus. The sequence goes on along the minus strand of NC_140456.1, from coordinate 22,504,711 downwards.
GTGGAGGGAGGTTCCCTTTCTGGCAGGATATTCAAATGTAAACAATCCACAGCCCTTTCTTAGTTGGCTGCACTCAAAATGTAGTTTAGTCACACAACCTGTCGTGTCCTCACTGGAAAAGCACATCAGCATTTTTTGCTTTTTTAATCCCATCTTGAATCGTTTTGGTTTCAGAGTGTTGAGTCATTCCAAATGTTTAGGCATGCAGATGGGCTCTGGCCTGTTGTGATGTCTGGACTTCTGACACTTCCTCTCATTTGCTGCACTAGACAGCACTTCTACAAAATGTGTTCCACTTATTTATAACCTAGCAGACAGTGAAAGATCACAAGACTCGTGTCATAAGCTGACAGCCAGTGTAGGAGGTCTGTTCTAATCTCTCCCAAGTGGGGCCTCAACTTGGGCTTCCACTTGCTTGTTTTTGCATCTTTTTAAATAAAGTAAGCTAAATGCACGGGTGGCCAGATTGTATATGTTAATTTAATGCATGCTGCAGTCTCAAGTTCTTGTGTTTTAAGTTGTATTATTCTAAGAGAGCTAATATATATATTATAATCTCTGATATATATATATGTATATATATGTATATATATGTATGTATATGTGTATATATATATATATATATATATATATATATATATATATATATATATATATATATATATATTGTTTAAGACGGTTCCAATGTAATGTAGTTCCAATGCAACAAGGAACAGTCACAGTGGACTGTTGTTATACAGCTCTGTGAAACACTGTAAGCCTACACCCAACCAATTAGAAAGCATGATACAACAAGCACTTCAGTGTTTCCAGTATGTACAGTATAGAGCTCCAGCACAAGCCCTCCACCTTTTGTTGAAGGTATTTTCTGCCAGTCATTATGAGTAGGTAGCAAAGAATTAAAGGCACGCCGCCTTTTATAAAGACTAGGATCAATCTTAGTGTATCACTTGTTATTTTAACCCTTATAATGAACCGAAACAAACAAATTGTCCTCCTTATAATTTCGTTTTTATGATTATATCATCGAGAAGTGGCATGTGTGCGTGTGTTCTTACACGTATGTCTTAGGGAACATGTGGAAGGTAAAAATTTAGCTTTCTCTTTTATTAAGCTACTGACACACTGACATACTGACCATTTGACCCGTAAGGCAGGCGGCTCCTGGGTGAATTACTGACTGTTTGTTCCTCGTTAGATGCAGAGAAGTGAACTGCTGGAAGCTCAAAGCCAGTGATTTTATTTCCTGTTTCTCTCTTTGCCTCTCCATACCCCACCCCTACTGAATTAGCCTCTTTAGAGATAACAAGGTTACACATTTAGCTGCCTGATAAACACTGTGAGGCCAACGTGTTTGCCTGAACCGTTAAAGAGTCTGTTCCCTGTTTATTTTGTGCAAAAGGTATGGGTGCGCCAAAGTCCTAGAGACGAAACACCTGCCGTACTCAAACAATACTCTGCGTTTGCCATTTGCGTCATTTCTCATCATTTGTTACTAAGTTAAAGTGTCACCCAGTAATAAAGCTACAGGATATATGAGCTATGTTAGCGAGAAGAAGAACTACCTTTATCCTTTTGGAGAGCTGGCTGTCTGAAGAGTGCTAAAGGTCACATACTTCAGACTAGTTTTCAGGGTTAAAAGTACATGTTTGGGTTTTTTTGCAGTTTAGTGTGGCCACTGTTGCTGTGTCGCTACCAGCATTTCAAGCAGCTGAATTTTTATCAGGTAGTTAGCTAACAGCAATAATTCTGTAAAGATTAGCCAAATATCTGACATCTGAATATCTCTTAATCACTAAAGGCACAAAAGTCTGCAAAAATTAGGACAAAATGGCTTCTAATACATGCATGGGCTTCATAGTCTTTAATCATGGTTAAAAATAATACTTTTACAGTGTTGGTCCAAAATCTAAATGCGTCAATTTGAGGGGGCATTTTTCACCATCCTATCACTACTGGTGTTTTTACGTCAAACATTAACCAGCCAATCAGAAGAAAGTTAACCAGTAATTAAAATAGCTGCTATTTGAAAACCTATTTTTCCACCGACCGCTTCTTTTGTAAGGCATGCCTCTTAATTTTCTGTATAGATTTTTTTCCCTATCTAATCAGTTTAACTACATGGCTGTTCCTTATTCAGAGCGACTTTAAAACAGGGGAACATAGAGTAGATGCATCTGTTTCTGTCTCTGGTTTTTCTTGGATGTCTGCACAGATTCAGAAAAGAGGCCCATGAAAGTATGTATGTGTGGTTGTAGCAACAGGGGTGGCTGGCTGGGCATCTGTGTTATTCTGGCTCTCAGCACAGGACAGGAATAGAAGCAGAAGCTCAATGTCAAAGACCTGGGAGATGAGTGGGGGCTGAATAACTGACATTCAAGTTCAGAAATGGTATGGTTTGCATGGACAGCAGCCAGGGACAGGAAGAGAGGGCAATCACAGTTCTAGCAAATGTAGTTTATCTTTAATATAAAAGCAAGGTGAAGCCCTAATTAATCCATACAGAAGTAGGAGAAAACTGTGAAGGCCTGTGTTGGATATTAGGTAATGTGCAGTTTGTCTAGGCCTGCTATCGTTGCCTTTCTTGTTAAATTTGGCTGTTATGTAACCAAGCCAGTTTGCTAATGCAGGCCACAAGCCTTCAGGGAAATGTTTTATGGCGAAGTCTGAGCATTGTTCAGCTCCACCTTAAAACTGCTCCGCAGCGCCGGGATCGCGCTCGCCTCCCTCTCCCCCTGCAGTGGGAAAGTGTGTCAGTAGGACAGACCGTCCACATGGGCTGACAGGCTACATCGCCCGAGTGACGTATGACTCAGCCAATACCAAGAAGCTGCTAATGCAGCTCAGCCAGTGGGAGAAAGAGAGTCTGAGCAGGGCGGGTTGTCAGTGTTGCTAGAGTGAGCGTGCTGAATGAGTGTTGTTAGGAATGCTCACAGACAGGAGTTATATAATCGTGAGATGAGGGAGGGGTGGAGGGGAACCTGAGAGAAAGAGGAGAAGAAGGAAGGAAGGGAGGGAGGGAGGGTGATATTTTTCCATTGCATGTCTGCAGCTGCCTTGATCAGTTGGAGTGTTTCAGTCAACAGTTTTAGAGAAGAGACAGCCTACTGTGTCATTAGAAAAAGAAGTGGAAAGTTGTGTTTTCCAGTACCTAAGAGTGCAACAATTCCTTCTCAATCCCTAAGTGCTTTTCCATACGTGATCCTCGCAGCACAAAGGGTGAATTTGTAAATCAATCTAGGATAGTACAGGCCGAAAACCTCTGCTGTAACTATCATATGATATAGAGCTTGTTGTCTTTACCACGACCTAAAGAGAATGAGTCTTTGTGTATGTGTCATATGTGCAAGTGTCATGTGATTTCATATGTGGTTGTGAACTCTGTTCCCTCATGGGGGCCATTTACAGGGTGCAGACAAACACAGTTTATGGCAAGTTCTCATATACACTGTGCTAATTGTGGGACGGTTTGTTTATGGGGTTGTTGACATTAAACAAATAATCGATGCCAGTGCTACATAGTGGAGATCACTCAGTGGACTAATTACAAGATGTGTTTTTGAGTGGTCTGGGTCAACGTCAAAATACGGTAATAATTTCTTACCAATACATCATTGTTTTCAGTTAATCATATGGTGTACCGAGCAGTTTACAACACAAAGAAGTTCAGAGATCAGAAGGCATAAAAGTGGTGCGTTTGCGCGGTCTAATGGCTAAATTTGTGCCTGGTTTAGGGAACAGAGATGTAGGAGTAGCTTTAATTGTATTAAGCTGATTTAATTTGAGAGTGAAACTAAAACTTTTCCAGATTTTGAACAGTTGTAGGGCTGTGTGGGCAACAGATGTCGGACTCCAGTTTCCTAAAAATAAGGAAATTATTTAGGAGAAAGGAAAGCCAGCACAAAACAGCATTTGTTTGCCAAATATGGACTTGTATGAAACTATTTTTGTAAGTCTTACTAAATATTTTTCTTCCTGTTTTTGTGTTGTGTGTTTGGATGTTAAAGCCAAAGTATGACTGGATATGTAGTCTGCAAGCCTAATGTGAAGCACATTTTGAGACACATTAAGGAGCAGTTTTCTGACCTCTCCTCCATGTTTCTTTTCATCAATGCAGCTCAGATCGAGGTCATCCCCTGTAAGATCTGCGGGGACAAGTCCTCAGGAATCCACTATGGAGTCATCACCTGTGAAGGCTGCAAGGTGAGCCGAGAGTAACGCCTTGGTATCAAATCTCACTTTAACCAAGCTGTTTTATCGAACGTTTGCATCTCATTCGCAGTGTCTGTATTTTGTCTTCTTGTGTGTGTTTAGGGTTTCTTCCGTCGCAGCCAGCAGAACAATGCCATGTACTCTTGTTCCCGTCAGAGGAACTGCCTGATTGACCGAACCAACCGTAACCGCTGCCAGCACTGCCGCCTACAGAAATGTCTGGCTTTGGGCATGAGCCGAGATGGTAAAAAAAAAATACACGCAAAAACCATGCACTTCATCCACCTTACTAACTTCCTCAGTCTTTAAACTTTTAACAGTCATCACGACCTATTTGGTTAATCTGAGACTTGCTTAAATAAGGGAAGTAAAGAGATATGTGTGTATTCAGTGACATGTAAGGCGTGTGGGTGTCATCGGTTTCAAAGCTGATGCCAGAGGAATTTGAAGACCTCACCAGTAAAGATCAAGATCAGCTGTTGTAAGAGGGTTGGTCACATATAGGCCTGTTCTGTGGGTTGCAGAAAGAAGACAAATATTATGTGTCTGCTACCCAGGGCTGGGTAATACAGTGCTCATATATAGAAATTGGGGATTCAAAGTGAGGTAAGATATCCTACAATTAGACTGAAGAAGAAATGTTTACACAAGCTCTTGAATTAACCTAAAAAAAATTTTTTGAAAGTGCAATATCCTTTTATCTTTTCAACAGAACTTTATTTAAGCTTTTATATTTGCTATTTTATTATATTCTTATAATGGAATGAATGATGAGTTGAACTCCATTTTCACTGTGCAGCAACATAAAATAATCTTTATCTGTATCTTAGCTTAAACGTGACAGTCAATCACATACTGTACATTTAGCCAAGCAATAAAGCAAGCCGTCACCTGTAAAATGTATTTGTTTGTCTACTATAATGAAAGTATTTCTGTTTTGCAGCGGTGAAGTTCGGCCGTATGTCAAAGAAGCAGCGCGACAGCCTCTACGCTGAGGTTCAGAAGCACCAGAAGTCCCAAGAGTGTGTGGGGTCTGGAAGCGGGGGCTCTGCCACTCTCTCCTTACCCAGGGAAGATGGAGTCTGTGGCAGCGGTGGGGAAGATGGCGAAGAGGGTTTGAGCAGGTCCTACAGCAGCGGTGGCTCCAGCTCCACCCTCAGTGACCTGGATGACATTGCCGCGCTTCCTGACCTGTTTGACCTGCCGTTAACACCCGAGGAGGCCAGCGAATACTGCAGCCTGGAGCTGCTCGGAGGCGGAGGAGCCAGTGCCGGGAACACCTCCAACTCATCGTCTTCTTCTTCCACTTCCTCGTCTTTGTCCAATCAGAATTCCCCACAGCAGACCATACTGGATGGCGCGGACAGTAATGGCATCCAGCTCCTGCACTCTCACACACATTCGCTTCTGGGAAACACACATGCACTGCTGGACCAGCTGCCTGATGACTGCTCAATAACAGACCTTGGTGAGTGCTGAATATAATAAACAACAAAAAAAGTTCTTGTTATTCACCCGTAAACCCGTGTGTACAGGAGTACCTCAAAATGTCAAATAGCGGTGGCTGATGTGTAACAGGACTTTATTTGACAGGATGTAATAAAAGAGAAGAGTGATTTAGAAGTCCGTATTTTCCTAGTGCATGCTTTTCATGCAACGTTAATATGTCTTTCAGCCGTTTGACATTCAGTCACTCTTAATGGTTGGTGAAGCTTATAACTGATTCTGGTTAAGCAAAGCAGAGTCAGTCTGGATCATTATTTCAAGTAAAATATGCAGGCTTTGCTTTGAGAATTGACAGTGAAATGCTAAAAGTATTTCTTTGTCAACAAGCAAAAGGGTTGAGCAATAAGTATAATATACTACATGAAAAAATAGTTAACAGCAAAAAAAATCATATTCAATTCAAGGACAAGGACATGGTTCATCAAAAGGTTGATTCAATAAAAGGAATCTGAGTCATACATGCTAAATCTAAAAGCAAAGAACGTTGGCAAGTGTTATAAAGAACACAAAAAATGATAATAGTCAAACTATGTAGTACATCATCTCTCCAAAAACGGCAACAGATGAAGGGATGGGTGTGTTTCGGGTCTCTGGAGACCTTGAGAGTGAACACATTTCACTTTACAGGTGTTGCAACAACAGACTGTGAGGAATTAAATGGGGTTTTGGGGAAACTTTTAAATCAACCAAAAAAACCACTTGTGAATAATAAATGCAGGCGGTGGCAAAATGACAAACGGCTGAGGAAATGAGCCATTAACACTCCTGTCAGGGTCAGTCAGCAGTAACAGCAGAGTGGTGCAAAGCATCTAGTAATTCAAGGTCACATGGCCATGGTCTGTAGATGTGTAAACAATACCAGTGTTACACTGTAACTCTGCTGAGCTCAATGCTGTCTTTCCAAAGCGCAAAATCGGTGCTACCGCAAATAAACAGCACTGATTGTGTGTGTATATACCTGTTTTGTCTTACAGAGCACATCACTCAGAGTATTGTTAAGTCGCACTTGGAAACGTGTCAGTACAGCGCCGAAGATATGAAGAGATTCAACTATGTACAATATACACCTGAAGAAATGCGTACTTTTCAGAACAAGGTAAATAATCCGCCCTCATGAAGATCATAAGGAAAAGGGAAAAAAAGACCTAAACCAAGAAGACTGATCCTATTAATGAGCATGGGTTATATAGGCAAAGCGTGATGGAGCTTATTCTTCAGTGGCATACACCCCCAGTCCTCATCTAAAACTCACAGTAAGCCACACTGTTGCTTGGCATGTTCTTAACCGTGAACATCCATATTGTGGTTTTATGAGTCAGTCGGAAAATTAGAAAGACACATGTGTCCATAAGCTGTACTGTAATATGCATGTTTTTCTATACTTAACAGAAAAACAAAACTATTTACATCTATATTGATATTTGGGCATCAATGATCGTATTTCTTTTTAATGGGAGGCTAGGCATCAGAATATCCAAAAGAAGACTATCACATTAATATTCTGACATTGATGAACTTTTAGAACTTAAATCTCCTCTTTCTTGCACACTTTGCTTTTCAGTCTGCTGAGTGGATGTGGCAGCAGTGTGCACACCACATTACCAACGCAATCCAATACGTTGTGGAGTTTGCCAAACGTATTGCAGGCTTCATGGATCTGTGTCAGAACGATCAGATCATTTTGCTGAAAGCAGGTTAGTGCACAGTCTATGAAAGCGCAAATACTCTGTTCACTGAGTTTGTTCTTCGTAAGTAAACAAAGGCTGAAACCTGCTAACTGTGATTCCTTCTGCTTTGTTTTTTTTTGTCTCCAACTCTACCTTTGCCTTTTGTTTTAACTACCCGTTCGTATGTTTGAATAAACTATACGCTCCTGATCTGAACACTGTACCGAACACATCAAATTGCACAATCCTGGGGGGAAAAAAACCCAAAACATAAATTTATGTTACCTGAATACCTGCATATATCTGACAATGCATTTCTGTAAATGTTTTGAACTTTTTAAAACACTTTAAAACTGTTCAAAAATGTCTTATATATGCCGTCCTTCAATCTGGGTCAAAATTGCTTACATCTTGTTGTTTGTTTTGTACGTTGGGCTTTTTCTATCCTCCCCTCCTTCTTTCTTCTGTCTCCATCTTTTTTGCTCTATCTGTGGCTGCGTTTTTAGGCTGCCTGGAGGTCCTCCTTATACGTATGTGCCGAGCGTTCAACAGCAGCAACAACACCATTTTCTTCAATGGAAAATTTGCTTCAGCACAGTTCTTCAAAGCACTAGGTGAGTATCAGAGCATTAAAAACAATACAATAAATGTCCGAAATATCACATTTCTTTTTCTTTATGCAAGGTTTATAATCAAACACCTGTTCTAAATGCAATATGCAAATCTACCATTAGTGCATTCAAAACTGCCAGTGATCCCATTGTAAGAAATACAGCCAACACCTCTATACCTGTTACCTAAACCCTACATTGATCAACACAAACCATTATTATAAATGACATAACAGTCATAACTGTCACTGTAAGGCTTTTTCTCTAAGATAGTTATTTCTCTTTTATTCTTATCAGCAGCAATTCGTCACAACGAGAACAGATATTAACGTTAATTAGGGCTAATTGAAACCCTGCAGATGGATTTTCCAATTTTTGCCTCATTTTTGCCTCTGCGGTATCACCGGTGCGCTCTAACAGAAGAAAAATCAACTTTAAAAACAGCAATGAGCTGTTTGATGAACTCATTTAAAGGAATGCTGCTCAGGTCTCATTTTAAAAGACAGATTGGTCAGTGGGGAAGGATTTTCCCTTTTCTCAAACACTTCTAAGAAATCAGATACACAGTAATCTGAGTAAGAAAGCAGCTCATTTAACTGTTATGAAATTTCCAAATCAGGAAGAGAGACAGAGATCTTCAATCTCCATGCATGTCCTGTTTCTCTAAGCAGTGCTATCTTTATGATTATTATTTCTGACAATTAACTTATCAAACACAATGCATGTGTGCAGGCTGTGATGATCTCGTCAGTGCAGTGTTTGACCTGGGGAAAGGACTCTGCCGTCTACAGCTGTCCGACGACGAGATGGCTCTCTTTAGCGCTGCTGTCCTTCTAACGCCGGGTGATTATCTTTCATGCACATCCCCTTGTCACTCATAGACACTTATAAAAGCAAACAAGCTTGGAAAGAGCTACACATTGGACTGCAAAATAATAGTGATAATCAGAAAGCAGGCTTCAGTTACATTTATGTATTAGTTTTGCTTTAGATGTTTATTCTAAATGCAATACTGATTATTAAGCTAACTTGCAATAAAAAACCTTAATTTGGTTTCATGCATCAGCTTCAGCATCACATTTGTGGGTTGCTCGGATGACAAAAGCGTAGAACAGTTTCATGACATAATTGCATAAATGAAGCTTTAATCTACCTTATTTATAGTTTCCTGGGGATATATACAGTATCAGGCTGGGAGAGAAGGTGTAGAAATCCTGACACTTGATGTTTCTATTCGATTGGAATTGTGTCAGCTAGCCCTCACATCTCTATCAAGGCTTTAGTTTAAAATCTCATCTTTAGAACCTACACTGTAGGTGGCTAATATCTAAATGTCATCTCTGTAGATCGACCCTGGCTGACAGAAGGGCAGAAGGTTCAGAAACTCCAGGAGAAAGTCTATCTGGCTCTGCAGCACAGTCTACAAAAGAGTGGCGCATCTGACGAGAAACTGGACAATGTAAGGTTAAGCAAACGTTACCCTTTTTAAACACACACAGTTACGTATTCACATGTTTACCCTTGTATTTTTTTCATCCCCACAGATGCTGTCCAGGCTGCCTGTAATGAAGTCCATCTGTAACCTCCACATTGATAAACTGGAGTTTTTCCGTTTGGTCCACCCAGAGACAGCCTACAGTTTCCCACCACTGTACCGGGAAGTGTTTGGCAGCGAGATATCTCTGCCGGACTCCACCGACAGCTAGACAGGCAGTTAGGCAAAAGACAGAGAGAAAGAGAGAGAAAGTGTATTAAGATGTAGGGAAGCAAAAAAAAAAGAAAGAGAGAGACAGAGAAGGGTAAGGATTTTTAAGATCCACAACCAGCAGTTAAGAGACAATCCAGGACTTTAAATTCTCCGTCTCCCATGATCCCAAAGTAGTCCTCCACTTTCCCAGCAGGCAAAAGCACCTTACACTACAGACCACACATGCTCACGGTCCTCTGCATATTGTAGCATTAACAACACACTTATGGGTGTAGTAGTAATAATAATAATAATAATGATAATAATACCACAGCAGCCCACTAAGCATGTAACAGCTGCAAGCTCTAACACATGTTCAGCATGTGATCCACTGCAGATCACCCAACCATTTATGAATGTACCTCATCAATAAGCACAAAAAATAAAAAATTAAAAAAAAATCAATAAGCACCAGTGCACAAGCGAGAAACAAACAACAGAGAATGTACAACCCTGCCACTTTCGAGACAGAGTTTTACAAATAGCGTTTGTATAAAGTTGCGTGAAGTAACAAGTCTCCCTGTTCTTGCAGCTCTTAGTCGATATTCATGCATCTCAGTATGGTACGTCCGCGTATTCATACAGACAGCATCCTTGTACTGACCATCACTTAGGGACCAAGATCTTGAGTCAAAATTTGTGGGGGTTTTTCTCCATGACTCACAACTTCGGCTGAACTCAAAAAGCTAAGTACCAGTTTCACTCACTTATTTAGACAGTGTTTGGTGCTGCCTTTTTGTAGGCTCTTGTAATGCAATGACAAACCTCAGTCCCACGCACCCCCTTCCTTGTAAATGCCACTTAGTGACAGGACATAATGAAATTATCTTTAATTTATATACACATTTATAAAAGAAATATTTTAAATAAGAATGTAAATAGATAATAGTATATAAGTGTATGGAGAGAGTTAGAATGTGTGAGTTCCGTTTGGCATGAGAGGGAGAGAGAAGAGGATAGCAAGACGTGAGAGGATTTTTTTTTTTTTTTTTAATGGATGGATATGTGAGGAGAACTGATATTTGGACTGGAATTATTTTTTTTTTTTTGCCTGGATGATTTTTCCTCTCCTGACAATACTCTCAGGTTTGCACGGCAACCAACAACCCCAATTGGGCAAAGGCGCGGCCGTCACCCCAAGCGATGGGTTGGACATTTGCTGCAGATGCAACACAGCAGGGGAGGCGGTGTTCTCGAACTTAACGAAACAAACATTGTTTTGAATTTGAACTGTCAGCTTTCGGTTTGCACTGTGGCGTCCTGTCCCTCCGCCCTCCCCTCTGCCTAAAAAGACAAGAGGATAAACAGTAAGGAAACGAGAATGCAAAAAGGCAACTGACGACTTCAGGAACTGCATAACACAAGCGGACAGACCAGGACTGCCCACCTGTTTCTAACCAGCAGTCAGTACACAGCTAAACTGTCTTCACTCACAGTGTTTCAGGTGGTTAAAGGCCGGGATAACGATGGTCCATAATATGTATCATTAACCTTCTTTGCTGGTTGGTGCAACTGTATTATTTTGTACATTTGCTGTTCCTCTCTCCTCCTGTAGTCCCAAACCCGACACTTGTCTTATTACGAAGCACTTATACTTTTCCTCGTTCTCATTGGACACTAGTCTAAGGCCAGACAGAGCTACCAGCTGCCCCCCTGAGTTGGGCTTCAATGCCAGTTAAGACTTCATTTAATCTGTTGAGCTATTTGTATCTTTTGTTAGAAGCCTGTCACACAAAAGTCACCCATAACTGTTTACATTTTTGATGTACATAAATAACACACGTTCTAAAGGTTCTATTTTAGCATAGAGATGGGGATAAATGTCTTACGATGGGCGATGGTTGTCGAGCAGAGTCCGAGGACCTGCTGCCTGCTGCTCAGGGAGCTAGCTGTGATCTCCTGTCCCTTTATTACCGGTGTCGTCTTTTAGCCTTGTACTCCTCACACCTTTGCACCTAAGATGAAACGCATAACCATAATCACTGTGGACGTAAGTTATTTTTGTGAATGTTACTCACAAAGTGTCAAAGCCCTTCCCGTTTGTCCTAATATTGTAACTTTAAATTTAAGATGCATAGGATTACAAAAAATAAATAAAGTAAATAAGTTAGAGTTCAGGATGAATTTTGTTATCGGGGTTTAATGTTTCTTTTGCTGTGATTTTCATTTGTTTGTCTTTTCTCCACATTTTTTTTCTTTACGTGTCTCCACTTTCGTCTTGTAAAGTCAGTGATCTATTTTTTTTTAATTGAAGAAAGAAAACGTCAAACAAAAAAAATGTTTGTCTCCCTTCTCTTTCCCTGTATGACAAAATGTACAAGAGGTATATTACTAGTCCAAGAGTCACACAGCTCGATATACAGTATATTGTTGTCCAATGGGATACATTATATGTGGTTTTAAGAATGTAATAAATTGTTTCTTTTTCTTTTGAAGTGTTTGTGTAATTTATTTGCTTTTGTGTCAATTTATACAGGTCAATGCAAAAAAAATATAGGCAAATGTATAGGCGGTTCTCCACTGTACAGCATTATCAGGTAGGTTTCAGACTGGTCCCAAATTCATGCTTCTGTGACCCCCAACGCCAGACAGTGGGAGTTGTGAAGCGCTGTCTTCACCAGATGGTCTGATCCCCACAGACCCTTGATCACCATATAAGGGAGATAGACTGGGATTACATGAATGTAAAGAAGCAATCCAGACAGCCTAAATCCACAGAAGAGTCATGGTGAGCTCACCAAGATGCAAGAATGTGCTGGTGTAAGGTTAATTTGCGTATATAAAAAAAAAAGTGTAATTTGCCACTTAAAAAAAAATAATTCATGCACTATAATTGATAAATGCATTCTATGGTTACCGTTCGGTGTGGGCTAAAACCAAACGTGAAAAGCCAAGAGCATTATGTACTTGATCTTGTACACTGTACACTCTAAAGTTTCCACATGCCATTAACCATAGATCTACAACAAAAATCGATCTGCAAGAATTAGTTAGTTCAGGAAATCACTTTAGCTGACTGTGACTTTCTTCCTACAAACTCGTTTTGTCCTCAGTAAATTAATTTAATACCTCAAATTAAGTTTTAGAATTTTTTGTAACTTTTTAAAATGCAATTTAATCTTTTATATTTAGCTATAAAATATTATTTGAAAATATAATAGGTGAATCAGTAGTGGAAATCGTGTGGAAAAACGAATGACCAGTTACTTATTAGAATAGAGAAACAACCTTTAGGCTTCAGTACTTGCAGTTTTAATATGGAGTAACGATACCTGAAGGTGGGCAGTTTATTAGTATTTTTATTTATTAGTCTACACGAAGTGCTTTGGTCTACTTTATCCAGCCGGATGGAGCCTCCCACACGAACCTGAAGCCAGGAAACTGTGGTTGCTTAGCAAACTTCTCATCCACGATCCAAAGTTTGGAGAGGTATTGCTCAGTCGCTGTCTGTGCTGTGAACTCAGAGCAACTGCTTTCCATACGTTTCCCCCTTTCTTTGAGGTCCAGGTGGCAACGCTGAAACCTGCAAAGATGTCCGTCGCAGGATTTAAAAAACAGATTTACAAAGCCACTCAGGTAAGCGCGCGACAGTTAAACATTAGCCTTTCGTTTAGTTAGCCATGTAGCATTCGGACTACCTGGTTAAGCAGAACGGAAAACTTTAACAACAAACAATTAAACACCTCCAGCTTGCTGCACATACCACAGGCTATGTTGTTGTTAAACATTTCAGAATATGACAAATGTGTTGCTAACGTAAAGGCTAACATAAAAGTTAATAGTTGACTTTATCTTAGCTAATGCTAATTAGCGAAACATTGACACAGCACTGGTTAACCCAGCTGTTAATCTTTCCATAAAAGTTTTGTTTTCCTCAAGTCTAACGATTTGTATTTATGCACCCACTGTTTTCTGATAAATTACTTTTTCCCCTAAGAAAGTGAGACCTGGGAACAGTATTTGTACCGAGTTTCTACCAAAGTTTTGTACTACTTGGCTTGTGCTCTTGTTAAATTGACGTTAAAAGAGCAGCAGACAATCGGAGGTTTCTTTTCCTTCTCCCAAACAGAGACCTCGTACGTTGGGTGGAGTTTCTTGATATCCTTTAGGTTGTTTTTACGTTTCGTTTTTCGGTGTTTTGTTGTTTTCCATTGCAGGGCAGTTAGCCAGTCTTGTTCAAAACTAAGGTTTCTTATCTGTTTCTTGGTGTATCGCAACAACCCCGAGACAGATGAGCTGTCCTGTTAAGATGATAACAGTTAAAAGTAAACTAATTTTAAGTGTTTAAATTTTCATATGTTTCCCAGCTGTGTAAAATGATCTGTCATTATTTCTTAGATATTCTGTTCATCAGTCATCTGGTGTAATGTTCTTTTTTTTTTTTTTTTTTTTTCTTACATCTTCAATAAGGAAGTATAAAATTCTAAGCTTAAGAGTTCAGTGCTGTGTTTTAAACATTAGCTTTTCTCATTGCTGAGCATCTCCTATGTCACATAACAAGCATGTAAAAACTGAAGCAGCACACGTTAACATAGACAGCTGAGGGATTTGAAAGCTTAGATTCAGATGATTACACAAATTTAAGTCTGTGCATTCTTGTTACATCATGAATTTATTGTACTGGGTTTGTCTCCAGCTTTCACTTATCCATTAACAGTAATGCTTGTTATCAGAGAAATATAAATAGCTGCCCTTTGATGTAAATGCAAAACCTGCCCATGACCTGCGTTGTCCGTGTACCATCTTTGCTAACATCATGTCAAGTGATTGCTCTTACATCGGTGGGTGTGTCTGTCTTCCATTGTAAGTAATGGAATCCTAGTAATGTGGATACTGCCCAAGCCAGCTTCAAACTCATAAGTAATAACACAGATCTAGTTGTTATGTTAGTACTGTAACAACGGATAGGTGAATCCACAGAAACCAGTTCTTGCTAAACTAGCTGCACAAGTGGTTTGCTAACTATACAGAACAGTGACCAGTTCCTGTCATAGAAAAATCAAGAATTATTTAATATGCTATGGCTGCAAACACACAAGATTTATACTGAGTATTTTTTATCTGAGTTGTACATACCTGGCCCAGCACAGCTAAGCATCTTGTCATTCAGGTTTAAAAAGAAAAAAATGGGGTGGAGATTATTAGTTGTGTAAGGTAATTGCCTAACAGACTTACGTCATATGGCCTAGATATTAATTACATATAGATTCTACATTTACATTTTAAAGTTAAATCTTAAATAAAATGTGCGATTTTTCAAATTACTGTTTTTAGTACTTTGCCCACACAAAAACCCCCACAATTTTTATTTCCTATAGCCACTGTTGCAGGAAACAACTAAATAAACAAGCCCTTCAGCATGTTTTACAGTTTATAAGTGAAGTGCCAAATCCCTGTGCAATATCACATAAATGCTGAATTGTTCATAATTGTATCAAAAAATCAGTGCACCTTTAATTACTCAGATTATTAAGATTTCCTTTATGTTTGACAGACTAATCTCTCCTCAGCATGTGGCCACCAGTGTTGCACAAATTTCTGCCATTCTTCAGAGGCCATTTTTAATTTGCTTCTTATTAGAAGGACTTTGTGTTGCTTTACCCTTTATCTTATTAAAATATCCCAAACAAATACCCCAGACATGCAGGCCCAGGTCAGAGTTTTTTGTTTTTACCAATAATATGGAGCTGCCATGCCAGAGGAACAGAGGAAGACCACAGAGGAGATTCATGGAGCTAGTGGTGGAAGAGATCCTCAGTGTTGGTGTGAAAAACGAGAATGTTAGGGATAGGATGAGACGGAGGGAGATGATCTGCTGCAGTGACCCCGAAAGGGAGGAAGTGTGTAGGGTTTTGGCATTGTGCTTTGAATCTTTTGGCTACAGTATTCCCTTTTTGCCAGTTTTTGGAGACTGCCAGTCATTTTGTCAGACTGTGTTTTGTTTCTGTACATCCATAAGGCTCATGGTGTCATATGGATCATCCAACATATTTTTGCAGAAAATATGTCAGCTCAAATGGGGCCTTCTGGGCCCCATTTGACATTATAATTCATTATAATTAGCCCATTTTGAACTTAGAAATGATTTTGACCAAAGACATTTCTTGGACTAAGCTGAATTAAACCTGCCACTGTCTCATGTGGTGCTCAATAGAAGATGGCTAAGCTAACATTGCAAGGTCAGATCTGCACCTAATTGCTTGTTTGAGGTCATTGCTGGAGGTTCGGTGAGTTATTAAAGCCAAATGTTCACTCACTTTTTTCCCGCCTGCAATGGGAATGTGTGTTTGTCTGTGTTCAATAAAGCACAGAAAAATAGTTGTATTTTTAACTCAAGCCTTTGATTAGTTTCAGATCAGATTTGTTATAAGGGCAGAAAACCACAGAGCTGCAATGAGTTTTCACTTCCCACTGTGCATAACAACTTCTCATCTGGTACAAAGAGATTCTTTGATTTCAGTTTCTAAATAGGGAAACATCCAGGGCTAATCTATTTCCCATGAACCCTTTGGTGATAGGTGCTTAGGGCGAATTTCAGAGTCATTGAAGGTTAGAAAAAAACATTGCCAGGCCTGTGTACAATAAACTGGAGAGATTGATCGATCCATCTGTTCATAGAGTTTTATGTGTAGTGTGTTGCTGACAGCTGCACTGGACTGAACTGAAATAAGAGCGCACACACACAATGAGCCTCTGTTTAGCTTGCCAGGAGACCTAGTGGAAGAAAGACGAAGCCTGCATCTGTGATTATTAAAATTATCCATGGATGTGGCTGTAGTGTAGGAAACTCTGCTAAAAGTCTGTGCTGGCCTGACGGAAAAAAGGAAAACTTCTAGTATAATTCCTTATGGAATTATGGTTCTAAGTAAAGAGGAAAGAACTCAGTCCCTCACACAGAGCTGAGGAGGTTGCTTCCCCCATGGAAAATGGACAAGTATTGGAACTTGGGAGTTAATTAAAACAAAATCTTGAAAGATAAACAACAAAATTTTAAAAGCAACAAAAGCGAAGGCGTTGCAGAGGGTTGTGAAAACTGCCCAACGCATCGCCGGAGCACCACTTCCTGCCATAAAGGACATCTACAGGAAGCGGTGTCTGAAAAGGGCTGGGAAAATCCTCAAAGACCCCAGTCACCCATCACATGGACTCTTCACCCTCCTGCCCTCTGGGAGGCGCTACAGGAGCCTCCGGACTAAGACCACCAGGTACTGGAACAGCTTCTTCCCCACAGCTGTCAGACTCCTGAACTCTGCCTCCTGACATCTGACCCACGTTAACACATGGACTGGACATACACACACCCTCAACCACCTACACACACAATGGACAACTGTACCCTCATACACACAATAATAACATGGACTGAGCCACCACTCACAACCACTAGCACTTTATATAGCCTCTGTAGAAATTATCCACATATTTCACTTATCTTAACTGCACTACTGTATAATTCTGTGTAAATAATCATTCTGTATATACGATAATTTTTAATCCTACAACTGTTTATAAACTGCATAGTTCACATTTCTGTATAACTGTATATCTCAGATTTCTGTATAGTTTTTCATATTTGTTCATAGCCTGTACATAACTTGTACTCACTACAGCCTGTACATACTTATAGTTATAGCATATTCATAACATACTTCATATCGTGTACATTATAACATACCATAATAGACCCATTTCTGTAATATACTCACATATCTATATTATTGCTAATATATATTCTAATATATCTATATCATGGCTAAAGCACTTCTGGATGGATGCAAACTGCATTTCGTTGCCTTGTACCTGTGACATGTGCAATGTCAATAAAGTTGAATTCTATTCTATTCTATTCTAAAAACACAGGTGTCCTTGGATCTGGAAGTGGATAGAGTTGTATGCAAAGGGTTAGGCATTTTGTGTTGGCGCAGACAACCAGCATTTTAGATTCTCTGGAGATTATTTAGAGAAGCCAGAATTTGTCAAGCTCGAATGTTTACAACTTTTGTAGAAAAAGTGGCTTACAGTTTTCAGAAACATTCACAGGGATATCAATAGAAATTTTATATGAAATATTTTTCTTTTTCAGTCTTCGTAATCCTCCGTGAAGGCCAGTAAGAATGTTAATTTCAGTCAGTTGCATTTTTTTGTTTGCTCTGGGTTCACAGTTGATGAGTGAGAAGGTTGGAGGTGCAGAGGGAACCAAACTGGATGAAGACTTCAAGGACCTTGAAAGGGTATTTAATGCATTCCACATAATACTTACAGCTCATGTGTTTAAGTTGCATTAGCTTGTTGAAATGATTTCCTCCAGCTTCCTTTGATTTACATAAGTGGCCCTAATGGCATTCAACTTGCATTTAATTTTTTTCATTTCTTGTGTGCCACCAGAAAGCTGATATTACTAGCAAAGCAGTAGTGGAAGTCCTCAATAAAACATCAGAGTACATCCAGCCTAATCCAGCAACGAGAGCTAAGCTTAGCATGCTCTCCACAGTTTCCAAAATCCGTGGGCAGGTCAACAGTCCAGGCTACCCCCAGGCTGAGGGCCTGCTGGGGGAGTGTATGACTAAATATGGACATGAAATCGGCGAGAGTAGCAACTTTGGTAAGAAGAGCAGTTAATAGCAGGAAAAGATATAAGGTAGAAGAGGCATGTTATACTTGATAGCATATGCTTTAAATTAGGAAAAGACACAAGAATGTGGACAGTATGATAGGGGAGTTGTGTGCATTTGTGAGGGGGTTGCCGGCAGACATGGTTAATTTGGGGGCTTTGTTGTGTTTGATTGTTGCTAATTACATGACTCATATTATCTTAGGCATGCTCATGCTAATTGCGTGTGCATTTTCCACAGGTGGGGCTCTTATAGATGCAGGAGAGTCAATGAAGAGGTTGGCTGAGGTCAAGGATGCGCTGGATATTGATGTGAAGCAGAACTTTATTGACCCACTGCAGGGAATCGCTGAAAAGGACATCAAAGACATTCAGGTAGACTCAAAAGATTCTGCGCATACAGGCCTAGGCATTCACTAATGAGCTCTGCAGTCTGCATGTGATTTACAATGTTATAAAAACGTATTCAGAATCCAAGCTGACATTGAATTACACTAATGAGAAAGAACATTTGTCAAAGCAGTTATGAACAAGTGAAAATCTTTTGATGTTTGTATGATAGTATATATTCTGTGAAATTTCATCCTCCTAATTGTAACACTAATCTCCCACCCCCACTTTGCAGTTCCACCTGAAGAAGTTGGAGGGCCGCCGTCTAGACTATGACTATAAAAAGAAACGTCAAGGTAAAATCCAAGATGAAGAGATCAGGCAGGCCCTGGAAAAGTTCGACGAGTCCAAAGAACTGGCTGAGCGCTCAATGCACAACCTCCTGGAGACAGATGTGAGTATTAAGTAGTACAATGTGGCTTTTAGAACTGCAGCGCCAAGTTCCTTCAACAGATAGTTGTAAGAAAACCTGACATTGTTTAATGCAGTGGTTCCCAAACTTTTTTTGCTGGGCCCCCCTTGTTTTACAAGAAAAATGTTCGCGCCCCCCCTCGCGCGCACACGCACGAACACATCCTCCAACCACACACGCCCATATTTTGCTCCATTGCGGTTTATTTCACACCTCAAACATTTAGTAAACAATTAAGCAAATACAAGTAATCTGCAATAAATGACAGGTAGTAAGAAAATAAACTACTAAGTCTTTTACGCTACGTCCACACCTACACAGGTATTTTTGAAAACGCAGCTGTTTCGTCCACACGTAAACGGCGTTTCGAATCACTGAGAACAGAGATTTTTTAAAACTCCTTTTTTGCGTTTACGTGTGGACGAGGAATACAGAGTTCGTCACGCAATGTCAAAGGTATGTGCCTTTTTTCACCTCACGCTGTGTGCACGTTATTGTTTACATGAGATGAATTGCAGAATGGCAGACAGAGACGAAATACTGTTAATCTGACTATCTGCAGGTTTTACACGCTTACATACCCACGCAGTTACTGTCCCTCCATTTAGAAAGGCAGAGGCGTCATGGTGTAATTATTTTACATGTAGTTGTTTTTTTTTTTCCTGTGTAATAATATTCATCATTGCTATCAATACATTTTTCAAAAAATCCCTCTGCAAAATGGGTTCAAAAACATAAACAACTGTTGGATGCTGTTTGTCCGTGATTTGAACCGGGGAACAAATTGTGGCAGGATGAGCCTGATGTTATTTGTATCCCACTGTAACTTTACTGTACAAAGAGCTAACATCTCCAAAATGTCAGGAGTAGTTAGTCATTACAACAAGTGTTTGTGAACTACAAATCAAGAATGTGGGATACTGTTTGTCCGTGATTTAAACAGCCCAGCGCTGCTCCCAACGAAGGGAAAACCAATCCTGCAGGGAGACCTACCTCGGCACTTGTGCAGGTGAAACCAAAGGGAAGATATGCTTCACCATAGAATGAAGTTGGTTTGGAAACATATTCAGCTATGCTTCATCTCCTGCTTTGCGTTCGTGTGGGCGCCCGTGCTAGCAGTGTCCAAGCGTTGTTTTTTTGTTTTTTTTCCCTTTTCATGCCGCGCCCCCCCTGCAATGGCTCTGCGCCCCCCCTAGGGGGCGGGCCCCACACTTTGGGAACGTCTGGTTTAATGAGTCTGATGTAACAAAAGCATTGATGTGATTAATGCCACATTTGTGGCTCTGTGTAAGACCAAAATGATTAACCTGTAGGAAGACTGTATAAACTTAGATTATATATCTGCAGGAGTGCCAGTGAGACACTCTTTGTTATTCTACAGCACTATCAGCATCATGCATAATGAACAATACTGTTATAGAGACTGAATGTATTGTGACAAGAGATCCCCAGTGAGTTTAAAAGCAGCAGTAGCTTTTAATTTTGACCAATTGTTAACCTATTTTAGTGTCAACAAACATGATTATTTAGTCTATAGTCGTCTTTAATCATTTTAGCAAGAATAATGATTTAGGGCAGATTTTGTGGCTGTCAAGCTATCTGTGTACCAGTACTTGCAGATCTAAGTCTAGGAGGAAATGTATCATAATGCAATGGTATGCTGATGGATTACTTGTTAAAGTCTGTAATGGTGCATTAATACAGTAGCACTAAACTGAGAAAAGAGTGGCAAGTTACATAAGAAACTACGTAGCGAACATGAGAACCATGTGAAATTACATTGCCCAACTGTTTCACTGTTACGTGTTTTGGAAATACATGTAGTTGGCAGCTCACAGGTTCTCCAACATCAAAACACACACGTATTTAAGGACAGTACGTATCAGCTGACTTGCCTTGTTTTTTCCAATGTGCTGTGCAGTTACGTGAAACCCGTCAAACCTGTTTGGTGTGGTATTTGCTGTTTTTCGTGCCATCAGTGGACAATTCAAAGCTTTTTTCACGAGGATTAACAAATGACAAGAATACAAGTCACACTTAAAACACTCACCATGTTTTCATTTCTTTTTTCTGTTTTTTAAATACTCCTCATGTTTCTGCCTTTGTAGGTGGAGCAGGTGAGTCAGCTGTCGTCTTTTGTGGAGTCTCTGCTGCAGTATCACAGACAGGCCACACAGATCATGGAGGAGCTTTCTGACAAACTGAGAGAAAGGTCAGCACCAGACTATTTTTGGAAAGTGGCATGCCTTTTGTATGTTGAGGCTTCGTCCTCTGGCTTATGACAGGATGATTCAGCCGTATCTTTTGTCCATCTGATTACATCCAATGAATACCAAGCTGCAAAATATGTTTTGTTTTTTTTGTTTTTCTGTTAGAGAAACAAAATATCAGCTTAGTTTAGAACTTTAGATCATTTTGTTTTCTTTTAATAAAATGTGTCTAGTTTTTGTGATTGGATTAAAGCCCAAAATAAGATCGGCTAACTCTTTGTTAGCATGGTTGTATTTGTATTGGCACATCCTCTACTTGTGAGCTCAAAGAGGTAATGGTTTGTGATTCTGATTGTTTGCAGGGTAAATGATGCTCAGTCTCGCCCAAGACAAGAGTACACACCCAAACCCAAACCAGCCTTTGATTTTGGAGAAGTAGAACACTCAAACGGAGGATACTCTTCATCCGCTTCAAGCCCTCCAGCTTACTCTTCTGGTACACTTCTTTCTTTCTGTTTTTTCCCTCTTCATATTGTGTGCGTGTGTGTGCGTGCATCTCATTCATATGGCTGATGTGTCTTTCCTTCTGCAACATTAAGCAAACACAGCACAGTATCAAGGGCCATCCTTCCAAAGACCGTCCATCAAGAACAGACGGCGTGAGTGGACAGAGGAAGAAAATGTGTCACTTGCACTGAACTTAAAACTACTACTACTACTCAGCCTGTTGCACATCTTTGTAGCAGAAAAGTTTATGCATTAGTGTGAAGTGTCTCACTAGCTTTGCTACACTGTGATTGGTGGGTCAATTAATAACCAAGGCTGCAGATACATTCATTCATTGGCAAACAAAAACACATCTTAAATAACTATTGATTATGGTATTATGTATGAAGTTGTATGTATCTGACAGCTTAGTGCACAGATGACTGAATCTTCTGAATCTCAAGAAAAAAAAACAATCGTGATATACCCAAATATTTAATTTGCAGTTTAAAGTCTGAATCAATTCTCAGACAAAAGAGAAGAAAATAATGGGGAAAATATGTAGCCTGATTTGTACTCCTGCATTGATTTCTTGAGGTTCAGAAGGATTCTCCTTAAGCACACTGGTGACTAACTTAAAAGTCTTTATGTTTCCTGTTTTTATGACTTGGACTTCATGGCTACAGAGTGGACTGGAAAATATTGGTGTTAAATTCCCTATAATGAAAACCTTTCAAAGGAGAATATACTAACCTCGTTGAAGGGAAATTGTTTCCATGGAATAACTGTATTTGTTTTTTGTTTTGTTTTTCTCCCTTTCTCCATCTCTGTGCCTCTGTCTCTTTCTTCAGCTGAGCCTTGCTGTAAGGCCATGTATGACTTTGAGCCAGAGAATGATGGAGAGCTGGGCTTCCAGGAGGGTGACATCATTAAATTGGTCTCTCAAATCGATGAGAACTGGTATGAAGGAAGCCTCCATGGAAAATCAGGATACTTCCCCACCAACTATGTTGAAGTGATGGTCCCTCTGCCACACTGAAAACAGCAGGGGTTAAGATTATGAAAAGTGGAGGATAAAGGATTACCAGATCTCTTGATAACAAAGATTATATAAAGAGTAAATATCAAGACGATGACCAATATTTTTTTGTATCTCAAGGTTAAAGAGTACACACAGATTTGTAAAAACATCAAGGGCAGAGGAATGTTCGATGAGCCAAATTATATTGTAATATTTGGGTGCTTCTGTCATATCCTGAGTTTCATAGCCATTCTCTATGCACCTGTGCACTTTTTACACTACACCTCTATCACCAGGACGGAATAAGAAATGCTGAGAGAGAATGGTGTTTGGGGAAGAAATGGTCTACAAACTCTTAAGTGCAACTACTTTATTTTTCTTATCCTGTTTTTATACTCAGAATATTACGTTTCGTTCTATGCATTGTTCTTATTGGTACTACACACATGCATGCGTTCCTCTAATCACTATTCATACACTCCCATTTTTAATCTCTGTACCTTAAGGCCTTAGTACTGTGTGTCAACATGGAGGACTGGCTTCCCTTTATCAATGTTTAGTCTCTGCCGCCCTCTAGTGGTCACAGAGTTTCTTCTTAGCTCCTTATTCAGCAACACTATCATGTGATGTTTGTTGGATGTTTCTTACCAAGTCTATTTTGGGTAGTTTGTCCTAAGTTTTAGTTTGCAGATGTTGAAACAGCGTGAGTGAGTCAATAGATGTCGTTTTTCTAAACATTGGTAGTTTTAGCATTAACAAAAAGAATTGCAGTTAAACTCTAAAAATTACAATTTAAAATTATTTATGTAACGCAGGTTATCAAGTTATCGGTGAATTCATTTACTTACAACCTAGATCATACTGCCCTCATTTTATTCAACATGGATGCCAAAGAAATTTTTTTTTTAATTTTCCAAAATGCAAAGGGCTGTTCGTGTGCACAATTGTGTTGATATTTCAGAGGATTACATGCAGCATCCCACCGTTCATGTTGTGCAACGTTACACCAAAGCCAAAACCATGTTCTTTTAGTTCCTGTTTTCTCAGGCTCTATTGATACTGCTGGCAGTGTCACTCATAATGTTGTGTGGGATTTTTTTTTTTTTTTTTTTTTTTTTTTAATTCAGCTGTTTGTTTCATGAACTTTCTGTCACTGGTGCATTTTCCACGTCAGTGCTCGGGTGAGCTTGGCCTTATTATTCTAACCTCCAATTTGATGCGTGGAATTTAATCTGATGTGTGTTTGGTGTTTTTTGTACCTGCCTCAGTTTTTAGGCCGAAACTGCATCAGACCTGATGGGGGTTACTATCTTCCAGTGACTGTGTACTGAATTTACAAATAATAAGGAAGGACCTTTGCACAATGGCTGGTTTCAGTTCCAATTAAGCCTATTACAAGCAAACTATGAACTGTCATGGTCTGTGCTGTTCACTAGAATGCCAACTTTCTC
Source organism: Neolamprologus multifasciatus (assembly GCF_963576455.1). Taxonomy (NCBI): domain Eukaryota; kingdom Metazoa; phylum Chordata; class Actinopteri; order Cichliformes; family Cichlidae; genus Neolamprologus; species Neolamprologus multifasciatus. The sequence goes on along the minus strand of NC_140456.1, from coordinate 22,480,387 downwards.
CTCTTGTCATGATCCCCTTGTTAGGCCGCCCCCTGCCCCACTCATCTCTCCCATCTCCATTTAAACTGAGAGTGGAACAGACAGGTCTTTTCAGCAGGCAAGGGCACACAGCACTGGATTATGCCCTCCCCCACTATGCGTTATTCACCACCTGCCCCTGTGCCCCTACCCCCTTTCTCATTATCTACCCCATCCCAAGCCCACGGTGCCTCTGAGGCTCAGTCTCCCAGTCCATAATACCATCATTGCTATCACAGTAGATACCTCTTAATGTTTTGCTTGCATCTGTGCTCTGTTATTAGTGGTATGCATTGCACCGGGGGGTTGGCATAGCAGACTAATAACTGTGGTTCAGGTGTGGGTTTACATGCCTCATTACACATAATCAAAAGCCCCCTTCCCAAGTTTAGGAGAGGAGGAGGGTCAGGGACTCAGGGGCTCAGGTTGAGCTGTTCAGTAGCTTGTAATAATATTCATGAAGAACAAAGGGCTAACATCAGCTTTTGTCAGCTGCTGCACTTACTGTGGAAACAAACCTTTTATTTCTTTTTTCCCCCATCATGCATGCTTTTGAATTTTCTGTGAAAGTAGTCTAACTTTTTGTATGTTTTTTTTTTTCATTCTAGCTTTTGCCATATACAATGCCTCATTTTTTGTAACTGTGACACAATAGGGAGAAATGTTGAGACTAAAAGTGGGATTATCCTGGATTATGTTTAGGATGTATGAATTACCTCTATGCTAAATGTAATCTTGTGTATTGTATAATTAATGCAGTGTATGAATGAATGCTGTCCATTTGCTTCTTTAAATAAATGTTAAGTAATTTGTCCCGTGTGTCTGTGTAAAACTAAACTGCTACAGTTTTTGTTTTGATTTTTTTTTTTCCGTTGATTATCACACAATACATATTTTGACGTTTCGAGAAATGCTCTTTTTTTTCTTGCTCAGTAAACATCTCAATACTTGAGACTTCATCCCCCAGTCATCCTATTTTTAATCTCTATAACCACCCGTCTGCATGACCCCCAGACACAGCAGGCTGCATCAGCCAGCTGTTGGATTATTGCCACGGCACTATCTCATCGGGGAAGGCGTGTCAGTCCCCGAATTACTCAGCGCCCCTTTGTCCTCGTTCGGTGGCCAGCCAGCGACACTCATGGCGGCTGCTCCCGTCAGGCAGCGCTCCGGACCAGGGGGGCAGCGGGCACAGCTCCCGCCCTGTTACTACGAAGGGTACCTGGAGAAGCGAGGACCGAAAGAAAAGGTAGGCTCACCCAGTGCACATTAATTGCCGTATTTTGGTTTCGGCGCGTCCTGTAGATGCTGGAAGTCGGGGTCGGTGGTTGTGTATGTGTGTGTATGGACCGCACACCGGCTGAGCCACCATTCCCAGAGAGCTGTCAACTTCCTTATTGTGCGAGAATGGGTGAGGCGAAACTGCACTGCTGCTGCTGGCGGGGATTTATTTAGTTCACACAGCGGTGAAGCATATTGGAGGCAAAGCATGCAACGATGTAGCATCTAATCACAGCGTCTGAATGACAGAAATCACGACTGCTGTCAAACATTACATGTTATTTCGGTTGCCACATTAATCGAACAGGGCTGTATTTTGTTGATAACGGGGCATCTGATTGTCACAAACGGTACCCCAGCCAAGTGTTTCCACTCAGAATCCATTAGCTGACTCACAGACACTCAATCTTTTGAATTATTGATCCGCCAGTCTGATCTCTGAAATACATATCCTAGATTTCAAATAAAGTTACACAGAGAAATTGGCAGTTCTGACCAAGGATACTTTCACGTATTAGCTTTATTTATAGGGAAGACGATAAAGAAGACACTCCCCAGGTGTCCTACCCCTCTCTGATTAGGCTCCTTTTTAATGCAATGTGGACATGTAATGTGAGCATGGCTCAGGTGCAGGGTGTCGCAGTGATCCATGGCCACAGAGTGACAGCAGCTGAGGCTCACTCACTACAGCCATCTCCAGGGACAGGAAATGTGGGGGTGATAAAAAGAAAATATCCATTACACTGACAGGGAAGACAGCACTGGCCCTTTTTGGTTTAACATTTTTAGTTCAGGTCTGTGTGTCCATCTGTATGTGACAGGCATCCAGGCGGCTGTGGACGTGCCTGTGTGGGAATTCTTTGTATTTCTTCAACAACGCCAAGGACACTCATGTAAGTTCCAGATTATATAGCATCTTGTGTGTCTTTTTTCATATAATAGTGTGCTGGCACTAAAATATAATTATGTGTGCAACAGTATGTGGAGAAGCTGGACCTCAGCGGCTTTGTGTCCCTAAAGGATGACTGCAGCCGGGACAGAAACCTAGAGGCAGCTAGGCTCATCCTCCAAATGAAGGATGGAGAGACCAAACTCACAGTAAGCCACTTGGCTCACACACTCAGACGCAAAGATGCTAAAATTAACAAATCTTTGCTGAGACAGGAAATGCTGCTGCTGTCTTTTCCAGGCACCAAACTTGGAATCACGGGAGCTGTGGAAAGGATTCCTCTACTCTGTTATAGATGTAGGTGTTAATCTTTTACACAGCTGCTGTCCCTGCGTCCCTGTACCAGCCTGCCTCTCACATGTTTTTCCTGTCCAATTACAGCTGAATGTACCATCCTATCTCACACTGCTGCCGGGGCAGCTACAAATGCTACAGGAGGTGGTGGACAAAGAAAGAGCCAGGCGGAGAAGTCGCAATCCTGCACGAGCTCCTCCTTCGCCTCTCTCCGTTCCTTTAGTAGGAGAGATCCCACCGTGAGCGCTCCTCTGTGCTACATAGAGAAGATACACTGCAGCTAAAGTGGCTTTGGCATATCACCACATTACCTGTAATACTGTGTGTTTCATCTGCAGATGTTTTCGGCCCGTGTCCCGCACGGAGGCTGAAGTCCTTTTAGAGAGACACCCAGACTGTGGCAACATGTTGCTTCGTCCAGGCAGAGACGGATGCTCGTTGGCCGTTACTACTCGACAGGATCTCAACGGGTAAACACATTCTGAATATCTGAATACCGCAGTTACAAAATCACAAACACCAAAGGTTATCTAGAATATCATTACATGCTGTCTTTTTCTTTTTTGTGGCTCCAGGTCAGTTTTCAGACATTACAGAGTCACACAGAGGGACCAAGGTGGTTATGTCATTGATGTTGAAAATCCTGTAAGTGCAAAAGTGTCATCAGTTACAGTTTTACAACATTTCATAAGAGGAATGTAAAACATGTTAGTATAACTGACCTACTTTCAGATTCATGAGTATTAGGAAAAGGAGAAGAGGTTTAATGTTTCTAGTGTACACCACAGTGGATCAGGAATGGTGTGATTAATGTAAACACAAGGAAAAGGAAGGATTTTAACAATTAATGCATCAGCCATTTAGAAACTACAGCATTTTCACAGGCTCAAGAGTAATTACACATTGTGGACATGGGTGCCTTTTTTCATTTAGGAGATACAAGACTTCTACCACAAGTAAAAGTGGTAACAAAACAGTGATTTTAAATCTTATTTTGGTGTTAAGTCAGCACATTTTTAAAATGTTTATCAGATTTGACTGCTGATTCTTTTATATCTCAGTGACCATCAAAGTTAGGTCAGATGACACATGTAAATAACTGCCACAAGTGTCATCGCTATGGCTTTCAAATGGCGAAACCTGCTTCTAAAAATACTTTTATTCTCCAGCTCAGCAACACTAAAAGATGTTAAAGACTATAACAGACAAGTAAAGTGGATGATTGTGGAATTAACTGATTAAAAACCCCTTCACAACATCTAGCCAGTCAAGAGCACTCGAGGAGGCACTGTAAGTGTATCATTGTCAAAGCCTGCAATCAAGAGACGCCTTCACGAATGTGCAGACGGTTTATGGCAAGACACAAAAACCACCGTTTACGTTTAAGAACAATAAGATCAGATTAGACTTTGCTTGGAAACAGAAAGAAATATATTATTGTGGAATAAGATTACTTGCTAAAATTAAACCAAGATGAACTTTTATCTCAAGAACGGGAAGAGTGGGCAGAAGGAAAATAACAGCACACGATCCAAAGTAGATCACATCGGCTGTATAATACACCAGAATTAGCATTATAGCATGTGCATGCATGGCTGCCAGTGGAACAAAGTCCACCAGTGTTTACTGATGATATGACTGCTCATAGAAGTAAGTAGGTGAACTTTGAAATAGATGTATACATTTTGAGTAAAAAAGGTACAGTTTGAAAAGGTTATAGCAAAAGTAACCCAGGAGCTTGATAAGCCAGAGAAGTGAAATGAAAGTGGTTGAGTGAGTCTCGGGATCTCCATTCAAATGAGCATGCTTTTCACCTGTGCAAGGAAAGAAAATTCCAGAAATCCACTAACAAGCAGCAACCAAAAGCAGCTGCACATAAGGGCCTGGCAGAGCATCACAGAGAAGGAACCACATTGTTTGGTGATATCCATGAGTTCCAGACAACAGAGAATCCTTGTATGCAAAGGATTGCATTCAAGCACTGAAAATAATCCCTCTGAAAACAATGTTTAAGCCTTTTATATAAAAAAAATGGATGTAATTTCTATATGGGCAATGCTATTTATTTTTGTTAAATCTCTTGAATCAAAGTTAAGAGTCAAAGAGTTTATTTGCATCATTTCAAATCGATCGTGGTGGTGCACAGAGCCAAAATTTAGCTCATAGACCTTACTGTTATAGGTTCAGAGTTTTAACATTACGTCATGGCTGTGTTTTTATTGAAGAAATGTTTGTTGTTGTTTGTTTATTTTTGCAAACATCAAACCGCTTAAATCCAACTAATCAGACTGAGGCATGAGATTATCAAAAACACGGATCTCAATTCACCTCTTTTATTGTGAATCAGTCCCATCACAGCTACTTAACCATGATGCTCTATGTTGGATAATTAAAAAAAAAAAGAGTTTGTATGCAAGATGTCAGATACAAACTTGATGTTTCAGATCTCTTCAGAGCTGTTATTTTCTCTGTACTGACAGCTGGTCAAAATCAAATATAGCTCTGTCCTCACATTAATCTTTTAAAGCTTTTTGAGATTTCAAGTTTTGAGGATTTTTGTGGATATTTGGCACACAGAAGGCCTTAAAAAGACTATTTGAAAATAGAACTGTAAGACATAAATTATAAATTTGAGTAGAGAGATTGAATAAAGCAGGAGAATCAGGGCTATACTTCATATTAACAATTATATGTCCTCATTTGTGCTTCTTGTATGTGGAGTCTCCAAGGCTCAATCTTTGGACCGGTTTTTGTTTGTTTATATGCAGTACCCCTCGGTCTTCTGCTTAACAGCTACTTTGCTATGCTGATGATACACCGCTATACTTTTCTGTTAGGCCCAACAACCTCAGGGCCCTCTCCTACCTCAGCAAATGCTTCACTGCCATTAATAATTGCATGTATTTACATTTTCTCCATCTCAACACTGGTAAAACTGAGGCTCTGGTGTTCAGCCCTGACAACTTCTCTTGGCCCCCATCTCCACCAATATCAGATCTTCTAAAAACCTTGGTATTATTTTTGACCTGCAACTGAAATTTGAAATACACCTCTAAGGGAATCCAGACTTGATTCTTTCATTTAAAAAACGCTGCAAAAATCGGTCGCTGTCATTTCACAATTTACAACTTTAAGATTGCTATTAAAAAGTCACTGGCCCTGATGAGGCACCTCTATTTTTGCTGCTCTTCACTGGCTTCCAGTGATGTTCAGAATCCACTTTAAAATTCTACTGTTAACATATAAAGCTCTACATGCCAGGCTCTGCTTATTTAGCAGAGATGCCGAGACCTTACAGCAGCTGTCAGCCTGTCAGTTTAGCTGAACAGGTTCTTTTAACTGTTCCATGTTTTTACTTTTAAGCCTGAGGTGATATTGAGGTGCTTTTGAAGTTGGAGTGCCCAAACTTTAGAACAACTTCCCTCAGCCTATCAGGTCGGGTGAAACTGCTGAAAACAAATTTTTTATAGATTAGCTTTCCCTTCATCTTTCTCCCATTATTTTTTAGCCGTAGTTTAGATCTAATGAGTATATGGAGGCGAGTATGTCAATAACATATGATTGACTATTTGTCTGTATGCTAGATCATGTATACTTATTTTTAATGTAAAGCTGTTATCCAAACTATGAAACACACTGTAGCTGTGTTTTAAGTTAATGTTATTGTTTTTATTGTTATTATTATTATTATAACACAGAGGTATCTTCTTACAGATCCCCTGTGCCACTCTTCATGAGGTCATTGATGCACTAGTAGAGAAAACAGCAGGAACTCTTCAGCCTTTCCTACTCGAGGAGCCTTATGAGGAGAATATAAGTGAGGCATTACTAAACATTTCTCACCCACCTTTTTAAACAAATTCTTAATACTAATTTTGTTAAGTTCATGTCATCAGCATATGTTTCTGCCAATGATGAGAACGGAGAGAGGATCCTCCACACTGCCCCCTCAAGCCCCCTGCCTAAGGCCCCTGCCCTTCCTCCAAAACAAGGTTTGTGCTGGTCATATAAACCATGTTCAATGAGAGGCAGAGAGCATATCATGATCACTGCTCTCATTCTGGTGCAGATCGTTGGTCCTCCAGCAGTCCCCTGTCCAGGTCCCCCGCCCCAGACCGTCGCATTCTGACCTCACCAGTCCCGGCCTCACCCAGCAACCCGATGAGACGACTGATCCTCTCCCCTTCACCTCTCACACAGAGTGAGTACAAGATGTGCTGATTTCATTTGCGGCAGTTTATCTGCAGTCCTTTAATCCCAAATTGTTTATCCCTGGTTGTCCACAGCGCTCAATGAGGAGCTCAAAATGAAGCTGGAGAAGAGACGAGCGAGTCAGGAATGACTTTAACTCATTGGGAGGGACTCCCTGTCACAGCATACTCAATCTTCGGTGCCAAACCTACTCTCACTGCAGCTACGTGCTCATCCTGTGCCTTCAATGTGGAAGACAAGGGACTACAGAAACACTACTTTCTCTTAGGGAACCTTAAAACTGTGTTTGTTTGTTTTAGTATTTATGTTGTTAGATTTGACATGAGTTAACTGACTCTGGCTAGCTCCCTAAGAGCAAGACCGACTGGTTATCACCAATTACATTCATGCAATCTCTCAAAATGCTGCCCGCCCTGGTTGGCTAATGACCCACTTGCGCGTTGTCCAGTTGCATAATATTGTTTACAAGCTGCCTCCGAGCAAAAATACAGTCCACAAGAACTATGAATCACTCACAGAAGGACTGACACATATCGGACCTCCAGTTGAGCCTCATGTTTTCCTGTTTGAGCCAAAAAACAAACAAATAAATGAAAAAATACTGGGTGCTAAACTGCTGCTACAACACTGGAAACCACTTAAAAAAAACAACATGTAGACTGCCATGATCAACTCCAAAGCAACAAACTCTGACATGAGACAAATCCAGGCATGCTCAGCTACTTGAGTCTCCTCATTCACATCACTACATGTAGCATGACTGGAATAATAACAATACAACTTAGCTGCACACTCTCTGCCTGCCTGCTCCGAGTCCTACATCTGACTGATAAGCAACCATTAACACTGCTGTTGATACAATGTAGCTCATTTACAGCTCAACTTTAACTGTGTTGTGCGTGTTTCCTTATTCTCTTCTCTTGTGTACGTGCTATTGTATGGTGCTATGATTGACCAGACCTGCCTGGAAACCACAGACTGTAACTAGATGATTTCTGTTCCTCTGTAAGAAAAAGGGAAAAAGAAAAAAAAAATCAGTCTACTGTAGTCATAAGTGAGGGCGCCCTCTTGTGGTACGTCTGTCCCATGACCCTGAGCACAATCACTTACAATAGGTCAACCCCTTTACTTTGCAGAGAAAACCTGAAACTTTTGTTATAGGTTTTTTTTTTCAGCTGCACTACAGTTAACTGATTATAGGTCTGAAGGTGCTCAAACAACGACAAGTAACTCTACGTGTAAAAAACGTTTACAGGTCAGTGTCAAATGACTCTTAAATGTCTTGCAGTGAACAGTTTCTTGTATGTTGGTACATGATTGTCTCGTCTACTTTATTATTATCAAAGGTAGTTGGATATCTGAAGAATTAAATGTGTTTTTGCATGGATCCGTTGTGAGTTAAGACCTCTTGTTATCGAGATAACAATGGAATTTATCAATACTATAAGTTGATGATTAGAAAGACTATTATTGCCCTGTTTTTCCTTTAAAAATATTTTAGGTTAAAAGTTAAGGCATTAACATGGGGATTATTGCGATTTTAGTCCTTCCACAATCTCGACAACTATCAGAAATAAATGTTAATATGTAATCGACAGTTTCTACACATTTAAACGGTTAGAAATGTCTTGCTAGAAATACGGCTAGACATTTGGTTTCAATTGGAAGCAAGGAGAATATTTTTTTTGTTTGAGGTTTGAGGTTTTGCTAAGTTTGAAGAAAAATCATTCTATTTACCTTGTCAAACATGCTTCTTTGTTTAATAACAAAGTGGCTAACCCTCTATCTCCCCTCTCTCTACAACCTCTCTCTTTATTTGTGGCGTCTCAATAAAATGTAACTATAAGATCATAACAAATATGCATCAGTTCTCTGCGCTTTTCATATTTCTGTGCATGTGCAGGATTATTATAGTGCCAGAATATTGCACATGCAGGGAGATGATGGTGGCATTAATGTAAATACATCGTTTCCATCGTGGAGGGCAGATAACAACACGCCGCCCTGCTATGTTGCATTGCTTCATCACTCCTGTTTGGACACGCTGCCAGGTGTTTTTACGGTTTACCTGATCCGCCCAGCTGGAGTCAGCTGTGCCCTCTACCGACAGTAGTAGTACTATAACGAACATTTAATCAGACCAGAGGTCAGCGCCTTCCGCCACACTCTGAAGGGGTGTGGGGGACTAGTAAAAAAAAAAAACCCTGCGCGGCTGTCCGGAGTAGGAGCCCCGGCCATTCAGATCCTTTCACCGACCGCGGGATATTACCGCTGAGAGAGGCTGTGGACAGAAACGAATCACCGCTCTGTCTTTAGAAACACTCCCTGGAGGCTGACGGGCTGCTGAGCCGTTGCTTGAGCGCCTTTTCTTTTTAATTTTTTTTGCGGTCGCTGATTTTTAGACGCGAGCTTGCAGATAATAAACCTCAGTGAAGCTGCTGGCTACGGCCAACGTCTGACACCTCTGGGGTACGTTAGACGTTAGTCTCAGTTGTTCACACTTTTAGTGAGTGTTTGTTAAAGGTATGTGGGAGTTTTTGATTTTGCCTTGTTTGTTTGTTTTTGTTTTTTAAACTATCAAACTGTCCGTGAAGCGGTGGTGAAATATGTCGTAAACAGGTGCTGGGACTATTTTTTTTCTTAGAGGAAACCTTGGGGTGTGTCCGTGCGCAGGTAAGAGATTAACTTGTGATTCGAGTGTTTGCTCACTCTTAGCTAACCTGCAACAGCTACTTTATTAACAGCTTCAGGGGGAATTTCACGTTAAAGCTTCACTACACGGGGTAACGTACTTTATTACTATTATTATAACTAATTTAGCTAAGTAGCGTACTGTTAAATTCTCATTTATTTTATGGATTTTTGTTTCCACATTGATTTTCACACACTTATCGGGTTTGTTCTACTGTTCACATTCAGTTGAACGTAAACATGAGAGGCACTGTGCTGTGAGTGTGTGCGCCTGCATGTGGGTGTAGAGTGAAGCTGGGATTGGCCCTCAAGGCTAAATAATCTTATCGGGGTGCATTCTCTGACATGTTGTGGCTCATCAGGTAACACACACACCATTACTTCAAATTTGGTTACTGTGAGAGTAATGAAAACAGATGCTCCTTTTGTAACAACGACCTAATTAAAGGTTACCCTCAGTGTCCTGCTCTGTGCAGTGAAACCACTCTTGCATCTAACTTCCTTGCAGCCAACTTTGTGCAAGAGCTCGTCTCTAATCGAGCCCAGAATTTGGCACTCTGTGTGAATCTTTCATTGTTTCGGTGCTTGGTGCTGCAGGAGAGCTGAGGTTGACATCCCTGCACCCTGCTGAATGCTTTTCATGGCCCTGCATTAACATCACTATGGCACTGACAGAATTACTGCGGTGCTGACTTTAGCTCACTCTGTCCTTTCTGGCGATTCCTTTACTTTTACTTTTCTTTCTTTTTTCCCCCTTTTTTTGGCTAAGTTTCTTACACTTTGTTTTGATGCACTTTAATGTTTACCCCTGTCAGCTATTGTCCTGGTGTTTTGCTGTACATCCATTAAGGTTCTATACTTTTCCTTCTTTACTCATGAACAGTTTTTAATATCTTGTACACCCTTGTATTTTTCAGCCCCCATCGCCTTTGTGTCTTTGGTCCGTGCCATCCATCTCCCCATGGACAGCCTGCAGAGCGGGGCCAGCAAAGGGGCTGCTACCCTTCAAACACCACAGACCACGTCACGTCATAGATGCCACCCTGCCGCCTTTACCGCTCTATGACTGACTGTTGAGGAAACAATAAAGACAAAAATCCTCTGAGCTTGAGCAAAAGGAGCCATGAATCTGCTGCTGTCCCTCACTGTCTTCTGCCTGCTGCCTCTGGCCTTGATGGCCAAGGAAAACTTACCACTGAACTGCATCCCCCGCAGATCTGTGCCTTATCACAGTAAGTGCTGCTCTTTTGTCTTGTGTAACTTGTAACTTGACTTACAGTGCGTCAGCTTGTGTTAGCTCATAATTTGGATTGACTCAAAAGGAAATGGGATTTAATCACTGGTGGTTGCCGAGTTAATCATTTGTCTGCTGTCTCTTTTTTTTCCTTTAGGGGACAATGCTTGTTTCTTTAGTGAGAATGATGTCTATAACTACTCCACCATGCTGTTGATAGAAGATAAAGGCGTGCTCATGCTTGGTGCTAGGGAAAAAGTGTACGCACTTGACCTCTATAACATCTCCCAGAAACGTGCTTCAGTAAGAACACCGTTTTTTTGTTTGTTTGTTTTTCTTTAACAGGCAGCACCCACTTTATTCCTTTTAAAACAATCTCTTTCACCAATCCAGGGCAAGTGCCCAACATAGCCGATAAGACCATTTCCTATACCCATAAACATAAACTATTCTACACTCTTTTTATACTGCCGACACTTTACCCACTTTAAGTCACTTACAGTTATTTATTCACCTATTCAGACACTTTAATTTTAAAACTGTGTAATTTTGAAACTGTGTACATACTGTATATTCTGTGTGTTTATTAGTTATTATTTATTATGTCCTTACATTCAACATCATGCTGCTCTGTTGTATCTTAATTGCCCCTTGGGGATAAATAAAGTCTTTCTGATTCTGATTCTGATAGAACTGTTTCAACATCTATCAAAGAAAAGAAAGCTTAAAATGTTCGCCCATCGCTTGAGCCACTGATGTTATTGGCCCTTTTCATGTGGTTCTGTAAGAAATTCACAGACTCTATCTACCATGAACGCTGAGTAAAAATCAGCTCACAGATCCATTGAAATACATGCTGGTTGTCAAAAGGCAACAAGACAGAACTTATTCCTCACAGCTTTGTTGCAGAGTAGGAGGGAGTAGGGGCGAGCTGGAATTGATCCATCTGTGATCTGGAAATGGTGCTTCCTGAGAGCCTAACTTCAGGAAAACAAAAGACACGGGTTCATTTGTTTAATTCCTCAACAACAGTGTGAACTGATCTAACTCTTCTAATGTGCACAGTCCAATTCTTGATGTATATTTTTTTGTGTGTGATGTGATCATTTAGACACAACCATTTACCAACCACCAGCTTAACAGGAAGCCTCATAACCACAGACTTTTGACACATTTTTCAAAGATGGAAAAAAAACCTGTTTAAAACTTTGTCCTTAAATTACTCTTCCTTCACATGAATTTATCCTGTTTCCACCTCAGATTGCACCTTATTAATGATCAGCTACAGTCAAAAAATGGCAAATATCATGGCGTATTTGACCGTTGATTCTTAACACAGTGTAAACAAAGCTAGCAGACATAGTAAAGCAGATCATCTCATTTGAGCTGCAACACTTCCTCTTCAGCAACAATTTTAGCCACATCTTCACAGTTTAACCATCTTAACAGCCGCTGTGCTTCCTTTAAAAAAAATGTAAACGTTGATAGTATTGTTCTGTATAGCAGAAACCTGTTAGCCCTGAGAAACATGTTCTCCTACCACACAGAGTAGTGTGACCAGTAATGAAAGCAATGTCAGAGTTGTGGACTTGTCTTAACGTTTGTCATCAATCAGTTATTATGACAGGCCCAAACTTTACCCTATTCAACAAAACTTCTATTAATTTTTTTGAAGTGTGACCAAAATTATGTTTTTTATTTTTTAGGTTGCATGGGAAGCAACTCCAACAAAAAAGACAGAATGTAAAAACAAAGGAAAAAATGCAGAGGTTGGTTAATTGTAGTTTTGTACAGGTCAATTTACATTAAGCAGAGGCAGTCACTGGTTCTTGAATTCCTTTTACAGACGGAGTGCTTGAACTATATCAGGATCCTGCATGAGGTGGGAGATGACAGAATGTATGTGTGTGGAACCAATGCTTTTGATCCCGAGTGCAAATACGTGGTGAGATAAATTCCCTAACTGATTGAATAGATGGTTTTTGTGGCTTTTCATCAGCTTCCCAATAAGTGCAGAATAATTCCAAAGATAAAACGGTGTTTGCCGGTGTAGTCCTTTTCAGGTGATGCATTGACTTTTGAAAAGAAGGTGGACGATGGCAAAGGGAAGTGTCCATTTGATCCTTTCCAGAGATACGCTTCAATCATGGCAGGTAGTTAGAAATTTGCCAACTACACTAAGAAACGTGTTGAAAAGATTAGCAGAGCAAACATATTTTCTTTTGCTCTCTGGTCTCGTTAGGTGATGATCTTTACTCAGCCACATCAATGAACTTCCTCGGCTCTGAACCCGCCCTAATGCGCTCGTCTGGTAACATACGGACTGAGTTTAAAAGCTCCTGGCTTAATGGTAAGATATAAAAAAATTTTTTTAACCTATTAGTTGGGTCAAAGTTAAAGTTTTCTTTTCTTCTTGTGCCAGAGCCCACCTTTGTTTCCATGGCTCAGATGCCAGAGGGCAAAGAAAGTGAAAGCGGAGATGACGACAAAGTTTACCTGTTCTTTAGTGAGACCGCTGTGGAGTGCGACTGCTACAACAAACTGGTGGTGTCCCGCGTGGCCCGCGTCTGCAAGGTGATAAAAGGTTTTACATTGCATGCGCTTCCAATGACAATGGCACATAAATGGCACTTACTCCATTTGTGTTCCTGCAGCCCTTTCCGTTGTTTCGTTGCTATGTGTATTTTTCCTCCTGTTATGCATTTCTGTGTTCACAGGGGGATCTTGGCGGTCTAAGGACTTTGCAGAAAAAGTGGACAACCTTCTTGAAAGCTAGAATAGACTGTCCGGTGCTGGAGTCCCAGCTGCCGTACATTATCCGGGACGCATACCGCTGGTGTGACCCCGAGATGGATTGGAAGAGCTGTATTTTTTACACCGTCTTCACAGCACAGTCGTAAGTTTGGATATGTTTGTGTAAGAAGGAAAAGGCTAACTTCCTCTTTTATGTCTTTAGGACACCAGTTGGCTAAGATCTCCTGCATGTTTGGTCTGTGTGTGCTTATTTAAGGGACACATCAGACTTGTCTGCAGTGTGTGCGTACCGCGTGTCAGACATAAGCCGAGTGTTTGCAGAGGGGAAGTACAAGACCCCAGTCCCCGTAGAAACCTCCTTTGTTAAGTGGGTGATGTATAGCGGAGAAGTGCCCGTCCCTCGGCCTGGAGCTGTAAGTCTTCCCAAAATTTTCTTGTGCATTTTTTTTTTAAAAAGAAAACCCTAGCAGGAAGCTGATTCCTTTTTGCACCCCGCTCTCTTTCCTTTTTGTTGATACTTTGCTAGTGTATAAATAATGAAGCTCGTAAAGCGGGAATACATGCAACTTTGGATCTACCAGACCGAACCCTTCAGTTTGTCAAGGACAAGCCCCTCATGGACCAGGTTATCCAGCCAATAGGAGATAAACCTCTACTGGTGCGCAGAGGAGCTACATTCACACAAATCATAGTAAACCAAATGAAAGCTGCAGATGGCAACAAGTACCCCGTGATGTTTATAGGCACAGGTTTGCATCAGTACATCATTCTGTCACTTCCTGTTTATTGTCCATTTTGCTGTTTTTGATGACTTAACAGTGGTAAGCATACTGGACTTTATGCATGTAAATATGTTTTCTTGTTTTTATACAAAAGACAAAGGCACTGTGCTGAAAGCTGTGAACTACGACAGAGAGATGTTCATCATAGAGGAAGTACAAATCTTCCACCCCCCTCAGCCAATCAAGATTCTTAAATTCTCAAATATCACGGTAATTTGAGATAACCATTCATTTAAAAAAGTTTATATCACAACTGATGCCTCAGTAGTGATATAGTTTCAGGAAGTCCAGTACATTTTTATTTTTTTTATCCTTCAGCAAGACTGGATTCATCAAGAATGTGAAAAAACACATATTTAAGTTATTTATAAAGAGTCTTCTCAGAAAGAATAAACAGGTTCAATATGTTTGGTGTCAATGTACATCAGCATCATCGGTGCTCTGTGTTTCTGTCATAGATCCAAGGTGTACACGGTCAGCTCTATGCAGGCTCAGACACTGGAGTAGCCCAGATACCACTGGCCACCTGTGAGAGGTCCTCATCCTGTATGGACTGTGTTCTAGCCAGAGACCCATACTGTGGCTGGAACAGTGCTCTGGGGAAATGTGTTTTCATTTCTAAATCACACCAGTAGGCATCACTCTAAAGATAAGAACCAAGTGATATTGATGTTGTATATTCAAACTAATTTTCCATTTACTTGCTCTTTTTTTTGTAGTGAAATAATTCAAAGTGTGAAAGTTGGAGATGCTTCCCTTTGTCCTGATGCTGGTGAGTTTATTCATGAAACAGAATCTTCTGGAGTTTGCACGTTTCTGCATGTGATCTGTTGCAGTTGTCAAACTGAAAATGGATATATGGGTGTCTCTTGAAATTTCAGACCCTATCAAGCCTGTGAATTTGTCCGTCCGGGAAGGTAAGGACCTGAAGCTCAGCTGTCTACCCCTTTCCAGCTTCGGAAAAATCATGTGGCAGAAGAACAATATCGATCTGACGCCTTCAGCTGCACTTCAGCTACAAGACGGACTTCTGATCCAGAATGTTTCATTAAGCGATGCCGGTCATTACCGCTGCTTGTCTGTGGAGCACTCCAGAGCTAAAAAGCACAGCATAACTGTAATTGAGCATCTGGTCACAATTGAGCTATCAGACTCAGGTGATAGGACACTGGATACCCAAGCTCAGACTGATTGTGCATCAGTTACAGGACTGCAGGTTGCATGTGCTCTTTTGGGGCTTGCTTTTATTGCCCTTTTGGCCTGGAACTTTTACAAAGGCCATCTGTGTCTGCCTTGGAGTTGCTTTAAGAGTAAAAGTGAAGAGCAACCTCAGGAGAGCCAGAACCAGGAGGCTTTACACTCTGGTGTGAGCTACCAAGCTGCACCCAGAGAGGAAAAGTCCGTGGTCATCAGCAGCAACAGTAACAACAACCAACACTGAGAGTCACAAAGCTGAAGCGCATGACATTAACAAAGATAGACTTTAGAGTCAAATCAATGCGGGGGACACCGAAACTGTTTCATTTCTGCCCTGAACTAATGAGAATATGGGTTCAGCGGTAATATTTGCATAGAAACTTGGATGTAAATTTCAAATGCTTGTTTTGATAAATAAAACTGATAAAACTAAGTTATTTTTGGTACAAATATGATGTACTTGAGTTCCTGCCTTTTTGTTTTATATGCAGGTTTGTGCTTAAATTCCTACTAATTGTTAAAGTACCACAGATTGGAATATGTTGCAATGACTTTTGTTAAACAGGGAATGTACAGTAATTGAAATCGAGCCACTTATTCTGTAACCACTAGCTACCAAGACTTTGTTTTATTGTAATTAAACCATTTTTATATGTTCTTTAAGTTGTTTCAGCGAGTTTAAAATGCTTACTGTTTTATCTCTATTGTGAAGTTAGTATGAAACCCATTAACCAGTGGCCAAAAGTAAAAAGGAGAATGAAAAAAAATCTTTAATGTGTAACTTTTTGACTAAATTACAGTTTTGCTTTCTTAGACATCAGTACAGTGATATGAAGCTTTAATACTGCTTTTCTAAGAGAGCAGCTAAAACAAAAACAACAAAGCACCTTTACTGTACAGCATGTGTAAAACCCAGTCACTGGCAGCTTTGGTCCGTACTGATCTGTGGCATTTATCTCCTGTAGCGATACCTCTTGAAGTGGAACCAAAGCTGGAAGATCCCATTGGCGAACTGACAGCGAAAGCCGTGTCGGTGCGAGTACTCCCACTCCCTGTTTACGATCTTAAAAGCAATGTCCTCATACGGCGGGCCCGCGTGGAACCTTAAAATCCCAAAGTCCTTGTTGTCGGGACTGGGCTCGAGGAAGTACTGAGGCGTGGATCGCTTGTCGATCAAATCTGGATAGAAGATGTTGAACTTGTAACCTTGGACTATCTTAGGGGGAGGGTTGTCGAAGTCGTAATGTGTCTGGTTGTACTTGTTCCACTCAAAGCCTGTGTGGACCCTGTTGAAGAAGCGTGGTTTCCTGGGGCGGTATTTGTCTGCCCACAGGTACATTTTCCCAGTGACCGGAAACTCAACGCTGAACTGGGCCTCATCGTTGCCCATGCCTTCCTTGGCCCGTCGCACAAAGGCGTCCTCTGCACTTTCGCTGGCATCACCTGACAGACAGAAAGTGGTAAAACAGTGAGGCTACAGTTCCCAATATGCATGGTTATACATTTCTGCAGGGAGGATGCTTTGCTGTCATCTCATACCTGTGACTTGGAGCTGTCTGCGTGCTAACTGCAGCCGGTGTGCATCTTCCTCTGGGGTGATTGTGTGGGTGTCCAGCGGCAGCTCAGACTGCATGAGCAACGTGGGGCTGTAGCGACCCGAGTCATACTCCGCTTGGCTCTGCTGGATCAGGTCCTCCTCCGTCAGAACAGCCTCCACAACCTCATCCTTTTCCTCTCCATCCTTCTTGTCACCCTTTTCGCCGCCTTCCTCATCTTGGCTTCCTGCTGCAGATGTGGACGGACCCTCCTCTGGCTCAGTTTCAGTGTTTCTCTTTTTCTCTCTACTTTGCCCTCCTCTCTCACTGGAATAAGGAAATGTTGGTTTAGATTTTACAATGCACCTCTTGCAATAGTGCAAAGAGGAATTTGCAACTCAGGTCTGTACATTTTAACTTACTCATCTTCCTCACTCCTAGGCTCCTCTTTGATGATGGGAAACAAAGGTTCACTCTCTACTCCCTGTTCCTGTTTCAGTTTGAACAACTTCTGACGCAACACCTCCTGGTGTCGTTCTCTCAGCCTACAGCATAAAAAGTTAGATTTAGTTTTCAACAATCAGACTTAAGATTACAAATCTCTTCTATAAGAGTGCCCTGGCCAAAAAAGACAGCAGTGTGATATTAAGTTGCATAAAGATGGGACTCAACTTTATTAAGCCAGCCAAAAACAGTGGGCATTGACACATCACTGTCATACCTTGCTCTGGCCATGTAGACTTTGACCTGCTGCAACAGACTCTCCCAATAACCGATATCAAGATTGGATCCTCCAGCCCGAATCTTTGCCTCAATGTTTTGGTGCAGTGCTTGCAGCTGACTGTATGTCTTTCCTTTGAACACAGACTGAACATCTGTGCTCACAGCTGTATTGATGCCCTCACGACGATCACCTGAGAAATAAACGGATAAATTAATACAGTGGAACCTTTGTAATGTCTGCTTGTATTTTAAGAAGTATCGCATTTGGGTAAAAATATTACCAATAACTCAAAATTAGAGGAATAAGTGTATATATATATATATATATATGTGTGTGTCAGCTGTATGCATGCATGCATACATATACTGTGTGTACATAACATTTTAAACCTTAAAACTTACATATTTTTTAAACTTGTATAATTTTTTTAATTTTCTATTTTATCCTTTGTTTTTTTATTTTATATTTTTTGTGCATTTTTATGTTCTTTAACTAATCACTTCTGCCACTTTCATCGCTTTTCGCCTTCTAAGGCACACTTTCACCTGAAGGTTGACTTGCTGCTGGCCTCTTTGTGAAAAATCTATCCAACGACATCGGTTTCTGTCTACTTTTCAAAATGGATCTGAAGTGGGAGAGGCAGACGTCACCAAAATGCTCAATAGCCCGAGCGGTAAAGTTCTTTTCAGGGTGATTTTTTTCGACAAATCGGCCACCCTCTGAAAAGTGCAGAGAATGCACTTGATATCGGCCGATGGTATGACGGCCTCCTCCTCCTCCTTGCTGAATTGTTGCTGTACTGATGAGTGCTGCATCGTCTCCAACTCTTGCAGCTCTGTCGTTGACAGCTCCTCTTGATGTTCATGCACAAGGCCGTTTATATCCTCCTCGTCAACCTCCAGTCCCAGGGTGGTGCCAAGATTTACGATCTCCTCAACCTCGACATCAGATTGAGGTTCCCCCTCCTCCCCCTCAAAGCCTTCAAAATCTCGAGGGGCAACAGCGTCAGGCCACAGCTTCCTCCAGGCAGAATTCAGCGTTCGACGGCTCACCTCCCGCCATGCCAAAGAAATCAACTTGAGGCATGCAACGATGTCGAAATGACTTTTCCAAAACTCCCTGAGGGTGAGCTGCGTACTCTGTTATGTCGGAACACCGTTTGAACATGTGTTTTGTGTACAGTTTCTTAAAATTAGAGATCACTTGCTGGTCCATGGACTGGAGGAGAGGGGTCGTGTTGGGAGGGAGGAAGAGAACCTTGATGAACGAGAACTCCAGGATGTCGTCCTCGAGGCCAGAGGGGTGGGCGGGGGCGTTATCGATGATCAGCAGGCACTTCATGGGGAGATCATCCTCCTCAAGGAACTTCTTGACAGCAGGGCCAAAGACCAAGTTGACCCATTCGACAAAGAACTGTCAGGTCACCCAGGCCTTGGGGTTGGACCTCCACATAACCTCGAGCCTCTCCTTTAAAATTTTGTGTTTCTTGAAGGCACACGGATTTTCTGAGTGGTACACTGGGAGTGGCTTGACCTTACAGTCCCCACTGGCATTAGCACACAGGGCTTGTGGCCTGGCATCTTTATTTCCTCCGCGATGATATACGTACGCGGCTGCATTTTTTTCCAGAAGAGGCCGGTCTCGTCACAGTTGAATACCTGCTGGGGGATGTGGCCTTCTTGATTTATAAGTTCCTCCAATTTTTTAACAAATTCTTCGGCAGCCTTGTGATCGGAACTTGCTGCTACGCCGTGATGCACAACGGAGTGGATGCCAGTCCTCTTCTTGAACCGATCAAACCACCCATGCGATGCACTGAACTCTGGGGAGGTTGGGGGTGCCTCCTGCGAGGACCTTGATGCGGTGTGCTGCTCATTGGAAGCTGCCTTACTTACTAAATCATTATAAATTGAAGACGCCTTCTCGCAAATGATCGTCTCTGTGAGGGTATCGCCAGTCTTTCCCTTGTCTTTAATCCAAACAAGGAGAAGACTTTCCATCTCGTCGTGTATGGGGGTCCTCCTTTTGGACATGATGGTGGTGCCCATTGAAGGTTTACCTGCTTTGATGACTTCTTTTTAGAATTGTTCCTATGGTCGAAGGATTTTGGCCATACTCGCGTGCAATAGCACTAAGTTTCACACCTCGCTCATATTTATCAATAATTTCTCTCTTTGTTTTCATCGAGAGCATTTTACGCTTCCTCTTTTCACTCGCATCACTTGCAGGCCTCATTTTGGATGAACGACAGGCTATAGGCTAATTGCTGCGTCGTTCAAGTGGAACAGTGAAGCGCAAGTACGGAAGCCAAGGGGTTGTCACATAATTCAGAAGGCGTCGTGGGGTTTGTAGGCTCAGCCAATCAGAGCTAGCGGATTTTGTTACGCGGGCGTTTTGACGTAACACAGACAAAAATATTGCCGTTCAGTGCCTTCGTAACTTGAATTTTTTGTGAAACAGGGTATTCGCAAGTCGGGGTTCCACTTTAATTACAGTAATTTAAAAAAAAAAAAGAGAATCATATCAGGAGAAAAGCCATTAGAGAGGGACAATGTGAAGGGTGTCCTACCAGGCCCTTTTCCAGAGGCCTCCAGTTTTCTCAGTTTGCTGATCTCATCCTCAGTGATGGTGGTCATGTCTCTCCAGAAGTCCACGTTCTTGCCCTGTTCCAACTCCATGTACACCTACCAGAACATTGCGCATGCAGTAATCTTTTAATTATGCTGCACTTTAAGATCAGTACATGTTAACATGCATCTTTTGACATGTTTACAGTAAATATGTATAAATATAGATTTACACTAAACAACCTACAGCTGATTTGCCTCTTAATAGCACCTTTATTCTGTGACATTTATATTATTAAGACTTGAAGTGTGAGAGATGGTCGCTTCCTAGGTGGCCATACTAGGTGGTAGCCTGCTAAGCATGAAGTCTGCTAATCTGAGTCCCTGAATTGGACTTCCCCACCATGTTTGAAGTGATTCTGACAAATGGAGAATTTTAAAGCAATTACCAATTAACACCATCTGCTGTGTGGATACTTACACTAATCTGTGCTCAGGTATTTTACAAAGTAAAAGTCAATATTTATGTTAGGACTTAATACTATCTACAGTGCTGTGCAGAAGTCTTGAGCCACCCCTTATCTTTATATCATTAATGACATTATTAGAAAAGGAAGATTGATGCAAACGTACATAGAAATACAGTATATAAAAGGCAAAAAATATACAATTCCAACAAGCTTGAAAGTCAGTATTTTGTATGACCAACTCTCTTAGACAGCTTTCTTGTAATACATAATAATAAGACTTGTAATAAGTAGTCTCCAGGAATAGTTCTCGAAGCTTCCTGAAGGAAATTCAAAGTCCTTCTTTGGATATTTGCTGCCTTTTGTTCAATTCTCTATCAAGATGATCCCACACTGCTTCAATAATGTTAAACTGGGAAGGCCAATTGATAGTGTGTTTGGGATCACTGTCATGAAGCCGCTGCCAATCAGATGCCTTCCAGCATTTTCTTTTCCTGTGTTGATAATTCAGTCAATTCTGACTTCCTGTCCAACACCACTGGTTGAAAAGCAGCCCCAAACTATGACAGAGAGCCCACCATGTTTTACAGAATGTTTTAGACCTCCTCTGTACATGTTAATGACAACTTGAATGAAAAACTTCAAATTTGGATTCATTACTTTACAAGACCTTTTGAACAGATTCAGTCCAGCTGAATACCTAACCCGCTCCTCCCTGTTTCCCTTTCTTCCTCCTTTCCTTCCTGCCACCCCTCCACTGAGACAGTTCTTGACTGAAGTAAAGAAATGTGCTGTGGAGTAACAAAGTGCCTGAAGATTCAATTTCAAATTGGTTGTTTGCCAAGTTGTCTGTCGATGATAAATGGCACATGGCACAGATCCATCCCTTGCGTAAGGTAAGGTCTCTTTTCATGCTCGAATGATTCATGGTGGCTTAACAAACAAAGACTCCTCTGAGAAAGGTCAGGTACAAGGACTGGACTGAAAATAAGCAAAATAGATGCCAGTGATCAAAGAAGAGCACTGAAAGGCCTTCAGGAAGCCAGGAGAACTATTGCTCAAGAGCACTTAAAAAATGTCAATAACATCTAACATCAGGAAGCAAAATATAAAGAAACGGGATAGTTTAAGAATTTTGCACAGTACTATAACATGAGATTTCATAGCAGTAGCTCATAACGCAGTGAGTGGTGTTATGTTTTACATACAGTCTAAACTTGACACTACAAATTGAGATGGGTTTTTAATATTGTATCTGTATGGGCATATTATGAAACACTGTATTAAAATCGGTCCTTTCATAAACAGAACTTTTACACTTTATTTAAGCACATCTACAAACCTTTATGTCCTCTAGCAAGTCGTCCATGTCAGTGACCGTGAGCCCATTGAGGAACGTGTATGGTTCGTGCATTTCCACTGCCAAATCATCATCTTCTGCACTGATGTACTTCGCCAAAAGGTCGATCGGCTTCGCGCGGCCGTCACGAATTCTAATCTTAGACCTGCAGAGACAAAGAACAAGGGTGTGAAGCAGGGTAAATTAGATAAATAGATGTAGAAGGTGGAAGTTTAAACAAACTGATCCAATCATAGGGGAGTAAGAGCCACACTAACCTTAGTTTGGCCTGATGCAGATGGAAGTTGTCTTCCTGTTCAGCCCAGGTCTTGAAATATTCTGCCTCTTTCTCTCTCTGCAGCATTTCCAGCTCCTGCTCTCTCATGGCCTTCTCTCGCTCCCGCTCCAGACGCAGCTGCTTCACCTACATCAACATAAAGTTGGTGTATAAATATGCGGTTCCCAATCTCTAAACTTAAAACTGATCCTCCATGTTTTGCCTGGGAACTGAAATTCGATCCCTTTTTTAAGCTTTTGTATAAAAAGTCAGGCACTGTGTGAGCACTAATGTGGAAGATTTTTATCCCACAGTTCTTACCTTCTGCAGCTCTCTACGGTTCTCCTCCTGAATACATTTGTTCCTTTCTTTGAGCTCTTTCTCTCCGAGATGACCGATACCTTTCTTATCTAACGCCTGAGGAAGCAAAAAGAACCGTGGATGGGATACAAGGTCTCAAAGGCAGGTTATGACAGGCAAATATCCAAACTTTTGCAGTCAGGAACTCACCTTTTGCCATTTAAATGTCCCCAATAAGTTGTTGTCCCCAAAAGGATTGTCTGCATTGGTGTACCCCAGGTACTCCTCACTCCAGCCCATCTTCTCTCTCCTTTTCTTCTCCTTTGCTTCCTTCTTTGCCAACCTTCTGGCCCTCTTCTCCTCTGGCGTCTCAAGAGCTTTCATCATCTCCTTCTGTTTTTTCCTCTCCTCCTTTTCCTTGAGTGCGCCTCTCTCGCAATCAGACTCTGAGCTCTCAGATGACTCACTCGAACTGAAGCGCTGCTTGCCTCTGCCCCGGTCAGACTTCTCTTGGCTTCTCTTACTCCTCCCGCGCTCCCTGTCTTCACTTTTCTTCCTTCGCTCTCGACTTTTGTCGCTGTCTCTGACGCTGTTCTTGTGCCTCTCTTTCTCTCTGTCCCACTCCCTCCTCTGTCTGTCTCTCGGTGGACTCCCTCTCTCAGGACTCCTTCTTCTTCTCCTTTCTCTGTCGCCGCTTCCATCATGGGAGTCAGAACTGGACTGGGATCTTCCCTTTCTCCTCTCTCGGGATGTTGCTCTATGACTCTCCTGTTCCTTTCTCCTCCTTCTCATTTTTGTATTATCTGAATCAGGACTGAGACAGAAAGTGTGATTTAATACAGTAACTGCAGGAATACAATATTAACTACAGAAGAACCACATAACAGGAAACTCTGAAAGTAAGGTCCCATTGAATACAGTTAAAAACCTATTTATTTATTTTATTTATTTATTTATTTTACATGCAATGGAGTTACCATAATAAGTTGATATAGGGATTATATCTACAGAAGGTGTTTCATTCACATAAACACTAACGCCACTGAACATCAGCATTGCTATCAGTTGATTGGATTACTGTGCAGCAGCCTGGCACTCAACCAAGGAAGGGACAAACATCGATACAGCAATATACTGTGCACACATCCCTTTTATGTATATTTTATGCAGTGACAACAAGCCTTATGCTGTACAATGATTTAAACCCTACCTACATCCAATTAAAAATCATACAGAACAACAAAAGATTCAATTCAGAAATATAATTTGCTTTTCAAAAAAGAAGGGTTAATTTAAATTTGATTCCGGCAATACATTTTTAAAAAGCTGATATTGGGGGGGGAAAAAACCCTGATGATCTAATAAGATGCCTTCTCCTTAGGGAGGGGACCCCGAGCTAGACTGCCTCAGTATCTCCCAGCAAGGACTGGAAAGTGTTGTTTGGGTGAAGGGAGTCTGGAATACCCTGCTTAGCCTGCTGCCACTACAACCTTCGGATGATTGATTGATGGATAGACAGAATATCTACGAAGGTCTCACTGGCATGTTGCCTTCTAGTAAGCAATACTGCGCCACACGCACTGGTGGTATGAGTTCTTCAAATAATAAAACAACAGACACATCTTTTTTCTTCCTTTTTAAATGTAAGGCCTTGCTC
This sequence comes from Neolamprologus multifasciatus, assembly GCF_963576455.1. Taxonomy (NCBI): domain Eukaryota; kingdom Metazoa; phylum Chordata; class Actinopteri; order Cichliformes; family Cichlidae; genus Neolamprologus; species Neolamprologus multifasciatus. The sequence continues at coordinate 22,456,109 of NC_140456.1, read as the reverse complement.
AGTTCTGCAAGTCAACATCAAATTATATTTAGCGCCTAAGCAAAAGCATAGATACATGCTGATTCCTGGAATTCCCCCCAAAAAGGGTAGTTTTTGTTGGTGTCCTTTCGCTGTCGCAATTCGGACAGAAAAACGTTAGGTTTACGGAGTCACTCGATGTGTTCAAATGAGGCCTGCTAATACCATCATAATATATAAAATCCCAAGTAAGCAGCCAACTCCGATTCGCAAAGCGATTACCTTGATGACCGACCCTTCGACCTGTTCCTCTGACTCTGAGTCTCTCGCCTCCGGTTGCTCTCCGAGCCGCTGCTGGAACCAGAGCGGCCCCTGTGCTGAGGCCGACGTCGGGCCGGAGAGCCATCGCTGGAGTCCCGACTGCAGGATCTTCCCCTACCACGAGCTGCCGTTTTCCAGTCGGCAGACCGACTGTGGTCTCTCCTCTCATCTGGGGATCTAGACTTGTTTCCTCTTGACTTGTTCAGCCGATCTCGGCTCCGACTTCTGGACTTGGAGCGAGCCCGACGTCGAGACATAGAACTCATTGCGAACTTTCTCTCAATAGGGGGTCCCAACACCAGTTTGTCGCATAAATAAGATGTAACAAATGGGCCTTTTTAAGACATATTATGTTTGTACCAGGTTAAACGGCACTGGAACGATTAAAAAGCAAATAATGTCAATATTTCAAATTTTTTAGGTCATATTTTAAAAAATAAAAAATAAAATAAACCCGTTATATATTTAACTAGTTAACGGGGCAGCGAAGGGGCCCCTCAAAGGGGCTTTCTGTGAAATGGCGCGTATTATTTACGTCACGAGAACCTTGAGAAAAATAAACTAGAAACAAATGCCCCGCTGTTTATTAACTGCTGTTTTTATGAAATCCACACCCCTCCTCGGAGTACCATCTGAATACAACTGAGAACCGTCAGTGTGTTGAAATAATTTCAGGGTGAAAACAGCTCAGAAGCACGAACAATATTTGGCGTTTTTGTGACGTCAGAAAGTGGCAAATGCAGTTCCCTAAATTCTCTCTCAAATAAAATGTTAAAGAATTATTGCTCTAAAAGCTATCATTTTTTTCTGGGTAAATTTAATTTTATATAAACTTATGTAATAAGACAGTTGAATGCGTCACCGCACGCCTTCTTTGCTGCTCTAAAGGGGAAAAATAATGTTGACAGGTGGAAATTGGACTACAAATCCCGCATATCACAGGGCGCCATTGCCTGTTTGTAGAGGAAAGGGGACTCCTTTCAGCAACATTCTTCTCTATCCTGTCTTCTCTTATGGCCGTATGAGCTATATTTTCCGGCTGTTGCCGTAAAGAATTTATGGGTTTGGGTATATAGGTGTGTTTTCTGTCCTAGCCTGGCTCTTGTATGCGGTTAGGAAGTATTCGCGCCGCGCTAGGATCGGTTCGATCTGGTTGGTGAGGTAGGGCTTGTTAGCTAGCTCCCATTAGCCTACAGCTATCAGTAGATTTACGGCTTATATCCGCGGCTGTTCTGCCAGGTAGATCAGCTAAAGCTGGAGGCGCGGGTCTGACACAATGGTTGGTCAGTTGCAGATTTCTCTGAGTGTTGACATTGGTAAATAATTCCTCTGTTTCGGGGACAGATCAACGCCACCTTTGTTTGGCTCGAGCACAGCCTGACACGTTTGGCCTGTTTTATTGTCTCGGTACTGTTGTTGTTGTTTTCGGGGAAGGCTGCTTGGCTTATTAGGCTGACTTTGCCGTGTTCGCGTGAACAGAAGGAAACTGTCCGCTGTTCACTCCAGAATATCCCGACAGCCACCCAGACCTCCACCAACAACAACATTATGGCGCAACCCGACGCCCCTCATGTAGCCAGTTCACAGAAAGCACTCATGCTGGAACTGAAGAGCCTTCAGGAGGAGCCCGTGGAGGGATTCAAAATAACACTGGTGGACGAGGCTGATTTATACAACTGGGAAGTGGCCATTTTTGGACCACCAAACACTCACTATGAAGGGGGATATTTCAAGGTAAGAAAGCCAAAGTGGTGTGATTACTTCACTTAATGTAATACAATACACAGGCTTTACTGAATGAATAAAGATTGCCACACAACTCAAGCCCCAAAGGTCTCTTTTTGTCCTAGGCTCGAATCAAGTTTCCTCTAGACTACCCTTACTCCCCTCCGGCTTTCCGCTTCCTCACCAAGATGTGGCACCCCAACATCTATGAGGTAACAACTTGACATACTTGAATGCCCTCCCACTGCTGTTTGTGATGTGAGCAGCTGTCCTAGGCTTGCCTCATGATTCATATGATCAAATACCACTTGCATCATGGGGCCCATTAGACCCATTAAAAAAATGTGTTTGTTTGTTTTTGAAGCCACCATACATATCTGAGCTGCTGACATATGTTCCCTTAAGGTTGCTGGCAGTTAAAATATATATATATATATATATATATATATATATTTTTTTTTTTATTTATTTATTTGTGTGGTGTGTTTAGTATTTTTATACAGGACTTTATCAGATCCTTTTTTTTTTCTTTCTTTTTTTTTTAAAAAGTGCTCTATAACTAAAATTTGACTGAATCACATTAGAAGGAGCTTTCTTTCCCCTCTGTGTCTTTTTAGAATGGAGATGTGTGTATTTCTATACTGCACCCTCCAGTGGACGACCCACAGAGCGGAGAGCTGCCTTCAGAGAGATGGAATCCCACCCAGAACGTCCGGTTAGCACTCCTTCATTATCTCTCATGTCTCTCCTTTCTTGGGTACCTCCCGTCTTTGTCCTGTCTCAGCCACTTCAATAATTTACCTGAGTCAGAGTCTTATCGCATGACATTCGTCTTCATTGGCTTCTTTTTACTTGTATCTAGAAACTGAATCCATATGTGGGCATTCAATGTATTATACACCTTGTTAGTTCAAGCAGTTTGAGTCGCCTGTTGTTTTTTGCAGTATGGAGGCATTATCCATGCACAAGTTATTACACAAAAATACAAAAGTCACCATTTCTGAACATGCTGAACATTCAGTGACAATATTAGCGTTGTTTCGCGTTGTTGTCTTCGGACAGGGGTCGGCAACCTGCGGCTCTTTAGTCCTTATGGTGCGGCTCCGCGTGGTTTGGGAAAATAAATTAAAAGTATTTAGCTGAAGTGTATTTTATTTATGTTAGTTCTTTTTTTAACATGTAGTTCTAAATTGTTAGATTATTGTGATATTGAAATATAAAAATACAATTATATTCTATTATTTCTTCATCGCTCAAAATAAGCGTCACACTCGCGGAAGCCAGTATACCCGCCGAAACGCCGTGCATTTATCGAGACTTTGAACCCCAGATAGGCCAATTATGGATCTTCGGATCCACATTATGTCAGCAGCTGTTCTCCACCGTGAACTATGTTAAAAACAAACACTGCTCACGCCTCACAGATGACAGCTTACAGTCTTGCGTAAAGATGAAAGTGACTTCGTACAGCCCCGATTTGCGGACGCTGTGCGCAGAGGTTCAGGAGCAGAAGTCCCATTGTAAACATATCACGGCAGACCCGACGATGTTTGCATGAACATGCTTTTCAGCATCTCTTTATTGACCACTTTTCACACACGGTTGCTGTGCGCACACAGACGGCTGCAGCTTTTCAGCTCACAGCTCGACACACACCAACAACAGCATAGATCGCACAGACGTTAAATCGGCGAGGCGTGATTGCGGGTGCCGCTCAGGTGCGTCCGCCTCCCCTGCAGCGGCGCTGCAGACCACGCCCCGCCACACACATTAACCAGGTAAAATACATATTTAGGCAGAATTTTGTAAATATCTATTTTTCTTTCTTTTCCTTTTTTTTTTTTTTTTTTAGCAGCATAGTGCTTTTATTTTTTAAAAGTCAGGTCAAGGCTCCAAAAGCCCAAAGGCGATATAAGGGTGGCGGCTCACAGTTTTTGTTTGCTACATGGATCATTTTAGTTCAGCTGGGTGTCTTTCCTCTTGTTATATTTCTTTAAGAGTTCAAAATGCGTTAATTACATAAATAAAATGTAGTTTTACACACCTTAGTTGTTCACACAAAGCATAAAGGTAAAAACAATATATACAGTGTTATCTTCATTTTAGATTTCAAAAAGTATTTGCGGCTCCCAGTGTTTTCTTTTGCGTGGAAACCGGGTCCAAATGGCTCTTTTGGTGTTAAAGATTGCTGACCCCTGTCTTAGGACAACAATCCTCCTCAACCTTGTTTAAATAAGATTTACAAAGGCGTAGAGGTCTGTTTTAATCAAAACAGTCCAGTGTTCTAGTTGCTCATTGTTTTATCCAGAGCAAGTTACCTCACTGTCATTTACAGCATTTTTGAAAAATTTAAAATAATCTATTATCTGCCAGAATAATTAGCATTATATCCATAATTGGTGACTCTTTATCCATATTTCTAAATTCACCCAATACTAAAATAAAATATGTTTAAAAAAATGAACATAAGGGAGAAAGTAGAAATTAGTTCCTTTTTTTTCTTTTTGTTTTAATTCCCATAACTTGTGTGTTCATGTCCTGCAGTACATGCCATGCTGACTGCCACCTTTGTGTTTGCTTCCAGGACCATTCTGCTGAGTGTGATCTCACTGCTGAATGAACCGAACACCTTTTCTCCTGCCAATGTGGACGCGTCTGTCATGTACCGCAAATGGAGAGACAGCAAAGGCAAAGACCGGGAGTATGTGGAGATCATCAGGTAAACAGTTTGCATGATTCACAGTTCAAAGAAATGGTGTAAACTCAGTCGCTGTGCAAAACAAAAGTCATTTCATGTCAGATGTATCCCGTAGTTATGGAGAAGATTTTACTGATTCAGAGGGTCAAACTAATGCCTTGCATCAAGCAGAGAAATACAGCTGTAGTGATTGTTGAAACAGCTAAAACTGTCCAGTGCATTATTAAATCTTGGTAAACCGCCATTCTTCTGGGAATAAATGTGTTCTGAAAATAAAAATCTTGAATGTTCAAAGCTGGAGTTCACTTAAACATTTGGCAAAATCAAATTGTGAAAGAGTGTTAGCAAATCCACTGCAGGTGTTTTTTAAGTGCCACAAAAAAAACCTCCAGAGGGAAGTACCTCGGAGGCGACCTAACCAGATGACTGTTGTGGGTGTGTGGACTCTGTACTTATAAAATATTGATAGCATAAAGGTAACATTTTGCATGGCTTCAATCATGTAGCAAAAGATCAGCTGACTCTTGGCGGATAAGGTGGGAACTTTTCTTCAGATTTGGTTGATATTTTATGGAAAGACAGAAAATGATAGTAAATCTCCAGCTGTTTGTAATGACGCCACTCTGATCTCCCCTCAGAAAACAAGTGTTGGCTACCAAGGCTGAAGCTGAGCGCGATGGCGTGAAAGTGCCCACTACGCTGGCGGAGTACTGCGTCCGCACACGCGCCCCAGCCCCCGACGAAGGCTCCGACCTCTTCTATGACTATTGCTACGACGAAGACGACGTGGAAGGCGAGGATGGCGACTGTTGCTATGACGAAGACGACTCGGGCAATGAGGAGTCCTGACGCGCTTTTTTTGCGGCAGGCACCCCGATCTTAGCTGACGTGTGCTACCCTTCCTCTCTCTGCCCGGGTTGCCAGATATTCTAGGTTTACAACCAAGAAAGATTGGAAGCTTCCCTCCTCTAAACCAACACAGAGCTTTTTTCCTCTCGCCTCTGAATGCGTCTTGGAGGTTGAAATTGATGCCTTGCTGAGGAAGGCTCTGACCTGGTAAGATTTGCACCAGCACAAAAGTCACCAGTTTCTTCAGTTTTTATCATCACCTAAATCCTTACTTTGAGGAAAACAAAACAAAAAAACATAACTCTCACATACCCTGCCGAGTTTCTCAGTCCCATGTATAGTGTAAGGTGTTGTGGGGTTAAAAAAACAAACAAAAAAACCCAACTGTCAACAATAGCAACATTTGCACTGGTGCAAACACTTCCAAACATTTCTCAGCCTGTCTTTTGCATATCTTTCTTTCCCTAATTGTAACTGGCTATTGCTCACTGCTAGTTGGTCACAGTGATGAACAGAAGATTGAGGACTTCAAACAGCACGTTTGGTGTGCTGCAAATATTCTGTTTTTTGGTTTGTTTGTTCTTTTTTTCTCCCCTCTCCAAGTGTCACAGTCTGTTCCGCTTTGATAGGACAAGACCTTAATTGTCACATGACGATGTTTTCAAAGTTCCTGTGCATGCCGGAACTTCTTTTCAAAGCTTTTTGTCTCTTTTACTGGTGGACTGTTTATCTACGTCATGATCCGCGTGATGACAAAGACTTCAACAACAAGGACTCTCTGCCCGGAGGACCGGCTGGCTCAATCGGAAGGTCAAATCCTCACGTGAACTTTTTTTTTTTCTTTTTTTTTTTCCTAACATGAAGTTGATCTTTGCCGTGTTTTCTTCTGGTTACTGTTGGATGTATTTCTCCTGTCATTTTAAGTGTAGGGTTGTGTTATTTGAAGTAGTTCCGATTAAGAGTTGTGTAGGATGATCACGAGGGAGTTGTTGGGGCGGAGCTAATTATTGATCAGAATTGCATTTCTCCTCGGGAGAGGTCACTCGCTGATGGGCCCCACTTGACCCAAAGACCAAAAGAAGTGTGTTTTAAAGAAAGCCCAAAACATTTGGTAACCGTTTGTTGCACTCTGTTTGCTCTTTGTGTTCTCTCTTGCAAGCTTGTTTTCATTTTACTGTTTTCTTCAGATAGATGTTATGCCTGTGTTTTGTTTTTTTTGTTTTCTGCTTGAGAATGAGTTATGTGATGACGAGATTATTAGGTTTGATTGACAGAAACAATTGTAGGTATTGTCTCATAATCTATGATCCCACACTTCTCAACAAGGTTTTTTTCTTTTCTTTTCTTTTTTTCTCCTGCCAGTCCTCGGAAGTGAACAAGACCATCATGTTTTATTCTTCCATTGCTATTCTGTCTTAGTTGAGATTGGACTTTTTTCTTCTTTTTTTCTTCAAGAGTGTGTGTGTGGGTGTGCTCTGTGTGAACTTTTTCATCAGCAATATTGATTGTTTTAATTAAATTGGGAAGTCATACTGAATTTCTCAGGATAATGAATTACATGTGACACAACAATTGAGAAAAAGTAACTATTTTCCTCTTTCGGTGGTCTTCAGTGTTGGTTTGCATCTTTAACAGGAACCGTGACAGATATGCACATATAGCTGTATGAATGATTACTATGTTGTTTTATTCACCTGTGTATTTTTTTTTTTATTTTTCAGCTATTTAAAAACTGAAAAAATAAAGATTTATTTGGAAGAAAAAAAACCCCACAGTGCTTTTTCTTCTGTTTCACTTGATTTGTATGCCTGCATTTAAACGGGTTACTTTTTGTATTAAGAATTTTTAATATTTTGGTTTTATTATTAGTAAAGCTGCATAGCTATTTATAAAAAAGGTTATAAGGTAAAGGCTGCTTCTTCTTGATTCCTTAATACATAATTGGGGCGGTTGTGGCTCAAGAGTTGGGAGTTTGCCTTGTAATTGGAACCGGTTCGAGCCCCGGCTTGGACAGTCTCGGTCGTTGTGTCCTTGGGCAAGACACTTCACCCGTTGCCTACTGGTGGTGGTCAGAGGGCCCAGTGGCGTCAGTGTCCAGCAGCCTCGCCTCTGTCAGTGCGCCCCAGGGTGGCTGTGGCTACAATGTAGCTTGCCATCACCAGTGTGTGAATGGGTGGATGACTGAATGTGTAAAGCGCTTTGGGGTCCTTAGGGACTAGTAAAGCGCTATACAAATACAGGCCATTTACAGGTTTCATGTTGGAGCATGTGTCATGTTATTTGCCACTACGTGTTGAAATCCACTGATTTCACAACAGACTGCACCGTTTGCTTCACAAGCTGTGTGCAGCAGCTCTCAATGTGAAGATCTATTTTTATTTATTTCTAGTTCATTATGTTATTCTTATTTTGTACACTTCTGCGTACTTTGTGCTACAGAAACAGTTATAGTACCAAAACCTTTTCTGGAGACGTATGCTTATGCTTTTCTTTTTTGTAACTTTCATCAATTCACCTGATTGGTGGGAATCAAACTCAGCAGATTTAGACATGACTGTAAAAGACAGTGATATAAGCAGACTGAGTGGTATAGAAACAAGCAGGCACACAGGCTGACACCAATCAGAAACTGCTTTGAATATTTCAAATATTTTTAAGCATTTCAGGCAAAATCTTCAAATTTTCTGCATTCACATTGCTTTTTTTTTTTTTTAGTTAGTTAGTTAGTTACTGTTGCTTCACTTAATATTTTCTCTTTTTCTGACTATACTCTAAACTGTAGAGATGGTTGTGTGGGAAAATCCCAGTAGACCAGCTCATCTGGGACCAACAACTATGGTACGTTCAGAGTCCCTAAATCACTTTTCATTCTCATTCTGATCCTCGGTTTGAACTTCAGGAGGTTGTCTTGACCATGTCTGCACAAATAAATGGACTGAGCTACTGCCATATTATTGGCTGCTTAGATCTTTCCATTAAGGAGCTCTGTGGTGCGCCTAATAAAGTGACGGGGAATTGTATCCATAAAACAGTCTTCATTCACAATGTAGTGCTATTAAAATGATTTTCAAATAATAATGTTAACTTAAGATAATTTATTACAAAAAAATGTTTATTTCTTAAGATATCCATCATTTTGTTTATTAGCCTTAATTTATTAAGAGACCTTTAGCATTCGTTGGTATATATGTAACAACTTGGAGGTTCAATGTGGAACGTCTTCTGAACACAGAGGTGAAGTCTTAATTTCCCAAAGTCCTTGAATGCAGCATCACCCAGTCGCTTTTTTGATGTCGTCATCGTCGCCTGGTAATTTTCGCCGCCCGGACAAAACACGACTAATTTTATTAAAGAAAAAAACGGAAGTACACTACCGTCTGCAACCATGTCTGTGAATTATGCAGCTGGACTCACCCCGTACGCAAACAAAGGTGTCTGCGGACTTCCTGAGGTAACTGAAGCTTTAAGAGCAGGTAGCTAGCAGGTTAGCCGCGGACGTTTGTCGCATAGTCCGTTTGGAGGCTTGGTCTTTAAAAACGGCAACATCCGAGAGTAACACGAAGAGCTTCTGTTTGTCTCCAAGCGTTAGATAATAATCCACGAGTGATATCACATTAGTTATACGTATTTTATTAGGCAGTGCACAGATCGTATACTGATACTATCTTCAGCACACACGTATAGATCTGAAAGCTACAAGGGGAGGGGGTTAGAGGAGTCACAAGTACCAGCACTTCAAAACTGTCAGTGTTTCTTTTAAATTAGTGCTGAGCTGTAATAAACTGTGTTATAGCTGTGTGCTTGTACCTTTTGTCAAACAGACTTATTCATTGTAATTTGATTTAAACGTGGCTCTCTCGGTCAGCTCTTGAAGTCGCATTTTTCTCTTCTGCTGCAGCACTTTGATAATCCTGAGGAGCTGAAGGCCAAGGTGGAGACTCTAGCTCAGCTGATTAAAGAATCTCAGTACTTGGTTGTCCACTCGGGAGCTGGGATCAGCACCTCGGCAGGTATCCCCGACTTCAGGTGAGACAAGAACAAAAGTGTTTTTGTTTTGTTTTTTATGTTGACGTGCAGTTTTTTGCATAGATTGTGCACCTCTAGCCAAGTTACATTTTCTTTTAGAAGTCCAAAGAAGGAAATACAGTTCCAACAAAAACAAATATTATGTTTGTTTTCTGGAGCCCAAATCTTAAGAAAAGAAAACACAAGACATACTTAATTTATCTCAGATTTGGGAAGTTCTTTTCTTACAGCAGGTCAAATCATCACCATCATCACCTTGGCAGATGATACAGTTGGGACACTGAGTAAAATGTGAATAAAAACACAGTCTAATTATTTGCAAATCTCATAAACCCACATTTTTTCACAACAGAACAGTAAACAGTTAAAGTGTTTAAATTCAGACATTTTACTACTTCACATAAAATATTAGCTAATTTTGAATTTAATGGCAGCAGAGTAAATCAAAAAATTTGGAGTCACATGCTTTGATTTTAATGATGCACCAGATGTTTTTCCACCAAGACTCTTCTACTGTAAATCTATGCAATTGTGATAGATGCAGTATCCACAGAAGATGCCGCCTAGTTGTTAATTAAAATAGATGTAGCGTCTGATTGTTTTGATTTTATGAAATCTGAGTTGCAGTTAAGAAATTTTATCAGTTTAAAAAAAGTCAGTGTTACCGATTCATTCCGATTATTATAATGCTGTTAATTTAGAGTTTTGATCAGCAGTGATTAAAACTGGCAGTAAAACCTCACTGTTGCTTAATGATAAAATCTTCCAAGTGTGTTTTATCCTTTGAGCCCGAAGTTGGCCAGTGTTGCTTCACGGTTTTGTCAGTGAATATTTTTCAGATGGAAATTTTATACTTTAATTGACCTTAAAGAGTGAAGTCATGAAATTTAATAGGCAGCACAAATGAATGATTCTGATTGTTTGTTTGTTTTTAATTTGTTTAATTGTTCTCTTATGAATAGCACATAGTAGCATCATCAAATATCATAGCTACAGAAATTGTTACTGTGTGCAGAAAAGCTGTGTTGTGCGGTCATGAGCTCCACCAACTAAGAACAGCCATGCACCACCACCCACAGGATCCAGAAATAGCTATCAATCTGTCAATCCCTTCCATGTCTGGGCCGGGTGAGGTTTCCTGTGTTGAGTCCAATTAAGTCAGAACTACGACAATATTTGATCGTTTTTTAACCTTGTTCTTGAAAGTCGGAGAGGTCACGAGATAGAGAAGGTCATCTACCAATTAGTAGGTTGGTAGTTCGATCTCTGGCTGCTCCAGTCTGCATGCCAAATATTCTTTGGCAAGATCCTAACCCCAAATTGGTCTCCAGTGTAAGTAAGCACTTAAGCATAGGGGGGAAAAAGTGCTTGTGTAAATGAGGCATGTTGGGAGAATAGAAAGCGCTATATAAGAATCAATATATTCACTGTGAGCTGAGCTGAGCATTTCTGACGCCTTTTTGGTATTTTGGGAGATGTAACAAGCACCTCTCGGCTTATTCTCTTGTTTCTCTTGTAGTACCGTGATTTGAGCAGAGGAGGGTGGTGCTTGCTTACTTCACATAAGGTCTAGCACTGTGTAACACACACTGAAAATATAATGGAAAATACTTCTATTGTCTACTTAGATTGTCTTTGGTACTGTGGCAAATGTTTGCCTCCCGAATGCAGAGATGTGGAGCGTATAGAGCACTTCATTGTAGACATTCAGTTGTACTGTGGATTATGTGAATTCACACAAACGCATAAATACTCGGATGTGAAGGCAAATTAATATTTCATTGCTTCGCCTGTCAGTCAGGTGGAGTTGACCTTGGAGGGTTTATCATTAGAGCCAAGATTAAAACATACACATAAAGCTCACGAATGCAAACTGTGTTCCTTCTGCTGCTCAGACACACATAAACACGCGTACTCCAGATCAGAAGAAATTCAGCTCATTAAGTTACGGTTACTGACACGTTAATATGTAAATGTAACAGCTTCACAGACTCAGTGGCTCTAATGTCGCGCAGCGTCGTTCACGGGATGATTAGGGTGTTGTATTCGATGCACGCATCACTCCCTCACTGCCGATGAGGCTTTGAGCCGGTCGGCTAAAAGACGGGGTTTTTAAAGTCCAAATTTTTGGATTTGTAGGATGCGCTCTATCGTCTGATGCTTAATGATAAGTTGCATGCCCTCAGAGTAACTTGGCAACTGTCACGGTGTTAGACAGCTCCAGCAGTGAGTGTACCACTGCGTTCATCCGACCATTCAGACATCCACAACTGACAGATAATCACAGGAGCAGAAACGGAGCAATTTCACATTGAACATCATCCACATAGTCAACAAAAGTTTTCCTCTCACATTAGACTGTGAGGATTTATTTTTGTTGTTGTTTAACATGATCGCTCTGATTATTTGTCTTACTTTATATATATTTGCAGTGGTTTTATTGGTCTTAGACTAACAATAATGTCAATTTCATACAGATATTCTGTAGAGCTTCTCTACAGAAACCTTTCCAATGGGTTTATTGTTACACACACCTGATGTAAAGCCTCTAGTCCACTATATTACAACCTGTCCAGTCCCATTTATGCTCACTCCATGTATTTATAATCTTTATTTTTTTTCAGGGGACCCAAGGGTGTGTGGACTCTTGAAGAAAAGGGTGAGTCACCTCATTTTGATACCACATTTGAAGATGCTCGCCCAAGCTTCACTCACATGGCTCTCCTGGGACTGCAGAGGGCAGGGTACCTCAAATATCTCATCAGCCAGAATGTGGACGGCCTGCATGTGCGATCAGGCTTCCCCAGGTAATTTAAATCGTAGAGACATTGCTATTCTCTATATGCGACTATACAGTATCTGTCAGATCTTAAGAATATCACTAACTTTCACAATGAATGCTTTGGAGCTGAAGCAGAATGAATGGAGGAGGTGTAAAGTAGCTCTTTAGCTTTCAGCCTGACTTGTTTATGAAATGCATGCAGCAACCACATTACAGTTGTTTTTCCCCAATCATATCAATTCATTCCCACATGTGACTCATTGTGTAAATTTTGAAGCTGCTGCTGTGTGATAACAGCTGCGGTGAATAGCTTGAAATAATTTTCAGTGCAATGGAAAATGTTTGGTCTGAGTCTGGGTTACACAGCCATGTTGGACTAACCCAAGGCCAGGAGTCCTATTTTTAATTCAGCACATACATCCGGCCTTTATGCATATTGGAAGGCTTGCTTTCCCTAGAAGACTTTTTTTTTTCTTTTTTTTTTTTTCTAAGCCTTCCTCCACCCACGGTCAGGTTTTTTAAATGAGACCAGGCAGCGTAGCGGTGGTTCTCTGAGGAAATAATTAAGCTGGCGAAGGAAACCAGTTGAGCCTAATCGGCACAGGTGCCAGGTGATGCTCAGAAATTAATATGAGTGCTCAGAATATTTATAAGAGTCCAAGTTGAAAAGAAGGACAGAGAAAAAGTTGAGCTGTAGTGTCCTCACATTACACGTTTTTCCTGGGTCAAAATAGCCTTTGTTGGATGTTTTGTACGGTAACAGGCCATGAATCAGTGGTATTTGGCTGAAATATTCACAGGTTTTTATTACACTATATTGGCAGAAGCATTTACTCAGCCATTCAAATCACTTAATCCATTGCCACAGGTGTATAAAAAACAGCACCCAGCATGCATCATGGTGTGGGGGGGGGCCCACATGAGCGAGTTTGGTGTGGAAGAACTTGACCCACATACACAGAGTCCTGACGTCAAACCAATAGGACACCCTTGGATGAATTAGAGCGGAGACTGCAAGCCAGGCCTTCTCTTCCAACATCAGCGTCTGACCTCACAAATGCACTTTGGGAAAAATGCCAAAAAATTTCCATAACCACTTCTAAACCTCGTGGAAAGCCTTCCCGGAAGAGTTGAAGCCAGGATGTCGCTCGAGTTCATATGGGTGTAGAGGCAGTGAAACCCCAGTTAACGAACCTACTTTAAAAAGTATTTTATAACATTGGTGGTTATTTTGTTTCGGTTCTGGCACCAAAAAGTTTTATCTGCGTTGGCGACGGTGAATAACACGAATATCATCTGCCTCTCTCTGTCAGGGATTTGTTATCAGAGCTTCATGGGAACATGTTTGTGGAGGAGTGTGAGAAGTGTGGCAGGTATGTGCATGCACACAAACACAAAAAGTTACATTTTGATATAAAAACAGCTTGTCTTACATTGAATTCACATTTCATTAGGCGCTTGTTTGGCAGTACTAGCAGCAAACCACGAGGCTGCCACATAGTGCGTAAAGCATGCAAATAAGAGGATCTGTTTATGTTTACTGCTTAAGAATGCAAGTATCCAAGGAGTCCTGCACCTTATATTTCCTACGGTCACAATGAACTTTCTACCATCTCCCTCCTGGAATTTGCACACAATCTACATGGGTAATGTGTTGATCAAAACATGCCGTGGTAGTATTCCTCTTTATGTATTCAGAGGAGTTCCATAAGTACACAGATAGTTGCTCAGAAGAGCCCTGAAGCAGATGCCCCGCAGCTGTAGAAAACCCATGCTGGTTTCCACTTCCAGCAGGTAAAAACAAAAACTGGCAACACTCAAAGACGTAAATGTAAGGAGTGGTTCCCCCTGCACACGTAAGGGATCCTAATGTGAAATGAATCTGGAAAGAGCAGGACCGCAGCAGCTTAATCCACACTCATTATCTCCAAATGCTCTCAGTAACATTGCAGTGACTTTACTTTGTTCCAGTGACCTTCAAAGTTGTTAGATTACCGCCGGGATTAGGTGGAAAAAAAGGGGCTTGAGAATTAATGCATGTTTAAACAGGTCTGCCAGAGTTTTATGATGTGGTTAAATCCCTGAAATCTTTAGAGAACCTTTTTAGAAAGTCCACCGTTTAGGTCTAAAAGATGTGTGGTTTGAAGTAGCCACTGAGTGTCAGGCTTTGTGTAAAATTAGACCTTGCTTTGATGCCTTGGGAGCAGCTTGATCTTCTTTCTTGTAATTCATGTAAAGCTGCTGTGGACGCACTGAGAATAAAATGGAATTCTTGTTGGTTTTCCAGGCAGTACGTCCGAGAAAAGGTGATCGGTGTGATGGGCCTGAAACCGACAGGACGCTACTGTGAGGTGGTACGATCCAGAGGGCTCAGAGCATGCAGGTGATACATGCGTAGGCTTGTGCATTTTAAAGACTCGAAAAGTGAGTCATTGTTGAATTATTATTTCCTTTGTGTTTCCTTAATACTAAAGAGGGAAGCTGATCAGCACTATACTTGACTGGGAGGATGCTCTTCCTGACAGAGACCTGAATAAAGCAGATGATGCAAGCAGGTGAGAGGTGCAGTAGTTTGAACTCCTTTTTTTTTTTTTTTACATTATATTGTAGATGTTCTTTGTTTAACCATCTGCTTTGATAAGGCGGAAACAGAAAATGTATGCTCTTTTCTGTCAGAGTTCCTCTGACATGTCTGGGTTTTTTTTTGTTTTGTTTTTTTATCTCAATATAAAGTGAAAGCAGTAGTTCAAACACATCCTGTGAACTGAAAAATGTGGAAACTGTTTGATGATTTGCTTTAGCCTTCTGTGGCTCTGCTATTGCTCCTGACATGCAAAGAAGACCTTATTTGAAAACCTTTTTAGGGATTATATAGTGCACTTTGATGTCCCCATTTTCCTCTGGAGTGTGAAAATTTTCATTCTTTCCCTCCACAACAAAAAAACCTTCTTATTGCTTATGTGTCACCTTGATGCGCCGTTTGTAATGGATGTATTATTACTAACTAAAGTACAAAGGGGAGATTTGGAGCTCCGACCACTCTGAATTATGTGTTCATGGCAGCGGAAAAAGGTGGAAAATTAGCAAGCTGTAATCAATGTGAGGTTTAGCTGCAGTTCATGCAGTGGATTTGTCTGGGCGCAGACCTGGGAATCCGTCCGTTGCACCGGTTTGAAGATGAAAACGACCAAATTTGTCTGAGCTCAAGCGAGCAGGGGACAGCACAGTGCAGGAGTTCAGCATGTGTTCATTGCACAGCTGGAAATGTTGCGTGTTATGTGTGATCAGACTGTATATACTGAAATTTGATTTCTGGCTTTAGTTGTGTTTGTTTTATTTTCTTTGTGGTTTAGGATTGGAGCTGCATACACTAAGTATCTGTTTTAGTATCCGTTTTATTTATTTGTTTGCCATTTTTGCCTTTGTGACTGTTAAGAGATATATTCTAAAACACTTCTTCAGTAGAGAATCAGAGAAGAGAAACACACAGAATTTCTTGCTAGCAAGGGCAGCCTCCAGAACTCACACTCCAAGAGTGAGGCTCAGAGAGAAAAAGCCCTGAGGACTGCCCTGGTCTTTTATTTATACACTTCAGTGAGCGTTTGTTCCATACATTGAAATGTGGAGGTGTGTGTGTGTGGGTGTGTGTGGGTGGTCAGAGTGTGACCCCATAAATGACTTCCCTAAACCTGCTGGACTCAAAGTCCAGCAGTACATCAAACCAAAAGCACTTAGACTAAGACAGATATAACTACGTTAATCCTACCGTAAAACAATAAGACAAGGTACGACTTCTCTCATGCTCCTAGGATGTGGGGGTGAACGCCAGAACACCCTGGAATGTTACAGACCTCCTAGGATGAGACATTCTTTCAATATGCCACCAAATATATACTTCTAAACACAAATGATTACATGCAGTATTCTACCATATGCAAACTTATATCATTAAAAGATTATACTGACTACTAAGTACAATTTTCCATTGACAGTGACTGTAACAGCCGAGGCCAGAGGGAGGGACTGTGTGTTTGGTTTGGACTGTTTCTCACTTATGAACACAATATCTCTTGACAGCCTTGAGCGGATTTCTTCAAAGTTAGAACAAACTGATTAGATTTCATAGTGAACGCTCACTGGAAACCCTCAGTGTGGTTTTAAAAAATAAAAGAAGACATTTTTTGGACCATAACACAGAAGCTAATTTGCTATTTATAACAACAAACAGCACAAGTATGTATAAAATCAAATTGCAAAAGCTGTAGTCTGAAGAGTAACTCACGCGCTGTACCTTGACTGGCTGACATAGAAAGTGTCTTGAAGCTGGCCTTGCCATTTATTCAGTGTCAGCCAGGATAAATGAGCTTTAACTGCCTTTTTACTGACTGATACAAACGTATATATACACGGGCCAAAGACGTGACATTGAGGTTTTTATCGAGGTGCTGAATTTCTGTTCATTAATTTTATGACATTTTGGAATTTATTCTATAAAACTTTTTTTTTATTTGAATAGATTTTTATTGCATTCAAATATATATTCTTTAACAATGTCAGGTGCCTTAGCTGCCTGTTGAATGGACAGATTTGGACGACTAAAAATGCTGTTCAAATGATAATAAATTTAAAGTATAAACTGTGGAGCGGCGCCATCCGTCTTCTTCTGGTTATCCAATTCGGGGCTGCGGGACAGCTGGAGCCTATTCCAGGTGCGAGCTGGGGTACACCCTGGACAGTTTGCAAGGCTGACACGGAGATACAGACAACTATTCACACTCATATTCACACTTATGGCCCATGTAGAATCACCAGTTAACCTAACCCCACTAACTGCATGTCTGTGGACTGTGGGAGGAATCTGGAGTAGTTGGAGAGAATTAGCCCAGGCACAGGGAGAGCAAAAAGTAAAGGTCAGGTGGTGCCACTGCAAGAAATGACACCTAAATAAATGAATAATGTAATTTAACACTGTAAGATAATCTATTAGATATATAGATTGCATCAATTATGTACGAATGATGAAAAAACTGGTTTTTGTGTGGCGTCGTCCTCTTTAGACGAGCGGACCTGGCTCTGACTCTGGGCACGTCCCTGCAGATCAAACCCAGTGGAGACCTCCCACTCCTCACTAAGCGCAAGGGTGGCAAACTGGTTATTGTCAACCTGCAGCCGACCAAACACGTGAGTGTCATGTATGCAACACCAACACATACAAACGCAAACGTGTAATTATTTACCTTTGAAGTGTTGAATGATGTGTGTAAATGCTGAAAAAAAATATTATCAACTGTTACCTCAATGGCTGCAATTTTCTGTGAGTGCAGGACAAGCATGCACACCTGCGTATGCATGGTTATGTGGACGACGTCATGAAACAGCTGATGGAGCTGCTGGGACTGGAAATCCCAAAGTGGGACGGACCAACTGTCTGCGAGAGCTCCACAGCTACCACTGAGACTACGGCCGATGTCAAACCACCGCGTGGAGTTACTGCAAAGGAAAAGGTGGAAAAGAACTTTGTTAAGGAGGAGAGGAAAAGAGAAGCTTCACAGCTAACGGACGATGAAAGCGTTAAGGAGGAGACAGTTTCAGTAAAGAGGGAGAGAGCGGACATCCCGGTGGAGATAAATGAAGAGAAATAGCCTGAGGTGCTCTTTCTGAAAAGCACGCCACAAACCCGTCCACAACAGAACCTCACAGCCGAAGGTGATTTGAGCTGTTTCACGGAGGTCAGAGCTTCTTCTCATCTGGAACAAAGACTTTTCTAGTGCTGTAGTGGGTTTTTTAATCAGAGATTTCTGACACTCCCCTTGCTGTCATGTTAAGCGGCGATGTGAAACTGATGCAGCTCGAGCCTGAACGAACTCTTGAGTTACAGAGAGGATGTAAAAGTTCCTCCTGCCATAGTATGGGGCATCTCAGGCAACAAGGTGTTTTGCTTTAGGTGGAGAGCAGGGCTGTTGCAGGTGGGATAATGAGATGAGATCTGGAGCACTTCATGACAAATATAGTTTTAATCAGGTTTGTAAGATAGCTGCACCATATTAAAACTTTATTCATAGCCATGTGCTCCAGATCTCATCCCTGGAGACCTTGTCTCTAAAGACTCTTTAGAAAATATAAATAACAAGTATCTACTTTGAGTTGAGGGAAATTTCAGTTTTGATTCATAATCATGCTGTATATTTTTAGGAAAATATTTATAACTCAGGATAAAAGTACTGTGCTCTCAGTTTGTTTGCTTGTTTCATACAGTTTGTATATGTTTTGACAATAAACACCAAAAAATCTGTGGAACAATCTGTATACAGTGTTGCTTAGTGGCTGCAGATGGAAATCAGCATTTGAGAGAACCTGGACTAAGCTGTCTTGTGCTGGGATAGTGTGTGATTAATTGTGTTTGCTGTGATTTTACACCTCTGAGGTCAACATTTAAACACTTTAGTAATGTTCAGATTCTCTCTAATGGTGTATCGCTGCTTTATGAATTAATACTGTTATAAGCTCTATGGCAGAAATGACCTCAGTGACGAAAGGAGAGAAGAACATCTGTTTGTTTTTTTTCCACCTCCACGTAAGTCATATCGGTGCTGCATCTGGATTGCACTTACCTTCTCTATTTTATGAAGCCAGAATATCCATTTTATGTAATGGGTCACAGGTGTTTGCAAAGGTAGATAATTACTGCGGCAGACGTGTGGCTGCTTGGCTGTTTCAGTCCATTAAGGCACTTTGATCTGACACACACAGAAGCAACAAATGTTAAAGCTAAAAAACACAACAGCTGCAGACACAATGGCATACACTTAAACTGCCTGAATGTGAACGGGTCATTAGACACACATAATGCCTTTACTGTCTGTACCTCCATTTAAATGTGTTTTAATCATGTCTACTCGAGAGATGTCCACACGCTATGTTTGAAATTGAAACCTTTTCAATTTACTCGTGATAAGGTGTGTTGGTGTTTCATGAAATAATGTGTCCACTGTCAGATTAGCTTTCACTTTGGGTTCAGGGTAAACCTTGCTAGTACTGACTTGGACCTCTTTTTACCTTCAGAACTGCCTGTGGCTTAGATTTAACAAGGTATTGTAAAGTCACTCATGTTTAAGAGACCAGTGCAACAAGCAACATTTCTCCAATTTTCCATTGTCCAATTTAGTCAGCATGTGTAACCTGTGTCATGAAATCAATATCCTATTTTGCTGTGAAAGTGAAATTTATTTTTTATAGTTCAAAGGGCAAAAAAATACATTAAAAAAAGTTTTTTAACCAAAGTAAATGAGAAGCATTCAAAAAGGTCCAGGATTCCACTTAAAAATCAAAACGCTGAAACCTTGAAGGGACTGAATTTAATCACACGTTTTTTAATTTGTCAGGAACTTGACTGGTTTGCATAGGAATATTCTGAGAGGCAGTAATACAATCCAATAAAACTTCAATTTACCCAAATCCACCTTGTAGCCACACCTTGTTGACAGTTTTGTGTCACTCAAGTTGAAGTGGTCTAATGTTCAATAAAACCTGCGTTTCTAAACCAGGAATAACAGATCTTGCTTAGCTGAGCTCAGCTAGGTGGAGTCTGATTTATGGATTCCCAGAATTTTATGATGATACCTCTTTTCTAAGGTGTGTTAGACTTGACAGAAGGGACACAGGAAGTTATCTTCAAAACAGGTAAAAACTTGTGAAGAGTTTCCTTGGTGTTTGGTAGGAAATGGAAAGTTATTTTTCAGCAGCAGCTTTTCATCCTCTTGATCTCAGCAACAGGGATGCTGGTCAGAGAATCGGAGCCCTGATGTGACGATAAGTAGCCAGTCAGCGAGAGCAAGCGTATTTGTACCCAGGGCAAAGGCAGCAAAATACCACATCAAAAATGTTGATATAATGAAGTCTGAAGAACACTTTTCCATTGTAATTCAAAGTGCTTCATTTAGAAGAGAGCAGGCACACCATCAGGGGTGGTAGCTTCATGCTGTGAGAAAGCATTTCACTGGTAGTTACTGGGAAAGTGCTTTTAAGGAAAGTGAGAGCAACCAATAATGCCAGCAAAAGTCAGAAAACCCTGCTACAGACTTTCAAAAATATATATACAGTCAGGGAGTTCGTGCTCTCTTGTGCTTGTCACACAAAAGCAGCCGAGCAAATCGTGGAACTAGAGTCTGCAGCTGCTTTAGAGAAGCTCCACGTTCAGTATAACCGAGCTCAGGTGAGTCTCAGAGGAAGAACGGAGAAGCTGTAACCATTGTTACTGAGAATGACATCAAGAAAGGCAAAAACTAAATGTGATTGAGATACTGGAAAGTCTTTTAAGCCTGAAGTACCGCTGACTTTGAGCAGGATGTGCTTAGACGGGTTTCACTACTGCAAATATGTTATTTCATCAGAGCCTCAACAGTCACGAGTTAATCAGAAGCTTTATCTGTTGACAAAGCCTGATAACGTACCGTCATGTGTCATAAAGCTTCCTTTTATCCATTTTCAGGCCCAGCTTCCCTCTTTCTGCATCATGGCATCCTCTGCGGTGAAGAAATTAATCAACTTTTTCTCAGTTGGAGGCATTTATCCATGAATTCACAAAAACATTTATCTTATGCCAAACTGGAAAAGGATGGGGAATTTTATAAGGCACTAAATTGATGTTTCAGTCCATCAGTGGAGATTTTTTTTGTCGTGTGTCCTAATTGAAGTTGCAGTTGGCACCAATTAAAGGCTCGATGACTCTTTTATCCTCACATTGGATTTATTTGATGTCATTATTTCATAAACAATTTCAGACACTTGTGTGGGCGACAGAGGAAAAGGACTTTGTTGAAAACCATTTTAGGAAGTTGCCTTTCAATTATAAAATAACTGAGTCACGTCTCGCATCCAGATTCGTTATTACGGCTCCTGAAGGATCACTCCCCTGAGAGGAAGGCTGTTCTTGTTTTTTCCTGCTTACGCTGGAACACAGTGTTCCTGGCATAATATCAAAGGTAACTGCAAATTTAATTTACCGTCATGGCCCATAGAGCCGCACATTGGTGGAGATAACTATGGTCTTAAAAGTGCTATTACAGATGATGCTTTCGCAGACGGAGAATAACACTGAAGATTAGATTGCTAAATAACCAGTGCAAACATAATCTCGAGCTGTTTGTGAAGTTTTGCCTGTGTGCACCACTGCAGTGGGGTTTACATCAAACAATCATGATGTGATTGAAGTGCAGACTTTCATCTTTAATTCAAGGAGCTAAACACAAATTTGGAATTGAATGTTCAGGAATTACAGACATTTTTATTTGCAGTTCTCCATTTTCAGAGGCTGAGCATTAACTAGATAAACTAAGATAATCTTAAACGTAAGGATTGTTTTTAATACTTAGACGTCAAATAATTTGCAGTCAGTGACTTTCTGAAATTTAAAATCCATGGAAGTCACCAAATGCTCTGTTTCCTCCCTTGAGATTCTCTGCCAGACTTTCAGTTTGCTTGTTTGTGAGTCTCTCTCTGCCTCTTCAGGAACTGAAAACCTCACTCTGTTGGACTGAGATCTCGGCTTGGCCATTGAGAAATATCCCATTGCTTTGAGAAACTCTTTGATTGCTTTTGCAGTTTGTTTTTGCTCATTGTCCTTTTGCACGGTGAAGCTCTGTTTGATCAGCTGACCAGTGCATTTCTCCTTTTTCAGGATGAACCACACTGTTGATTTGGTCACTCGAAAAGTTTCTGCTGTCTGTCTGAAATTTTTATTGGGGTTTTTCAACCTGATGATTAACTTCACTTGCACTGTCATCTCTTTGGTCCTCACATTTAGAATTACAGTGAAATTCTTTCTCATGGCTTCACCGGGTCATGAAACTGCTCATCAGCCAATTCTCCAACTGTTTTTAAGCCTCTGAAAATGGAGAGCACTGTAATTTTTAAAATGTTAACGCAATTTTCTTTGTAAAACTCCTTGAGTTAAAGTTGAAAGGTTATATATTCATTTGTC
Source organism: Neolamprologus multifasciatus (assembly GCF_963576455.1). Taxonomy (NCBI): domain Eukaryota; kingdom Metazoa; phylum Chordata; class Actinopteri; order Cichliformes; family Cichlidae; genus Neolamprologus; species Neolamprologus multifasciatus. The sequence goes on along the minus strand of NC_140456.1, from coordinate 22,433,771 downwards.
GGATTTAAAATCAGGTGATTGTGGTGATGTACAGATGTGTCTTTGTCCAACAAACTGTACCAAATTAAAAACATACTTCTTTTTTTTACAGTGAGGCTGATCAGAATTGAGTGAAATCAGTTTCACAAAAATATGCACGAGTTAAATAAACAGATGGTGAATTGACATGAAAAAGAGAAAAACATGTAAACCAACCGTGTTTGTGGCCTTCTGTTGGGCAGTTAGACACAATTTCTTTTGAGAATCATTCCTGGATACGAATAAAATGTTCTAGTTGAAGGATTTTGAAGGTCATGTAGATATAATGTATCAGATAACTTTATTAATTTAGAATTTTTACAGGTAAACAAGCTCCACAACTGATACTTAAGAAATGTTTCCACTTACTGGTGTTTCAAAAGCTTTCAGTGATGAAATCTCTCCATGATGAGGACCATGATTAGAAGCTGCACTTTCAAACATGGTGATACCTGTGACATGAGGTTGAAAGGCCACTGCGTGTCCCCCTGGTACTGTGCGAAAGTCTTGGGCCACCCATGAGAAGTAGGAGCAGCAATTTATTTGAATATACACAAACATGCCTGGAAATACAGTTTATAAAGCAAAAACAGAGTTTGTACAGTTCTAATGTTGAACTCCGGGATCTGGGGAAGCCAATCCATTACTGATGGTGCTCTTTTGTGTGTGTTTTTTGAAGCTGTTGCCAGTCATAGCTTTCCAGATGGTATTACAAGATTGATGAAAATCTGATGAGGCTTTTCTGCATTCATAATTACATTAATTTTTGTCAAGATCTCCATCAGATGAGTCTCTCCAGTGCTGTGTCAGGTCTTTGCTGGATTTCCCCCCCCCCCCCCCCCTGGGAACAGCTTTGAAAGCTCTTTGGAATGTTTGGAGAATTATTACTCAAGACCACTTTAAAGAATTAAGTAAGTCTGGAAGTATAAAGAAATGAGGTGGCTCAAGACTTTTACACTGTACTGCACTTGACCTTGAAACTGGAGCGTTCAGCAGGATCAGATTCTTCATCATGATGATGATAAAAAGTTGATGAACGCATTTTCAGGTTAAGTTAACATCAGCTTTAGTTTTCTGAAAAATTCATGGTGAAATCTGTTTCCCCTGCAACACATATAAATCTATGATTAATATTTGTCCTTACGTTTGCATTTTTAAGCATTATGGTTCCTCTGAGCTCAAACTGTGTCTCTGTGATTTCAAACAACCACTGAATCCAGCTAGAGAGTCCATTATTTTCTACTTTGCACATTATTCTTTTGACATTATCTAAATCTTTTTTTTTTTTTAAGCATGCTGCTCGCTTCATATCTGATGGTGTTACGATCCCTGTAGCTTTCTTCTGCAGCTGTGTTAATGTTTGTGTCCACCCGGGAAATAAACTTGTCACTTGTTATAAATCAGTAATCCAAGAGTGTGTGTGGACACTTACGGATGACACTTCCTCGAGTGGTTTTCATCAGCGGGACTGTGAAATTCCTCTCCGTACAGCACTTGAAGATGAATAGCCGAGCACACGTGCTTTGTACCCTCTCGTTTTAGATGTTTTTCTGTGAACTGGCTCTGTAATAGAAAGGCCCACCAGGGTCTGAGTGGATGAACTGTAGCTGCTGTGCCTGTTGTTTTGCTCTCGATGAGTTGTGAAGTGAGTTCTTCTAAAGGAGCCTTTCAAATAACAGAGGACTTTTTTTGTGCTTAATAACAGTGCATAGTCTGAGTAAGGATCTTGAGTAGATAGCACTTGTGATTGTTGCTGTTCTCAGCTGGAAGACGCAGGCTCCCTTGGTGAACCGACGGCATCATCATAGCTCACAGAGAGCCTGCTGAATGAATCAGGCAAGTAATTATTGATGTAAGAAGCAGGGCTGGGAAATAATTACAACCACAGTGGCGCACAATGAAAACGGTGTGGTGGAGCTCATGTGTACGTGTGTGTGTGGTATTTGTATGTCAGGAACTGTCTGTGAGTGGCTGAAGATAGTTTTCCGTTCAAAATTTAAAGGTTGCCAAAGGGCAAAAACGTGCAAGAGCCTTTGTGTGGCTGACTCGTTTACCTTGTCTTCGTGAGGCCGCAGGAGAGATTAACTTTCCCGAGATGTCACCAAACTCTTGTTCTCCTGTTTTATTTAATGTCACAGCACACACGTGTATTCACAAAACAATTCACAGCAGGACAGGAAATCAGACACAGAGGCGAGCATCAAACATTGAATGCGAATGCCAAAATGTCCTGGAGACGAGTTTCTCCGGCAGATTCCTGCGCGGTGGATTAATTAGCAGCAATAACACAAGAAAGTATTTCACACGTTAATCCTGATGAAACTGTAACAAGTCCTCATAATGGTCTCTGTGGGGAATTAAGACGCAAAGTACAAACAAATCATTTCGTAGATCATCTATTCAAACATCAAACAGCAGTGGAAAAAAAAACAGGCCACAGGCTGATTGAACTATTTAACAATGAACATAACTCCCAAAGTCTCTTGTAGTATTTTTGCAAATAGTTTTTTTCACAGAAGTGCATAACATAAATAAAACATACACACGGGTGCTGCATTAGAGGAAAGACATGAGCCTTTGACTCCTGCAGTAAAAGGAACTGGTTGGCTCTGTGATGCTATGGGGGGCAATTTGGCCCACTGCTCCCACTTGCAACCGGTAAGGATTATTCACCTTTATTCTTTTGTTAAACGAGGTTATGCTATCTTCAAGGTTGACAAGGCCCCACCAAAATTGCAGATGAATATGAAAATGATGTGAGTCATGCACTGTGAATTTTCCAGTCACTAGATTTCAACCAAAGCTCTCAGAGAAGCAAGCCTAACTACTCTGTAACCTTGAACCACCTCTGGACACACTTCAGGGGGAGTTATTATAAAGCCCAGGTTAAATTAATTAATTCATCACCCCATAAGACCTGTTGCACTACCTTCTTCTGGTCTTGTGTAATTTGGCATACCTCAGCCTTCCCTCGCTGTATTCCTTTCTTAAGAATATCTTATTTGCTTCAGCTGAAGAAATGGGAACATGTGATGTGTTTTTGCAACAGGCTGCTAGTAACAAAGTGCTAAAGATACAATTTAAACTAGTTCTTTGCTAATTGTCTGTTAGGTATAGACACAACATTGGTTTATTCCTTGAGTTAGATGTGTTTTTATGCTCGAGTGATTCACAGGTCAGTGTTAAGTGGCTTAAAGAGAACAAACAAACACTCCTCTGAAAATGGTCAGGTTCAAGGACTCTACTGAAAATGAATGAGAAGCAGACAACTCCAAAGAAAAATTATGAAAGAATTTTTAAAGCTTAAGTTAATTAACTCAAATTTGAATGGTTACCAGTGCACAGGAACTACATATATAGAATTACCAGTATTAAACCTATTTAAAATGGTTAAAAGGCTTACTAACTTTGGCTCATAAAAGTTTTAAAGACCTTTTTTCCCATAAAAAATGATACTTCTACTACAATCTTTGCTGTTGCAGAATTCGCTGATAAATTTCAAGTCAGGATTTGCTTAAAAAGTCTCTGTTTGAGTCAGATTTTAGACTGATTTATTAGTTGGTACTCATGATTATGTTCCAGAGACCTTGAGAATCAATGACAAAGCTCCTGCTTGAACAGAGTGGCCTAATGCCTTACTTACACACTTTATTTCTTCTTTTAATATGTCACGCACGACACCAAAGAAATATGGCATACAGAGTTGAATTACAAAGCAAACATTCAACATTTGGCAGAATATTTGTAGTGGCTTTCTTGCTAACATTTAGATGATGTGCGTTCTATTTATGAGACTACAATCAGCGGCCGTTTAGCCTAGCATAGCACAAAGACTGGGGAGAGATGGAAACAGTTAGACTGGTTTAGCACAGAAAGTGACCAAATTCACCTTCCAGCACCCCTGAAGCACACACAATAAAAATACATTTAACTGTGTTTCCAAAAATGTCAGGCTATTCTCTTGCTCTGAATAAATCACATATTAATGTCTTTATGTATCATAACCATGCTGGGCGGTGCTTCCTCCACTCTCCTTCCCCTCAGGGACAGAGAGAAAACATGCTGCACTGCATGAGAAATTCTCAGGAGAAGCTCCTTTAGGCCAGTTCTGTACTCTTTTCTGATCAGGCAGTAAAGCACTGGGTTCAGACAACTGTTAGCATGAGCCAGGCACACAGTCAGGGGGAACGCATAGGCCTGGGTGTTGTAGAAGGCTTTGCTGAAGGGCACCAAGTCAAATTTGATCAGCACCCCCCACAAGGTGAGGGCCTGGTTGGGCAGCCAGCAGATGAAAAAGGAGAGAACTACGATAGTGACGGAGCGGGTCACTTTGGATCGGCGGCGGTGGCGGCCTCTTTCACACTCAGATTTTTCGGTGGCACTCCCGGTTACCATGCTGCACACAATGCGCCGGCTCAGGATAAACCTCAGCAGGAGGAGATAGCACACAGAGATGATAATAAGGGGAACCACAAAACCCAGAAGGACCTTCTGTGTTTGATAGAGTCCCAGCAGGACTTGGGGGTCCCAGTGACCGGAGTCGGAGTCAGAGAAGCGAACCAAGCAGAGCTCGTCATCTGCAGAAACCTGGAAACATAAATAGGGAGATCAGAGGATCCTTATCCAAAACACAGAGCATGCACTGTAGGCAGACTAGTTGTTGAGTACTGATTCAACAAACCTGGACAGTGGTGGAGTAGAAAGCATGAGGCAGTGTGGCCACCAGAGACACCACCCAAATGGCTGAGCTGGCCCACTTGGCCCGAGTGGTGGCGCTCCTTGGGCTCTCCATCTTCAGAGCAGTAACCAGGGAGCGGTAGCGTGTCACGCTCATGGCGGTGAGAAAGAAGACACTGGCGTACATGTTCATGGTGGTGACCGAGCTCACGATCTTGCACATGACCTGCCCAAAGGGCCAGCGGAAGTCCAGCAGCGTGTCCACGGCCCAGAAGGGCAAGGTGAGGACAAACTGGAGGTCTGTGAGAGCCAAGCTCATCACAAAGCAGTCAATGGAGGAGTGGTGGTATCCACGGCGACGGGAGTGAAGCAAGAAGAGTGCCAGGAGGTTACCCACGAGCCCCAGAACACATACAACCAGATAAACCAGGGCAATGACAACTCGTACCTGTCACACACACACACACACACACACATGTTTTGTGCTTGAAGGGTGTTTTCAGTAAACATAACTGAAAAAAAATCTGAGACTTTTCCAACCTGATAATTTAAAGGATGGTGTGGCCCACAGCAGCTTATTTGCATTTAAAGTTAGAGCCTATATGAGCAGAACTAAAACCAAGAGATATAAACAAAGACTGTATATAAAAGATAGCTTCTGGGTGTAAAAAAAACGTGGAAGTGTATTCAACCTGCATTCTTTCGAATGTTCTAATGCCTGGTCTATGTGGGGAAAGTCACACCCTCGGCAAAGCGTTTCTGTTGAGTCTATTTTTTGTCTCAAATGCTAGTTTTAAGATCACTATATGCAATAATATTTATTTTATAATTATTTCAAGTCCAAAAAGATGACAAAACAGATTATTCTTTAGGGTGGGTGTCCTTTCAAAAAGCTCAGATGACACTTTGTGAAAACATTCGGCTCCAGACTTCAAAGATTGGACTTACCAAACCAATGAGTGGCATGGTGGCAATGTCATCTTTTATATACAGTTTATGCGTACAGAGTGCTGCAATAATAAATGGTAAGATATTTTAAGCTGAAACATATTATGAAGATGTGTGACTTGTTTTTTGTTTTTTTTTAAAGGTATAACCTTTAATGTCAGAATAAAGAAACAACATTATCTCCAAGATTCATGCACAATTACCGTTTCATTTTTTATTAATCTGATCCAACTGGACTTGTAAAACAAAAAAAAGAAGAAGGTAAGCAAACCTACTGCCAGATTGGCGCTGTCACCGTGCAGATCCAGCGAGGACTCCTGAGAGAGTATGTGAAGCCAGCAGTTTAACGAGAGGTTAAAAGAGGAGGCTGCTCCCGTAGGGCTGACCAGTTCGGAGATTTTGCGCTCATCCTCTTCCCCTCCGCAAAGCCCTGTCAGAGCTCCAGAGGAGCTGCTGTTGTTGACCTGCATGGCTCGGCTGCAGGCGGGGAAGGGAAAAGAGGGCGAGCTACTTCGCAAAACTATCCACTTCTTCCACCGGGATAACTTCGAGATCGCAGGTGCGCAGGTGCAGCTTCAAAAATCCCCATCTCTTTCTCCTCATGCATGAAAAGTATGAAAAGAGATCAGAGCTCCAAAATGCGCGTTTCTTCTTCTTCTTTTTTGCTTGAATCTTGTGTTTGTTTGTGGTTTCCAGTCGGAAATGTCTGAGATATTGAAAAAACAAAAGAAAGAGCTGATTAATCCGCATCCACCTACTTTGGCGCGTTCAGGCCGAAGTCTGACATGATGCAGTTGCCTCTTCTGTCAGCATCCTCGCACTGGAGGCTTTTATACTCGCCCAGCTTCTCGTTTCACCGCATGATGGCGCTCTGTCGGTGCACACACGGACTCCCCAGTGTTGATATATTATTGTCGTTATTAAAGCAGATGCCCCACTAACCAAGTTTCAGATGTCAGTACTCTTGGCTGAGCTTCATTCATATCCCCCCGCACCCACCCCTTTTTGATGTAATCCAGATTTAACTTTAATTTTTAAAGATAAATTGATCATATTTTTATAGATTTTCTTGCCTTCAAGAGTTTTTCAGTGTTCATTTCAATATTAGAAAATCAGAACGCTTTCAGTCTTTTTGATGCTGTTAGTGGAAGAGCTGTGTGCGTGCATGTGTGTGTGTGCACTTGTGATTTGCATGTCTTATAGGTCACTGTTGGTATTCGCAAAGTGTGTTGCTGGGATCTAAACTGAGTGCGTTTGAGAGAAAAAACATAGTGCAGCAAACATTTTCTCCAGCACCTTCATATTAAAACAGTCTGTAACTTTAAAAAGAAGAGATCTCAACATCTTAACCTCAACCAGTTTGCTCCAAGTGGTATTAAATAATTGATCCTTGCCTCTAAAACTTAGTAAAAGGGGGCAAATATAAGAGCAGCTGGGACATTTGGAAGAAAGTGTATCCTTTCCTTTTGGTTTCTTTTCCTGTTTTCACAAGCAGTCAATCACAAATTCAGATGTTAATAAATCATATTTTGTACACAGTGCTGACATGGAAAGAAATGCAGATGTGGTTGAAGTCTGACCCACCAAATCTCCCTCGTGAAGCCGCTTGTTGTCATTCTGCTGAGGCTTTCGAAGATGCTTAAAAATTCAGCTTTCATTTAAAAATAAATGGATGGGAAGATTCTGACACTGTTGGGCTTTTCTGACGTCTTTTCGACTATAGTCCAAATAAGTGCAAGTAAAGCTGAGGCAAACTTTGGTTTGTGTGTGTAGGGATGTGAATATTTCTGTCTGATCAAGGTGAAAACACTTTACACTGACTGTGTTACAATGTGAATTTGTGCCCAGACACAGTTATAAAAACGAGCTCTTCTTTAGTAATACATACAGTTTTTCAAATACAAATTCTTGGCCTGATCGAGGGCGTTTTGTCAATGTCATTCTTTGGTGGAGAGGATGATTTGAATTCACACTCTAAATGCCTTCCTCAGAGCTGCTGCAATGCAAAGAATATGATGGCAGTGGAAGAAATGCTAATAAACCTCTAGATTAAATTAAATTTAGTTCAAAGGAGAGAAAAATCAAATATATATTAAATGCCCCGAGAATTTAGCCGGTTAATGTTTAAACAGTAAATATATGCAAGGTTGCGCAGGGATAAGAATTAAAGAAAAGACACTGAACAAACTCACTGAAAAGGGTGAAGGAGTTCAGGCTACTGAGCAAAATCAGCCTCGTCTGCTTTCATGTTTGTCACCATTAAGTCAGAATTATGTGCTCATGTTTGTGAGTGCAGGTTAATTATTCTGCAGCTATGCTCAGATGTTCACGAAACCCCATGCGGACAGCCTAACCTTCTAAAATTATCTGAGCAATCTTCTCCTCCTGCAACCTCTTTTCTCCCTCGGGTAGCAGCACCTCTGCTCAGCTCTGAGATCCTGATTGAATTTCCACCTACATCTTTAACTCTTTATCATTACAACACACTGCCTAACCTCCCTCATCAATAATTCATTTCCGACTCCTAGCCGGTGTGTGCGTATAGTGAACCCGTAGTTTTGAGCTTGGTTTGCAGAAATATTTATTTATTTATTTCGGTTATTCCACATTTTCTGCTCAGCGAGAGCTCTCAGGGAGAAAGGCTTGATGCACGACTGCCAGGAGATTAAAAAAACAGTGAGATGATAAACCCACATTTCCACAACGCAGCTCCACCGACAAAGACAAAAGAAAAAAATCAACTGTGTAAAAATATAAACCAAAAAGAAGTATTCAAATTATAGAGTTGAAAGCAGATTTGAATGCACAGCTGTGCTTTGACGGAAATGCCAACAGTGTTTCTTTTAAAAGTATTGTGTAAGCATATGAGGCAGAAAACTGCAGCTGAGTGTGATGGGCATCAATTTTGCAGATATTTGATTGAAAGTATAAAGTACTGTGGAGAAATTATAGTGATATTATATATATTTTTTGTATATGTTCTTTTTTTTAAATGGAAGTTTATGGACATATTGCTAAACTGTAATTGGTAAAAGTCAATAACTGGTTAAAAAATATGGAAAAAAACATCCATAAAAATGAATACGGATAAATAATTTATTGTAAAATGGTACATTGTACTATATTTCATTGATGCTTTTTGGGGGGTTGTTTTTCTGCTTCAAAATTGCATTTATTGTATAATTACAAATTTGTCAAGATGTTTCACGCTCACCTACAGAGACAGATTTCATAGTTAAGAACAAAAAACAAAAAATAAACTTTCTGATAGAGGTACTGCACTATGGACCAGGCTATAAAACAGCTCATCCCCCACACAGTACTGAACAATACTGTGTAAGTACTATAGTACAATGGGGTCGATCAGGTAGCCAAGGTATCCCACCTCAAGTTGCTCTCAGATCCTTCTGTTAGGAACTTTTACATCAACAACACTTACAGAGTCCTCTGTGCCTTCTTTATGTGAACATAATCCATAACATACTCATCATTTAAAAATAATCACAGTTCAATTCGTTTCTCTTTTCCTTTCCAACAGCCAGTTGTTACTCCTGACTTAAAATCTACTACTATTGGATTTTCAGATTAAATTGTTCGAGGTTTGCAGCTGTAGAACATTTAAGCTGCTTATCTCATTTCATCTCACCAGAAAAAGGCACTTCACATCGATCTGTAAACAGTCTTTAGTTACATTTCCACAATTACAGTAAGCGATATTTTTCTTTCTCAAAAATAATGATATGAAACTGAAACCCACTTTCCTCTGGTGTTTTGACAGCTGGCTGTGAACCTGAAGCTTTTATTTGCTCATTGAGTCATATTTGAAGACCCCGAATCATTTTTGTTTTCAAAATATTGTCTCATTATTTTTGCAAATTGGTTTTCCTCGACACAGGACACATGGTATCGCTGGAGGAAGGAAACAAAACAACAACAAAACTTTCAGACGGGTCCAAAACTCCCTGGAGAAAATGTGAATTCACACCCGGCTGATCCTGCCAGTAGCAACCTGTCTCAAAGATTTAACCATATAAGCCTCAGAACTCACACACACACACACACACACACACACACACACACACACACACATACACACACACACACACACAGTGAAAAATGCAAATGCATCATTAAATTACTGCGCAGAGCTCCTACTGAATGCGCCACAGATCACGGTATATATTCAAAGAAAATAATAAATCACAGTAGTGAGCGTGCATGTGTATTTAATGTGTTTGTATTTAACAGGCATCAACTGCACAGGTATGATCCAGCATACGTGATCCAGCAGGTGCTTAAAGGCTTTCTATTCAGAGCAAAATGAAAAATGATTACATCCACGTCAATGACCTCTTTACTGGCATTTGTGAAAGTTCATTCCTGAAACACCTTTCAACTGGATGTTTATGTGCTGGAGCAGCCCCTCACCCAGCCTCTGTAGTGGAAAGCAGATGCAGAGAAGCTTTTAAAATACCCTGTTGGGGGCTGCACTCGCATCCAAACTCGCACCCCTGCGCTACGTTTTTCTTGTTAGAATAAATCAGTGAAGGTCCTTGTGCCTGTGATCTTGATGGCGAGAGAAGGGGACGTCTGCTTTGGGGAGATCTGTCCAGGGCCTAATCTTCTCTGTCAGATTGCGCAGGGCTTCAAAGCCCCTGGTAACGCAGAGGAGAGGAAGAGGAAGAGGAGGAGGTGGAGGAGGAGGAGGGATGTCTCGGGCATCATCCATCGACTGCAGGGAGCGGGACGGCACTGAGAGACAGAGATGCGGTTGAGAAGAGTGAGTGTGTGTGCATGAGTGAGTGTGCATGGACGAAAAAGAAAAAAAGAAAGCAAGATTGGCCATGCATGATGGCTACGGACCTTTGGTCTCTGCATAGTCTGCCTGACTGAGCCGGCTGTAAGGGTCTGGTCGAAGATTTGAAGAAATCAGCAGAGAGAAGGAGAGGAGCAAGACCTGGATGTAAATACAGACAGATGGACAAAAAGAGGTCAAGCATAGAAAACACAGATCAGAAAGAAGAAACTGAGTAGGTTATTACACACACAACTACATAACATTTTGCACAACGGGTGCTTCTCTGACTCATTTAAATATTCAAAGCATTCACAGCCGCAGTCCTGCCGGTACAAACACTCGCGCTCCTCGATGTGCTTATGAACTTTTAATGTTTACTGTATTTCTTTGTTACAATTATGACTGCCTGAAAAATTACATAATTCTCTATCTCACCAGGATGCAGGTTGCTTTCTGTCTTGTTTTGCTGGGGCCATTAGGAAGGAGAGCCTGTAGCTGGCTTAGCTGCTCCAGCAGAGCACTGCAACACAAATCCAGACAGAAAGATGAAAAAGGCTGTGCAAAAGTTTGACATAAGGGGTCTCATCATTTCCAGCATCTGTGATCACTCTCGCAAAAAAGAGAGAGAGAGAGAACGATAAATTGAAGGAAGAGAGTGTGTGTGTGTGTGTGTGTGTGTGTGTGTGTGTGTGTGTGTGTGGAGCTTTCACACATTTTGTTTTTACAAGCAGCAGTCTGCCAGCGTCAGGGAAAAAAGAATAAAAGAAATCAGGACAGTGAAATTGCCGAGTGAAAAGAAAGAAAAGTTGGAAAAGCTGTGTGAAGATTTGGAATGGTATGCACTTTGTATTCTGGTAATTTTACTCTCAGGCTCTTCAGTCCCGAATCTTTAACAGGCAGAACGGTTTGGCCATTTTCAGCCGTGACTCAGTTTCATGAAAGCGGTGTCACAAAAGATGTCGTGGAGATTTATTTTGTGCAGCTAGCTCTGTACAAGCCCCGCGTCCAGGTTTGATTAATCCTGCTGCCTTATCTGTTCAACCGGTAGGGACTTTGATGGGAAACAAATGCAATTATGCTGTGTTTTCATATGGCTGCACCTCCTCAGCCTGGCCATTGTTAAATGTACGACACCCGGATGTTCTGACTATATATGGTCAATCTTAATTTTTTCTGTCATCCTATATTTCTGCTTTTAGTCTTCATGAAACAGGCCTTATGGTGTCATAGCCTTGAGATGAAGTGGTTTAGGCCATCAACAAAATACTAAATACTACCAGACATAATCCCACTAATGAAAACACAGTAGCTAAATAACTGAAACAGGGAAATAAACTGAAAAACCGGGACATCTGTGGTGCTATTTTTACAGGAGCAATTGCTGCAGAGCTAAAATAGCCATTCTCTAAAATCTAACAGTGACCATTTGATCATGCCAGAGCTCTGCAGCTGTGCCCTGACTGTGCCTGAGCCAGGATATAGCTTCCAAAGCTTCAGAGACTTGAACTTTTCCAGACCATATGCTGAAGTGTAGTGCACTGGGCTGTAGTTATGGTAACTCTTTGCTTTTCATTGCAACTTTCAAAAGCAAGTCCTGGATGTTGTCACAGGTAAAGCTAATCAGGTGTGTTTTGTTCTTTACTGTATTTTCTGGACTTTGGACTTTAAGCTCTCCATCATTGTACAAAACACTGAGTAGTCCAGGCATCTAATGCCAATAATCATCAGGTTAAACTTGTTGCCTCACTTAAGGACTCACTTGTTGGTCTCCTCCAGCTGCTGGATCTTTCTCTGCAACTCGAGGTTGTGAGCACCACATGCAGACATCCTACAGAAAGAGGAGGAGGAGAAAGAGGGCAGAATCGTATTAAAAAATATATCGTTTTATGATGTTGCCTCGCCTGCCCTTCATTTCTCTCTCTGCCAATATCAGCCTGCTGACTGTTATCGCAAACCCCATTCTGTCATCCAGGGACTCCACCCCCTTTCTTCTTCTGGTGTCTCTCTTGTTCGGTTCAGTCACTGTGAATCCATTATGCCTTCGACTGATAATGACACCCTGTTGATACGCTCCGCTTGAATCTGGTTTAATTATCAACGAATGCTGACTCTGGGAGAGACAATCTCACTCTGCCATGAAACATTTGTTATCAGGAGGCAGCAGAACTCAAGCTTGATTGAGATGTTGATAGCATGTAATTAGATATATAAACCTCCTGTGTTACATCAGTAAGACATTTTCATTAGTACGCAAAACACACAGACAGTTTTCAGCTTTGTGTTTGGCCATTTTTAAAGCTCAAACTGTGTACTGGCTTTATCCCACCCGCTACACCCGTGGTCCAAAACACCTCCATTCATTCTCAATCAACTCTTTTATTCTGATACAGATCAGTAATGGCAGGTTTTAAAAGAGTCCAGCAGTGCGAAGGAGTCAATCTCAAGAACCACATCAGACTGAAACAAGTTCTAAAAATACCCCCAAGAGAAGCTGATGAATGATAAACCTAGGGGGATTTGACAAACAAAGGAATTTGGGGAACATTGCTGCATTGCGTTTCTTTGAGGCGAGTCAAATTACATGCTCGACCACGCAGCGCTGTTTGTTGAGGTGTGATGTGGTTGAAGCGCCAGCATGTGGGAGGCAGGTGGGATTAATAAATTTGGTGACAAAGGCTTGCTGGCTGTGTGGTGAGGCTGATTCCAAGCAGCCTCGAGGTAGAGAAGGAGGAGGAAGACTGACGCGATTCTGAGAAAACCTGCTTGCTTTTCTGGGTTGTGGCATCATGTTTAGGAATAATCCATTCTCTCTCCTGACTACATCTGTGAGTTTGCGTCTATGCACAATGAGAAAGTGGTCCAGATCGACCGTAAGTGTTTTGGTGCCCCACAGTGGAGCAGTTATCACAGTATGGTGGGTATTCTGAGTTTCTTTACAATGTTCAATGAATGTAGAAACTTTCAGGTCTTTGACTATACTGAACACCGATTTTTTTTTCTCATAAACAATATTAAGATCTCTAAGAGGTCTTAAAATGAGTATATACAACCTCAGATAAACTGCAAACCGTGACATATTATACTATGTCAATAAAAACTAAGTCAAAGTGCAGAAGAAGAGCGTTAAAAATTAGCTGCTGCTAATGAAATGCACTTGATTAACAGATCATCAAGATGTTTTGCTAGTTTGCAGGTCTGAAGCATTCAGGTACGCGTTATCACAAATCCAAGCAGGAAAGACATCAGCAACGATCTTAGAAAAGCAATTGGGGTTATCAGGCCACTCAGAAAATGTTTTCATTCTACAGTGAAAAAGATTATTCACAAGTGGAAAGCAACAGATGCCAATCTCCCCAGGAATGGACATCCCAGAAAATTCACCTCAGTCAGACCATCCAATCCTTACACAAACTTTTAAAAAAAATCTAAGAGCTACATCTCAGACTCTATAGCCTTCAGTGAGCATGTTAAATGTTAAAACTCATGACAGTACAATTAGAAAAAGGCTGAACAAGTGTGGCTTGTTTAGAAGGGTTTCATCTAAAACAAAAAACAACCCCCACAAAACTTCTGGAACAATGTCCTTTAGAAGGATTAGACAAAAATTGAGGTGTTTTGGTCATAATGGACAGTGCCAAGTTTGGAGACAGCCAAACACAGTGTATCAGCACAAACACCCCCCACCAGCTGTCAAGCACGGTGGTGGTGGTGGTGGTAAAGTTCCTTCACAATGATGGCAGAGACTAATGAAGTCATACAGGAAACAATTACTTCGTGTTATTGCTGCTAAAGGTATTTCTACAAGCTACTGAATCACTGGGTGTGCTTAGTTTCTCACAGGACTGTCTCTGGATCTTGGTTTAGTTTTTTGTCACGACACAGTTTAATGTGAGAATGTTGTTGTCCTTCTCAGATTAAATTTACCTACATTTAAGACCATGTAAAGACTAGGGTTAGGACTCGTAAAGTCATATTTTTTTTTATTATACCCTGATATATAACCTTAGAACTGAGAGAAGGTTCACTTTCTTTTTTTCCACAGCAGGAGTATGAATATATATTATTTTCTGCATTATTAAAACGTCATCTTTTTGTATGTTTGTTCTTACTGAAGTGCCGTTGGCATTATAGACAGTAATGCTTATGTACAGGTTTGTTTTTTGTTTTTATCTAAATATTCCTCAAATGAAAAAGAAATTCTCTTTTGCAGCAATCTCTTGAAAATGGTATTTCTTTGTGTATCCAGATAATGACCTTTATTAGTGAATAAATAAAGAAATAACAAGGTTTATGTCTTTCATTTTGGGCTGCTTCACTGGAACTGAATTTCAATGGGTTATATTTCTTTTATCAATTTTGGCACTATATAATTTTTCTCTTGAATAAGTTTCTGTAATTAATTGGTTTTGCTGGAGGCAATGACAACTACTGCTGCACAGCTCTCCTTCTTCTTTTTTTTAATTCAAAACACCTCACTAGTGTTGTTTGAGGTTGTTATACAATTGTTTTTTTGAGCTTCCTGTGAGGATTTTTTTTTTCAGGGAACTATTTGACAAATACCAGGAAACATGAAGTGTGCTTTACTTAATGAACAGCAAAACACTCACTGAATCACTGAAAAACATAAAAAATCCAAAGCAGATGATTAAAAAAATGTTTCCTAAGTCGGTGCAGAGATAATGTCATACCTTTCTTCCAGGCTATCAACATATTCCCTTTTCTTCTTCCGACTTTCCTGAGCTGAGTGCTTGTTGCGGATTTTCCGCCGGATCTTTTTCAAAACTCTCTCTTCAAACTTGTCAGGGAGATGAAACACATGGGAGACCAGGACAAGAGAGAATAAAGAAAAAGGTATGCGAGATGAAACTAGGTTGAGAGAGGTGTGTGTGTGTGTTTGTGTGTGTGTGTGGGGGGGGGGGGGGGGGGGGGGGGGCATCATATCTGGCTGACTTTGTGTAACTGGGGATACAGATTTAGATCACGAGTGTGTGTTTGTGGATGTGTTTGGAGCATGCTTGTGCAGAGACGTCTGCCCTACATACATGTGTATATCGCTCATGTACCTTGGATAGAGGCAGCCTGCTGGGCAAGTTTACCCCTTCTTTAGCCAGAAGCTTCTTCTCATCCTCATTAAGTACAAGTTCCCGCAAGGAATGCTGGGGGATTTGCTGCGCCTGTGAACCAGATGGACAGAATTCATTTCACTTAAAATTACTCTATTTGCAGCTTTCCCCAAGAAGGCACAGGCAGATAATAAAATTCTCTTTCAGTCAGAGTTGGACAGGACACCACACGTATTTTAATTTTCAACACAATTATGAAACCCTTCGTACTTTGTCTCCCAGGTTGGATAACAGCAGGTCCTTCACGGTGAGAGAATGGCTGGGTGGTTGCAGAGGATTTTGGTTTGTGGTGAGGTAGTATGAAATTCCGATATCCTCATCTAAGCTGCCAGACTCACAGCCTGCATATTAAAGCAGAGAAAACAGTACACCACATGTCATGGTTTACAAAATTGCTTGTATTTGCAGTTCAAACAAAACCCACCACAAAACGTCAGTCATTGCAGCATCTTTCTGTGCTTTAAAAGCACTTTGCAAACACACAATGCTGCACAGGTTTTTAGGCATTTTAGACACTTGGATTCCTGTCCATCCTGTGGCACCACCAGGGAGGAGACTGATCATGCCTGCACCAATTATGCACCAGATGTCACAGTCCCTATCAAGCTCTTGTCTCATGGAGTCAGTCTGGGAGAGACTAAAGATGTCGAGATAGCCAAAATCTACAAAAGCCACCTGAAACAAGCAACCAGCCAAGTACCTTGAAAACTTGGTCACACAAAATATTGGCTTGATTTGGAGTATGTATCTTTACTTTAATATTAGTGACATCACGACATTGTCTTGTAATTATATTAAAAAAAATGTGAGAAAGTTTTAAGGTAGCCAGTTAACCTAGGCTAAAGAACGTGTGATTTTTATATTGTCAGCTTTTCGCAATTAATCAAACCTGATATGCCACTTTTAAAACAAATAATGGTGAATGCTAAATATAATGGTTCAGCATTCAGACTGACTCAGGACTGACAGAGCATTTCAGTCTGTGGCACCTAGAATATGGAATATTCTCCCACTCCAGCTTTGTTTAGCTCTCTGTGAGCTCCTTTAAAAAGGATTGTTTTGCTTGTTTCTTTGTTTCAATTTAAAGTTACAGTAAGTAAACATTTTTTACCTCTAGATGTCAGTAAATTTCAGTCAACTGAGTTTTGCTTTCTCACCCATCTCGATTCAAATGCATAATCCGAGCTACAGTTGCTGCAATATAAGAAAAATGTTTTAGCCAGCCAAGAGAGATCAAAGACATTATTTTTAGACTGTACTCCATAATCGCCACAGCCAGCCAGTGTGTATCTACTATTGTTTGAGCTCAATTTCTTTATTCGTGTGAAGGCTGTCAGCCCACTGTTTACCTCAGCAGCCAATGACGGGTGAGAGGTGTCCACATCTATTTACTTTGAAGTGGGCTGTGGACGTTTGTGAGAGTTCGATATGAGTTGATGAGTTAGCGAAGGTCAGTTCTGATGGATAATATGAGATGAGGTGAGTTGCTGAGGATATGCTTAAGCCTTAGCCTGTTGTTTTTGCCGCTGTTAGCTGGTGTTTGCTGCTTTGATGCTTAGTGAATAAACTCACATACAATGTGAGAATGTAATCAAGCTGTTTATCAGAGGGAAGGTTTGAATTTTAGGAAATTAGCTGCCATAATGTTAATTTACAAACAGCTTTTGTTGTTTTCTGTCAGCTGTCCCAGACTGGAGGGTCACATGTCTAATCTACTGATTGTAATTGCGACAATATCAGGAATAAATAAATTTGTGCATATCTTCTCGTGTGACTTCAGTTCAGGAGGTAAGGCTTGAGATAAGAAGGAAATGATGACATTTTATCCAGATGTTTTCGCTTATTGTTGAGGTGGACACCTTCTCCAATGATAAAATATAGATATGATCTTTAATATCTTCAGACTGAAGGTGCAGGCACAAAGTTAAATGTCCCTCCATGGCACTCGAAAGCCTACGCCTCTCCACCTTTGATACATAGATAGATCACACATAAATCGTAGGATTATAAACTGCAGACCTGCTCCTGTGTATTATTAGGTAGATACTATGAGTACAGCGTCAGCACAGTACAGTTTTTTCTATTAAATAACCTCAGAAAATCACTGACTGTGCCTGTTTTCCATTAAGATTCTTATTAACAGTTATTTTTGTAATGATCTGTTTTCTTGTACTCTATTTCGTTCATTTTTTTGCATCTTGATTTTCTGTTCTATTTTATTCTGATTATTCAAACTATTTTTAAAGTCCACACCCTGATGTTGTGTTTTCCATTTTTTTGATGTATTGCTCAATGAAGGCTCGTTAGTGCTCTTATTGTTGCGGGATTTGAGTGTGACCTGAAAGCACAGTCGAAACTATTTCGATACGATTGTTTACAAGAGTCAGAGGTTTTATGAATAGTAGTTTGACTTTGAGTATTGTGTCTAGGTTTGTGTTAACAGCTTGGAAAAAAGAAATAATGTGTGTGAAAGGTTTCAAGAAATGCGTCAAAGCAAATGTGGAAAACTGTAAACACTGGGAAACACTCATGTTAAATTGTGTGGGTTGCATTAATATTGATACGTCAACACTCCACAGCCATTTCGAATCATTAGGAACCCTCTGGTCTAATCTGCTGATCTTTTCTGGCAGGAGCATTTAAATCAGTAACGCTTCCCTCTTGGATATAAATTCATACACTTGAATTACACCCACACTGGTTCTGTGGCGAGTTAAAGGCTGCAGTTTATGGCGGTTTGTGTAGTTGTCGCTACCTTTCAAATGCACAATGGATTTAACCTTCACGGTAATAGCTGTTACAAAGCTTCGAGCAGCTGCTGAAAGTGACTTTGTAATATAGTCTTACAAGAACAAGACCAGTGTTACAACAATTGTTCCCTGTAATGAATTAAAAGAACACTGACCTTTAACCTAACAGACAATATATACTGTATAAATCCAAGTAAATGATGAATTTATTCACTCATTCACTGATGAAGTCCAGTACAGACAAATAAAACAGCTTTCCACTGTAATTGTGATGCCGATGAGGAATTAAGCAGGTATGTAAAGAGTTAAAGAAATTACAGCCCGAAAAGATTACTTTCCTTTCCTCATAAGTATGACCTTGTGGATGTATTTGCTTGTGTTTTAAAACCTTTTGTTGGAATTAGAAGGTGATGTATGTGTGTTTTTTTTTAAATGAAATGTATGTGTCTAGGTTTACTCGGTCATTTTTCAGATATGTCAGGCACTAGTGGTGGGTCAAAAACCTGCACGGTGAAATGAACCAACATTCAAAATAGCTGCCCTCACAAAACAGTTCATGAATGGCAACAATCACAACCGTTTATCTTTAAAGATGTTCAAAAATGGGAAAAACTAAACAAGTGGCTCTTTGAAAGGTCCGCCATCAGAGGCGCAGTCAAAAGCCCCCATTATCCCACTACAGAAAGCACAAAATGAGAGATCTCACAATGTCAAAAGCTTCCCCTTTTTCATCTGGTAGTCCTGTGCCCTGGTTACTTTGTTCTTTACGCGTCTCGACCTCACATTTGCGCTCATTGTTAAAACAAACTACTGCTTTACAGGTTGAAGTTCAGTACATGTTTCTGGCCTGTATAAAAAAGCAAGCCGGTTAACCCTTTGCTATTTAAATGTTGTCTTACCGAGATCGATGACGACATCTGGCTTTCTTTCATTTGCCACTGTCTGATTCACGAGACATGAACACTGCGTGAAAGCCTGAATGTCACAGGGAGTGAAGGCTGTGCAGGAGGCTGTGTGAGGGCTGTTTGTGGGATCTGTCAGGGGGTCCTCGTTGATGCCACTGTCACTGGTGCAGGGAGACCACAGGGGTGATGCTGGCACAGAGGAGGAGTCGCTCCCATGCAGCAGGAACTCCAAGAAATCATCAGGATTGCTTTGTTTAGTGCTCAGTGTCTGAAGAGAGTATGCATACATAATTACATTATGGCTTGATTGGCAGAATTAATCTAGATCATAGATAATAGTAATCACACAAACAAGCAGACACAGAAGCATAAACACACCAGGCTTTCAATTTGCTCTCTCTCTCTGTTTCCTTTGGTTCCTGCTATTTGCAACACTTGCCGCTATACAATCAGGCACACCCCAAAATACAGTTTAAACTCAGCAGTCAGGTTCTCATGATGAGGTGAATTTGTGGCCATGATTATGTTTTCCCCTGAGTGATTCGGTTTAGGAGCAAACTGTGCATAATGAGCAGCACACTTACATCATTAGTTGAGCTGGTCCACGTTTGGTTGCTGTGGCAACTGGTGGATTCACCTGTGTTTTTGAGCAGAAGGTCAATGATGTCCATCCCATCGTACACCTGAAACAAACAGTGATGGTTCTGAAATCGAAGTGTTTCTCAGTTTTTCAAAAGATAAAATGTTTTTCACAGTATTACCCAATTTCACCTGGGTGTCAAAAACTCAATCTCACACTTCACTTGTCTCTGACAAACTTGCATTCACGTTCGCCTTTTTTAAAGCGACGCTTTCTTGACACGCACTCATGCTGAATCACTCTCTTACACAAAAAGCATCAACTGCACCCAGTGATCTTACCTTGTCTGTAGTCAGTGTCATAATTCTGACATTAAAGCAGCTGGTGGAATTTCAGTGAAAGTCTCCTTCAGGCATACAAATGCAGCACACGGCCAGATTGGTACGTTCCTTGTGCCTTTAGCGTGAAGGAGAAACGTCTGAGTCAGCCTTCAGGGACAAAGTTGAAATGCCATATCACACAACAGCATTCCCCAACCCAGCTGATCACTGTCCAATCCACTGTTAGTCAGACAGCAGAGACAGCCAATTAGGACAAGAAGAAGGGAGATTACTTAATTGTAAATAAGTGTGACCTTTGATGTCATAAATCAGCAGTTGGTGTATGCTGTCAAATTCTTTTTTTATTTTTTAAATTGGACAAGCTAAATTTAAAGCCCAATTTATTGCTTTCAAACACAGAAAGTGGAAAGACTGACATTTAATTTGCACCAGTTTGGACTAAGCCCAACAAAAGTTCAATACTCCTCTCTCTGCTCATCACTAAGGAATCCACAAGGCAGTGGAAACACACATGAAAGGGTTTCATCTGAATTCAAGGGTTAGAAACTGTCTATTTGATTATTTGAAAATTAGAGAGAGTTAGTAAAAGAAAGTCAGCATGTGCTTCTAAGCCACTGAGGGATTAATAAAAAGGGCAGCTGTACTTCAAACTCTATTCACTGACACTGAAAGACAGCGCAGAGATCTGATTTGAAGCAGAGCTGAAGCTGTCTGGGAGGTTTCTGGATGGAAATCCAAGGAAAAGAAAAAATGCTCCCCTTCTATGGGACTTCTTCCTGATTCTTCTTATGGCTTTAAGGCTGAATGAAGACTTAAACTAATTTAATTAAAAGGTAAAAGTCAATAAAAGTCAGGATTACACTGAGATTTTGGGCTTGGTCTTTGGTCATCAAAGCCAGAAACTGAGATGAGAACTATCTTTCAGTTAGCTGTCGTTTAGCTGGAGACAGTTCTGACACATCTAAAATGATTTTAAGACAGTCCAAGAGTTTCTAATAATAGTCTTGGTAATATTTCACATAATGAAGCCCAGTGAAAGGCTCAATGTACAAATAGAAGAGAACAATGAGTGAGCTGCAGGGAACCCCCAAATTCCCGTTGGTCCACTTAGATCCAAAGTTACAGAAACAAGTTTCCAGAAGATACAGTCTCATGAAAAATAAACACATGATCCAATGATTCAGTAGCTTGTAGATCTACTTGTAGCAGCAATAACATTTTTTATGACTTTATCAGTCTCTCAAATCACTGTGGCGGATTTTATGGGCACCTGTTTATGCACAACTATCTTAAGTGTTGTGTTTCAGTTAGGTTAGGGTCTGGACTTCGGCTGGGCCATAGCAATACTTTGCTTAGCAAAAATTTGCTGCTGTGCTTGCCAAGATTTATCTGAGACAGATGGCTTGACATTTGAGTCTAGAATATGTTTGCAGTCTATTCATTGACTGCAAGGTGCCCAGATCCCGTGGCTTTAAAACAAGCCCAAATCATCACCCCTCCACCACCGTGCTTGGTTTTCTCCATTATAACCAACCCCCCACCCCAAACCAAACTTTAAGTGGGACGGTTAAAAAACCAAAAACCAAACTGAGATTAAATATAATTGCTATCTACAAAGGTTATTTTGGTCTATAACAGCAGATGTGTCCAAGCTACTCTTTTTTAAAAAGTGGCTCAAGAATTGCAGTTTTTCAGTGATTTGAGAAAAATAAAATTTCAGCAAACAGCTGCAAAGACCTTTCAGTGAAGCTTGTTGTCAAAAAATCAAGAAAGAGAATGCGATTGTCTGCAGATTCTGGACAGTTTCTTTCAGTCGCCGGCACTGATAATAACCTTAATGTGTGTGTTTTTCAGCAAACTGTTTACAAGAACAAAGAGTTCAGCTGAAGCTACTATAAAGGGATGGATCAATCAAGGTGGATCGACATGAGAAAAAAAACATGCATCCTTCTAAATGAAGGGTTTTTTTTGTGTCTATCAAATAGACACTTGCTCCTCAAGTTACAGCTCTTTAGAAAGCTGATCAATGACTTTCTTTTTTTTTTTTGCTTTCCTAATGCAAAACAACGTTATCCGTTCCTTATCTTTGCTGTCATAATTAACAGCATCTGTTTCATGCTAGCACGCCCCATGAAGCAAAAGATATTACATAATGTGTTCTTCCAGCAATTACACAAGGGGAACATGCACATTGGCAGAGATTATCTCATTGTTATCACAGGGGAAGGGATTGTTTCAGTGGCAGAGCTACTTAGTATTACACCCGTCTAAAAGCAGAATAAGCACAATCAATAGTCTGCATTCTTTTAAGAATGAACGCCATCAGCTCAATCCTCCCATTGCCATATCAACTTCAAAGCATCGTTACACCTTTGAAGGAACACAGCCTGGTAGCTCAAATAATTCAAAGCCATTTTCCTTTCTCTTCACATAATTTTATATGACATTGTTGCCTTCATCACATGGCTCAAAGCAGACAGATGCCAGATATTTTCTTTGGGTTCTGAATTTATGTTTTTTTGT
Source organism: Neolamprologus multifasciatus (assembly GCF_963576455.1). NCBI lineage: Eukaryota > Metazoa > Chordata > Actinopteri > Cichliformes > Cichlidae > Neolamprologus > Neolamprologus multifasciatus. The sequence continues at coordinate 22,411,108 of NC_140456.1, read as the reverse complement.
TACCTTTACTGAGCTGTTCAAAAGTCAGAGTGAAGAGTGACTTTACGGGAGGAACGAAAGTGAAACTGTGGCACGGCAGAAAGGACGCAAATCTTTCTTATCTTTTGTTTGCCAGGCATGCATAATGTGAATAAATCAAATTCTCCGAGGTGTCTGATTCCCAGGCTTGGTGGAGACGCTTGTTTTACAGGCTAGATTGGATTTCCAGACCTAAAATACAATTCAAATGTTTCAAAAAGCCCCTGTTGTATAAGGCCAAAAAAGGTTATTTAAATACATTCTGGTGGGACTAATGGAAATGATGGTGTATTAGCATATTCTGCTGTATTAGACTCTTTCTTACTTAAGAAAATAACACTCACAGTGAAGCCACCGTACAAATCCATTATGACCGCTATACTTTAGTTTTTCAAAGACTTGCTTCTTAAGTATATTAGTTGCTTTAAAATCAACATATCCATGAATACGGCTAATTAAATGGCAGCAGAGCGCTGCTATCTTTATTGTTGTTCTAACTGGAGATTACAGAGTATCAAAGTACTTTCAGTGCAGTGATTATCTAACCGGGGCATTTTGAGCACATCTCTAGATACCAGGAATAAGTTGCTGCTCAGTACACATAACTGTTATTGCATATGAGATCATACTGTGAATGCATATTCAGATATCTCCATGTGAGACCAGGTTGGTTAGGGTGAAGGAAAAGAACATCTCTTGGACATCTTTGGATGTTTTAAAATGAAATATACCATGAAATCACTTTTATGCAGTCAGTTCTCTTCCAGTGAAATGACCTGCACAGGTACCAATGACTGCATTTCAGCTCCACAGAAATGGTCTCACGGCTCACCCTTTCCCCTGGCAAGAAAGTGTGCAATAAGATGTGTGGAGAGCAAAAGAATCATATAAAAAATACACAGCTACTGCAGTGATCAAAGAAATGCCTTCTTCAGGTCCATGGGTGTGAAGTCACGGGCTGAAAACATGTTTGAAGCTTACATCAAGGTCATTTAACCAGCCACAGAGTGCATTTTTATTAGCTCTTATCTGAAGCTCAGTAATTGCTCTAATGTGAGCAAAATCGCTCTATATCTACAGCTGGGAAATTGTTAGTGTGTGCAAATAGGAGAAACACGCTTCTCCGCTGTCTCTAGTGGAGATGACTGTACGTTATTGGTAAAATCCTAAACTCTGCAATTAGGAGACAAAGATTAAACACAGCCTTCAGCTACAGCTACAACAGAGTACCAGCTCAGCGTCTGCTTTTTGAAATTTCCCATCATGTGTGCCACTAGTATGAGATAATCCACAGCTTTCTCCTCACTCTCAATTGGTTTCTTCAGCGCCACGCTTGCAGCGAATGCCCACATACAACTGGGAATTGTTTTCAATCATGTACGATTTTTTTTCGTTGGCTTTCTGATTTCCCTAAAGATCTTCAGGTAACAACCCCAAATGATCATTTTAAATCTAAATTCAGTATCCGCAGGCACATCATGTGGATTCTATCAGTTTATAAGTTTATTATTACATTTAAAAATATGATATCATAACATCGATAGTTTTTGTTATTTCTTAAATTTAATGTTATCTATTCCTTTTTCTACTGCCAAGTTTGGAAATCAGTTCCCTTAATGTGTAAAATCCTCCTGTGACTAGTAAAGGGAATATATTTCCCACCGTTTGGAGTTTGACAAAAAAAAGGAAAGAAAAAAAAAGCCAGACATGCTCCACTTTGAGCTGCACTGTGGCAGTCAGCGTCCTACGCCGAAAGCTTCAGAGAGACTCCTGCTAAAAGGTCAATCAAGATATCGTCCTCCACTGTTTTGCAATTTTAAGACTGCTTCACTGAGATAATGAAAACTACCTCTGTAGCTTTTGCATAAATCTGATGATTAGATGAAAGACACTGTTTTTCAGATGAAGTAATCTGCACACCACTGCCTATGCGACTGCAGACAACATGCTCTTTCTGCTGTAAGCGTTGCTGTCTTAGTAGGTCAGCCCTGCTGGAGGAAACGTGACACACTGCGCAGTGATATTGCAGTAATATCAGCTTTATCAGCTGCACTGACCATGGAAACCACTGGTTCTTGTTTGTCACCACAAACTTTAATATCTGGACTCCCTTGTGTTAAAAAGGGCATTATACAATGAATAATCTTTGGAGCTGTGTAGATCCTTTATTGTTGCTCACTGAATTTAAATTTGTTTTGATTCTTATAGTGCTCTGAAGACAAAAAGTAGAACTTTCTAATGATATGTATTTTAGGGAATTTTAACAAAAGATTTTCTACATTTAGAGACTATGAGCAGAAATTATAAATGCAAGCTCAAAACTAAAAATAAACATTGAAAAAAGAAATTGTCTTGCAGCATCGTTTGCTTTGGGGTTTTACCTTCATCTTAAATTCATGAGTAAAGCTTTCTTTAGAGGTAATAATCATCTGCTCTCACGAGAGCCCATTATGTGCTTATTATGGGAACCCCACGAATAATGTATTTTTCAGTTATTTCCTTTCTGGACATGTAGAGCACAGTCCACTGGTTTAATAAGAAAGACCCCCTCCCCAACAATTGTTATCACAGGGGGAGGGATTGTATCAGTGGCAGAGCTACTTATTATTACACCAGATGGATTAAATGTGTTCTTTACATTACTCAGTTTTCATTTCAGTGTCCCATTCCACATGTGTTGGCACCTCCCAAACATGTTTTGTCCTGCTCTGCCCTCAGCTGGTGGAGGACTGCTACGGCGCCCTGTCTAGCAGTGGCCTGCTGTATTCCACGGGGATCGATATTTCTGAGGCGGAGGTGTACATCAAAATTTTTTTATTTTTTTATTTTTTTTGGGGGGGGGGGGGGGCATGGGAAAGAGGCGCATCATGAAAAAAAGGAAGGAAACATTCAGTTTTGCTGCGGATAAGGATTCTCTGTGAAATTGGCTCTAGCATGCATCGCACTCTCAAAGTGCTGCTAAACGTCATTCACTGACACGCCCAGAAGCAGCTGCATGCTAAGATAAGGATAAATACAAGCAAACAACCAACAGTAATACATGCTTTCTAATGCATCGTTGGCTCCTTAGGTGGGCTGAAGAGAAATTAACCAGAAGGTGTGGTTAAACAGATGCACTGACAGTGAAATCCTGCGGAATTTTCATATGTTTACGATTACAATTAGGCCAGTACACACTGTAACAAATTGAATTGAATTGAATTTTGTTTTTTGTTTTTTTGTGTGTGTGCAAAGAAATAAATGTATTTTTTGTTAATAAATACATACATAAATTATCAAATAAATAAAAGTTTTTAAGTCCAGAAACAATATCATAGGTGTGGTAGTGTGTATTTTAAAAATGCAATCAATTGTCAACGATATTCTAAAACCATAAACAAAATATTTAGTATTTACTCAAAACACAGCAAATATCAATACAAATTCTATATAATCTGGACTTGATGTTATCAAATGCTATGTGTGATTCGAATGAAGCTCTTTTTTTTAATGTTGAGTTAAAGCTTTAAAGCAAAGAAATCTAATGTGCAGTATATATTTATACTGATATCCATATTTATGTTTAATTAATTCTGTATCCTTTATATGGACCTTACCGCACCGTTTGCACTATTCCGAGCCAGGAAACGTGTCTTCGCACTGTTTGTGTATAGACTGGATTACAATAAAGGTTTGTCTGTCTGTATAGCTGAAGCCATAGAAACTAATCACTGAATAAAGCTTCAGTTGGTATTACCTCCTTTAGAAAATGGTCATCTCTGTTGCCAAACCACTTTATCTTTTGACTTTAGTGCATTTTGGTTCGATTATGTTACTTTCTAACAATGTAAATGTTAACTGTACAAAAGTACTTGTTCTTAAATTTTAGATCTTTCATGGCAGCTGGAGGCACAAATATACATGGTCAAGTCAACAGAAGCGCGCCCTTCTTTCTCTCACGCACTCACAACCACAGCCGGGCACTCACACGCGCACACGCACTCAGCATGGTTGTATTAGGATAATATGGCAAAGCGCCACGGACATGTGATATGTGACTGGCTGCTGAGCTGCAGCGCCCCCTGCCGCTGCACTCACTGACCGGACACCGCTACACGGCAGCCGCATCAGCAGCAGCAGCAGCGCCTCTCCTGTCACCACCGGGACTGCCTGTCCTCAGAGGCAGCGACTACGGCAATAACCCGTCGCACATAAACACCCACGACCTGCAGACAACATGGTGAGTGAAGCTAGAGCCTTAAATGTATAGATTATGCCTTTAATGTATTTGTAGCAGCGAGGGAAAACACGCTGTCAACTGCTGCACCCAACAACCGTCATGAGCTGTAGGCTCCGACTGCAGCCGCACCGGATCCCGTCAGGTCCGTGAAATGGATGCCGATGCCCGGTGGTGTTATGTGATCGGATAAGGGCTGTGTTTGTGCGCCGTTATAACATGCGCAACAGCCGGCCGATAACGCAGGGCTGTGGCCTCCAGTGCACGGGCCGCTCAGCGCTCACTGTGACGTCCACTGCAAAGCCTTTAATATCACGCTGCTCTGGCATGACCGCAGAAATATCACGTTAATACAGCTGCCCGCAGAGGGAAAGCACATGGCCATGGCTTGTCTAATGTAAATGTCATCAGCTCTGTTTGTGTGTGGGGGAAATATAGATTTTCATTTGATTAGAAGAGATTGCGTCATTTAAGAAGCAATGGAAACGTGTTATTACATATAGGCAGGCTGCACTACGTCACACTCAGAGAGCTGCACCGCATTTCATCTGAGTGTTTTGCAGCAGTGGGTGATGTAAAAATGAATTATTTCACCAAAAGAGTCTTTGGTTGTGTTAATTTATATATCCAGTGTGATATTTCTGAATTGATTAATACATTTGTTCTGCTAGGAAAGCTTTGAGGGACACTGGACCTTGTTTTCTTCATATATTTTATTTACAGAGGATTATGGGGATGGTTTTATATAGTCTTAACAACCCACTGCTAGACAAACTGTCATCTTATCATCTTAGAGGACTGCCCTCTTCATATATTACATATCAAATAGCAAACTTAGTGGTTAACACTCTTTCTGTAGATTTAGTCTAAGGTCTAAAATCAAGAGACCGTGTTTTCTTGCGATTGTGGTACATTGCGTTCACCCCCACTCAGTTGCCACATGGTGAATGGTGACTCAGTAATTCTGGAAATCAGGAGGTAAAGTCTTTAAGCGGTGTCCACTCTCCTTCTTCCTGGGTTGAGTTTCAAACATGTCTTTCTTTTTATAACTCTTCTCGGAGCGGCTGGGGAGAGCTGGTAGTGGACAGAAATAGATGCATATGATGAATAAAATGAGCCTGTGCTAGTTGGAAATGGATGACTGTAGCCCCCTGCTCCCCTCCCCTTCTAAATCTCCAACCCTTCCTCCAGGTGAACTTCACGGTGGATCAGATCCGTGCCATCATGGACAAAAAGTCCAACATCAGAAACATGTCCGTGATCGCACACGTGGATCATGGGAAGTCCACGCTGACCGACTCGCTGGTATCCAAAGCGGGGATCATTGCATCGTCCCGTGCCGGAGAAACTCGCTTCACAGACACACGCAAAGACGAGCAGGAGCGCTGCATCACCATCAAATCTACGTATGTGCTTTGTGTTTGTAGCAGGAACTATTCATAATTTATCCTAACAGTACTGGTTAATTTAAATATTTTTATTACGCGTTCAACCTCCCAAATTCTCGTCATCTGCCTGATCAGATCTGTGTGGGTTTGAGTTTGATATTTCTATACGCTGACATCACACTCAAACTTTAATCAAGTGAGTAAAAAAGCAGAGGCGAGACATGGGCGTTGCTTCCGGTTCTCAAATGTGAAGCTAAAATTCAGCATCCTTTCTAATGGCCAGCAGGGGGCGACTCCTTTGGTTCCAAAAGATGTTTGATTGTGAAGAAGTGTAAAAGAAAATGACAATGCTGCTTCAGGAAACATTTACCTGATCACTTTGTGGCCTCATTCTCTAAACACAAGTCTTATTTTATACAGTTTAATGTTCCTTTTTTTAAATTATTATCTCACTTTGACGATAATTAATAATAAAGCATGTAAAGGGTATATTTCAGGTTGCGTCTGGCAAGTGTGGCCATCCTTTATATACAGTCTGTGTCATAGACAAATATACTGATTGGAAGCGATCAATACTGTTCTATCTGTGGCAGAAAATATTGGGTACACATAATAACTCATCAATCATACTAAGACCTTGACTCAAAAAGAAGACGTACTTGGCCTTCAGCTGTCAGATCTCCCTGTTTGGTTGTGTTTGTAGGGCATATATGTCCGATAAAAAGAAGGGCTATAGTAAGTACATTACCAAAATAAGAAATATTTGTGCTGACCCATACTGAGTTCATTATTGTTATGAAATTGCGTTAAGTATTTTAACCTCAAGGTACACATCGTTTGTAAAGGCGGCTGGCTGTGCTGTGTATTTAATTGGAACATGCATCTCATACTTGATTGGTTCATAATCACAGCACTTGTTTTATTTGTAAGTTGTTCATGGTGTTATACTTTATCGACGCACGTTAAGTACCATATTTGACCTGCAGAATTGTTTCTCTGTTCCAAATTCAGAGAGGTGTTAAAAAACACTGTTTCAGAGATTTACACATGGATGTTTGTATATAATAAATGCACCAGCAGAGATCACCAAATATTAATTCAAATCTATGCAGTCAGGACACTTTGTAGCAGCTGAAAGTCTTTGCTGTCTCTTTTATTAGAGGATGGTCTGACTCATCAGTGTGAGTGCAGTTTTTGAGATTTATTTACATAAATCATTAAATTTATCAGTGCAGAGTTAACACATCTCAAGGTTTTTCTATGTTCTCTCACTCTCTTTCAGGGCTATCTCCATGTTTTATGAGCTTGGAGAGAACGACTTGGCGTTTATCAAGCAGAGCAAAGACGGAAACGGCTTCCTCATCAACCTGATCGATTCCCCGGGTCACGTTGATTTCTCTTCTGAGGTCACCGCTGCCCTTAGAGTAACTGATGGAGCCCTGGTTGTGGTGGACTGTGTCTCAGGTAATTAGACATAAAACACTCGTCCTGTCACTCACACACTCGTATGCACTGAGGCTTACCTGTTTGTTTCCACTGACAGGTGTGTGCGTGCAAACCGAGACCGTACTGCGTCAGGCCATCGCTGAGCGCATAAAGCCGGTTCTCATGATGAACAAGATGGACCGGGCCCTGCTTGAGCTGCAGCTGGAGCCAGATGAGCTCTATCAGACCTTCCAGCGTATTGTGGAGAACGTTAACGTCATTATCTCCACCTATGGAGAGGATGAGGGTGGACCCATGGGGAACATTATGGTGAATACATACTTATGCTGGTAAAATACCTTCAAAAACTTTCAATATATGGGTAGTTACAATGAATGCTATCATTTATTCCTCAGATTGACCCTGTTATTGGAACAGTTGGCTTTGGCTCGGGCCTCCACGGATGGGCTTTCACCTTGAAGCAGTTCGCTGAGATGTATGTGGCTAAGTTTGCTGCTAAAGGAGTTGCACAGCTGGGACCAGCAGAGAGGTGCAAGAAAGTGGAGGACATGATGAAGAAACTGTGGGGAGAAAGGTGAACACGAGTGCACGTACAGTGCCCTCTCTGGTTACAGTGCGGTACATCAGAGGTGCTGCATGCGTTAAGAAGGATGCTTGTACATGGACCACACCCCTTTTTCTGTGTCAATGTTCAGGTGGTGTTTAGTGGTTCTTTAAAATTTAAGCATTAATACAAGACATTGGGCAGCAAGTGATATTTGGGCAAAATATTTTTATATAATAATTTCATTGCATTTTCCAGATATTTTGATCCAAGTGTTGGAAAATTCAGTAAGACCGCCACCGGCCCCGATGGTCAGAAATTACCTCGAACTTTCTCCCAGCTTGTTTTGGATCCCATCTTTAAGGTGAATTTACTAAAGATGCTTTATTTCAGCAAATTGTGTATTTTTTATGTTTCTAACATTGTTAAAAGGTGATTTAAAGCTCTTAAATTTCAGACATTTCAGATCCAAACTAAGATGATTAGACTTTAAAAGTTGAAAAGTTACTGCCTTTGATTAATGCCCTAATTTTTTTTTGTCCTTTTTCTCATTGACCTCTTAGGTGTTTGATGCCATCATGAATTTCAAAAAAGAAGAGACAGCCAAGCTAATTGAAAAGCTGGATGTCAAACTTGACTCAGAGGACAAAGAGAAGGAGGGGAAGCCCCTGCTGAAGGCTGTAATGCGACGCTGGCTCCCTGCCGGAGAGGCCCTGCTCCAGATGATTACCATCCACCTGCCCTCTCCCGTCACTGCGCAGAAATACCGCTGTGAGCTGCTCTACGAAGGGCCCGGAGATGACGAGGCTGCCATGGGTCAGTAGAACACCTTCACGTGATTCAATTCAATTAAAAGTATTTGTATTATTATTAAGTAGCTTTAGAAGAATTATCACTGTTTATTTTGACTGTGGTAAATTCATAACTTCGAAACTCTCTTCTCAGGTATTAAGAACTGTGATCCTAAGGCCCCACTGATGATGTATATTTCCAAGATGGTCCCAACCAGTGACAAGGGTCGTTTCTATGCCTTCGGCCGTGTGTTTTCTGGCTGCGTGTCCACAGGGCTGAAGGTGCGCATCATGGGGCCAAACTTCACCCCTGGCAAGAAGGAAGACCTCTACATCAAACCCATCCAGAGGTGGGCATGTTTATCTACAAACTGTACACAGTACAGGTCCAAGATAGTAGGAAAAGCTCAGAATGTGTGCCTCCCCTTTCGTCTTTTTGTTACATCCTTCTTATTTTATCACCACGTCAATCTAGGACTATTTTGATGATGGGTCGGTATGTGGAGCCTATTGAAGATGTTCCCTGTGGCAACATCGTGGGTCTTGTTGGAGTAGACCAGTTCCTGGTTAAGACTGGAACTATTACCACCTTTGAACAGGTAGCGTGTCACTTTCCCTTTGTTCTGTATCTACACAGAGTGTGCTCTAGTTTAAAAACCGAGGCAGGACAAATGAATCAATAGCTATTAACATGGAGTCATTATTTGGTGTGGCTTCCTGATAAACAAACCTTAAAAGAATCTAGTCTTATCGCTCATCGACTCCATCTTCAGGCCCACAACATGAGAGTGATGAAGTTCAGCGTGAGCCCAGTTGTCCGAGTGGCCGTGGAGGCCAAGAATCCTGCTGACTTGCCTAAGCTAGTGGAGGGCTTGAAGCGTCTGGCTAAGTCAGACCCGATGGTGCAGTGCATCATCGAAGAGTCCGGGGAGCACATCATCGCTGGAGCAGGAGAGCTTCACCTGGAGATCTGCCTGAAGGACTTGGAGGAGGACCACGCCTGCATTCCACTGAAGGTGAGCAAAGGAGTAGAGGTTTACTGGCAAGGTGCAAGACAGGTCACTGATGCAAGGTTAATATTAATAGCTATTACAAGTACTGATTTGTTTACATCACATATATTAAGTCAAATTTGCAAAAGACCTACACTGGTTCAGTTGTTTTGCGCGTTTGATGATAAATAACTCTTGTCTTAGTTGGGAAAATTTTTTAGAGACTACATAAAAGATGAAAATGAAGCCTCATGACAGACAATCCAAACTATAAACCTGAATACAATTTAAACTGTTGTGCTTAAATAGATGGGATGGTCTGTACCACACAGCAAGCAATAATATTAATCAGGTAACCCATTAAAAAGAAGAGGTCCACTTTAATGACTCGAAGTAGTGGATGAGGCCTAGTGGACTCTGACTGGCTCCAGCTGCCTATCAAATCAATTATTAGGGTAGATGAGTTATTAAAGAAAAATAATCACCCCACTCAGAATTGTTATAAGTGGGGTAATTCTTCATAAAGGCCAGAACCGTTTTTTGAACCAAGCTATAAACGTGCTTTTTAATGCAGTAAAGTGGACCATTTTAACATGTTAGTCTAAGGGGATTGACTAGATGTTGGAGCCAGCCTCAAGTGGCGACTAGAGGAACTGCAGTTTTTGCTACTTCTGCACGAGCTTTGTTTTTCAACCCCTTAGGACTGACTTAATTTTGCCTTTTCTTTCTCTCTCATTCTTGAGACTAAATATAATCCAGGTTCACTTTTAATCACAATAAAACTTGTGATTGCATACATCAATCATATTTATTTGCTAATTTCATTTAATTCCATATTTTTCCTCTGCTTGTGCACAGTTTGACAACCGCTGAATTAGGACAAGTAGCTTTCAAATGCTAAACATAAGAGCTTTACATAGCCTTACTGATTATGTGGGGCTAGAATTAGTTAAAATAAAATATATATATACATTTTATTCCCATATTTTTGAAGTATTGCTCATAACATCAATCCTGACCAATTCTTTACCTCTTTGTAGAAATCCGACCCAGTGGTGTCTTACAGAGAGACGGTGACGGAAGAATCCGACCAGCTGTGTCTGTCCAAGTCCCCCAACAAGCACAATCGCCTCTTCATGAAGTCCCGTCCGTTCCCCGACGGCCTGGCTGAAGATATCGAGAAAGGGGATGTCACTGCTCGGCAGGAGCTCAAAGCCCGTGCACGTTACCTTGCTGACAAGTATGAGTGGGAGGTGACAGAAGCCAGGAAGATCTGGTGCTTCGGTCCAGATGGAACCGGGCCCAACCTGCTGATAGACATGACAAAAGGGGTTCAATACCTCAATGAGATCAAGGACAGCGTAGTGGCTGGTTTCCAGTGGGCAACTAAGGAGGTGGGCAGCTAATTAATTCATACTCGTGTTGCATTTTAAATTCTTATTACACTGTAAAACAGCTAGCTATTTATAACCTTGCGTTCACACACTCCTGTCTCTGTCCTCGCCCTGCAGGGTGCACTGTGTGAGGAGAACATGCGCGCAATTCGCTTTGACATTCATGATGTGACACTGCACGCAGACGCCATTCATCGCGGGGGAGGACAAATTATTCCCACAGCTCGCAGGGTCCTGTACGCCTGCCAGCTCACTGCTCAGCCTCGGCTCATGGAGCCGGTTTATCTTGTGGAGATTCAGGTTGGTGTTTGGACTAGAGTGGGCGCCTGGACATTGCTTGAACACAGGCTTGTAATTTTTTGGAGCTCTTCTTTATTCTGAAAGAAAAAACATTTTAGTAACTTTAGTAACTATCTGTGGCTGTGCCTCTTGTCCATGCAGTGCCCAGAGCAGGTTGTCGGTGGGATCTATGGTGTGTTGAACAGGAAACGAGGTCATGTCTTTGAGGAATCCCAAGTGATGGGCACGCCCATGTTTGTGGTGAAAGCCTACCTGCCAGTCAACGAATCCTTTGGTGAGTTTCAGTCGATACTGCTTGCAGTCTTTTGTGGTGGGTTTTAACTCTCAGCTGGAAAGGAGGGCTTAGGTAAAAGAGGGGCTGCAGAGGTCTAAAAACTAAAGTGGATCTCTGAAATGTTTGTGAAGATATACACTCACATGCCTTTTTATCGGGCTCACCGTTTAACAGCTTATTAACACAACTGTCGAATCAACTGATCAATTGCGTGGCAGCGTCTTATCCTCAGGCTTGTAGACATGGTCAGGAAACCTGCTGAAGTTCGAACTGAGCATCAGAATAGGGAAGAAAGGTGATTTAGGTGATTTTGACTGTGGCATGGTTGTTCGGTCCAGATGGAACCACAAGCTGCTGATCTACTGGGATTTCCTGCATGAGCGTTTCTAGAGTTTACAGAGAATGGTGTGAAAAAGATAAAACATCCAGTTAGGCAACTTAAATAACCACTCATTACAGCCAAGATATGCAGAAAAGCATCTCTGAATGCACAACACATCAGCTGGGCTACAGTAGCAGAAGAGGTGGTGATGATGGTGTATTGGTGTGAGGAATATTTTCTTGGCACACCTTGGATGCCTTAGTACTTATTACTTATTACTTATTATTTAAACACCGCAGCCTTCCTGAGTATTGTTGCTGACCATGTCCATCCCTTTACGGCCACCTCACCCATCTTCAAATCATCTCATCACATGTTTAAGACAAATGTAAAGGGCATATCCAGCAACTTAGTTTCCGCTGACAGAGTTGCTGTCTTTGTATATGAAGCTATTCTATTTGAAATAATGCTTTTATCTGTTTTTCTGACCTCCAGGGTTCACAGCTGACCTGCGCAGTAACACTGGAGGCCAGGCCTTTCCCCAGTGCGTATTTGATCACTGGCAGATTCTCCAGGGAGACCCCAGCGACCCTGCCAGCAGGCCCTTCCAAGTTGTCGCTGAAATTAGGAAACGCAAAGGTCTGAAAGAGGGCATACCTGCCCTCGACAACTACTTGGACAAATTGTAACCACTCACCCCGGATTAGAAAATACCAAATCATTCTCTAAACCCTACCCCGTGGGCACTTTCAAATCTTTGCACAGGCTTAAAGGTACATCGCACCAATTGTTTCATCTTTGAGCGCGGAGCAGAAACAAAGCTTAAGCTTTCGTTGTAGGCTAGTGGAAGCAGCGATGCTTTTTTTTTTCATTTCACAGCTACAGTACACCAAGTGCCTAGGGCAAGGGTTTGGGGGAGTAATTGGATCAAAGCAGCTGTATTATCAATTCCTTGTTTCTTCTATTCCTTCACATCGTCCCCCTTCTCCTTCTACGTATCTGCCGGGTTGGGCCTATACAGTGCACTGTGATACTGCTGCAATAATGCATATTTATATGGATCATGGCCAGATTAAAGCGTGGCAATCACAATAAAAGTGTTATAGAAGTGAAACGCACTGGAATGGACGTTTGTTCAGTGGATGTAATGAATAAAAACAACTCATGATGAAAATGTGTCTCCTAAAATGTTTTTTTTTTGCTCTATAGGGTTTTTTCTGCTGCTTCCCAGATTTTCTCTTTATTTCCTGCCGTCACTAGCCAAAAATGTGCCAGGAACCTCTCACAGCTCTGTGGTGAATTTAATTTAAAGGCAAGCAGCATATATATATATATATATATATATATATATATATATATATATATATATATATATATATATATATATTAGACGTTTTCTTTAGGATTAAACCAGAAAAAAAATATCACATGTATTTGGTCTTAAATGTAAATTTGACAAAAACAATGATCTAATTATCTGATAATCTGATGATTATCAGATAATGAGCAAAACTTTTTTTTACCCCTAACTTTTTTTTTTTTCCTTTCTCTGTTTACTTTGACTTCAGTAAGTGAGGTCTGGTAGTTAAGAGGATGATATATATGTTCTGTCTGTGGTTGCAGGTGAATTTTTTTTCCTTCAGACTAGAGGAGTCAAATATTTTGCGCTGTGGGTGAAGATTTTCTCCAGTTCTCTCCATCTTGCAGACAAAATACAAGGACAATAATTGTTTTTTCTTCACTCTTTAATCGATGCTCAATTCAAGTTACATATATAATGTTAATAAATGCCACTTTAATATACAACCCTCTCACTTCCATACCGAGACTGGAAAGCTGTTCCACCCACACTTTTTAAAACAAAGCATAAAAGAAACATATCTGAAGAGTTAGTGTGCATCCATACAACAACCAAATTAACATATGCAAGGCCAAGAAGTGCAAGGTTATCTTGGATATAGGCAACTACCAAGCAAGGACACAAGAAATCACAGATTGTACTGTATGTAGAAACCCAAAAAGTAATCATTCTTACCCCTAACCATATTGTTAAGATTAAAATGAAGTTTGGTTCAAATTTACCAAGATTTCATAAAGCCTATGAGGTCTGTCAGTATGTGGAAGTTACAGCTAATGTGGGATTCTAGTCTGTACTAAACAGTGATGAGGATCTTTTCTTGGCAAATCTGATAAACTGTACATTCATACAGTTGAGACTCTCCTCTGTGTTAATGCTGTGGAGCACAGAAAGAGGAATCATACAGTTTAAGCCTTTATCAATCCACAGCAGTGGCACTGATACTGTGAATAATCTGAGAGGCTTCTCCTTCCCTCTTGTTTCTAAGTGGAGTCGGTTCCAGTCAATTTCAGAGGCTAGTGTCAATATAACACAATGGGATAAAGGAAAGCCACTGAGAAGGAGAAAGACATCTCAAATGACAAGCTTTGACCCATGTAGTGACCTACAACGCTTCCAGGCTGTTTGCCTTCCCATGTTGCCAACAGTTGTGCACGATATGGAGGGAACAGTATGAAGTCTGACAGATTAGTCCCCAGTACAGCTGCTGAGGTGCGGCCCTGCGCTCGCTGGTGTCACGGTTGTCACATTTGATGGAAGATTGTTGCAATGTCTGAGGTGACTATGTGTAGAAGATGACCTCGGGAATCTGTCCGTCCTCTACGGAGGTTCCATTGTTGTTGCCTGCTGCGTAGCAGAAGGTGAAACATGTCTTTGTGCCAGTGGATGACGACTCGTGAGTTACCTTTCGCATTCCCTTAGTGCCATAATGAGAGTCTGGACCCTGTAAGACAGAAAATTAAACTCAGTTTTATTTACATATAGTGCCAAATCACAACAACAGGAAATAAAGAAAAGCCCAACAATCAAACAACTCCCTACGAGCAAGCACCTGGCAACAACGGGAAGGAAAAAACTCCCTTTTAACAGGAAGAAACCAGGCTCAGGGAGGGGCAGCCATCTGCCATGACTGGTTGGGGTGATGGGAGGGAAAGAGAGGAAAAAACACCAAAGGAGAGAGAGAGCCAGACATTGATAATAACTAATGATTAAATGATTCAAGATCACCTGATCCAGCCCTAACTATATGCTGTGAAGAGCCAATGAATAGAAGATTGTATGGGAAAAATTCCCTTTCTCTTTCTAGTCCGTGTCAGTAGTCATTTTGGATCAACCACTGAAGACTTTTCAAGGAGTTTCTAGGACAGCCTGATAGTAATGAATTGCAGTTGTCCAGCCTAAAAGTAATAAATGCCATACTGAGCAAATGCAGGAAAGCAGCCCTACATATTTGTTATATACGTACATTGAAGGACATGTCCTTGTCAAAATTGAAAAAATTAAATAAATTGGAAAAATATGCTGAAAAGTGCAGTACTTATGCTTTCCTGCTTCAAGTATTAAAAGTTTTTGACATTACATACCTTGAGTGTGGCACAGGCAGTGTAGTTGACATTGGGTAGGATCTCCACTGGCTCTTTGAACATGACTCTGAAGGTGTTTGCTGAGCCATCACAGCTGAAGCCTGTGTCGTTCTGCCCCAGCACTGTGTTACTGTCTGTGTGAATGATCTGGAAAATGCATATACCACCTCCATTACAACCAGACAGAAAAGCAGGCAGCTTTTCACAATAACTGCTTGTTTACTCTGCTATGAATCAGTTGATGAGGACTTTGCAGTTTTTACCAAATGGTGTGATTTCTTTTCCTGAAGAGAAAACTCCAAGCGGACCAAAATGCATCATTACAAACCACGTGAGGCTGTTCGGTCTACTTATTGTCTGAGATGCAATTAACAAAAACAAACATGGGAAGAAGATGATGTGCTCTGAACTAATGGATAAAAGTCTCCAACTCCAAGTGAGGCCTCAGTTCATTCTCTGGCTAGCTGCTACAGTTTGTGCACTGTGCTGCATCCCAGAATATAAAGCATCCCAGGCTACAAGAAGGCATCTAGCTGAACTTGCAGGGTACACCAGGTAGTTGGGTTGGATTGAGGTTTGATCACATTATCACCGCCGCAAAGTACCCTGGGGTTCCTTTAGAACCAGTTCAAGGGTTCCTCTTTTTCCAAAGGGTAACTAAAGGGTGCAGATTTTTTGGGCCATACGCAACTGTGATTATCATATTCACACCAAAGAGGAAAACCAACAAGAATATGTTTAGAGAGAAAGGTTTTAAAGACCATACCTGTATGTTGACTTGATAATCTGTGGGTCCGTGTATTGAGCCATATAGCCCAAAACCAACCACGAATATCCTTCTGTTTACAGAGAACCTGTGAATAACAAAAATAAAAAAATAAAAAATATATATAGAATATAAACATGTTCCTTCTTTAGTTTTCTAGCCAGTACTGCATGTGATTACAGAAAAAGCTCATCAAACTGAGGCCATACGACCACTGTTAGTATTATTAGTTACATCCAGGCCTCATTTCAATAAACTTATCATTTTTTTCAAAGAACATGGTGAATTTGATTATACTGTCATGTTGTGTTAATGGCAGTGGATGAAAAAGTAACTTTTTAAAAAGTTTTTTTTTTAAATTATGTAGTCTTGACTGATTTTGTATTTTGAAAAATACTTTTTAATAGTATTTTTAATACTTTCACTCATTCACCTTATTAACCTTTTGTTGAATTACTTGTCATATTTATACATGACGCCATATTTTCATATTTTACGTTTTTCGTAAAAAGACAGAATCTATAGTTATGGTTTTAAAACGCTCCTGACTCACCGTATGCGGTCACTTGTGCCGCTGTAGCCCCAGCGGCTCTCCACCTGACCAAAACGTGTGATGCTGCACTCCTTTCCGCGGAGACAGCAGCGAGGGCGGTCAATGAAATCTACGTGTGGCTTCGGGTTGACTGTGAAGTGCAGGAAGAGACTCACCACCTCCCGGTCAGTCAGGATACTGGACTGTGCTGGACCTGGAGGGAAAGGGATGCAACCCGAGGACACACGTCAAAGACTAAATCATAGTGTGTGTTTACAGGAGAGGGAAATGCTTTTTAGAAAACTGATTAAAAATGTTCCCATCCACCTGCAGCAAACTCCTCGATGGTCATGAGAGGGAACCGGATGAGTGTGAGAGCTTTTCCCAGGACTTTACGCTTGTTTTCGGGCGTTGGCTGCAACTGCTGCCTGTGCGCCTCGGCCTCGGCCCAACGAACTGCAGCACTAAACAAACGCACCTCCCTCACTCCCAGAGTATCTCTCTCCAAAACTGCCACCAGTGTGTCTAGAGAAGAAAAGGATGACAAAAAAAATATTACACTGTTACTCTGAAATACAAAACTTGGACACAATGGCGCTCACAATAACAAAGACAAATTACCCAGATCTATGTCTGTGAAGCCTTCAGCGGCAAGCGCGTCTCCAGTGTTCTTGTCAATATTTTCCAAGCAGAGGCTGGCAAGCTGTGGCTCATCAAACAACCGTGCCTGAAATTACAAATTATTTTGAATACACAGATAACTTAAAGGTTTAAGATGACAGTTGCAATCTGCAAGGGTTGTAGCGTAGTTTATGCTTAGACATGTGTAACTTGAAGTTCAATAAGATGGACTAAATCGTTAACACATGCTCTGCACAGGAATGCTGAAAATACAGTATTGCACTCAAAAGCCAAAAGGTGGAGCCATTTTTCAAAGGCAGACCTGTGTCAGCAGCATGAAAGCATTGTCTGCTCTGAGGTTCTTCTTCAGGAACTCCACACAGTGAGCCTCCAGGGCTGGAACTGCATACTTCTTTGCCGTATAGAGTGTGGTCATCACCGTCTCAGGCCCGATCTGGACTTCATCAGAGTAGAGAAACCTGCAGAAAGATGGCAGATTACACATGTTATTGCATTACAGTTACTGTGCATGTGTATATGCCCTAATATTCAATTACGATTATGAATAGCAGCAGATCAGACACAACATTAACAGCACCAGCCCAATATCTTGCCACCAAACAGCTGAGCTGGCAGGTGCTCAATGCACCTGCCAGCTTACCTTCTTCTAACCTCAACACATTTATTGAATGAGGTCATGTTCCTCCACTGATGCAGTTCTGATGCCTGCTTTAAGCTATTGTCAGTGGACAGGAGTCTGCACGGCCACTCTGACCAGTATTCAGTGAGCTGCAATGAACCAATCTATTATAACCAGCAACTACAGCAATTTTTAGATTTATGCGTTTTTGTTCCCCCTTGAGCCTTTGGTTATTCATGACCCTGTCACTAACTCACTGCTTAATCTTATGGGTTCCCAGTTCTGCCAAGGCCTGCTGGAGATGCTCCGACCCACTTTTCTAAACTTAGCAAAAAAAGTAAGGAAATTTGTGTTTAGTTGATAACTTAATTGTGGTAACAATGTTTCTTGGCAAAATCCTTATACCATTGTTACCACAATTAAGTTATCAACTAAACACAAAAAAGCCAGTTTATTTCCACATTTGTAAGGAAGATGCCTTTGTGGGTTGAGCAGCAGAGGTGAGAGTGTGAATATCAGCCAGTGCAGTTGTGCTGGTCACTCTGGCATGAACAGCATGTCCAGGCTGATCCCACAAGGGTTCAGTGGGGTTGAGATCAGGGCTGCAGGCCGGCCATTCAATCCTCTTTACTTCCAAATTCTTTACTTCCAAATTCTCTGATAAACCCCACTCTGTGGGAGCAAGTGCGGTCATCTTGGAGGATAGAGTTCAGCCCCAGACCAGATTTGGCAAGTTTTCCATCACTGCAATCCACAAATGCATTTTCCTTACAATCGTGGCACCACTTAAAGGGAAATAAGAAGGCTCCCCAACGGTAGAAGACAAAGAAAGAAATCAAACAAACACAAATGTCCTTACTTTCTGTGCTTTCCAACAAGCCACACTCAGGTGCTGACCGCCCCCCATAGCCTAACATATACCAATGCCTTACAGGTCCCATTGTCAGGTATCCCTGTCATGGGTTTTAATGTTGTGACTGATCGGTATAAAACCACGCCCACTTTAAGGTGAGCGTCGTGTTAAAGACACTCAGCTCCTTACTTTAGCAAGGCCAAAAAGGCAGCTGGTTCCACATCTGGGAGCTCGATCTCCGTTGACGTGGTCGCCATTCCCCCGTTGAACATGGCATCAAACACTGCGCTGCCCACAGCCAGAACGAACCTGACAGCAGCAGAGACAGAGGCGGGGATAAAGTCGCTTGCAGAGCTGCTTGCAGAGCCTCTTCTCCCCCCCCCCCCCCCCCCCCCCCCTCTTAATCCTCTTACCTGTGTGCCGGTATCCTTTGAACTCCCATCCCCTTGCCCACTAAAAAATGAACGTCACTGAGCACCTCGTTGTTGAAGAGGAAAGCGAACCTCTCTTTCACGGTGCTCTTCGTTGCCTGCCAGTTGTACACTGGCTCTCGGTACACCAGCACGGAGGCGGCCGCCGGAGTGGCCGTCGGTGCCGCCGCCGGAGAGGCGTTTGACGCCGCGGTGCTTGCCATGTTGGACGCCGGAGAGGCCATTGCTCCGGCTGCCGCAGCACCTGCCGCAACGGGCTGCTGCAGAGAGTTCTGCGCAGTCGGTTGAGTTCCGGTCGAAACACCGTTGCCGTCTCCCCCTCCAGGCCCAAGCTGCGGGTTGGGCCGCCTCGCGGCTCCCTGCGGCCCCCCAGCTGCACCGACCCCTCCGCCGTTGGATGCGGGCATGGAGAAAACACTATTGCTGGGTTGGCTGTTTCCCAAAGGACCCGGACCAGAGAAACTGAGGCAAGGAGGCCTGCCGCTGTTGTCTCCAGTAGCCATCTTGAACCCAGAGTAGGCGTAAACAACACACTTCCTCTGTTTATTTATTTCTAGCAGGCTCAACAGTCACATCTGCTTTTTGCTTCCCCCTAGCGTTTATCACGAGTACTGCAAGCTATAATCTGCACCAGTGGGTATTTTTATTGTTTGCGTAATACCTCGTTAAACCCCCACCCCACACTTGATTAAAAGCTACTTTTTCAATAATCATCAGTGGAGAACAATTGGAAAAGGCGTTAAAGGCTTTTTACACACAAGCGTGATACAAGAAACAAAACAGTGCACAACCATGCAACTAAAAGTAGTACAGAAAATGATCTGAAAGAACACAATATTATACTATATTTGTGAGAAGAATGTGGAATATTTTGTAAATTAATATCATAGCTGCCCAAGCAATGTATTTCTAAACAAGCCAACAGACAGTAGTGTGCAAAATCCTTGAGCCACACCTTATTTCTTTATATTTTGCTTCCAAGTGGCCAGACTTTCTTGTATGTGTACCTGGCCATTTTCAAAAGAATGCTGAATGTTGAATGAATCTGCAAACAAGGCAAAAGATAACACAGTCTGACAGGCATAAAATAGCATTTTTGCAGTGATTAGGTAATTCCAAAAAAGCTATTAGCTGAAACCTTGGCATATCTGAGCACGGTGTACAGTGTGTCCTTAAAAAAACTGAAGATATAGGACAAGTGGAGGACAAAAGACAAAAGAAGACGTGGCAGGCTTAAAAACTACATATATATATATATATATATATATATATATATATATATATATATATATATATATATATATATATATATATATATATATATATATATATGGAGAGAGAGAGTGAGAGAGAGAGAGAGAGAGAGAGAGAGAGAGAAATGTGAACAACAGAGAGAATGAGAGATGCAAAGGGCTGAGGTGCGCCAAATTACAAAAGAACTGGTCCGAAAGGTACCGTTGGGGGTTGATCTACCAAGCACTACCATCTGTAAAGTGTCTGACTGGCAATAACTTCATTTTTCAGTATGAAAGTGATCTCAAACACACTGACAACACAGTGAACGCATACCTGGATAAAGAAAAACACACAATAGAACACTATCAGTCATTGACTGGCCTCCCCAGAGTCAGACCTCAACACTATTGAAGCAGTATGGGATCATGTTGAAAGAGAAAGGAACAAAAGGCAGCCAGAGTTTATATTTTGTGATATGGATCCACTTATCTGTCTTTTTAAACTGACAGATAAGTTGATTTATATCACTTTCATGTGCACCAATAATAATTAATTTTCACAAGACTCAAAATAATGATGATAATCGCTTTTTTGGATATTTGCTTCATGAGCAGCTGTTCAGACCACAACATTTTTTATCACCTTTAACTATTTCATGTATATACTCTTGCACACATTAGCTGTCACTTGGCACTGTCTATATTTCATCTTACTGTCTCTTAGTGTGACTCAACTGAGTCTATGTTTTGCAGTCTTTGCATTTCACCACTTTTACCATCTTCCTTGCTCGTCATCCTTTGACAAACCCCTGAGATGCCTGTTTGATAGCACCTATTCCACAGCAAAGCCCTTTTTTCTGTCTCCATCTCCATTGTGACACTTTCTTTGTTGGTCTGGCAAAAAACAAAACAAAAAAAGAGATTATAGCCAATGTTGTAGTACTTTATCCACCTATAGCACACATTTACAAATTTGAATGTGCTTGAATGTGTGCTGGGCTTGTTCTCATGGATGCACAGGGGTGGACTAATGAAACTCTAGTCAAAGAGTACAACGCTGTACCTGAATAGTCCTGAAACTGTAGAAAGACTTTGTGGGAATGTTAGACCAGATGCTTTGGATGTGGACCTATGCTTGCAGTAATAACAAAACGCTTTTGAAAGAGTTGCATCTGAACAAACCACAGGAACCATGTACTGGTTTGGTGTTGGGCTCTTTGACAGTGGCGGAGGGTTGATGATTTAGTCTTGTCTTGCATCAACAGGACCTGGGCACCTTGTAGTCATTGAGTTGACCATGAACTCCTCTGTACACCAAGGTATTCTAGAGTCAAATGTTAGGCCATCTGTCTGACAGTGAAAGCTTGGCTTAAACTGGACCAGGAATGTGATCCCAGGGAGGCACAGCAGCAAATCTACAATAGAATGGCTGAAAATAAAAAACGTTTTGTAATGGCTCAGTCAAAATCCAGACCTCAACCTGACTGAAAAGCTGCAGTGGGACGTTAAGAGCACTATCAAATTCCTGCAAATGTCAACAAACTGCAACAACGCCGTAAAGAAGAGTGGGCCAGGTTTCCTCCACAAGGATGGGAGAGACTGATAAAGTCATACAGACAATGATTACTCCAATTTATTGCTTCTAAAAGGCTTCTATGAGCTACTTAATCATAGGTGTTGTTGGAATTAAATATTTGCAGTGCCTCAATAATGCTATGCTTTTTAGTAATAATAAGTGTTATAAAGTTATATAGTGTAGTATTAAGTGGACACAGCCCTGAAAAATAAAGGCATGAGACCATGTGTCCTTGGGAAGTAGAAAGCTGCAGACTCTCACTCACGCTTGCCTGGGAAAATGTAGATAAGAGGGGACCATCTCTAGTGGAAAGTTACTGAGACACTGTTGTTTAGACTATAATAGTAGTATAATAGTAGTAGCTTCTGTAATAAAACTGTTAGGGGCACACCAGCATTTTGAGATCCATGGCAGCATGTCATGCAGGACGCATATCCCTTCTAGAAGTAATGTGAAAGAGTAATAAAGTGTTAAATGGTCTACTGAGCAGTGTTTTGTCTTCTATCGGATGCCTCTGAGGAATCAAAAGAACTCGGTGTAGTGTTGATATTTACAGTGTGCATAGTTTCTCACAACCTGCTTCTTCTTTCTTTAAATATTGATGTTATTGATCATCTCAGGTAGTATTTAGCTAACTTACAGACTAGATCATTTTTTAGTGCTTCCTGATGTGTAAAAGCTTAGGTTGGATAGGGTGCACTTTCTTTTTTTACCATGAGGGTACAAAGTTCTGTGGACAAGTGGATGACCTCCTGAATATTTTCAGCGGATACTGCAGTGATGCTTTTTGGGGGCTGCACTAACTGACAGTTATACAGTGAAACTCTATTTTCAGACTGATTTCTGAACATGATAGTGGATCTGCTGTGAAACCCCTATCAACACACCGAAAAGAGGGCTAAGTTAAAGGGTTAAGTGCTATTGGATGGGATTCGATTATTTACTTCATCACTTGGTGTATTTTCCATATACATGACTTTAAAAAAAAAAAGAAAAAAAAAAGACCATGGATGCTAACTTGCTAAATGAAAGCACCACCTGATGTTGATGTTACCACCTGATCCAGCCTCGGATGTGAACTGAGAAAAATACTGGACAACTTTCTCTCCGAAGCAGTGAATGGAAATTCCTGGTCGCCATATTGTTCATTGAGTACATTACATCAGCCAAAGCGATATTATTAATTACCCCACCTTCCCGCCTCCCCTTCTGGCTGCTACTCATCACCCGTGACGTCAGGGCGGCACGGCGCGGGGGAACTGTCCTCGCGCGGAGGGTGCTGCTGCTGAAACAAGATGGCTGTGCGCGCAGGAGGAGCAGCGGCGGCGGAGGAGAGCTGAGGCAATGCAGAGGAGGGGGGGCGAGGAATTCACTTCTGTGTGTCTTTCTTGTCCTGCCAAAAGAGCAACAGCCCCGCAGAGGAGGAGACGACACGCTTCCGAGATGGTGCTGATTTGTTTCCGTTACCTTTTACGGTAACGGTTTTTAACGGGGCTTTTTTAATTTTAATTTTTTTTAACGGACGGACTGACCAAACAAAATCACGGAGTCTGAGTAGAGGACAGCCGGGGACGCTCAACACCGCTACCAGAGATGTCCCTGCTGTGTGTGGGAGGTAAGAGGGGAAATGAAAGAGGCCGTGAAAGCCTGCGTGTTTCATGTTATTGAAGTATTACTAACTGCACCTGCTGTCTGACAGAGCCTGCGGGCTATCAGCTCCCAGCAAAAGTGTGTATGTGTATGCGTGTGTGTGTCCCAAGCTATTGTGCTGAATAGTCATTAAATCTCAGAGCAGAAACAGCACGTTCATTGCGTGGGGAACACCACTGGGATACTTTCGGCAGCACCGTGTGTGTTTGTTCAGCGCTGTCTGTGCTCAGGTATGTCTGACATGAAAAACAAGCAGTTGTGACTGTTTGTAGTAGAAAGCATGAACGGGCTCTTTGACTTTCTGTAAGCCCGGGGAGAACCGCTGCTTCCTCTCCCGGCTCGCACTGTTGCGGTTGCCCGGTGTAAGCCTGCGTGTGTGTCATCCACTTCATTCATTCATGCGTGGGCAGTCCAAAGAGGAGGAGGAGGAGGAGGAGGAAGACGAGGAAAAGCCCCTGCCGCTGCCGCACCCCTCGCCTCCTCCCCCGTTCACCGTGAGGGAATACTGGCGGTAGTCTGGAGGTGCGCGTCACTTCTGCGCGTTTTCCCTCAAGCGATGCGTCACCTCCTCCCACCAGACTCCCCGAAAGCACCTGATGCTGATACTGTTGCCTCTCCGCGCCATGAATAAGCATCTGCTGTGATTGCTCATAAGCTGGAACCTCCAGCTTCACATCCAGGGCGCGGTGAACGCACACGAGGAGAGGGTGAGAGAGGCGGGGGGAGATTTTACAGAGAGACACGCGGTTGTTCTCAAGTGCGTTTTTGGCATAGTTTGATGATAGATTGGGGCTGAATCAGCAAAAACTTGCCACCTCAAAAAACCCAAAACTGTTTAAAAACTGTAGTCAGTAGATGGAATTTAAGCAAAATTGGTGTTGAAGAGCAAGTTGTCCTCTAAGAAAGTTCCAGCCAGGGCTCTCAGTGTCTTGTAATTATTCATCTACATTGGTCTGGTCTTTAAGATGCCATGAAACATGAAATGAAACTGAAGCTTTCAGTTTAAAGTCATTCCAAAGTAATTTAATGGGTACCTGCTTTCTACTTTTTACATAGCTTAAAGGTGACGTGTAAAGAAAGCCCAGATGAGCCTATGCACAAGTGCACTACTGAATATTTGTCATTTTTACTTGACTAGACTCTAGTCACTAGCTGTGACTAATACAGCCTCTAAAACAGATCAAGGGTTGGGCTGTAGTGTAGACATACAGTGTATGTAAGCTCTAGGCAGCTGTCACATGTGTGTTAGTGGCAGCGTAAGGACAAAAGAGAAGTTAAGTGGTTTGTGAAGTCACCTTTGATATGGCAGGCCCATTATGGATGCCAGCCCACCACATCTTGTCCCACCGGGTCCACCCACTGACTGTTCCTGCTCTGAGTCAGTCCCAAGTGTCATTAAGACGCTGAGGGTTATTCATTCATAAACACTGGCTGCGGCTGTCAGTGTTGTAGTCTACGAGACTTGGCAGCGGGCCCTTTTTCTGTTCCGCTTACATCATTCATGCTTACCTGACTGGAGCTATTTCTGGCCTCCACAGTACTTCATGCCTCTCGAATAGGCAGCATTTCTTTGGCGCATCTGCCGACCAAGCAGAATTCAGACACTGATACAGATTAACTCTGAAAAACTTGGCTTCTTTTCCAGCAGATATCCCACATACTGTACTCTGAAGTCCACTTATTCTCCCTGTCCTCTCGATTTGGACACTAAATTAGGGACTGACACTATCAGCAACTGCAGGGGCTGCTGCAGATCTCATGTATATGTGATCCTTCAGTATAAGGCACTGTCTGTTTGAGTCATGTCATCCCTCGTTTCTGTCACTGGATGGCTGAACTCAGCTCACCGTCAATCTATTTTATATTCCCTGACAGTTCAAGTTGAGGCGTTTGTTGATTCCCTGTCGAGTCTCTGTTTTCTTGGCAATCCGCTTATATCCATTAAGTTAGACTCTGCTGTGTCAGAGGTACTTCCTGATTGAAGTTTCTGCCTGAGGAAACTGGGCTGTGCAAAATTTACCATTGAGTATTTAAGATTGTGCCACATATCCTCTTTGTTAAAGGAAACCAGCTAGTTAGAAGTCGTTTATTCACACGATGACTGTTGAAACATCTTTGACTTCACCCATAACCTGCAGTTCAGACAAGCTGGTCATAAAATCTTATGACCATAACTGCTAATTATGGTAGATGTATAGCTTTTAATAATTCATATCAATAAAGCTTTATTTATATAGCGCCAAATCACAACAGCAGTCACCTCAAGGCGCTGTATATTGAAAGGTAAAGGCGGTACAAAAATAGAGAGAAAACACCAACAATCAGACGACCCCATATGAGCAACGACTTGGCAACAGTGGGAAGGAAAAACTTCCTTTTACCAGGAAAAAGCCCCTGACGTAAGACAATAACAGATACATTCTGGAAAGATTGACATATATCATGTTATATATGTCTAATGAAGTGTCATCATTCATCTGTGAGCCTGTCCAGATTTCTGGCACACCAGATGAAATTGCTGGCATGTCAGAGATACATACCAAAAAATAAATAAATAAAATTTTTATTTATTGTGCTGACAGCTGAGTTGGCGTGCAGCTGTGATGAAATGTTGTTTGCAGAGTATTTCTCATCATAACGCTCACTGTCAGAGAGATTTATGATTGCATGCTATCATTTCTGCCACTGAAAATCCAATTCACTTTTTATTGATCCTTCTTTTACGTACTGCTGCTTTTCCAGGGCCGTGTTAGTGTTGACATTAAAACACAGCAGGAGGCAGGCTCTGATGGGGTCTTCCCAAACAATGTAAAGATGTAACATTGAATCAACAATTTCATTTTCAGTTGTCTTTTACAGACATCAAAAGGAAGCAGAGTGTCAGGGCAAAACAAAAAAAATCAATGTTATTGCAAACATGATAACCCATTGTTTGGATATTTATTTGTGTTTAGCAATAAGAATGGTGGTGGAGCTTAACATTACTCTCATTGCTGCAGGTGTGTGCGAGCAAGCGTACACACCTGCTGACGTAACAGCGTGCCACAGCGAAGCAAGAAATAGAAACATAAAAATAAAATAAAATGAAAGTGCTCTGCTGACTCAGAGCAGTTTTTATTTTATGGTGGTCGGTTTCTGTGTGGACAAGCCTGTGGAGAGTATTGTGAAGTAATTTGTGAATTGGTGTTAAAATAGTTTTTGTTTTAAAGATCTGGTTGCATAATCCAGCGAGGCGTTTTATTAACATGTGCACACACATGTAGTGTGGGGATCTGCATGGAGGAGAGCGAGTGGGTAGTGGAGCATTAAAAATGTATGGGCGTTACGTCAGGGCTGGTAAAAAGGTGCTGCAGAGAGAGAGAGAGAGAGAGAGGAGAGCCTGGGCTTTAACTGTATACTGAAAAATCACACGTGGTGAAGGTGGATGTTCCCTTTGAAAGCTCGTACAATAAACCACAATCAAGCCATACAGTGGGGCAAAAAAGTATTTAGTCAGCCACCGATTGTGCAAGTTCCCCCACTTAAAATGATGACAGAGGTCAGTAATTTGCACCAGAGGTACACTTCAACTGTGAGAGACAGAATGTGAAAAAAAAATCCATGAATTCACATGGTAGGATTTGTAAAGAATTTATTCGTAAATCAGGGTGGAAAATAAGTATTTGGTCAATAACAAAAATACAACTCAATACTTTGTAACATAACCTTTGTTGGCAATAACAGAGGTCAAACATTTACTATAGGTCTTTACCAGGTTTGCACACACAGTAGCTGGTATTTTGGCCCATTCCTCCATGCAGATCTTCTCAAGAGCAGTGATGTTTTGGGGCTGTCGCCGAGCAACACGGACTTTCAACTCCCGCCACAGATTTTCTATGGGGTTGAGGTCTGGAGACTGGCTAGGCCACTCCAGGACTTTCAAATGCTTCTTACGGAGCCACTCCTTTGTTGCCCGGGCGGTGTGTTTTGGATCATTGTCATGTTGGAAGACCCAGCCTCGTTTCATCTTCAAAGTTCTCACTGATGGAAGGAGGTTTTGGCTCAAAATCTCACGATACTTGGCCCCATTCATTCTGTCCTTAACACGGATCAGTCGTCCTGTCCCCTTGGCAGAAAAACAGCCCCATAGCATGATGTTTCCACCCCCGTGCTTCACAGTAGGTATGGTGTTCTTGGGATGCAACTCAGTATTCTTCTTCCTCCAAACACGACGAGTTGAGTTTATACCAAAAAGTTCTACTTTGGTTTCATCTGACCACATGACATTCTCCCAATCCTCTGCTGTATCATCCATGTGCTCTCTGGCAAACTTCAGACGGGCCTGGACATGCACTGGCTTCAGCAGCGGAACACGTCTGGCACTGCGGGATTTGATTCCCTGCCGTTGTAGTGTGTTACTGATGGTGACCTTTGTTACTTTGGTCCCAGCTCTCTGCAGGTCATTCACCAGGTCCCCCCGTGTGGTTCTGGGATCTTTGCTCACCGTTCTCATGATCATTTTGACCCCACGGGATGAGATCTTGCGTGGAGCCCCAGCTCGAGGGAGATTATCAGTGGTCTTCCATTTTCTGATGATTGCTCCCACAGTTGATTTTTTCACACCAAGCTGCTTGCCTATTGTAGATTCACTCTTCCCAGTCTGGTGCAGGTCTACAATTCTTTTCCTGGTGTCCTTCGAAAGCTCTTTGGTCTTGGCCATGGCGGAGTTTGGAGTCTGACTGGTTGAGGCTGTGGACAGGTGTCTTTTATACAGATGATGAGGTCAAACAGGTGCCATTCATACAGGTAACGAGTGGGGGACAGAAAAGCTTCTTACAGAAGACGTTACAGGTCTGTGAGAGCCAGGGATTTTCCTTGTTTGAGGTGACCAAATACTTATTTTCCACCCTGATTTACGAATAAATTCTTTACAAATCCTACCATGTGAATTCATGGATTTTTTTTTCACATACTGTCTCTCACAGTTGAAATGTACCTCTGGTGCAAATTACTGACCTCTGTCATCATTTTAAGTGGGGGAACTTGCACAATCGGTGGCTGACTAAATACTTTTTTGCCCCACTGTATAACTGAGCTTCTGCATTATGTTAAGGACTTCATAATTAAATCACTTGCTTTATATGTGCACTGTGTCTACTACTGGGGAATTAATAAAATTGAATAAACGCAATTAATAAAATTCTAGTTTGGGTTTCAGTTTAACCCTTTCCACCCTGCTAGTTCCTGTATCAGGACCATATACAAGCCCATTTTACCTAACACTTACACTCCAATTGATGCACCAGGGGTAGCTTGTGGTTCAGTATTTTGCCCAAGAGTATGCCCAGTAGGCTGAAGTAAAATTCTTAGAGCAGAAAAGTAGTGAAAATAAAAACAACAAAGTAAAACTAAATGGGAAAGGAATAAAAAATGACTTACTAAATGTATTTAAAAAATGGATAGAATATCATTTGTCTGAGGCTGCTCATTGTTGTGTAATTGGAAAGCTCATTAAGTGTTTTCTGCATGTGTTCTTTCTCAGACTAAAAGGAACTAAAATGAATAGGATGCATTTTATGGGTTAATATGCTGTAGTGTTACTGCTCTAACCCATGAACTAAAATGAGACTGACATCTGAGCTCTATCGCGTCCGAGTATTAGCATGTAGATGCGTTGTATTTACCATTTCTGTATCCCACACTGATGAAACTCAGCAGGACATCCATGTTTTTCATTGCCAACTCGGCTGGAACTTATAAGCACCGAGTTCAAGTCTGGATCATTAAAATTTAGCTTCCCTGAGTCAAGACTTGTGCTATTTGTGTAAAATGTGGATGTTTGCTGTGCAGTCGTCACCAATTCCATCTGATTGGAAAGTATGCGAGGCTATTTTTTTCTTAATCTAATAATGCGATTAATTTATGCAGTAATTTGTTGTGATTTCATGTTATGTGTGTTTTACTAAAACTTACATTGTCATTTCTTATGCATCACAAGCATCCCCGTGTTGTCCGATTTCAGTGCAAAAGCTAAAAACAGAAGACACATTAGCATGGCAACAGATGGTGTTCCTGTGTGTCACTGTGTCCCTCTCTGTGTTTTCACAGTGAAGAAAGCCAAGCTGGATGGACCCCAAGGTAAGACCTGGGATCCTGGAAGTAACATGAGGTGCAGGGGCAGAGATATAAGTCTTTAAAAAGACTGAGCACACATTGTAAAGTCAAAGAATAGAGGGACAGGAAATCTGTTATTGTGTAGGAATACAGTTGAAGAGAGGGAGACTACCTTATTGTTTTCCATTTTAAAACACCTATTTCTTCTTCCCTTTCTCCTCAACAGAGAAGTTCAACACTTACGTCACTCTAAAAGTACAAAATGTGAAGAGCACAACCATCGCTGTCAGGGGCAACCTGCCCAGCTGGGAGCAAGACTTCATGTTGTGAGTCCTTTGTCATCTTCTGACAAAGCTTCCTCTCTTTCTCCTTCTGTACTCTCCTCTCTCTAACTGCATTCTCTTTCCATTCTCCCATCACACTCTCAACTCCAGCTACTAGAGTCCTTTCATGATGTTTTTTTTTTTAATCTCAGCTTTTCTCCAGCCCTCTCCATTTTTTCAGTCCATCCCAAGTGCCCTTTATCCCTGTATTGTTTCAAATATCTCTTCCTCTCTGCCTACAACTGCCTCATGCTCTTTTTCATCTGCTCTCCCTCGATACTTCTGCCCATCTCATCCTTATTCTCAACCTTGGCTCCTTCCCAGCCCCTCTCTCCTCTCCTCTTCTCTGTCATTTCCTCTAAACACATCTCCTTGTTATTCATTTTTTCAGCCTCTCCTCCTCATCCTCTCTGTATTTTATAGTTACCCCGGCACCCCTCATATTCACAGCTTGCATTAACAGTATTTATTCACTTTAAAATTCGTTTGTTTTGTCTTATTTTACTAAGGATGTAATTGGTGGTTTCAGCCAATAAAATATTACACAACACTGAGTATTTTTCATATAGAGTGATCCAGCGTGGTACTGACAGAGTGGCAGCATATGGGTGATAAATGGTGAGAATCACTTAGCATGTGGGATGCAGCAGGCAGGATTACTGCGGCGTCCTGTGCATCTGTATGATGGTCGGAGGCGTTGAGTGGTGTGCTGGGGTTGCATCAGTGAAGCTGCGTTATGTAATGTTTGGGCTGCAGAGAGTGCCTCATGCCCTCACTCAAACCGTCTTTAAATGACTGTGCCCCCTTAGTCACCACCATGAATCAAACAGGCACTTTTCTTAAAAGGAGTCACCACCGAGATGGGAAATCCACTCCCTCCATTTCTTAATTAAAGTTCCCGATTTCTCCCTCCAGGCATGCGATACAATCACCTCCTCCACTGCCTTCATCACATTCTTACCCTCCCTCCCCCTTTTTATGCCTCACTCTCACTCTTTTTTTCTGTCCTGCTGTCTTGTAAATGTTTTATGGTTCATGCTCACATCCCAAAGGAACATGTTTTAAATTTGTCATTGCGGAGCCCAAAAGTAATTACTTGTGTTTGTTTAATGTGGGAAAAGTATTCAGATTCATTACTTAAGTAAAACTACTTGTAAAACAAAGCAAAAGTCATCCAGTACACTAGAATTTAAAAATTCTTAAGTGTTCATGGCAAAATAGACTTATAATAAGTATAAATTGTAGACCTACACTCACTGGCTGCTTTATTCAGTATACCTGCTGAACTGCTTATTGACACAAATATTGAATTAGCCCATCACATGGCAGTAACTCAATACACTGAGGCATGTAGACATGATCAATATGACCTGCTGATGTTCAAACTGAGCATGAGAATGGGTGAGAAAGGTGACTTAAGAGACTTTGAAAGTGGCATGAAAGTGGTCTGTTGGTGTCAGAAGGGCTGGTGTGAATATTTCACAAACTGCTGATCTACTGGGATTTTCCCACACAAGCATCTATAGGGTTTGCAGAGAATGATCCTAAAAAGAAAAAAGCTGATTCACACAAGCTCGTCAAAACCTGACAACAGAAAATTGGAAAAATGTTGCCTTGTGCTGTAATAGTCTCAATTTCAGTTTAGGCTCATGATAGTAGCGCAATGGTGTGGGGCATATTTTATTAGCACAGTTTTGGGTCCGTTAGTACCAACTGAGCATTGTTTAAACTCCACAGGCTACCTGTGTATTGTTGCTGGTCAGGTCCATCCTTTTATGACCATAGTATACCCATCCTCTGATGGCTGCTTCCAGCAGGATAATGCACAATGTTGCAAAGCTCAAATCATCTCAAACTGGTTTCTTGAACATGACAGTGAGTTCACCTGCACAGTCACTAGGTCTCTGGAACAGGAGATTTACATCATCTGTGTGCAGCTGGCAAATCAGCAGCAACTGTGTGATGCTCAAGTATATCAGTCATACCTTTAAAAAAGTGGCTAGTGAGTGTATAATAATAGTTGTTACGCAGGAAAAATATTTTATTTGACACTGATATGTGAAACAATGTGAAAGTGTACTAATTTATAGTTACACAACTGTGCCATTTAATCTACTAACACAGGGTTTTTTTTTAATCTGTTACAATGTTTTGCATTTATAAGCTAATCATATGTTCCTAATGAAAAAGTACAGCATTAGTCTCTTTAATGCTCTTAAAGTCTATAGACGCATGCAATAGTCAAACTCTTTGTCTGGATTTTGGACTTGAATTTTCTTTGTCTTCACAGTGAAATTAGCCGCCTGGACCTGGGTCTGACAGTAGAGGTGTGGAACAAAGGATTAATCTGGGACACCATGGTTGGCACTGTGTGGATTCCACTTCACAGCATCCGGCAGTCCAATGAGGTTTAACACTAACCACGATCACAACTTTAGAAATAGATGTCAAGTGGTGGTTGAGGACTCTTCACTCGGTTTTATGTTTGTGTAATGCAGGAAGGTCCAGGGGAGTGGCTCACGCTGGACTCTCAGGTCATCATGGCTGATAATGAGATCTGTGGCACCAAAGATCCCACCCTCCACCTGGTTTTACTCGATACACGCTTTGAACTGCCTCTAGGTGAGAAATCAGTATTCACATCAAAACCAGAAACTGTCAGTTGGTGGGAAAAAATGAGAATTTGAAATTACAGGAAGTCATCAATCCTGTTGGCAACCAGGGGGATATGGAGCAAATAAATGATGTCTGTTGGTACATTTTCACAGCAAACAGTGATAAATGAGGACCAATAATTTCTGACTGATTAATTAAGCTGACCTACTTTTCAATTCTATGTTTGAAAGGACATCGTGTGCAGATGTGTGTCATGGAGGGCAGTGTTTGTGCACTTCTTTTCTCGGTGATCATGCTGTGTTCCACTTAGCATTGATTAGGTGTCATTTTCATGCTGTTTCCCCTTCCTGTAGTCAATATTGCACACCTGACTCCACAGTTTGTGGACATGACCTATTTATAGGTACTTGGCTTTAGACCTGTAAGTGGAGGAGGGCAATTTTCAATGTCACTGTATCCTAGTTAGACCAAAGTTTCCAATCTGGGTCAAAAATATTTACGGATGGCTTGTTATACAATACTTTGTCTTCATTTGGGTCGCCTTTCATTTGTGACATAGAACAAAACAGTTCTTATGCAGACAGTCCTGTGAAAAACTATTTTAAGTGCTTATTTAGGAGAAGCTCTGTTTTTGCTGTGTTTGTAAGTGAGCCTTTCTCGCTGGTTGTTTGCAGATATCCCAGAGGATGAAGCACGGTACTGGGCCAAAAAACTGGAGCAGCTCAATGCCATGAGGGACCAAGATGTAAGCTGTTACCCAGTTTGATTTAATATCCCTACGGCACATCCGTACTTTTTAGGAACAAGCCAACATGATTAATTGGGGGAATATTTTGCAGTTTACGAGATGAAATCCAACATTTTCTCCACTTCTGTTTCATTATTTTTCAATTATCCTCACGGTCTCGGCTCCAGTACTCATACCAGGAGGAACAGGAACGCCCTCTGCGTGTGCCAGGAACCCAGTGCTGTAAGTAACCCGTCAGCATGTGCATGGTGCGTATAACCACACGAGGGTTGTTGAGCATAAGATGGGGAAAAGGGCCCGGATATCTGCACTGTAAAGAGATCGATAGCGTTATCAGATATCCAGAGGCGAGCTCCTCCAGAATCCTCTGTGTTTCGACCATTAACTCCGTCTGCAAGGCTTGCTGAGCCAGCTGTCTGGAAAGGCTTTCCATTCACCACCTCCATCTTGGAAATTTGAAGTGTTTAATGGCACGGAATCATGTTTACGTTTTATCACCGGTATAATTCATAATCAATACTGACACCCTCCTGTTTCCCTGCAGGTAACTGGAGTCTGTGGGGAGACCAACAAAGTAAGTGTACATACACTCACACTTTCTAAATTGCTTTGACTCTGCAATCCATCGTTAGATTTGAAATCAAGCAATATGATCGATGGAGCGCTGACTTTGAGCTTCAATTTGAGGTCGTTTTCTTGCAGTTGTATATATTGGGTGAACTGCGTTGGAGTGATTGTGATTTCAGCCACCTCTGAAAGCTGTGAGGCTATATTAAATTCCATTTGTGGTAGTCACAGCAGTACAAACGAATATCTACTTCCAGTAGCAGTGTTACTTGTTACTGCAGGTAATAAACAGACCTCTACGGCCATGCTGGTAAACAAAAATGACTTCAATGACAAAAAAGTTTACATATTATTTCAAGTAATTTCGATGAACTGAACTTTTAACATCAGTTACTGTTTTATTTATTTATTTTATACAGTGATTGAAAGAAAAAGAAAATCAGCATCTCATTGTCCGGACATTCAAATCTACACAAAAAGTGTCCTTTGTCTCGCTTCCTTCCTGACTATAGCTTTCTCTCTCACTGTGATTAGCAGATGGTGTTATATAAGTGCCTTTCAGACTCACCCACACAACTGCAGCGATTCATCTCTCTTCACTCAGATTTAAAAAAAGGAAAAAGCAGGGAGTGGGGTGTGATGATGGATGCTGAGCTGATGGAGAGGGGAGAAACAGGCAAAGAGAGAGAGAGACAGGGGCACACGTGGGGGACACGAAGTTTGATGCCTTTAATTAGTGTTTTTACATGCCCAGGCGGATGAAGATGAAGGTGCCAGCGGTGCAGCGGCCGCCTCCATCAGTGGCTTTCAGAGTGCAAAAGATGATGGATAATGATGAATGATTAATAGATAGCTGGTTTCTCTTTTGACTGCTTCAGCACTGTTCAAGTCTGCACCACTTCCCTCTGGGATTTTTAATCTAATCCAATCTATGGACACCACAGAAAAGTAAAGCGTCCCCTCAGCAAGCGGCGTACATTTACATTCGGCTATGACGATGAGGGTGAGAGGGAACGTGTGGATATTTGTCATGTGCTTCATGTTTCACTTCACTTTGAATGGCCTGCAGTTTATGGGTGTAGCTGGCGTTCAGCGGCTCATCTTTATTATCTGTAATTACCATAGTGTAAAAAATTGGTTTAGTGCTGATTAGAGCCTCTTATCTCTATACCACATGACGGTTTCATTATTTTCATGGTAAATTATTCTGAATTTCTTCTTCCGGCTACAGCAAATTGTGAAGTTTTTTTTTCTTGCTATGAATGTGTGTGCTCCTCTGTAGATGAAGACCCAGATAGTGCTGTGGACGACAGAGACAGCGACTACCGCAGTGAAACCAGTAACAGCATCCCCCCTCCCTACTACAGCACATCCCAACCCAACGCCTCTGTCCACCAGTATCCTATCAGCCACCAGCACCGCAACTCCAGAAGCTTCTCTTACCCTCGCTCTGGCAACAGCCATGACCTCGACTACCACCATCAGAGGACTGTCAGGTGTGTTTCTGCTTTGGTGTAGGTGTGTCTGTCCCAACAGTACCATGGCTGGCAGATTAGATGTGATGTTTAGTTCAGCTATAACCAATTTTGTCGCAGACGTTTTGATCTTCTATAGTAAGAAAAGGCACAGGGGATATTAAAAAAAAGTATTTTTCCAGGTGCCTCAATAAGCCACGACAATATGATAATGGCCTGCATGAATAATACCTGGCACCTAAGGGGAAATCAGCCATGAACCATTCATTAATTCATGTCCGCCTGTGCTTTTCCTGCTGTGACAAGTCAGAAAGTCCTGTTAATGACTCAGTACAGTTAATGAAATTGTGCAGTGTCTTTGGTGCACATGCAAGCCTTTCATTGTTATTTCAGACAAAAAGCTGCATCTGTTTCAGAGTTGTTTACAACACTGTTAGACCTCTCAACATTTACATATCTTCCACAGAGTTAGAATGAAAATATACATTCATCCAGGCTCTGCTTTATGAATTATTCAGGTGGCAATCTCATGGTCAATACTGCACATAAGATTAGCTGTCTCTGTGAGTGTATTGGACAGGGCAACCTCCTCACATCCCCGCACATCCTTCTTCATCTCTTCCTCCCAGCTCTCTGCACTCGCTCCCTCTCTTCACTTCTGTTTTGTCACCGTGCTCACCATCCCTCCTCTCTTCACCGTCTGCCTCTCCCTCATTCATCCTTTTTCTTCTCTGTGCCTCTATTTTGTTTTTAATAACCCCATTCATCAAATAGCATGAATAAGTTTTCCCCGTTTGTTGCATTTCTTGATGCTTTTTTCTTTTTTCCTTTGTCAGCTTTCTCTGGGCCTCTTACCTTTCTGTTCTGCTCTATTTCTTGCTGCTTGTCTGGTACTCTTGTATCCCTGGTGCTTTTCATTGATTAGCCATCAGCATTATTTCAGGCAGCCTCAAGACATGTAGAAAAGGTATTTTGTTGAGCTGTCTAGCAGTGTATCGGCCATAAAGGGCTCTAATACAGTGCTCTATAAGCATTTTTAAGATAATAGTTCATAGAGGGACGGTAAACCATTTATTCTACATATGCCTAGATACTCACTAATATACATGTAATAATAGCATAAATTATAGTGTATGTATGTTTATTATAAAACTGTCAACCTTTTCTTAGTACCTTGGGTACTCTCCAGGCAATGCTGTCTTGCATTTTTATATTTTTCTCTTCTCTTCTCTTCTCTTCTCTTCTCTTCTCTTCTCTTCTCTTCTCTCCTCTCCTCTCCTCTCCTCTCCTCTCCTCTCCTCTCCTCTCCTCTTCTCTTCTCTTCTCTTCTCTTCTCGTTTCCTACCTCCAGTCCCACTGGGAGCTATGCATCATCTGCAGAGCTCAGCCGGTGCAGCAGTCAGCTGAGCGAGGAAGACTATGGTGGTGAGTACGGGGAGAGGGACCTTTACGATGAGAATGACTCCTACCATTCCTGTCACTCCTCCGTTAGCTATAGTAAAGGCTCTCCAGACTGGGACCCTGATGAGACTCAGGGGGCGTACAGCGATGAAGGTGGCTACAGCAAAGATGGAGGAGAAGAGGCTGCTCTGTATGAGGAGGATGACGGAGGACTGTTGTATGAAGGAGAAGAGGAAGGCCTCTATGAGGATGAGGAGATGATGTATGATGATGAGGATTTGTACAATTTGGATAGGACCCTCAGTGAGGACATGGAACCTCCCTTCACTCCCACTCCAACCTCAACTGCCCCTCCAGCACTTGATGTACCCAACTCCAGGCCCCCTCTAGAGAAGCAAAACTCCCTGCACCAACAGCAGCCTCCTGCTCAACCCTCTAACCAGTCCAACCAGGCTCATTCTGCTGGTATGGCACCAACAACACAGCCCCCTTCTGGTCAACAAACAGCCCAACCGCCCAAACAACCCCAGACCCAAACACAACCCCAGCCGCAGCCAGCTCCTTCTGCTACGTCCTTCTTCTCCATGGCCAAACCTCTAACAGCTGCTGTCACAGGATTGGCTTCCAGTTTCCTGTCTTCTGTCCCCACAGCCCAGCCAGCTCAGTCTCACCCTTCACCTTCAGCTGTATCTCAGCAAAACCATTCTGCTGCAGCTAACTCTGTCCCTCCATCTCACCCAGCCACTTTGGCTAACTCAGCCCCTGCTGCGTCCCAGCCCCCTTCCAAAGCAATGGGCCCTTCATCTGAGCAAACCCCATCTAATCTCAATGATCTGGCGACCCAGTCAATGTCATTTGAAGACCAGGCTCCCATGGTTGAGGAGGAACCATGGCTAGAGCAGGAAACAATGCTGGAGAAGGAGGCCAGAACTCCTCCCGCACAGAATGAAGAGATGATTCCCATTGAGCAGAAAGAGGAGAATTTTGAAGAAAGCAGACCCATGACCCCAGATGAGGAAAAAGAGATGCCACCTGAGAGGTAGGATTGAAGGTTGAATGGAAATAAGATCAATTCACGGAATCAACAAAAAATTCAGCTGAAAACAACCTTTTTTCAGCGGAAAAAAGTCCAAAAAATGTTGTTGTTTTTTCTTTTAGTCCTCCAGTAACAGAGGAGCCCAAAGAGCCAGTTGATCCAGCAGTTAGAGCCAAAGAGAACTGGCACAGACTCTACAACAAGGTCTTAGAACAACTCCGGGAGGTAAGTGCACCATTTACTCCCAGTCTCAGCTCTGACCGAGCCACACCCTTC
Source organism: Neolamprologus multifasciatus (assembly GCF_963576455.1). Taxonomy (NCBI): domain Eukaryota; kingdom Metazoa; phylum Chordata; class Actinopteri; order Cichliformes; family Cichlidae; genus Neolamprologus; species Neolamprologus multifasciatus. The sequence continues at coordinate 22,373,143 of NC_140456.1, read as the reverse complement.
CAGCCTCACTGCAACAGTCCACTCAACTGAGCTGTGTGCCTGATTCAGCTCCACCCAGTGATATCAAAAATACACCTCAGTTCCAGGGACTCTAAAGTGTCTACCAGGTCTTTGAAATATGTATGCGCTATGCATTATTTATGTGCAGAGGCAGGGTACATACACTACCTTCTTGAGTTCTGTTTTGATAGTGTTTTATGCAGACTTAATGTGTTTCATATTCTATAATTGATACCTTTTTGGCTTCCTTAAAAATAAAAATACTTGGCAGGGAGCAAACTTTATATTTTAGCCTGGGTGCAGCTCCACACCACTGCTTGACAAGAACTGCATGGCCTAGCCAGATACATTAAGTTTTGCTTGGTCGGTTTTCACTTGCATATTTTATTTATATATTATGTTGCTGTTCATTGCGTTTGAATTCAGTTGTGCAGAGAAATAATCACTTGCTTCGATGTTTATTTTGATGTGTGTTGCATTATGTTTTTGTACATTTGGCTTCCTTCCCCTCTCTTTATTTTGATTTTTTTTGTTTGTTTGTGCCAACACGCTTTGTTTTCTTTCCAGTTTCATGTCATTGCCATAGTGACACTCACATGCACTTTGCTCGGCCATCATTGGAGCATGCTGACAGGTAGGTACAGCCTGAACGTGTTGCTTGAAAGACAGAAGGAAATGCGTCCTGCTGCATATCTATATAAACAGCCACCTTCGCTTCGTTCATTCATTTTTCTCAACAATTTGACCTTTTTTTGTTGTATCTTTCAAGAGCTGAGCAGTTTGCATATGTGACATAAATTAATTGGCTTTCCAGAAACACCTTTGAATTGAAAGTTTACATAAATAAGAGTACTTTGCATAGCTCCATAATCCATAGTTATTTATTGAATAAGTGGTTCTTTTGGTTCTAAATTCTGCTGCCTATAGAGTAAATGCCTTTGTAAATGCCATTATCTTTGTTTCACAGCTGTACAAAGAGCACACTAACTCTGTAATTTCTCTGACCCACCCTCCTTCAAACAGTGATACAATAATTCAAAATGGGATGGGGTTTAAATGTGAAGATTTTAATAGAGCACTTTCATAATCAGATAACTTTCATTATGGTGATGCAGCTGTATTCATGCAGCATATTAAAGGATAAGAAAACCCTGTAGGGACAAACTTCAGATGTCTTTTTTCTTCTTTGACATTCCTCCTCTTTCTCTCTCAGGCTCGAGGAGAGACGTCCAACTCACTGTGGTTTGGTAAAGGAGGGTGAGTCGTTTATGTTCTCTTACATGACGTTACATCAGACAGTGTTTCAGTTAGGTCAAATAATATATCAGCAATTTTACAAAGTACATGAGAAATTTGAAATATTATATAACTTTTTACAGGTAATAACTGTTTCCTTTCCTTTGAAATACCTAGACATTAAAGTGAAGCCACTCCATAACATTAACACTGTCTGAACCCTGAAATGTACAGTACATTGGCAAATATTGTTTATTTTTCCACAAAATTACCAAAAAATTATGCAGTAATAAAAATTACTAACAGAATAATTTGTCTCTTTTCCTATAAATTTTCTTACACACTACTTAAATTTACTCACAATATAATTGTTTCTTTGTTTCCTGACATGTTAGCCCTGTTATTCTAGTAAATTTACCCTTTAAGTATTTGTAGGTAAATATAATTATTTTGTCATTTCAAGTAAAGTACATTGAAATTCCATTTAATTACTTGGGAAATATGACAGAGTGTTACCTCAAGTACAATTAAAGTTATCCTCAGTTCATTGCTGAAAGAATCCTTTAGTGTTTTAGATTGACAATCCTTTTTTTTAGCCCAGAAATGTTTTGTTCTGTTTTATTGAGGCTCATTCAGCTTGTGGCATTAAGCCAGTAAGCACTGAACAGCTCTGGGCTGCCCTGACTTGGCTGGTAGGTCGTTTGTAGATGAGGGAGACATCAGAGCTCAACTGAAGCTTCATGCTGAAGAAATGCTATGTTAGCCAATTAGAAACCCAGCAGTTAATGTGTGGTGTGTGGAGTGTCATGCCCACTATTTTATACAAGCAGCCGCTGTAATTAAACTCCCCAATCAAGTCCTTGAGAAGTCCTTGACTGAGCATTAAAAGGGACTGAGATAAATCCATCACCCTCTTTGTTCCAAATCTCAAATTTATAGTAAAGGATTTTGATTATAAAAATATAAATACTGATGATTATATGCATAAAAATTTTACTGTTTATTGTTTAACTTACAGAATGGGAGGTGCACTATACAGTATTGACAGCATGCCCGACCTTCGTAAGAGAAAAGCCATTCCTCTAGTCAGAGATCTGGTGAGAACATTAACACACACATGCACAAACACGTGGACACACACATGTAATAAACCGAACACTAAGAATCATTTTTGTGTAGACACAATTGATTTCTGTCTACGATCTTTCCTCTGTCATTGATTCACTGTCTTTTATTTTGCGTTGTAGTTAGTTTTTCTTCCTCTTACCTTATGCATGATTGAACTTCTACTTTTCTAGTTCACCTTTTTTATAATCAAAAGTAAATTTACTCCACCTGTAGCCAGTTTGATTGCTGTGCTTGATTTGCTGATAAATGCTGCATAGCAGTAAATAAGAGTTTAGGAAACATACTTGTACACACACAGATCATTTAGATTCTGATAGCTCACTGTTTTAATATCCCTAACTTTCCTCACATCTGTTTTTGTCTCCTTCCACTCTGCTTCTGTGTTTAATCATTGCCTGATATCTTTAGGCGATGGTAAGTGTATTTTATTCATCAAAGAAGTCAAATATTAGGATCTATGCAGTTGCTGCACACTTGAAAACATTCTTTTGTTTGCCGTCTCCTCCTCAGTCTCTGGTGCAGAACTCACGTAAAGCTGGAATCACCTCAGCCATGGCCTCCACTACTCTCGGCAATGAGGAGCTGGTGGGTTTTCCTCCACATGTTTCTTTGTCAGTTTTTTTTCAGGACCTTCAGAATTTAATAAATAGTTGGACTTAAACATATGTTTCTTTTCTGTGTGGCACTTGCAGAAGATTCATGTTTATAAAAAGACCCTGCAGGCTCTGATCTACCCCATCTCCTCCACTACACCACACAACTTTGAGGTGTGGACAGCCACCACTCCCACCTATTGCTATGAATGTGAGGGACTACTCTGGGGCATCGCACGTCAAGGCATGCGCTGCTCAGAGTGCGGTGTCAAATGCCACGAAAAGTGCCAGGATCTGCTGAATGCCGACTGTCTGCAGAGTAAGGCCACACAGATTTTGGCACTTGTGCGGACAGGCATAAAACATACACATCTTTCTATTGCGCATCTGCACACACCCAAACTGTTTTAGCTCCTCCTGTGTATCCTTCTGCCCGATTGACATCCCATTATTCTTGTCCTCTGTCCACTCTCACATTCTCCTCCCTCTTCCTTTCCAATTTATCTCCTGAGTAATGTGCTGTCATACCCCTGCCCTTTTTCGCTTTCCCTTCTACCCATAGGCTTTGCATCCATACTGCTTTGTCTAATTTAGTTTCACAAAGAGTGACTTATCCAGTTCCCATCCTCATCTTAGAGTCAGTCTAGGTGATGCATAATTAATTTCTTCCGAGTCCAAAGATTCTTGTAAGATCTTGATCCTGGAAACATGTGTTGATCTTTTTACAGTTACTTGACTATCTTGTTTTTCCCGAGTAGATCAATGGTTAAGTGGAGTCAGTCTCTGTCATTGTTTGAGGGAATTTAGGGGTTTGACTCCTGGCCAAGAAATGTCTTTCTAAATTGATCTGATGCTATCTTAACTTGGTGCCCAGTTTTAAGGAAATACATTGCAGTGACTCAGATATATTCCCTTCCCAACATATTCACACTATCAGCTATTCGTTGTGCATCCCTTCATTCATTTTTTTTCCTGTCTATTCAGGAGCTGCAGAGAAGAGCTCCAAGCATGGCGCAGAGGACCGGACCCAGAACATCATCATGGTCCTAAAGGATCGCATGAAGATCAGAGAGAGGAATAAGCCAGAGATCTTCGAGCTAATCCAGGAAGTGTTTGCCCTCGACAAAGCAATGCATGGCACGCAAATGAAACAGATCAAGCAAAGTGTGCTTGATGGGACTTCCAAATGGTCAGCTAAAATCAGCATCACAGGTACAATTGAATATACATTTATATATTTACCTGAAATAATTGTTGAAGGATAGTGGGACACATGTTTGGAGATGTAAAGCCCATAGATGCAAGTTTGATTTTTATTTTCAAAAGCTGTTTTTTCTTTTTCTTTCTTTTGTAAGAGAAAATATGAAAATATGTTTTTATACATTTACCTTTGTCTCTCGCCTCTTGCTCAGTGGCGTGTGCCCAGGGCCTTCAGGCTAAAGACAAAACAGGCTCCAGCGACCCTTATGTAACTGTTCAAGTTGGAAAAACCAAGAAGAGGACAAAGACCATCTATGGTAACCTCAACCCTGTGTGGGAAGAGAGCTTCCACTTGTGAGTCCACTAAAAAGCCTATCATAAAAGTTTGAAATGCAAATGATATCTTATTAAAAGTTGTTGAAAATTTAATTTTTATGGTTTGTTTTTATGTCTAAGGCCCACGCAGTAGTTGTAGTTTATTTGGACTAATTTCCCTTTCTGTATTACAGTTGTCAACTTTTTATGTTTTCCACCCGTTTGTCCCCCTTCTTCATCCAGTGAATGCCACAACTCATCTGACCGCATCAAGGTCCGTGTGTGGGATGAAGACGATGACATCAAGTCTCGCGTGAAACAGAGGTTCAAACGTGAGAGTGATGACTTCCTGGGTCAAACCATCATCGAAGTCCGCACTCTGAGCGGGGAGATGGACGTCTGGTACAACCTAGGTGAGTTTTTGTGGGACAGGAGAAGAGGCTGAAAAGGGGATAGTGAGTTAGAGATGAATGAGAAGATCAACAAGTCAGTAAGAAATAACAGATAATTGAAGTGCTTGTCTGTTGTAGATAGGAGAAATTTTAGCCAACTAAGGGGACATTTCTTACTTTCTCGTGACAGACAAGAGAACAGATAAGTCTGCTGTGTCTGGAGCAATTCGGATGCACATAAGTGTGGAGATCAAAGGAGAGGAGACGGTGGCTCCTTACCATGTCCAGTACACCTGTCTGCATGAGGTCAGTCTGCACAGACATGTGGTGGAAATCCTTTAACCTCCTAGGACTTGGCGTCCACATATGTGGACATCATATTTTGGGTTATTTAGACCAAAATACTCTTTGAGAGTATCCACTTATGAGGACATTATACTGCTACTGTTCTATCAAAATTTTAAACGAATATCCTCATATTTGGCTCTTATTTTTCTTAAAAACAAAAATAAGGTTAAAAAAAAATCTGGTAATTCTTTGTTTTTACATTCATTGGGCCCCAATATGACTAAATATCAAAGAGAAATTAAAAATGCATACCGTGGAAGAGTTCGGGTCTTAGGAGGTCTTTTCGGAATATTTTAATTATTTATTATATCAGATCCAGTCAGTTTACTTGTGGATGTCACACAGTTTACACAGACATAAATGGGCACATTTAGGTTTAATACTATCATTTTATCCTGCTAATTGCTATTTAACTGCCAGTGATAATGTAAACATTTTTATAGCTTAGTACATAAAATCGCCCTTACTTCCTCTTTGTATTTGTTCAGCATTTGTTCCAGTACACAACTGAGGAGCAAAACAGCGGTGTGGTAAAGATTCCTGACGCCAAAGGAGATGATGCCTGGAAGGTGTACTTTGATGAAACGGCTCAGGAGATCGTTGATGAGTTTGCCATGAGATATGGAGTGGAGTCCATCTACCAGGCCATGACGTTAGTATCCCAAACAGATCCACGAGAGCCAAATTTAAATGTTTGAAACGTGAAGCGCTGACGTGCTAATAAATGGTTTCATGAAGCACACAGTGCATCTAAATCTTGACCACACAGTGTATTTTCTTACCGTGCAATGCAGGAATATGAGATGAGATGAGAAGTAAATGTACTAAATCTTTGCCTTTTTGCCACATCCACCCCACAGCCACTTTGCCTGCTTGTCATCGAAGTACATGTGCCCAGGAGTGCCAGCCGTGATGAGCACACTACTCGCCAACATCAATGCTTACTACGCCCACACTACCCAGTCCTCCAACAATGTTTCAGCCTCAGACAGATTTGCTGCATCAAACTTTGGAGTGAGTCCCTGAAAGATTTTGTCCTTTCTTATATGTGACTATACGCACATGGGACAATTTATTAGGTACACCTTGCTAGTACCAGTTTTGACATCGTTTTACCTTCATAACTGCTTTAATTTGTCATGGCACAAATTCAGCAGTGTACTGGCAACATTCCTCAGAGATTTTGGTCCATACATAATAATGATGCTATCTGTTGACTGTGGAAGCCATCTGAGTGCAGTGAACTCATTATCATGTTAAGAAACCAGTTTGAGATGATCTGAGCTTTGCGACACGGTGCGCAGTTAACCAGATAACCAGAAAAGGATGGTTATGCTGAGCAACAGTACTTGGATAGGCTGTGGTGTTTAAATTAAATTCAGTTGGCAGGAGGACGCCAGAGTGTACCAAGAAAATGTCACCCACACCATTACACCTCCACCAACAGCCCAAACCGTTGATAAAGGCAGGATGGATCCATGCTTTCAAGTTGTTTACACCAAATTCTGACACTATCATCTGAATGTTGCAGCAGAAATAAGGTCTCCTCAGACCAGACAGTGTTTTTTCAGCCTCTGATTGTCCAATTTTGGTGAGTTTGTGTGAACTGTAGTTTCAGTTTCCTGTTCGTAGCTGACAGGAGAGCCACCCGATGCTATCTTCTGCTGCCGCAGCCCATCTGCTTCGAGGCTCAACATGTTGTGTTTTCAGACATGCTTTTCTGTGGAAAATTTGTTTATTTGAGTCACTGTGGCCTTCCTATCAACTCAAAGCGGGCTGCTCATTCCCCTCCAACGTCTGGGATCAGTAAGGCGTTTTCATCCAGAAAACTGCTTTTATACCATTCTCTGTACACCCTGGAGATGGTTGTGTGGGAAAATCCCAGTAGTATTGGCTGATTAGATATTTGGGTTAACAAGCAGTTGAACAGGTGTACCTAACAAAGTGGCCAGTGAGTATATAGTGTAAGAGGAATTATATGATAATTTAAAAATCCTATGAGAAATAAGATAGTATCTCGCTTAAACAGCCTAAAAAAGGACGTTAAATGTGTCGCTGCCTACTTTGTTAAACTTGTAATGAGCTGAACATCATCAGATCCATCTTAACTTTGTTTAGTCAAATGGTTGCAAATAATCCTCCAGTCGTGTTACGTTCTTGCATTTTTTTTTCTGCATCTTTTCCTTTGTAGAAGGAGAGGTTTGTCAAACTGCTGGATCAGCTGCACAACTCCCTGAGAATTGACTTGTCCATGTATCGGGTAATTACTTCTCTTATTTCTTTTCGAAAATGTGCTGAACAGTTTCTTTCTTAATTACACGCAGCTTACATAGTATCACAAGTGTTCCTGTTTGTCAGTCTCTTACTCCTGATTTTCTGAGTGCATGGCTTGTTTAAATAAGAAATAGCATGCTTTTAAGCTACTTTGACATGTTATATTTTTTAATTTGTTCTGTTTGCGTTTTCAGAATAACTTCCCTGCCAGCAGTCCCGAAAGACTGCAAGACCTCAAGTCTACTGTTGACCTTTTGACTAGTATCACTTTTTTTAGGATGAAGGTAAGAATTTTCTTTTCTTTTTTCTTTTCTCTTTTTTTTCCTTCTAAACACGTTAGAAAAATGTCAGTACTTTCTAGAAGCAGCCTGAGGCACGAACTGAGAATCAGCCTAATCAGCATAACCCTACATAAACTTAAGCTATTAGCATGAAGCACTGTAATATGTGTGCGTGTGCTCATTTTTGTGTGGCTGCTACTGTTCCCAGTGAGAAAACCCTCCTGATGACGCTGTGTGTGCCTGGTAAATGCTTTGAGGTGTTTTCAGTTCAGCAATATGCTCTTTAATATTTTTTGTTTTCAGGTCCAGGAGCTGCAGAGTCCCCCAAGGGCAAGTCAGGTGGTTAAGGATTGTGTAAAAGCCTGTCTCAACTCCACCTACGAATACATTTTCAACAACTGCCATGACCTCTACAACAGGGAATATCAGACAGACCCTGTGAGTGTGCCTCTGTTTTTGTGTACAGATGCTGCTGTTGCAGTTTTAGGGCCTTTACAGTGAAAAAAACCTTTCTCATTTCAGTCAAAAGCTGTCCCTCCAGATGAGCAGGGTCCCAGCGTCAAGAACCTGGACTTCTGGTCGAAACTCATCACCCTTATTGTGTCCATCATAGAGGAGGACAAAAACTCGTACACTCCTTGCCTTAATCAGTGAGTGTGTGCTTATAAGATTTGTAGTTATTATACACAGGCAATGCTGAAATATCAAGGCTAGTTTATGAAAGGCAGTCTACACGATGCATAATTCTTTTCGTCTGAGTCCAAAGATTCTTGTAAGGACTGACTAGTCTATGAAAGGCTTTATTATTTAATGGGTGGTGGGTTTGATGGAACAAAAATGAACAAAAAGGGAAACAGAAGTTGTTATGACACACAAATAGCATCCTTTCAGCACAAAATCCAAAGAGGGCACAATGTCTAAGAAATCAAACAGCTGTACAGTATCAACTCTATTATGTAACTGTGCTTGCAGCAGTCCCTTAGTTTATGTTCATAAAATAACTCCTGCAGCTTTGCTGGTTGTGTATTTTTAATGTTTTAGTACAAATTTAAACAAACCCATAGCTTTTTTTGGAGGAAGAAAACTGAGAATAATAGTATCTTGATAATTTCATATTCTCTCTGTGGTGGATTTCTCTCTGCTGGCAGCTGAAAACATGCTGTGAAAGCACTGATGGAGTTACACTAGAAAGAGCCTGGGCTGCCTTGTTAAATAATACAGCACCAATACTGAATATGGAGCTGGATTTAGTCCTGAGTACTGTGATGTCTCCTTCAGGTTTCCCCAGGAACTCAATGTGGGCAAGATCAGCGCTGAAGTCATGTGGAACATGTTTGCACAAGATATGAAGTACGCTATGGAGGGTAAGTGTTCAGGGTGATGAGATGGGAGTGATGGGCTTTTTTTATTTTGGAAATTTTGCGTGTAATTTTCCTCACCCGTTCTTCCACTTTGATATTCAGAGCATGAGAAGCAACGCCTGTGCAAAAGTGCAGATTATATGAATTTGCACTTCAAGGTGAAGTGGCTCTATAATGAGTACTGCAAAGAACTTCCCACTTTCCAGAAGCACGTACCTGAATATCCAGCGTGAGTATTTTTCTATAGCACCACATGCTTTTCCTGAAACATTTACCACCGTGGCATAAAGATTTATGTTGCCCTTTGTCATTCTGTGTTGTGCAGCTGGTTTGAGCCATTTGTCATCATGTGGTTGGACGAGAATGAGGAAGTGTCCAGAGATTTTCTCCACGGGGCTCTCGAGAGGGACAAAAAAGATGGGGTAACTGTTTTCAGACATGATCTTAGGTTATGTATTATCAGATTTTCAGGTGTTGCTGTAGTTAAATCCTCATATGTATCTGTTTTAAATACTGACATATGCATAAAACTTCATAAGATTACACCCATGAGATGCAGTTTTATGCCTGCCTTATTTCTCATTTTAAGGAATAGTTAAACTTTTTTGAAACTACAAAATTATGGAGGAAAATGTTGAACAATCACATTCTGTTGAAACAGCAGCTGAATACATAGTAAAAACTTAAATGAGGCCTATCACCTGAAGGCAAATCCCCCCGAAAAATGTATTCATGCAATTTTCATGCAAATTCTGGAATTTCTCATCATCTCTCTGACTCAGTGCATCCCAAACTAAGACGAAAGGGTTGAATGCCTCAAGGGAGCCAATAATGGCTCGATATTGACTCAATACCAAAGTGAAAAAATGCCTCACTGCACCAGTTAGTGCACACATACACACACACACACACATAAGTACCATGAAGCATCTCACACCTTCAGTCTGGCTCACACCAAAAAGTCGATACAAAGCAGCTGAAGAGTCTCCCAGCTCATATGTCGGGGATCCTTTGGGTCCAATTACTGTCACCAGAGGCGGCTTCTGCTTTCCTGTGTCAGCAAAAAAAAACGATCCCCAGGCTCCGGCGCTTACCATAACATTATTCACTTCTTGGCTAATGGCCGGGCTGTTAATGAGGGACTTGTTTCCCATCATGCCCCTCTGATCGCCTTGATCACTCTGATCCAAAAGATTTTAGAAGAACTTTTTTTAAATGCCGTCACAGGAACCTGACCTCGGGGTGAGCTCCATTGTTCCAGATGTAAATTTCTCCCATTGGTGGCCATCAAGGGATTCGAGCCCTGTCTGTGTTAGTGTCAGTGCTCAGGTCAATTTGATGTAATGCTTCTAATACTTCTCCTGCTCTTTCTTGTTGATCAACAGTTCCAGGTAACGTCAGAGCACGCTCTGTTCTCCTGCTCAGTGGTGGACGTGTTCTCTCAGCTCAATCAGAGCTTTGAAATCATCCGTAAACTGGAGTGTCCTGACCCTCAGATCGTTGGAAACTACATGAAGAGATTTGCCAAGGTGACTTTCACCGACTAAATCTCTCACAGAGTGTTTCCCCACTGTCATATATGTCTAACTATTACTATTTTATTTTTTAGACGATTGGCAATGTCCTGCTGTCTTATGCTGACATCATAGCAAAGGACTTTCCAAATCATGTCAAGAAAGAGAAAGTGGTAAGCGTGGAAAAACTGTGGAGCTCGAACTGCATTTTATGTTCTACACTGATTGGTGTAAATGGTCAAGTTGATTAATTTGAACATAATAAACTGTTCCTCAGTGTAATAGCTGTGCCCAGGTTGCAGCTCTCAAAGTGAATTAGGGCTGTGTAATTAGCTGAATGTGATATAAGGTTGGGGAAACGTGGGCTGCACTCCCAGAGAGACTGGGAGCCCCTGGAGGTGCACTAATTACTGAAAACTCTTGCTTCTGCTACCCTGCATCAAAAGAGTGCTTTCACAGACAAGGCAATAAAAAAGTTGAGGCCTAACCTTGATTGATCACAATAAAAAGCCAGGAGCAGACAGAGGATGGGGATGGAGAGAGGCGGTGAAAGAGACAAAAGTGTGTGTAATGATTTTTCTCCTTCTCCCGTCAGCCATGTATCATAATCAATAACATCCAGCAGCTCAGAGTTCAGCTGGAGAAGATGTTTGAGGCCATGGGAGGCAAAGATGTGAGTTTCCAAACGGGCTGTTGTCATTTTGGTTGTTCTCATATGACCCGGCTGTTGCACTCAACACATCTGTCTTCTTCCAGCTCAATGTGGAGGCCAGCGACTTCCTGAAGGAGCTGCAGAACAAACTGAATAGTGTCATGGATGACCTCAGCCGCATCTTTGCTGTCAGGTGTGTGCGTCTGTTTGTCACCCAAAACCACAGTAGCTTTAACACACACTTAGAAAAATATTTGTGGCCCAAAAAAGCTGATTTTAAGTTATTCAATTACATTTAAATCTTTCATGTAATCTTGTTACATAAGTACAAAATGTTAAATTTTATGGAAAATAGTCAAATGAACTGTACTTGGCTGGTATACACTTGGTTTATACCAAGTATATTTTCCTTAATGATTAATAATCTGAATAAATGATTTTTTGATTTTCTTTTTTTTTCAGTTACATTTTATTCAAAATTATTCCATCATGTTCGTGGGGGCAAAGAATAATTTTTTGAGTCCATTTCATTTGAATATTTCCACACGATGATATAGTTTCCAGCCGCAGATCGAGGATAACGTGAGGCAAATGGGGGACATCCTAGCCCAGGTCAAAGGTCAGACTGTCCCAGCAAATGGCAGCGTAGTGCAGGAAGCTGACAATGTCCTGCAACCCATCATGGACTTCCTGGACAGCAAGTAAGTGTCTCTCCATGGACCATCAATAAAGTTTAAAAAAACAACTTAAATTTGTCTCAAGAGTTGGGATCAAATGTTGAGATTTCTTGACCTTACCTAGAAAAACAGAAAAAGATACTTTTTATTGATTTTTTTTTTTTTTTTTAAATGGCCACATTTTCAGTTGCTGCTTTTTCTATGAAAAATTCCAATATTTTGCACAATAAGCATTTTATAGAAAAAAAAAGGATTGCCATGAAACCAAAAAAAGTTTTGCTCCAAGTCCAACAATGCCACTGCTAACAAAAAAAACAAATAGATACTTTTATTTTGAAAAACCCTAGCCAAAAGTCTCAAACAAGGGTCATGTCAATTTTTTCCCTGTGGCTGTATCTGATGATCAAAATGAATGAAAAGAAATTACACCCATGACTGAAATCATGTTTTAAGCTGTTATAGTGTTATAGTGTGTGTTAAGAGATTCTGTGTTCTTTGTGTTTTAGCTTATCACTGTTTGCTAAGATCTGTGAGAAAACGGTCCTGAAGAGAGTGCTAAAGGAGCTGTGGAAGCTGGTGATGAACACGATGGAAAAAACAATCGTGCTTCCGACCCTTACTGACCAGACGGTACGTGTTTAAAAAACAAGACAGCCGCCCCCCGGATATTTTCACCCTTTTCCTCTTTAGTGTTTTGGTTTGCTGCGTTACCCTGGATTTGTACATTAACCCATCTATCCTGCCGTTTTTCTTGTTCATCCTTTCATAGGTGATTGTAAGTATATGTGCAGCCTTTTTAAGCATGAAGAAACACTCTTCTTTTTTTAAACAGGGATCTTAACTTCACTCTTCATAGCCTTTGTCACTTTTTCTATGTGGATACAGTGCATCAGTTCAAAAACTCAGTTCAGATGGCAGCACAGTGCACCAGAGGCAGCGTTACGTGACAATGAGTCCCTGCAGTACTGCTGACTGCACACTTAAGCACTTAAACTATAATCCTCCTTGCTGTTGAGAACTTTCCAAAGATGTAACCTTTTTGCTTTATTTGTTTAGAAGGTAATTTTCACTCAAATCAACGTTACTAAAGTGCATAAACCAGCATAAAACTTGGAGTTTGCTCACCTGTCACCTTGCAAATCTTCCTCACTGGCACATCTCAGAAAACTCCACTTGTTTCTTTTATCCACTCACTCTGCGCCACCTGGTCTTTGTGTCTCTCCTCGACAGGGAACTCAGATGATCTTCAATGCTGCAAAGGAGTTGGGACAGCTTTCAAAGCTGAAGGTGATTAAAAATAGATGAGTGGAACAAGAACATGTCTAAAAAATTGTGTTTATTGAATGTCAGCAGTACAGAATAACTCCTCTCTCCCTGTCCTGCAGGAACACATGGGCCGAGAGGAGGCCAAGGCTCTGACTCCTAAGCAGTGTGCAGTAATAGAGCTAGCGCTGGACACCATTAAGGTATGAGGAGGTGATCACATGGTTTTTAGGCAGCACACATTATAGAATCTCCCTACTTACTATGGACACTGTGATCATACATGAGACTTGTCTTTAAATCAATAGAAAAAAGAAGTATTCTCCATTCTTAATCAACCCACCTTAATTGTGACTCTTAATCACTGTTGCATCTGCCAGGTTTGCTTGCATACTGACACCCCTGATGTACGCTACAAGGCAGTTTAGTCGCACTCGCTCACATTACACGCTCTGCTTAGAGCTCGCTGTGTCTGCCGTCTATCTGCCATTTGGTTATCCTCAATAAGCGTGTCATGTCACATCTGTTACACAGCAATACTTCCATGCCGGCGGTGTGGGCCTGAAGAAAACGTTTCTGGAAAAGAGTCCGGATCTGCAGTCTCTGCGCTACGCCCTGTCTCTATACACGCAGGCCACAGACAAACTCATCAGGAAGTTTGTCCTCTCACAGAGCGCTCAGGGTACGACTTCAATCTGAGTCACACACACACGGTCACAAAGTAGCTTCAAACAATTTCACACAAATAAGCTTTCAGATCTTCTCAAAGCGCTCAGCTGCTTATTCTTTGTTACTGTGGTTTATGGAATTAAACAGGATTATGGGATTAAAAAGAATGACTTGCTTACAGTACAGAAAATGCTTAATTCACTGGTTGAGTGAGTTATGGTAGAAAAACTGCAAATTACTCTTTGCCTTTGCTTGTTTTAGATACAAAGTCTATAAGTTTAAAAGCCTGAAGATGGTTTGTAGGTCAGAGACATGTTTCTGGACACCTTGCTGAGGGATACCTAATCCTTTAGGTGTCAGACACATCAGCCAGAACCACTTCTATAAACTGTTGGGTTGGAAAATGATATTCATGTGCAGATGTACTAGTGTGAGCTTGTTCTTTTAATATTAACTTCCTTTCATTTCCCCTCAGTCCATGGAGGAAAAGGGACCAGGTACACAGCGAACGAAGACACACCACCAGAAAAAGGTACAAGTCTGCAGTGTTATGTAACGTCTGCATGTCCCCCAGGGCAAACCTGCAGCACTCAAGCTTCTGCTCAGATACATTTGTGATCAAACTGTCAGGAACCCAAGATAACCTGACTGCGAGCAGTGTTCGCTTTGGGCACAGCTCAGATCTCACTCTGCTCCCTCTTCTTTCTTTTTTTTTGCTCTTTTCTTGATTAATGTACATGCCCAGTTATGAAAGATGTAGCCTGCTACATTACAGTATGCATACCCTGCCTGCTGCATGAGACACAGAAACATGATATTTAAGACAGCAGTGGTAGTTAATTAAAAGCAGTGTTTGTCCCATCTGTGTTTTAGTTTCCTTTCATATTAATCTTTAACAAATTAAGATTTCTCACTGCATTAGAGTTTGCCATTTTCTTTGCATTACAGCTCGCATAAAAGCCACTTTACCCGGCCACCAGATTATCTCAGACAACTCCTGCCTGCATGCGCACGTTTGCGCATGTGTGTAACATCTGCATGTTTAAATATAGTTCACAGTCTGCTGATACATTACAATTCTTGAAGTCATACATCTCAACTGTGCTACATCAGGGTCTGCAGAAAACACAAGTTCACAGCCATGGAAAGATAAAGTAGGGGCACAGTTGCCTGTCATCCACTAACAGAGCGTGTCTTTGCAGCGTCTGGAGTGGATGCAGTCGGTGAGGTGGTCATGAATGTGGACATTTTACCCCAGCCTAATGGAGAACACAAGATCAGTGTGAAAGGTAAAAATAGCAGAGCAGCTTTTGCTGTTGTGTCTTCTGTCACCTTCTTTTGTTTTTTCACTTAAAGCTGTTCAGTCGGCAGAAATGTGAAGAAGGCAGAAAAACAAACAGCCCCTCCCACCAGACTAGTACAGCCATCTGCATCATGGCAGAATTCAAACCCTGCTCTTTCAGGTGGAAGCTGCTCAAATGCTCAAAGAAGGGTGTCAAACATAAGGTCTAGGGGCCAGAATCGGCCAGGCAAAGACTCCAGTGTGACTCACTGGATAGCTTTGGAAAATATGGAGGCCATACATTTGGAACTTTTAACTGTATTTTCACAATTTGAACAGATTTGGCTACTGATCAAGCTTTCGCCTATGGTGATTCATGCTACGTCAAAGTAAATAAGTAATAGATAAACAATTAAATGGCATAAAATCACCTGTTTTTTTTGCTATCTGCTACAGACAGTAAGTGTTTGAAAATAAAGGGCAAATCTTTCTGCTTAATTTTACACATCTCTTTTTTACAAATTTAGCCTGAAGAGTCATGCTGATAGATGCATGCTTTCCTTCATTACAGCAGCATTTCTTTATCATGTAGAAAAAAGAAACACATAGAACTCTTGAAACTGCACTTCTTTTTCTTAAATCAAGATGTATCAGGGGTGTGTGGTTAAACTTGTTTACACTAACACAAAGGGGAACCGGCCCATTTACCATCAAAGTGGCCTATATGTGGTCCACAGCGTAAAATGCACTGCTGTATACAAAACAAAGCAAAAGCCAAATGTGATTTTATTCTACTCAGTCTCGCCTTTCATGCTCTCACCACTTCCACAGAATGCACATTACAGTCAACAGTCTGACCCTATGGGATGAATTCTCAGTGCAAAAGCCAATGAGTTAAAAAAAACAAACAAACAAAACAAAAAAAACAAGCATGCTCCTGATGTGTCGCCTTCAGATTTAGATAGAGTGGACTTTGATGTCTGCTGTTTGGTCTCGGGGTCCTAGCCAGAGAATCTGCTCTCATCACTGTGATGATCATTGACACAGAAGCTGATGTTTCCTCTCACTGAGGTCCACAGCAAACAGAGTGTAAACAGAATTTGTATAATAGCAATATGAGAATAATGGCTGCTCTATAAGCAGTCCAGAGGTGCACGAGGAGAGGTCCTTAGAAAGAACTAAAGTCACTGGTTGTATTTTCCACTGCTGATCTGGTCTCTTGTATTTTATAAAGTCTGAAAGCAGACCCACAGGAGCCTTAATTTCCTCTCAGACCAATTTAATCATGCTGAAAGTTTGTTATGGATTTATTACTCATGTTGCCTACCCTGGCTTTCTGTGTCCAGTGATCGCTGCTAATGACCTGAAATGGAAAGCACAGGGCTTCAGGCCTTTCGTCGAAGTCTACATCATCGGCCCTCACCTGAGTGACAAGAAGAGGAAATTTGCCACCAAGTCCAAGAACAACAGCTGGTCGCCAAAGTTCAATGAGAGCTTCCAGTAGTGAGTGTCCACTCAGTCTGATTTGCAGCACCAGCTGATCCAGAAGAGACAAACTGACCTTTATCATGTGTTTTCTGTCTCGTTCCAGCTCGCTGGGCACTGAGGTCGGGCCGGAGAGCTACGAGCTGCAAGTGTGCGTGAAGGACTACTGCTTCGCCAGGGAGGACCGCACCGTGGGCATGGCCTTGCTGCAGGTGAAGGACATAGCCAACAAGGGCAGCGTCACCTGCTGGATGCCGCTGGGCAGACGCGTCCACATGGACGAGACGGGCCTGACGGTGCTGCGCATCCTTTCTCAGCGCAACAACGACGATGTGGCAAAAGAGTTCGTCAAACTCAAGTCAGACCAGCGTTCGGCCGAAGAGGGCCGCAGCTGAGGGGAGGGAGAGGAGAGCGAGAGAGCACGTGTGCACAGAGACGTACCTGACCGGCAAAGTGTTGCGCACACATACTACTCACACCTGCATAGTTAGACAACCACGTGCAATACACAAGCACACACATAAAAATGCTCAGTTGTACATATCTCGCTTACATTATGCAACATTTACATCGCAATGTTATCAATGCAAACATGCAGGAATATGTTTATATGAATCTCATTAGTCATTTCCCCCAAAAACTCTCCACTGAAGCCTCACATCCCCATCCCTCACTCACTCTTTCCTGCCACACTACGCCTTTTATACGCCGC
The DNA here is from genome assembly GCF_963576455.1 of Neolamprologus multifasciatus. Lineage (NCBI taxonomy): Eukaryota > Metazoa > Chordata > Actinopteri > Cichliformes > Cichlidae > Neolamprologus > Neolamprologus multifasciatus. Next base: position 22,355,761 of record NC_140456.1, on the reverse strand, counting down.
GCATTTAGATGTGAGATAACGCTCACTGCATCGACAACAAGTCCACATGAATAGGTTGAGAATGACCACTTTGCACTTTGCTCCTCGCCATAGCTATGCTCCGTCAGCCTGTCCGTCCATCTGTCCGTCTGCTTGCCTGCCTGACTGTGTGTCGTTCTTCCAGTCCGTCTCCCCGACCCTCGTTGTTTTGCTCTTTGTAGGCTTCCCACGATGTGACATATTGTGTAATTTGGAGTTCAGACACAGATCTAAGATCAGCCCTCCTTCCCCTCAAAAACAGACAAACAAACAAAAAAAACACAACACTGACCCTGGATCATCTGACATCCAAGGTCAACATCACTGCTAGTCCTGTAATGTAATCTCCTGCATGTTGACCCCCAGGAACACTGTGATTATACCGTTCCCACTCCCGTGTTAAAGATGGGTGCCTCCGATATGTTGTCCGTGTGAGCATGGTGCATTTAACCCCGGTACAGTAAGGTTTTTATAAAATGTGACATGACTAAGCGTTGTCATTGTGGAGAAGAAACACCACCAGTGGATCCTTGACGTGCCGTGACGTGTGACGTGCCGTTAGGGGCAAAAGCCGCGGCCACACACAATGTGCAGTTTTTAAAATGTTTCTTGTTGCTTCACGTCACGACAAAATGGAGCAATACCCCGACGTCTTACCTTCCCCTCCCCCCTGAAGAGTGCACATTAATTTTTTTTTTTTAAAAGGGCTACAGGATGGGTGGACTGGGATGTCACTTCATGCACTAACTCATGCTGTCCGTGCTTCTGTTGCCCGCCTGCTTGTTCTGCCATTTAAACCTTTAAGTGTCACCGTGGAGGAACTCGAAACAAATAAAAAGGACACGTGGTGCCGAACAACCGCTCGGTGGAACACTTTCCTCCCGATCGCCTGCACATGCATCTGAACACATCTGTTCAAGGCAATAGTGGTTTGTTTCACCAACGAAGCTGGTGAATACGCTTTTTGTTAATGTATGCGTGAAGGGGTGTGTGTTTGTGAGAGAGTGTGTGTGTGTGTGTGTGTGTGCCTGTGTGGGCTGATAGTCACACCTGCAAAAGGCTGTGAGATTGTGAGCAATACATTGTACCTACACACCCAAAACGTATGCGCTGTCAATAACTAACAGAAGCACCAACTGCACACTCTGCATGAAAGGAATGGGAAAGTTATGATCACGTGGTTTTTGTAACTCACTGAAATATTTTATTTGTGGACTCATAAAGTTCCCATTCCTGTTGGAAGTGTGTAATCTCTTTCTCACACGTTTTGGATAAGAAAGAAGGAACGTGTTTTGCTTTTGAATTACTGCTTTGCCTTCAGTAGGACCAAATTTGCACGAAGCAGAGCTCATGTTTTTCTTTTTTCTTTTTTTTTTATTCAAAGAATGAAGCCATCAGAGTCACCGCCAAGCATTTATGGTGTACAAGTGTCACTTTTAGTCATGTGAAAAGGTGAGCAAGCATTCGCGGTCGCCATCCGGCTCGTCTTGTAGTCTCTGTGTAAAAGTGAGTGATGTCAGTGACGCCGTGGGTAGGTTTTTGTTTTAACCCGGGCGTCACTGCTGGCCCTGTCACATGTTGTCTTCAAAAGCTACCAAAAACTAATCGTCTGAATGTTATTCACTCTCAGCAGAGCCTTCTTTCTCCGATCGTCAGGATAGTTCAACCCTAAAAGCACGTCTTTCTTGGGGAGACCAAATCATGCCTCTGATTTAGGCCATTAAATTTCACACGAGTCATAAAAATGACTTGATCATGCTTGATTTTGCTGTTGTTGCCCAACATTAAAAGGGGAACTCCACTGATTTTTACTGTTGCACATGCAAAAAAAAAAGAAATCTTGCACAGGATTTGAGCGTTTGCTTATTTAACAAGAGGGAGGGGTGGGAGAATCAGTCCTGCTTAGTCCTGTCTGCTTGTGGCTTAAAGCTCTGCAGAGGGGGAGATAACTGAAAAACAAATAACTAACCCAGACTGCATCGTGGGTAATGCAGTCCCCGAGGAAGAAGACTATATGGACAACATCTCCAAGCACTACCTTTTCCCCCCTCTCTTTTGTTTGTTTTTACCTGCACACAAATCAGCGGAGTGCTCCTTTAAACACAGTTAAAAAATTTTGGGGGGTTGCCGTTGGTAACCCCAGGGCTCAAGACAAAAACTTGACATGTCAGGTTGTAGCTGAAAAAAAAAGCAACAATAAATAAGTGATGAGACGGCCCGAGGCTCATTGGCTGCCTGGTTCACGTCTGTATGTGTGTACACATATACAGACACCACCACACATATGCACTGATGACACACACACACACACACACACACACAGACCTCTGCTCAAGCACAAAAGGGCACATGTAAAATGACACACATGCATGCATGCACGCTGACACACCTCCGCGGAGACCAACGATGGCGCCCTGTGAATAGAATCAACTCCAGTTGCATGATGGGAAACTTTATTGTGCCAGCACGTGTCTCTTTGATGTTTCTTGCTGTTTTGTTTTGGGGGTTTTTCTCCTCCTTCCCTGTTTTTACTTTCAAAGCTATGTAACGACAGCTCATCGGTGTTTTCTGTTGTTTCCAAAAGGCTTGTGAATACGTCATCTGTAACCAATACGAATGTAGTGAACACAGAACTCGCATGAGAGAATTATTTTCTACCGAGGATGTTTCTAATTTGTTTCTTATCATTATCGATTGTTCTTTAATGAGGATGAAGTGGACCTGGAATGCAGCCTGATTGTGATCTGCTTCCTATTAAAAGGACATTTGTGTCACAACCCAACCGTCTCTCTGAGAATCGCATCACTGCCTCTGAGTCGAAGCAGAAACAGTCATTGTTATTCTTACTTTGGGATGCAAGTGAGACCTAATCCAAGTTTCTAGTGTGAGTCTTTGAACACATCAACTGGCTTCTCTGTTCTGTGTGTGACCTCTGACCTCTATATGGAGCAAAAGAGGGGATCACACATGACACAAGTTTCAGCTGCCTCTCCACTGTGAAGAGTGAGGAAAGACTGGTGATCATTTCAGACTTAGGCCTTATACATGTTGTACTCTAAGCCCAGAGATTAGTATATTGTGGGCGGCACAGTTGTTAGCACTGTCACCTCATAGCGACAAGGTCCATAAGTTTGCATGTTCTTCTTGTGTCTGCACAGCTACTCCTCTTCCTCCCACAGTCCAAGGACATGCATGTTTAGAGTGACTGGTGATTTAAGTTGGCCAACCAGAAAATTCAATTTAATTTTATTTATACAGCGCCAAATCACAACAACAGTTGCCTCAAGGCGCTTTATATTGTAAGGTAGACCCTACAATAATACATACAGAGGAAAAAACCCAACAATCATATGACCCCCTATGAGCAAACACTTCAGCAACAGTGGGAAGGAAAAACTCCCTTTTAACAGGAAGAAACCTCCAGCAGAACCAGGCTCAGGGAGGGGCGGGGCCATCTGCTGCGACCGGTTGGGGTGAGAGAAGGAAGACAGGATGAAAGACATGCTGTGGAAGAGAGACAGAGATTAATAACAAGTGTGATTCAGCAGAGAGGTATTCACAGCACTTCATTTGTTCCACATTTTGTCGCATTGCAGCTTTATTCCAGTATGGATTAGGTTTATTTTCACCTCAAAATTCTGCACATAATACTCCACAATGAAAAAGTTAAAAACAAAAACAAAACGCTAGCTTGAAATAATTGCAAATTTATTAAAAATCAAAACAAAAACATAAGGTGCTTCCTGTTGCCACTGATCATCTGTCAGCCCTAAACCAGATAAGTGGTCAGGAAGAAATAACTGTGGTGTTTTATCCCAAAGTTAACAAGGGTTGTAACAGATGAGTATTTTCATTTATGTTATATTTAACAAGGATGATATCAAATAATAAATATTTGCTCTATAAAATGTGTACTTTACCAGTCCATTGACCCCAGTGTGAGACAAGTTTCCATATCTGAGAATCTGGAAGGTTTAGTTGTCATACATTAGGATATTTGCAATTTAACCTTCTGTTAAATATAAAAGTGTTCATGTGACTTGATGCCATACTGCTGTTATTGGTTTTCTGAGTCTATAATCCAGATATTTAATCTCCAAGGCTGCCTTTTTGTTAAACAGCCTCAACACTTCCTGTTACAATTTTGCCAAATATTTAAACAGATTTCCAGAAACAGCGTCTCAGAAATCTAAACACAAACGGAAGGGAATTAAAACCGCACCTTTAAAAACAAACATCTTCTGAAAAATGAAAGCCAGCACTCAAAACCGTGCCCTCTCTTCTGTTTACCTCCACCACAACAACCCGCACAGCTGTTATCAGCCTGTGTCTTGCAAAACATCAAATAAACACTTATGTGATCAGTTCAAAACAAAACCATTTGAAGAGTCTGCGCATGTTCAGGTTTCAGATTTAAATGCATGAACCCATGCATTTAAATCCCTTTCGGTGAAGTGCACGCTTTTTGGTCCTGAAACAGCATTTATATCACATGTCAGACTACATACATTCAGAAGCCACTCTATTAGGTACACCTGTTCAACTGCTCTTTAATGCAACTATCCACTCAAACAGTCACAGGTCAGTAATTCAAAGCATTAAGGCATGCAGATGTGCACGCTGAAGTTCAAACTGAGCATCAGGAAGAAAGGTGAGTGAAAGCGGCATCGTTGTTGGTCTGAGTATTTCACAAACTGCTGATCTCCTGGGATTTTCCCACACAGCCATCTCCAGGGTTTACAGGGAATGGTCTGAAATGACAAAGTTCTCTGGTTCTCTGGGTGAAAATACCTTGATGATGTCAGAGGAGAATGGTCAGACTACTCTGAGCTGATATGACGGCATCAGTGACTTAAATAACCAAGGTATGCAGAAGAGCATTTCTGAAAGCAGATTATGGCAGCAAAAGACCACAGTGGTGGCCACTCCTGTAAGCTAAAAACAAGTAACTGCGGCTACATTTTGCACAGACTGCACACAGATGTCCTCCACATTCACCAAATCTCAGAGCAGCACGGCATCCTTGGATGAGCAGTTGTGACACAAGACGGAAAGTATGTACTTCTGTTTTTTTGCAAGTAAACCTCTGACAGTGTATTTCTCTATTTGCTCCTTCATACATTTTTGAAAAAGGTAATTTGATTGAAAACACTGATGCAGCGCTGGACAGTATTCAGGAAAGTGAGTGATCACTCTTCAGTTGTGACTGACAGAAGTAAAAATGGTTTTGATGAGCTTTGGAATTCTGGTGAGAGGAGCATTAAAAAACAAGTCCCGAGTCTTCTTTGTCTTTTTTCCCCATTTCATTTCATGTGCCAAATGTTGGTGAACAGTCTGGGCTGGTGCGGGTCAGTTCATCACGTGGACGCTTCTGCTGTGAAGCCTTGCTGCTGTGCAGTACGCATGTTAGCATCGTCTCAGTGAAAGATTCAAGAGCCGGAAAGACATCATCTGGACGGAGCATATGTTCTTTTATTACCTATATATAGCGTTCAGCCTTTCTAAATGTGCAACTCCACAGGCACCAATGCACCTTATTACCATCATAGATGCAGACTTTTAAACCAAGTGGATGGTCTCTCTCCTCTTTATCCTGCAGGAACTTAGAATGATCTGACCAAAGAGCAGTTTTTCACTTTTTCTCTGGTTATTTTTGGCTCAGAGAAAACAGCAGCGTTTCTGGTGGATGGAAGTGTTCCTGTACCCACCCCCTCGCCCCCCAAGGTGCATTGACGTCCATGACGGAATCAGGCCTGTTTTTAATGCAGTGACGCGTCAGGACCGGAAGATCACGGGCATCCAGTATCAATTTTCAGGCGAGCGCAGAGATTCTCTGAATCTTTTGTACTGCAGATGATGACAGAAGTATTCACAATTCTACATTCAAGAACATTACTTTAAAATTATTCCACATTTTTAAAACGCCGTTTTTATACTCAGCCATATTACCGCCCTGCTGTAATTAAATGTTCATTAAATGTTTCTTCAGCTGTCTCTTTTTAGTTCCCAACTTCTTGAGACGTCTAGCTTCCATCGAATCACGTTTCTCTCAGAGTTGTACATGTTCTCAGTGTAAACATAAAAATAAAAAATAAATAAAATTCAGGTTTAAAAGATTTTCAAATATGTATTTCTAAAAAAAAGTTACCAAATGTATTTTGACATCAAACTGAAGCAGCAAAAAAAAAGCAAACTGCCTCCTCTTATCCTACTCACTCCTCCCAATAGCTGTATGAGTCCTTGATATCTCTTAACACTCAGATTGAGCCCAAAGTACATTAAATGCTGCCACTTAAGTGACGTTTGAGTGAAAACAGTGGGACTGTATTTAAAGTTGAGCAGTTTGGATTCATACTGTTGACACACAATCTTCAAGTTTACAGCACAAGCTGGAAAAACCTGTTCCTAAATGAATAACTTCGTCTTGTTGTCACATTTACAAGCAAACACTCCCGAGCTACACTTTTCACGTCATTATGGTTTACTCCTCTGCAGGTGCATCTCTACTGCCACCATGTGGTCGGAAGATGTGGCTGCTGACAATTCCACTGACAATAAAGACACAGCACACAGACAAGTTATTATTTTCCAGTAAAAAAATGAAACAAAAATGAAACAAAAACAAAACAAGACTTTATTAAAGAAGCATAAAAAATAAAACTCTTGATACATTTCTCATAACCGTCAAGTCAGCTCAAATTATACGATTATACAATTTTTCCCGGCTCACGGTTAAAAGGTCCATAAACTTTCAAATAAAATATATTTCAATTTTAAAATTTCTTCAATAATTTTCTCATTTTGTTATAAATCGCCTATATGTAGTACACAGGAAATAAGGAAAATTTAAAAAAAAAAAGAAAAAAAGAAAAAGAAAAGAAAATGGAAAACAAATAAATTTGAAGTAATAAAAAGGGTCACATTATTGTCTGGGATATTTAGGTAAGCAAATAAATTGTAAAAAATAAAATGTGTAAAAAGTTTTTTGTTTTTTTGTATTTTTGTTTTTTTTGTATCTTAAAAATTATTAGCTAATGCCAGAAGGCTCGAAGACATGCAGATGGTTAACTTACAAATAATAATACATGTTTTTTAGAAACTATGTTCATCTTCAATTAAGTTGTTTTGCTTTGAAAAACAAGATCCCGATGATTGTATCCAGGGTATATACATACACACAGGTTAGGCCTGAAACCTAGTTTGCTGACGTTTTACATTTTGGTTCTGCATACAAAAAGAATTAAAGCAAAAATAGAGGAGAGCAGAGGTTCGAGGGGAGTCTGGCACCCCGTACTGGCGTGGCTCTCTTTGCATTCCCCCCACCTCTAATCACAAAAAAGGTCAGAGGTCACTGGCTAGCATGCCTCAGGAAACCCTGTTTTCAAACCTTTAGGAAGGAAGTGGGGGAAGGGGGAGACGTCTTGTTAAAAAAAAAAGAAAAAAAGAAAAAAAGAAAAGAAAATCACCAGTCAATATGGAAAAAAAAAGTACCTTTTAACAATTAAACTACTGTACATCAACCCTAGCATTCTCTCGACGGCCACAAACATCCTGGTGCAACAGCAGGATCTATGCTGAACCCATCTGGAAATCACAACACATTTTATTGTTTAACGCGTCACCTCAGACAGTTGAAAGTAAGAGCTTTAAGTTGGTCATCAGTCATCACAGAATGGCTCATTTAGACGCGCTCGCAGCCCCGTGTTTGCTCTGAGGAACACGCTCCAGCCCCACGGGGCCGGGTGGGCAGTTAGAGGGGGAGGGGTGAGGGCGAGAATGAGAACAGGGTCATTGGGTCTACAGTGCATTGGAGAAGTTGATCTGAGAACAAAACGGCCTCCCTTTACAGACTTATTTCTCCTGCGTTTGTGCAGGGAGTTGCACTAGAAGCACCACGAGCTCATCTGCGCACCAATTGGTGCGCTGCTGCTGCTCAACCAGGACAGCCTCGTCACGCACGTAGGAAACAGACAAAAATAAGTTAAACATCATCATCATCATCCAGGCTACAGCACCAAAGCACAGCAAAATCAGCCCACATATTTACTCAAGTTACCTTTAATTCCTTGACATTTAAACTCTGCAACTCGTCCTGATCTGTGAGACACCCTGATGCAACGCCATACACACCAACAGGATCTGCATGTGATGACTGTGTAGGGCAATTACACACACACACACCCCCCCCGACACACAAAAGACCCCCCCTCCCAAAAAAGAAAGAAAGAAAGAAAAAAAGCAACAAACAGAATAACTAAAAAGAAGCACAACATTCTGCAGCTGCTGGGATTTGAACACGACGAGTGTCTGGAAGCCCTGGATGACCTAGCTACTAGCTGCCATAAAGGATAAGTTGATTCTTCCTACTGTGTGAGCCTGAAAATGTGATCATGTGTCTGTGCGTTCAGAGGAAGCCCTTGTAAATTAGGTACGTCTTTTTCTTCTTTTTTTTTTTTCTTCTTTTCTTTTCTTTAAAATTCAGCTGTCATGGCTTTGTCTCGTTCTATGAGCTGAATCCACGCGTGTCAGGGAGAGGAGAGAGGGGAAAACAAAACAAAAAAACCTGCAACTGTGTAACGTCACACAGACGTTGGAAAAAAATCATACACATAGTATAAAGACTACAGGAGGCAGTTACTGCAAACTCAATGAAATCAAAACACTAACAGAAAAAAAAAAAAAAAAAACTTAAAAACAGGATGTACCCGCCTCACTGGAGTTACTCAGTAATGCTATGAAACACATGACAGACTCCAATCAACCGGCCACATAGTGCACTACAATTTGCCAGGAGTACAGCGCTGTATGGGGACAACAGTGACGTCAGAGAGTGCCGTACAGCTTCGCTGTGAGAGACAGGTGGAAGACCTAACAAAAACAGTAAGAGCTGTTTCTTTTTCGCTTTTAGTTTAGAGGGGCCGGGCCTTACAGTGCATGAAGAGAAGGTTCAATGGAGGCCCCTTGTAATTGTTTAGTGTAGGAGGAGCAGCAGGAGGCCTCTCTCCTTAACCTTAACTGGACAACACATTCTTGTGTGACATCAGAAAAGCCCCATCTTATTCTAGTGTTCAAAATATTGTCTGTAAGCCACACACTTGACAGTCAAGAGTCAAAAACTAGTAGAAAACACCAGAAACAGGCGGCTCTGGGTGTAACAGACGTGGGAGGACAACTACAGTAGTGTGGATGGATCAGAGCGTCGCTTTCCTTCAAGACCGAGTGTGCAGCGAAGAAGAACGGGACTGGGAGCAGACCTACTCACGGCGGTGCGACGAACAGCATGAGTGGGCGTTGTTCTCTCGCACACACACTCATACTCGCATATCGCAGAGACAGAGGGGTGTAAAGGGATTGTCAGGCTGCCCAAACACAGAGAACTGACCTCAAACACGTTACTTCACGTATGGTACGTTTCTCACCTATTAAAGGAAAATTAATGTGAATCAATGCGACAGCCACATTTGAAATGTGGGGCAGACTCATCCAAATGCATCCAACATGAATTCACTCAAGAGATGTCTATTAATAACATTCATTTGGCTTACTTACTGATGGCTATTCTTTTGTGGCAAAGAGAAACTGGAATTGATCCTTAAGAGGTCCCTTGGGTTTATTGTTCTTCTAGGTGCCTGACAACACGGCGATCTTTAAAATAAAAACAGAGAGAAAAGTCCCAAACTTACAGAAAAAAAAGAGGAACCTTGCCACTTTGTGCCACAAACAACAGCATGAGTGAGAGCAAAGGACAAAGGGATTTGTTGGAAACGGGCGGTGCCCTGTTGAGAACAGTAAAATTAGGGAGTAGAAAAGTGCAGGCCTCGTCGACAGCTTCATTGAAAAATATCTGTTAAGTACAAAAGTGTCAAAAAGAAAGGCTGTGAGACAGAGAGAGAGCGAGAGAGAGAGAGCAGGCAGAGATCTGAAGAAGAAGCCAGAATGAAGAAATGTTGAGACAGACCAGCAGGCAGCCACAAGGGCCGCTCTGGGTCAAAAAGAAGGCCTGAAGAGAGATAAGACACTAGTTTCCTTCCGTTAAGTTCAACACCAAGAGACTGGCTGAGCCCCAACGGTCTACAGACCAGTTTCAATTAACTTCACTCTGAAAATAAGTCACTATTAATTATTATCATCATCATCATTTATCGACAGTTACCAGCAATAAATCAGCATCCTTATAGTATCGTCATCTCTATTAATGCATTTATTATGGTCCATCATGTGTGTGAAGGTTATTATTGTGACTCCTTCCATTGTCTCTGCCGCAGCTGGTGCCCCACTTGGGACCGTTCCCCTCCCATCCCACATTTTACCCCACCCCACCACCCCTCCCTTTGCCCGGGACATTACGAGAAGATGCGGATGCACTGTGTGGTAGGAGTGTGACAGACGGGGCATTCTGGCTCTGTTGATTGGCAGATCTGCCCAGCGCACTCCATGCAGAACAAGTTGTGGCCGCAGGGCACCAGGGCTGCCGTCACCTCGCTCTCGAAACACACGAAGCAGTCCCTGTTGACCCCGGGGCTGACCCCAACCAGAGCCGCAACCCCGGAGCCAGAGCTGCCTTTCAGTCGGCTCAAAATCCCAGAGGTGAGACCCACGCCACTGCCGCCTCCCTCTGAGTCGGTAGGCGACCCACCGGGGAGGGAGGAGGCCGAGCAGGAGGAGTAACCGGTCGATGAGCCGCCGGAGCTGGAGCTTGATGCTCCGGAGAAGGAGCCGCCGCCTGCGTTGCCAGACTGCAGCCAGGAAAGAGTGCTGAGGGGGTCGCTTTGAGCACGACGGGCAAGCGGGTGATCCAGAGGGGGGACCACGCCTGTGTCCTGAGGCAGAGTCGGGGACAATCGTGGAGTGATGGCGCCGGCGCTGACGCCGCTGCTATTGCGACGCAGAGGCTGCTGCTGAGAGGAGCTGCCCGTCTTATTGCCCGATCCGTTGTTGACGAAAGGCGCCCAGATGTTGGAAGCACTGAACTCGAAGCCCAGCTCGTCTGACGAAGGCAGTCCTGGGGTGGAGTCGCCCCCAAAAGTGAATCCTCCAGCGCTGCTGGAGCCTGTGCTAAAAGGGCTAGTGGGACTGCCTCCCTCGGTGGCCTTCCGGGCGGTGCTGAAGCTGTCTGCGCTCATCCCGCCATTGTGCGTGTGATAGGGAACCGATGAGGACATCTTCCTGCCGGACGAGTGGTGTACGGACATGGAAAGAGCAGAAGGTGGGGATGTTGGAGGAGGAGGGGGGGCAGAATGGTGGCTAGTTGCCCTGGACCACAAAGTCGCCCCCAGTCCCCCACTCAGGGAGCCAAGGCCTTCAAGACTGACATCAGTGCCATTAGTGTGGAAGTCATTGTCTCCCTGGAGGTCTACAAAGGTTCCAGTTCTCAGGGTGATGTGAGTCTCGATCTCCTCTCTCGCTCTGTCCACATTCTCTGGCATCCCAGTCACCTCGAACACGGGGTCTTTTTCTCGACTCGGTGTCACGATGTAGGTGTGAGTCTGCTGCTGAATGCGCTTGATTGTTGCCCCTTTTGGTCCAACAACTAAACCGACTACTCTGTACGGCACTCTAACCTGGATCAGGGATAAAATAAAATGATATTTTAGCTGATTCTCAAGCAAAACAAGACAAAAAGCAAAAGCATGACCCAGCACCACAGCAGGGCTACTGCACCTGTATAGTGGTCTGTCCAGGTAGGTTTGGTGGTCCGGGAAGGGAGCCGCCTCCTCCACCCCCTCCAGCTTTGCAGCGGGACGCCCTGATCATAGAGAAGTGCTCTGCTGCAGACACAATTTCACGCTTGGCCATCTCCACATCCTCCCTGCGTCCCGTCACGATGAACACAGGATCTTCGCCTCGCACCGGAGTCTTTATGTAGGTGTTTGTTTTGGCACGCAGGGCCTTGATCTTACAACCTGGAAGATTCAGAAGCACACAATCAACTGCAATGTTTTTTTTTGTTAGTTTTATTAGTTGATCTGATTTTGCTGACAATTATGAATGCTTCACTTGGTAAAGTTTCTAATGTTTCTAATTGAGTTGCTCTCACTAATATGAATGGGCTATATTAGGCAGAGCACAAATTTCATCCTAAATTTTAAAGCCTGACATCAAAAATATGTTTGTAACATACGCCTGGTAGCACTCTGGTGTAGTAATTTACACATTTGCCATAAAATATCCATCTATCCATTCTTTTCCGCTTATCCTTATTGGGTCGTGGAGGGACTGGAGCTTATCCCAGCTACCATAGGGTGAGAGGCAGGGTACACCCTGGACAGATCGCCAGTCTGTCGCAAGGATAAATAAAGTAATTTTGGTCCCAGGAGGAGACACAAATCCTTTTGAGTTGTGTCAGGAAGGGTAAAATGTGTAAAGGTCTACCACATCAAATATGCATATCTGCCCGCTGTGGTGACCCTTTGTGAAAAAGGAAGGAGCTGAAAGTAGCATTTCTACAACATGATTATATTAGTATAAACTCAGACTTACTCTGGCATCAGAAGCCAAAAAACACGCTTCAGTAAAAATGAGAAGCATTTTCCTGACATAATTCACACCCCACAACAGTGGTGTATGCTCCACAGTCAGAGAGCCACCAAACTACACAAAGTGTACCTAATTAACCGGCAACTGAAGAATAAATGAAAAATAATCAGCCATTCCTTTATCATCAGCTCAAACTGAGGTAGTGCTGATCATTTTATGAAACAGGCAGTAAAGCCAGCAGGTCTTCATGAAGCTCTCCACATTAAATCAGTGCTGCACTGCATGCCTCCTCCCAGCAGCAGCATCCACACTGCGCTCTGTGTCTTTAAATACGGACGCTTCATTCTCGGCGGCCAATAGGACGCACGGAGCGTGATGTCATTCTGGGAAGCAGAAAGCATGGCTTTTTCAAACAAAGAGAACAATGCTGTAACGTTAGCGCGAGCGCAAAGGGAAAAACAAACCGACGGCGTGACTAAATTTAAAGTGTAGGACACATCCGAATAGAAATCATAATTAAAGAAATCATCTCGAGTATAAACGTAGCGGCAAGCAGCAGCAGCGGCAGACTGAGCTGGGTGCAGGGCGTAACACCGCCCAGTCCCGTGTTTGTGCGTCTGCTGCTGCCCCGTTTCAGCCTCACATCTGCTCTGAGAAGCAAATATAACAAAAGCACAAACGCATGTATGAGGTGAAGGTGTGAGTTCAGCGCCGCATGTGATCTGCGGTACGAAGAAAATCTACACATTTCGCGATATTTCCTTTGTTTGGTGCAGGCTGCTAGACATGTCCAGACTCCCGACAATCTGCCGCTTTGTCTGACCCTCCCCTCCCCCTCAGCCACGCTCACTCCCTCACCCTCTGTCAGAGCATTGTCTAATTGCTGATTTTTAAAAAACAAAACAAACAAAAATCACAAATACTACAGCGGTATTTCATTTCAGTGGAGTATCCGCATTATGCTGCCACTGAAGAGCAGGAGAGGGAAGTGCAGCCCGACCACAACATCAAGCTCAGACAGCTGAAGTTCACAGACCCAGCTCACCAGGCAGTCACCCAAACAAAGAACAAGCTGCTCAACGGCACAGCCTTACCTTGTCTGCCCACTATCTCAGCCACATGCTCGGAGCTGGGGACGGGCACACACTCGGTCATGTTGACACTTCTTTTCCTGCTGCAGAGGACGGAGTTTGATTCCCCGTGGAGCATGGCGTGGGAGCCGGCCATGTGGTACCCCCCTGAGCCATAGTACTCCGGGGATGGAGAGCAGGACGTCGGAGAGTCCCGAGACCCGCTTGGATGGTCCAGCATTTGTAGATCCACGAACCCCCCTCCACTCACACCGTTGCAATTCTCGGGTCCCGGACCCTGGGTCCCATCCAGGCTGTCCACAAGCCCGCTACTTCCGCCGCCCCCACAGTCCACCTTCTCCATGGCCATCAGTGACAGCTGGTCCAGGGCGAAGCGGAGCGCCTCTTGGTGGTCCTCCTCCCGGGACTCCTGATCCGTCTCCCTGGACAGACCGACCCCGTTGTGTTGGCTGCTGATCACCACGTCGTGGTCCATAATCTCGGGGTGAAATAAAGGGCTAGGCATAGTCTCTCCGTGGATCTCACATCAGATCACGGATGCCTGTTTTGTTGGGAGTCCGCTCACCCTCTGCTGAAATTCAAAGAAAACAACAATAAAAATAAAAGGTTTTTCCATGTCTTCTATTAAAACACACAAAATACGAGTGTAACAGAGCACCGTGGAGCCTCAGATCACCCAACAATAACAACACGCATTAACAGTATTGATTTGAGCGCCTTTGCTTTGTCTGTTGTTGCCGTTTGTCTGACAACTGAGCTCATCCAGGAGGTTGACTGTTTTGCCCGTCCTCACAATCACATACAGTATATTCCCGAGCCTTTTCGGTGCCGACTCCAGCCGGTCCGGTGTGTGCTGACCGAATTTAAACGTAAATTTAAAAACAATAAACAGATAAATGAGCTGTTGTTAGCTCCAAGAATCAAAAGCTAGCAGGCTAGCTCCACACAGTCGGCACTCAGTCACGTTGTCGACCTCTTTGTTTGAGAGCGCCGCGGTTAGCTGCTTTAGCTCTGTTCTGACAGTCGAACTTGTGTTCACATTCACAGACTGCCGTGTTATTTTTTAAAATTAAATACGTGCGGAAACCGCGAGAACTTACTTTATCTACGTTTTGTCGATGAAGTCCTCTCTTCACTCGTAGCCCAGTTCTTTAGGGAAAGACGTGGAGCAGACTGAAGGAGGAGACCTGTGCTGTGCTGTGCAGCGCTAGGAGCTAGCGGTTCGGCTAACTAGCAAACCGAAAGGGGGGCGTTTGAGGAGAAGAAAAAAACGTTTAAAACCGAAAAGAGGGCACTGTTGTTTTTCCTCCTCCAGGATATTTCCACAGGAGTGTCACTGCCTCTTCATTTCTCCCAACGTCAGGGAGAGCTCTACTGAAGTCCAAGGTTAGCGGTTACCTTTTAGTTAAAAAAAAAAAAACAGTGATTCTCGGCTTTCTGCTGCTGCTCTTGCCTGCCTGACCCCGGTCGGTCCGCCGCCTTTGTCTCGCCAGGCGCACGCCGCTCCGTCTCCCGCACACGGCACTGACGTCACCCGCGACACAACAATGAGTTCAAAGGCCACATGAAGCAAGGGGAGAGCATCAACGCACAGCAGTCTGGGCTACTGTCACCCCCGCCGGGTCTGTCAGAGCACTATTTCACTCTCCTCTTTCGTGGAGGTTTTTGTAGCGTAACTATTAAGGCACTGATATACGTTTAAAAAAATGTGACCACGGTTGGGTGTGTTCATCATGGCTACCAATGAGGTGTTTGGGGTGGTCCAACAGCATCACTGAGCGATGCTCATGCACTAGTAGTTGCTTTCTAAGATATTTGTTAAAAAAATAACCAAACTCATAAACGCGCCACAGGGTTGTTCTAGGGGTTTTGATTTAAGTTATTTTTATATAAGCGCATACATGTTAAAAAAAAAAAACACATCGGCATGCTTCCTTGTATACCTTTAGTCAAAGGCACAAAGATGAAATTTATTACTAATGCTGATTTATCTTATTTAAGGATGAAGGGTTACATGGGTGTAGGGATCCCTCCACTGCCAACACAGACAAAAGGAATATACTAATTTATTACCCCCCTCCCCTTCTTCATCGATATAAAGAAACTATTTCCGAATGTTGTCTTTTGATTCATGGTCTGTCTGAAAGGTTATACAGGAAGGACTCAGAGTAGAGCCAGCTGAGGTGGTTAGCATTTGACCAGCATGCCTCCTAGGTGAGGTGGATATGCTAGATGGATTGTATCCCCTGGATGGCTTGGTATCCCCTCTGAAGAGCTGGAGGAGGTGGCTGGGGATGGGTGGTGTGGGTGTCTTTGCTTACACTCCTCTCCTATGACCTGGATGGATACGGTTTAATAAAATTTGTCCTGGGGGGACATTAAAGTTCGTTTTTTGTAGGTATCACTTTAACAGACACTAAATACAAACAAACATACAAAAGGACACATATAAGAAAAATGCCTTTATTTGACAGAAAACAGTACATCAGCAGTGTGTTTGTATGATCTGAGGGAACGCACCTTTTACTGAAATGCAATAGTAGTTGTTCAAAGAATAGTGAAAATACAAATACCATGGCTTCATGTTCAAAGCTATGTAAACTCAAATTATTATGATCCAAAAAAAGTTTGAACTGTAAAACTGTAATCATCACCATCCAGAGCCATGTAAATATACTGCTGCATTTCTATGCTTTCAAACATGACATGCTAACTTACAGTGTCAGTAAAACATAAAAAGCAATAGCAGGAAATAAAAACACTTATTAAAACCAATTAAAATGTAACACACACACAGATCAGTCGTGTACATAAAGGTTTGCGTTTTCAACACTGAGCTTAAACAGCTGTTAACTAAACATAACACTGCATTGTGTAGAGCACCATAACCAGCTGCCGGACTTTAGTAGAGGTAAAAATGAAAACTCAGAGCACCCTTACAGGATTATAAGGTCATATGTTTAAAAAAAAATAATTAAAGACCACAGTCTTTGTTTAGGTTAGGGAAAAAAATCTGCAGAATGTCTGCATATAAAGTCTGCTTCAGTTTAACTGCATACAAACCTTCATGGAGCCGTTAATTCGAGCATTGAAAAGACTTTACCAGCAAATGTCTCAAACAAGTCTGTGGGAGAGATAGAGGAGAGTTACTTGTTTAGGAATATACTGTAGGTCATATTAAATGCAATTAACCATGAGAAATTCAGCCATACTGTAGTGATTACTGCCTTTCTGTGTACCTTGGCTATAACTCCTCCTTCTCCACCTGCTCACCCTTCACCTCTGCTTCTACGTCTGCAGAGGTGTCTTTTATATGAGCCAGCATATCAGCCATAAGGGCTTCTTCGAGCCGCCTCCTCACATTCTGCACCAAGTCCTCCTGCTTCCTGAGGGGCACAGACAAGAACACATAATTTCATTAATGACATAACGTCTTTCACGACTTGAAAAAAGTTTCAGGGAAGGAAAAGTGCAAATCATTTGATGTCCACCAAAGAGCTGCACACTACACCTCAGCCCACCACGTGAACTTAGAGGGAGGCTGATTTTTATTTATTTATTTTTGCTCACTCCAGAAAATCATTTCATTTTCAGATCCAAAATAAGCAATAAAAAAATAAATACATTCAATTCCCAGAGACATGAAGCTTGATAACTGTAGATGATACATCCAACACATGAACACAGAAGAATTGTGCATCTCCTCTGTGGAGATTAAGTCTGTTTTTATGACTTCTACATGGAGACGTGTGCTCTAAATTTTAATATGAGCACTTCAGTCTAGAAAACTTTGCACATCATTACAATAACTAAAAATGATAACATGTTTTGGGAAATTAACGTCACCAGTGAAGGAGAATAGTATGTATGTATGTATATATGCACACTCAATAATAGGGCAAATCTTTGATACAATCTCAGACACACATTTATGTCTGTGAACACAGTAGCTTCAGAGCCGTGCTCTTCAAACCGTATGTGATTGAGGGGCAGCCAATCAGCAGACAGGTGGCATAAAGCAGCGGTCCCCAACCTTTTTTGCGCCACGGACTGGTTTATGCCCGACAATATTTTCACAGACCGGCCTTTAAGGTGTCGCAGATAAATACAACAAAATAAAACTAGTACCGGTACCGAAAAAAATAAGATTTATTCATAACACACGTGAAACGACCAAGGAAAACAGAGTTAACGATAAAAACGATAAATAACGTTGAAAACCGATAAAACTGATAAAAACCATACATTTCACACCTGAGCCTCAACTCTCGCGGCCCGGTACCAAACGACTCATGGACCGGTACCGGTCCGAGGCCCGGGGGTTGGGGACCGCTGGCATAAAGTGAGGGTGGCCTTCATGGAAGAAGAGGTAAAACAGCTGACTCATGCACTCAAGTCACGCAAATCTACTTTAGCAGAGTCCAAGAATAAAAGTCAGAATAACAGGTTCCCATTAAATATACAAAGAAATAGCCCTGTTCTCTATTGTTGTTTCTCACCTGGCGTCATACACACATCACTCGAGAGCTGTCTGACATACAGCTGACCTGCATTTGTCCATCACTTCCATTATAACTACTACGGCAGCAAGTACCAGAGACCAAACCAAGGACAGGGAGGTTTCTGCCTGCTGGCTGAGTAACACACATTTTCTCCTAGCGACAAGTGGTTGCCAGGTGGTCACAGACTGGTCTCAAGGCCTGTGTGACTGGGTCCTTAGTCACTTGATCCTACATTGTGACCATGATTGTCACACGTCCAAAATGATAGATAAGTTAACGTCACATGGTTAGTGGTCACGTTTCAAAAAAAGAAAAAGAAGAAAAACCACATATCTGCATTTTATCTTGCTTTTCGCTAAATGGACTGAGGCTGATGTGCTGTTCTCACCATGTGAACAATGACCCATAAAAAGACACCATAGTTCAATTTGGTATAAGAATATAAATGCGAAGTATGACTCATTACAAAGCCATAAAAGAGAAGCAAAGTAAATCTCAAGATTGAACTTTTGAACACAGTGAATTTAGTTTGTTTTTCTAACATTTATATAATAATGTGCCTGAACTGAAGGTCAAATAGAAAAATAATAATGGTGACTTGTGATACAACTGTCCCAAGTTTTCAGTGTGTAACACTTGTTCTCAGTATGAAATGTCCTTGGTTCAGAACGCTCCGACAGTCAAACATCTACTGTCCTGCAATAAAAATAAAGTGCGCTGGTTTTGGCAGTGCACAAGTTTTTGATCATCAGCTATAGCATGCTAGGTGGAGCTTCAGTAAATAGGTACAAAGTGCTGATTCACTATATGTTGAGCCTGAATTTAAAGCTGTATTCTTGTGTCACTGGAATAGAAAACTTCTGTGCTCACAGGTCAAGTGACCGGCTACCAGCTTATACTAAATGTGAATACCAAGACCAGTTGCATTTGTCCGCTGACAGCTCTGACAAAGCTTTTTCAGACAAGATATTGATGTCCTCAGTGACATTACTGTGCAATTTTAAAGCCTATTTAATGGTTTTACTATTGGAGTCCAGTATGTGAACCCAGCAAGGGTCCCTTGTGTGGAGTTTTTCCCTCCAAGAGCCCAGCTCCCCAGGTTAATGATGCGTTCTTCACAGAAACAAGAGATTGTTAATCTGAAGTTTCACTTCCTGATTAAATAATAATAATGATAATGTTGTCTGAGGCTTTAAGACCCTTTTTCATTTTATTTCTTACTTTAAACTGGTCACAAGCCTTTGCCTTTTGACAATATACACCTTAAAGCCATCTCTACACAGGAAGTGATTTGTAACGACCACAGAAAGTCTGGGACATTCAGCAAACAACTACAAGCACAAGAAGAAAAAAAAAATATGACAAACAAAAGAAACCCCCAGTAGTGACGCAAACTGGGCGGGTTGCAGGATAAACTTCTCTAAATTTTGAGGTGAGTGATGGAAGCAACAACCTATGAGTGTGAAGAGTACTGTGGATTTGTCAATACATGGTGGTCAGTTTTGGTTTCTAGACCGCTCCAAGAATAAATTGATTACCCGATTTTACCCTAAACAGATTGCCTCAGCAACCCCAACGTTAGCGGGTTACCTGGGCAACCGGAGCCTTAGCATTAGGAGTTTTTCCTTTAAAAGAAAAATCCAAATGATTCCAAAACTGAAGCTCATCATGCAGAGTTTTGTGAGAACCTGACACTTTAAAACTGTCACTGTGGTGGCGTATGCTACATGAGAACAGAAAACAACAGTCACTGACAGTCAAGCCATTGATTGTTGAAAACAGCAGCATGTGCCCAACAAGAAAAAGGAAACACCACCTCACTGCTTGGTAGTGGTGGAACACGTTGAAATGCACTTTTAGAGTGCACTTGATTTACATTTGACACCCCTGACAAAAGAAGCCACCAGCAGTGGACTCAAGCCTTCATCAGTTTCCTATGCATTAACCCTGGAGAACCCCATGGGGTCAAATTTGACCCCATGGTTTCCCTAGAAAACCAATGGGGTCGGCTCTGACCCCATGGGTTCTCCAGGGTTAATAATATCACTCAGTATTACAATTAGAAAACCAGAGCTCATTTGTGTTAAATATGAAAGTATCTCACCTAATATCATCATCAGTCACTACAAAGGCTTTGCAGAGAGGCTGCGCAGTGTTGAGCCAGACTCCTGGATTTTTCTCCACCGCAGCAGTGAGCTGTCCAGTGATGGGCGCCGGGCTGGTGTGCAGGGCGCTGGCGATCGCAGAGAGCAGCGTTTTGTCTGAACATGCAGGCCCCACCCCTAAGGAGAGAAAATCAGGTGGTATGGGTCAACCTGGTAGAATTATTTCTGTTTGAATTATATGTGACGGATAAGTTTTAAAGGTTAACCTCACCCTGCAAGCCTTTGGGGAGATCCATCGTTTTGACCAGCTCTTCTGCTATATCGAATGCATTTAACCCACTCAACTTCCTCTCCCAGAACAGCTAAAGAGTGAAGCAAAGAGGAAGAGGATACCTTTTGTGTATTTTAGGCACAGTGTTTCCAAAACTGAACATCTCAGTCACTCTCTCTCTCACACACACACACATAAAAAAATTTAAATTACCTTTAGAAAAAACAAATATACACTTGAGAAACTTTTTCTGCTTCTGACTTACTTGTTTTGGTTGTTCCACAGCCTTCTGGGGGTCCGTCTTCACCTTGTTGTTGGGGTGATTTGTTACTTTGGTCACTGGCTGTTTGAAGATGGAAGCTGTCTGTCGAACTGGCAGCGTTGTGTTTAAATCAGGCTTAGCCTTTAAGAGAGAACCGTAAGTTAGTTTTCTACTATATGAGCATTTTTACTATATGAGCATTTTTTTAATGACACTTTTAAAAAGAGCCACTTTTAAAGCCAACACAGTTATCCTACTGCTTTATTTTTACTGCTGTCAATCCTGTATAGCAGTGGCTGCTGCATCCCATATTTAATTGTGAAGAGGCTATAAAAACATTACAAGGCAATGGAATGACTACTATGACACAATGTGGCATGAAAACAAAAACGCACTAAATAGCTACAAGGAAAACACCTATCCTTCAGCTTAACAGCAGACATAAAAGGCTGTCATGATGTTAATTTTACAACATTTACCACTTGTACAGTCAACGGTCAATCATAAAACCTCATCTCTGGGGGAGGTTTACTGGTGAACGACACAATGCACTCTATAATAGCAACTATGAAGTAACGACAGGTTTCAAATGTCAAGAGGTAATAATCTACCATCCAAAAATCATGTGCAAATTGGATATTTCAGGTTAGGAATCTAAAGTTTCAATTCATGAGAGAAAAACTTCCTTACGTAGGTAGGTTAAAGCGAACAAGTGAGCACGTCAGACTCAAGTCTGTTTTTACTGCAATTCATCTGTGATGGCTTCATGACAGAGAAGTTCCTGTGACGGTCATGAAATTTTAAGCACAGTTTGCTAAAAGGCCTCAGGCAGACAGTGTGATCAGTGTACAGCCTAATGAGCTGTGCTTTTGGTTATGATGTTTATGACAAACACTCAAATGAAGTGGCAAAAATCCGACTTGGAGCTAATAATTCAGGACTGAAATTACTCTTATTTTAGCCACAACTGATACCAAACTGGTTAAAACTATACAGCTTGCTGATGCCTTACAGCCTCCTATTAATGTCAGAAAGCCTTTAAAGAACAGAGTAATAGTAATTTTTTTGTTTAGCTTAATATATTTTTTCTTATTTATTTATTTAAAAAGGGACAATGCAGTTTAACATGATTCCAACAGCATGAAACCGATGTGCTGCATACGCATCTTATTTTATTTGGCTGTACTTGAGATAATTGATATATTTTTTGCATTTAAGAAAATTCTTTCTTCCAAAAATGACATTTTTATATGGCATATGCAAATAGAATCAAAGGGTTTTGCTCTTATTCTGTTTTTTGGACAGATGTATGCAGTTAAACTAAATATGAAGAAGTACAACTTAAACTTACAGGTATACATTTTTAAGCCTCATAAACACCAGAGACCAAACTGTCTTACCCTTATTTGATGGCTGATGTCATAGAGATGGTTGTGCCTGCTGCGCTGCCCTTTGATCAGGAGTGACTGTTCGCCCCGGGAGTGGCCAGCATTCACATCAGCGTGAGGGCTGCCGCGGAATATCTGCGGCTTGTTGAGAATACGCTTAACAGGTAGACTAGAAAGAAAGACAGAAAAACCAAATCAAAACAAGCGTCCACCAGGGATCAACAGTATTTAAGACATATCAGTTCTGCTTATAGCGGGTACAGTTCTTTAAGATAAAACAACAAGTACTTTAATATTTATCCCACAAGCTCAGAAAGTCCTGTGTGAGAGCAGCCCAAACATTAAACCCAACATATAACAAAACAGCTTAAAGTAAAATAGTTAGATAAATAAAAAATGTTAAAATTAAAGTCGGTGTAAAAAAAAGAAGAAAAAAAAAAAGAAATCCACAAAAGCGGCTCAATTAAATAGGAAATGAAAATAAGTCAGATAAAAAACACTCAATGAATTCTACTGTATCCATAATACAATAAAGACTTTATTATATACAAGAATAAAAACAGGCGCTTGCCCATTACTAACTGATTCCTGATCAAAGGAAAAAAGCCTGAATACACAGTTCTTCTGCATCAACACAGCTGTTTTTATAATCACATTTGAATGCTGTGTAGAAACAAAGTTAGAACAAAAAATTGCATTTAACTCAGGCTCATTGGGTTCATTCCACTATCTTTAACTGGGATGTCCAAGGGTTTAGTACTCCACAGACACTCCCAGTTACTTTTTTGAATAAGCTTTTTGACAGAGCCACACTTCGAAATGGTATCTGGGGCCACCCCAGTAGATGCGTTTTGTTTTTTTGTTAGCATGAAAATTGTGAAGGAGGGCATAAACGTAGCTGTGCTTTTAGCTTAATTTGACTTACTACATTGGCACTGTTAAACTTGCACTTATTTTTCTTGAGACAATTGTGTAATCATGACCGGAGTACAAATGAATGATTTGTTAAATGTGCATTTACACTCCTTTACACTAAAAGAAAGTGAAACGATTTGTGTGTCTTTTTAAAAATAGGTTATCAGATATTAGTGACCATCTGCCAAAAATTGACTACTGATATTTAAACTGTTCTAAATTCCTCATAAAATCTCTCATGAATGACATCGAGCCATTTTGATCCAGAAAATACTTAGGGGTTTTGTACAACCTTCTCAAGAGGCCTGGCCAAAAGGGAATCAGAAATTGCAACACATCTAACAAAACAGCTCTAAAATATAAATTAAGCAAACACTGAGTAGGCACAATAACGTAGACTCATATAGCCTATAACTGCAAATACACAATGACATTCATTCATTCATTCATTCATTTATTTGTTCATTTTCAGGCACAACAAATACCTATATCGAACATAAAATGCACAAAACAAAAAACAAAAATTGCCTGAAAAAGGAGTGGGACGAAGAAAACTTATTAAATCCCACCCCTATACTCACTCATCATCAAAAAACAATAAACTTCCCGCAGCTACGCCCATCATTACATACAGACCCATCAACAGCCCCGGACACATACAAGCATCTCAATGGCAGCTCGCAACAACAATTAGAGCCTTCATGACTGAATACAGAATATATAAATTATAAATTGGATTACCACAGGTAACAGGCAGTAATAATTACAAGTAACAAACACACATACATATATACATACATACATACATACATATATATCTACACACACATGCACGTATATATACATACATACACACACTCTTCTTTTTTTTTCCTCTTGGAATCCATACCAGCAATGGTAAGAGAACAGACATTACAGAGCACACTAAAAACCATCATTGGGTATACTGTGACCAGACCAACTGTTTGTAGAGGAATTTAAATCTATGAATATTTTTGCATTGTTTCAATTGTAAACTCAGACTGTTCCAGATTTTCACACCACATACAGACACACAAAAACCTTTACGGGTTGTTCGAGTTCTGGGTAATTTGAATTCTCCAGAGCCTCTCACATTATAAACCTTTTCTCGAATTTCAAATCTAGTTTGTAAATTTGCCGGTAGAAGTTTAGTAAAAGCTTTATACAAAATTATGGATGTATTGTAATTAACCAGATCCTGGAACTTAAGTAACTTTGCCTGAAGAAAGAATTTGTGAGTATGATCTAGATAACCAGCCTTGTGAATAATACGCAGTGCTCGTTTCTGTACTGTGACTAATGGATTAATTGTATTTTTGTATGTATTTCCCCACACTTCCACACAATATGTAAGATATGGAAGAACCAGGGTACAGTACAGAGTACGAAGTGCATCTTTATCCAGGTATGGTTTCACTTTGTTCAAAATTGCAAAAATATATTTTCAAAGAAATATTATAAAATAACTTGTCGAGCACGGGACCCCAACAGGTGTGCTGACAACAAGTCAAGAGACGTCATTCAGGCACCTCTGTAGCCCACCCTGTGGTTAAAAGCGGTCTGACCAGCAGTAGCTGATAATATCCACGTGGTTGTTTTTGTTTGACCGTCTCTAACTGAAGCGTGTCAGAAGCGTACTCATGGTGAGCCCCACGTGAAGTTTGGAGCGCTCGTGCTGCTGTAGCTGTGACGGGCCTGCGCACTGCAAGTCAAGCGTGTGTAAACAATGAAACTTAGCTAGCTAATCAAGCTAGCAGCACCGGGACGTCAAAGTCGTAGCAAAAGCGTGTCAATTGTTGCTTGAAGCTGCAGTATTTTAAACCAAACTAACTCAACCCACTTTTAAGTCAGCTTTTAGCTGCAAAAGTAATGCTGCAAATAAATTAATTAAACCTCCCCAGATCGATTCATTTACTGATGAGCGTTTCTAAAGTGCCCCACGGATGTATGCAGGCGTGCGTGCATTTCCTCGTTATTACAATAACTCAATCGGTCAAACATGACAAAGTCCTACCTTTTTCTTTCCATGGTCCCGGCTGTCTCAATATTTCTGCCCCTAATTTTTGCTAATAAACGACAAAAACTTCACTACCTTATTAATATTACCACCGGCATGAATTTTGTCTGCTAGCTGTCTCAGCTCGAGATCTTGCAGATCTCGAGTGCAGATCACTCCGCCGTATTAGTAACTTATGCGTCACACGCTGTAAAGTAGTCCGAAAGTAAAGCTCGCGCAGGTCTCACGTGGGCTTTGTCATAGGCGGAAAGTAACTATGACAGAGTTTTGACACTGTAACGTTTTCATCGTGTTCATAATTATACTCAAAACTGCATTTATGGGAAAACATGTTACTTAATTGTAAAATTATATTTGTTTTTAGTTATTGTGAACCGGATATTTCTGGATAAACGGTCTGTATTTAAAGTCTAATGACACAATACAATAATGCAATTACACTAGTTTGATGCTGTAACAGGTAGGCCAGCTAGATTAAAATCCAAGTTTAACAGGCTTTATTTATTTATTTATTTTTGTTTAATTGTTAAACTGTTACCTACACATTAATACATTTTCTATTCACTTTGTATAGAATTGAAGTCCTGGACCAGTATTTTCTACTACACCACGTTTTGTAAAAGGAGATGGAAAAAGTTTAGAAACCTTTTTTTTTTTTAAATTACCCAGCTGTTAATAAAAATATTAAGTGCCTTAATATTTTATAGCTTTTTAACAAGAGTGAAACTGTCAGTACTTTTCATTGTGACCAGTTATGAGGATGAGTAAGAGGGGCTGTTTTTAAATTTGCTTCATGCACATTTACACATTTAACTTCAGCAAGAACACAAGCAAAAGTAAATAAATCCATAAACAGCCATAATATAGGAGAAATCACACATACTTTACTTCTCACAAAAATCAAGAATCAAATTTGACCCACAGAGCACAGATGATTACAATAAATACATGTCCTTAATCTGAACAGAGAAAGAAACCAAATGCACGTTTAAATCGTGACTGTTTTCTTCTTCGTCTGTTCATATTTTTACTGGCAGAAGAACGCTGAAATGCCAAACCCAAGGATCATTTCATTGGATGTTGGTAGTGAACAGTTCAATGCTGAATGAGCTGGAGGGTGAGAATGATGGTCTCTGGTGGCCTGCCATGCAGTGGAAGGTCCTGGCTGCAGCAGTCCGTGGTCTCTCTGTAGGTCCTTGTGTAAAAACAAAAAACAGCGCTGACCTGAGGAGGAGGAATGTACATGTGTTATAATGTGTTCAAGAAATTATCAAAGCTGGATGCTGAGGGCAAGCGGAAAAGAAAAACTTAATGGAATATTAAAGCATTTTTGTTTATTAACTGTAATTTTTTTCTCGTTTGAAACCGTCATTCAAAATTGAATCAACATCAACTGAATGAACCAATTCAAAGTTAATGCCTATGAGTTTTAAATTTCAAGTGGTCACAGTCTTTTCATTAGAAGCTGCCAAATATAGTCTCAAACAGGCCACTTTCCTTAATTCTGGTCTTGTGTCCTCTCTGAACTGTCCAGTCTCATTTAAGTTATTAATTTATTTATCCCAAACATCTGCCGATTACTATGTTAAAGCAACCAAACCTTTAAGGACAACAATATACAATATGACAAAAACAAAAAATCACATACAAAAACAAACTGGAAAGAAAAATAAAATATATCAATGAGTATGTCACCACAATTGTCAATACTTTCTTTTAGTAACTGATGAAATGTGCCCGTTTTTCCAGAGCTGTAGTAAGTACAATTCATGCTAAAGCCCTTTAATTTGATCAGACCAGAAAGTCTTTTTATGACTAGTGTTTTCCAGTGACTGAGCATAATGAGCTCCTGAATTTGTTCATTGCCTTTCTGAATGTCTGCTTTGTAAGTGAGAAATTAATGAAACCAAAAGATCGCCTGGCAGCTTTGTGTCAGATGACATCTCACATTTAGTAATCACATTTTCAATCTTCACATTATTACGACAAGCACTTCATTGTTTCCTTCCTATCAGTTGAAGACTTTTCAATCTCAGCTCCGACTCTGGACATTTGTTTCGGAAATCACAGTATGTCTGCTTGTTTGTTTTTGATATTAATGTAGTGTCCCATTCTGTTTGGTTGAGTCATATAGTTCAGGCAATACTTATTAAAGAATCTATTTGGGAAACGGCTAATACTCCACCCAGTGATGCTTTTACCTCTGGATTGAGGCATGACTGTTACCATTATATAGACAGCCTGTGTGCTGGGTCAGTAAACAGGAAAAACATATCTATGCCCAACAAACATGCAATATTGTAGGTTTTTCTTGGCTCACAATTTGATTTTGGGGAGTGAGTACTCATGATTGGTCTGTATGCATTGGAAGAAATGAGTCTGTGTTTCACTTGACTCAAAATTGTTCGCTTGAAGACCTAAGTATGCTGAAAGACTCGACTTTTGGCCCCAACAAACCCGCGACTGTGGTACTGTGACTTGTTTTCTTTAAAGTCACATACATCCCTCTGTAGACTGGACATCCACAATGTCAAGAAAATTACTGAAAACCAAAGCTAGACTTGAGCAGTTTGAATTATCCCAAAAGATGTTAAGAATAATTATTAAAAAACAAACCAAAAACAATAAAATATTTCTGAATGTGTTTGTTTTGAGCATCACGCACGTGTGCTGCCTGTTAGAGATAGCTGAAAACATTTAGTGTTACACAATGCCACACATGAGAAATGTGATTCTTGCCTGTTCAAACAAGTTTAAAGTCAACATAGAAGTAAAACTGGTACTGAGTAGCCTGATCAGTTATTTTTGCAAGAAGCTGCATATTACGTTATTACTTACTTTATGTTCTATCACTATATATGCTTCATGATAAGCTGTTTGTTCTCATTTTCATGCAGTTATGTCAACTTCACATAAAGGACTCCCCGTTGGTTTATGGGCCACTGGTCATCGCTAACAAACCAATTATATATTCACTACAATTTGTAAAGTCTTTGGAACTATCATCACTGACTCTGGGGATGCCTGGTCCTCACTGAAGTCTCAAGCCTAGATCTACCTTTACATTCTGTTAAGCACTGTCAGTCTAACTTAGGATGTGGTTCCTGATTGTTAAATGATTATTTATTATTCAACGGTGCATGATAATCTCTCGAATGACTGTTTTACGCTGCCATTCTTTGGACTAACCTGACACATGTTAGTCATCCTTCTTGAATTTGCCGTTGATATAAGGGACATAATCCAAAATCAAACGCCAGTCTGTGACGTACACTAAGGCTACACCTCCAGTTGTTCCCCATACTGCCATAGTTGGGAGCCTGTGGAAAGAAGACAGTGAAAATTTGTCCGTTGTCTTTCTATTAATTTCAGCATCGATTTATGAAACTGAAGAGAGAAATGCATTTTATTGGGTAAAACCAAATATTCATTTTAGTGGTTTTGGTTATTAGAAGAAGAAGACAAAAGGGTTGATGCCTTTTTATCTACTGAAGCTATAAACATGCTGCAAAATGATGTAAGTAACTGTTTAGGAGAGGGGATCCTGTAACTTAATCCAGTTGGGATAAAGTTTAATGCAGCCTTTGCAGCAGATTTATTAAGAACATTAAAAACCTTCGCCCGAGATCACATGGTTTAATCTCTTAGCTCGATGTATTTAAAAAGCGATTCCCAATCTCCTCTGTGAACAGGCAGAGTTAACAACGAAAAGATAATACAGAAACACACTCGCATTAATACATAAAAATCATAACATCGTCAACAGACAGTCTAAAGTCAGCATGTCCCTACGACTATGACCTCAGTTGGGCTAACGGCTAATGCTAGCTAAGGACACATCGAGGTTCTTTTAAGCACAGGTCCGCTTATTTCTCACAGGCGCGACGTAAAAACTTCTTACCATGACTTGGCAATGGCCACATATTTCTGACCGATTACTTTACCGATCATTTTGGCTGAATTTTGTCCTCCTTACGCAGGACGTGCCACTTTAAAAGATTGGAAGCACTTCCGAGTTTCTCGGCAGCCTATATCTAGTGCGCAAGAGCAAGAGGTACTTCCGCTTACTTAAAAAAAATAAAAGCCTTTAATAATTAAAGACGAAGAAATTTTTTGACGCGCTTGTAAGCACCTAAGAAAATAGTAACGAACACGATTTTATGTGGCAAATCTATAAAACATCGTAATATTTCATGAAATGAGTCCTGTCTCAATTACAAAATCATTTTTGACGTTTTTTATATGGCGCTTGCAACGAAAGGTGTTTTTTTTGTTTTTTTGTTTTTTTAAATCGTGCATTGTACCAAGTTGCACAGAAAAAAAATCAGGGGCAAGGCAGTAATCCAGCATAGCACCTGTATTGTTTTTCTTGACTTCCGTCACAAGTTGCCATGTAATTTTTGAGAGGACAGTGGCGGATTTTATGGACACAGCTGACAGCGCATGTCTGCACCCTAGTGGACTGAGAAAAAAGAACTGCATCTGGTTTCAGGTGTTACTGTGCTTTTAAATGTTTTAAAATTTCACAAATGAGAAGCGTGTGTATATAAGATTTTTTTGAATTCATTAGTTTAAGGTGTAAGGTTTTTAATGAAGTGTGGGGGTATTACTTGCAAATGTGTGGAGACTTACCTGGCTCTGTGTAGGGGCCAGAGAAAACAAAACATGTGCTCAGATCTGGTTCTCAGACTGGTTTGCTTTTTCCAGCTCAAAAATAAAATATACACGCTGCATTCAGTTAGGGCCATACTTTGTTGAACATAGACAATTTTTTTTGCCACCACAGTATATTTTAAATAAAATTTTAAAAAAATCAATATACAGTGCAGACTTTCAGCTTCAGTTCAAGGGGTTTTTCAAAAGTTTTGAATGAAAAGTTTAAGAATTACAGCCATTTGTATACAAAGTCCCCATTTACAGAGGTTAAAAAGTAATGGGAAAATTGGCTGATGAGCAGTTTCATGGGTGGGTGAGGTCTGTTCCCTTATTTCACAACAAACGATGCACATGTGATATCTGAAACCGATTCTAAGTGTTGAATTTGCACAATCTGCATTATTTAAATTTGCATTTAATAGATTTTCACTGTCGTTTTAAACACGAGGGCCACAGACATGTCAGTGGAAGTGAAGGAGGCCATCATTAGACTGAAAGAACAAAATAAATCTATCAGGAGACGTAAAATCAGCAATTTGGTTCTTTAAAAGAAATGCACTGGGTCAGTTCAGCAACACTAAAAAAACCTGCAAGACCACAGAAGACAACTGAAGATGAAACCAAGATTAACGTATACCACATGATCTGTCCCAAATGGTGGAGGCACCATCATGGCATGACCATCTATGGTTGCCAGTGATACTGGGTCACTGGTGTTTACTGATGATGTGACTGCTGATAGAAGCAGCAGGATGAATTATAAAGTGTACTCACTGTAAAGATTGCTGCAAAACTAATTGGGCAGTGCAAACAGATAATGACCCAAAAGGAAACTACAAAAGCAATGGCCAAGTCAATCACTTGACCTCAACCCAATAGTGCATCCGTTTCAGTTACTGAGGACAAAACAGAAGTCAGAGAGTCCAACAAGTACTAACAGTGTCTGGAGGAATGGAGGAAACAGCATTTGGTGAAGTCTATTTGTACTCGACTTCAGGCAGATACTCACTAACTCCAAGCATTAAAAACAAAACCTGACAACTTACATTACGAGTTGTGTTATCCAGTTAATATGGAGGTTCTTAAAATTGGGCACTCCAACTCCTAAACAATTAATGCAAATGTTTTATTAAAGCCCTTCAGCCCAGCTGAAAATCAGGACTTCAGCTATCATTGCATTTAAAATTAAATATTATATTAAATATTTTGGTGCACAGAAGAAAAAGTGCAAAAAAAATTCTTTATCCAACAAATTCTGGACCCAACTGTACACATGCACGCCTGCACTGCGGAGACATTAAGAATGAAGGTTCTTGTGGATGTCTCAGGCAGTCACAGATTTAGGATTTGTAATGACAGAAAATGTGCTGATTTTAAAACCTTGTGAACAGAAACTGAATGTTAAAGTGCAGAAATTATAGCTGACATAACAGATTTTTATAAAGATGTATAAAAATGCAGCAGATAATTTTTTTACATCTTTAAACATGGCTGGAAAACATTTGAGTAGATCAAACAGATCCTGATTCACCCAGGTAATGCAGTATATTCAAAAACCAAGACACTAAAAAGGGGAAGGTTTTGTTAATAAAAATGGCACATTTATTGCTACATTACTGTTATATACACAACAGTTCTCAATATCTACTTTATATATAAAAAAATAGGAAACTGGAGGCACTTTGAGGACATAGCCTACATAGATGTTGTCCTCAAACATGAGTGAAGACAGATCTATAGCAGGTCATCTGTTGTGGTGGACAGAAAGGGTCAGGTGCATGTGTTTGATACAGATTTACTGCATCTTTCATGTAAAGAAATCAAAGTGTTCAGTAGCAATAAACCACATCACAAACACACACACATGTTATTGTGGAGGGAAAAAGACCAGAGTGAGTGGCAAAGAAAATGATATTTGGGGGCTTCTCCACAGGCCAACTTTGTGAAATAATGACAAATACTGTTACAAATCAGTATCAGCTTGCAATGATAAAGCTGATAAGGACATATCATACAGCTGTACATATGTATCAATGCACATGCCAGTTCAGAACAAAATCATAAGTAAAATTCTGAACACAAAAGGCAAGAAGTACAGTTTTCAGCGTCAAAGTTGTAGACCAGATAATTCATCTTACATCTCATGAGACATATGCACACACACAGAAGCTGGTCACAGAGAGTGACTCTTCATTTAGGTGTTTGAGACACTGACCGGTTTTGCTGAAGTGCATATGCTTTTATAACACCTCTATTATTTAAGGGGGGAAAACAAGGTATAACCTACAAATCCTTAAATGCAACATTATCCACCGTGTAGCAGAGACATATTCAGGCACTGGTGAGAAACCAATATCAAAACTCCCACAGTCAGGAAAATGACCAAGGCCACCCTTTTTTATTTTTTTATGCTTCATATTAATATGAAACAGCAAATTTTGTTGCAGATTGTGCAGACCGCCCCTTCTGCACCTTCCTCAGAAACTAATCAACAGGCTCATCAAAGAGTCTGACATCAGGGAAAGCAGAAGAGGGTAAGCTAAAGAAAAAACCCATTAAATTTCATTTTAAGAGAAACTGTCAAACAGCAGAACAATCAACCTACAAACGGCCTGACAGGTTTGTGTTCAAAGAGTTAAAAAAAATGAATAAATAAAAAATTAGAGACACAACATGTGATGTTGCAGCCATTTCTAATATTTTTTTTACCCCCCACATCTGGCACTAAAGAAAACACCTCACTTTGTTCCTGGAATCTAAACGGGGTCATCTTACACTCAAAACAATTTAAACAAACAAAAACATTTTAAATGATACAAACAAAACTCTTACAACTATCATACAGAGTAAAAAAAAACAAACAATGATAAATCAGTTCTACAAAAGGAAGATCCTTATAACAGGCTCGGCAATTGTTCAGAAGGAGAGGGGAAAAACAAAACAAAACACCAAACACTGAGCAACCAAAACAAGTCAGTCAGTGGCAATAAATTCTCCAAAAGGTGGCAGTAACACTCATGATCCCTTTAAATACTCAGTTATTTCTGTCTTCTAGCAAAATGTAATATACCACAACACAAACTGTTCTGAGACTTGTGTTAAGTAAGGTTTACGTGCTGCAACAGCATCTTTATATACGATTGGATGTTGGCAGGCTGATGCGGCTGAAACTGAGAAGGATGCTCAAGTCCTCACGGGCGGACAGGGGTTGGCGTGTCGGTGTGCATGTTTGATTCAACAGCACTGTGGGTTCTGCACAGAGTCACGTGTTTGTCTCTTCTAGTCTTTCCATTCCACTTGCATGGCAGTGACAGTAACAGATGTGTAGGACTTTCAGGTCGGCTCCACACTTAAAGAGCAAAAATGAACCCAGTGCGAGTGTGCGACGCCTTCTCAGCCGCTTTAATAAATGTAGGAAATATAGCCCGGATTACCAGCATGGCAAAAAGAGCAGTCAGCTTCCACTGGCAGGTGTAAGCTGCCTCTTCAATTCAGTTAAGAGAATATTTATTATTTTCATCAACACTATGCATAAAGCCCACTTCTGGTGTAATTAAACAGATAAATCCACCCTTTTTTCTTGTGAAGAATGTAAGACCTCCTTTTTTCTGATGGGAATGGCGATAATGATCCATCAATACAAATCCTAACTTTGCTCTCATGAGCAATTGATCCGAACGCTTCATTTGATCCAAACAAGTTTTGCTCCCAAAGCATAAAGAAATTTTTTAAATGTCTTACAAAACCACGATGATCATAAGAATGTCCTTATGTCCAGTTTCCACTCTCTTTAAACCAGTGCCCTCAGTTCAACGTGTTTCTGTGTGGAGATCAATAAATCTTTCTTCTTCGGTTTTTGTATCAGTGTGCTTGTTATTCTTGGATTCATCGTCAGGAATGTGGCCACCTGCTTCGTCAGTAATGAGGTGTGTGCGTGTGTTTTCCAACAGTCGATTAACACGCTGAGATCCATGACTATGAAATATTAAGGCCTCTTGTTCTTAGGGCTGTACAATCGACAGGAACTAGAAGAGAAA
Source organism: Neolamprologus multifasciatus (assembly GCF_963576455.1). Lineage (NCBI taxonomy): Eukaryota > Metazoa > Chordata > Actinopteri > Cichliformes > Cichlidae > Neolamprologus > Neolamprologus multifasciatus. The sequence goes on along the minus strand of NC_140456.1, from coordinate 22,322,001 downwards.
AGAAGAAAAAAAAATTGCTTCTTCTACAAATTGAAATAAGCACCGAAAACAAACAACATATAAGACGGAAGAACAAGATGTTCTTACTGTAGGTCAGGGGTGTCAAACATAAGGTTTGGGGGACAGAATGAGCCTGCTAAAGACTCCAAACTGGCCCACTGGATGGCTTTGGAGATTTATAAAGAAAGCCATAGATGTTTGGACTTAAAAATTTTACATCTTTTCCTGTGGATAAAGACCTCCACCATGGCCATTCATACCATATCAAAGTAATTAAGTAACAGATACACAACTAAATAAAAAAGAAGTTCCTTTTTTCCCAGTTCTGTGAATTTACAAAGATTCTGTTTTATGTCTTGATGCATTCTCAATCATCCAGGAAAGTAAATCTCCAAAAGTTGAATCTGTTCATCTGGACGTAGCATTTTGTGGGAGAAACGTTTCGTCGCTCATCCAAGTGACTTCTTCAGGAGACTGAAACGTTTCTCCCACAAAACGCTACGTCCAGATGAACAGATTCAACTTTTGGAGATTCTGTATTATAATTACAGGACATGTTAAGCAAGTGAGCCACACATTTCTACACATGTCCCTCTTATAATTTATGCCCAAACAGTCATGCTGATAGATTATTCTTATGTTAAGACATCTCAGGGATTGAATGTGTAGTTAAACTTTCCACTAACAGAAAGGGGAGTTTTGTTGGTCCGGTCCACATCAAATAAGTCAGCTGTATGTGGGCCACAGTGTAAAATGAGTTTGACATCCACGTATTCTGCAAACTCACCTAAGAGTTACATATGGCTCACAGAGTTGTGTCCATCTCCTACAGCTGGATGACCCCCACTAAGCTGCATCTGGGGGTCCACACAGGACACTTTCTCCTCCTCCCTCCTCTTGAGGCAGGCAGCCTTTGGGTTCAAATTACGCTCTTGAACAAAAATTTAAAAAAGATGTATTCATTAAAAACACACAAAACTGGACTTGTTAAGCTTAGAGAAATCCTTACAAATCATACACAGCAGAGTTATGAACATACAAATGGTTTATTACAGAAGAGGGATATAAAAGAGAAAAGCAAGACATGAGAATGGAAAGTATGGCAGAAGCTGCAGGTGTCTGGCAGAAAAGCAGGGATTTACTTCCTCAGATGCTCTCCCTTCCCCCCCCCCCCCCCCCCCAAAAAAAAAAGACAACACGCATGCGATAAAAGCAAAGAGAAAACTGCAATTTACACTTTCAGCAGGAGCAGAAGAGAATGTCCTTTGGGTGACTACCTAGCGACTTATGTCCAGCTATGTTTGAGAGATGGCTGGCTGCCTGTTGGAATCAGATTGTTCTGAATTGGCTGACCTACCTCGCACCTGCTTCTCCAGACCCAGTATGACCTGGACAGCCTGTTGCAGGATGACCAGCTTGGTCTGGGCCTTGTCGCTCTGCAGGTGGACCTGACACATCCTGCCCAGCTCTCTGAAGGCTTCGTTTATGTCACGAACACGCACTCTCTCCCTAGCGTTGTTAGCAAGGCGGCGCTCACGCTCCCTCTGCTCCTTCTCCTCAGCAGTCAGGTTCTCATCAGTCACCGAGACAAGGCTGCAGCTGGGAGGACAGGTGGGGGGTTGGAGGGGCTGGTTAACAAACCCAAATCACAACCCTCACTGAACCTAGACAAGGTGGTCTCACTAAAATTCCAGTTAGACTGCTTTTAAAAAAATTTAAGCTAATTTCCCATTACCAGGAAAAATTTGACCTTCGCACTGACTGCAAACTCCCACAAAGAGATCAATTAAACGTCCAATAAAGATCTCAGCGGAGCTGTACTGCAGGAGTGTGCGCACATGGGCACATAAAATCTGCTTGAGTTAAAATCACTTAAGTTTTTAGGTTGAAGACTCAACACTCAGGGACTGGATCAAAATGCAACAGCTGACCAGCATCACCAGTTTTTAGGGTACCTAATCACCAAAAAAAGCTTTCGGTCATTTGGGTCCAGGGTGGAAGTTGAGGGGATTATTGTGACTGTCCAGCAGAATGAGAGACGTTATGGCAAGTGAGACAGAAAAGGAGAGAGAGGAAGCAACACCCTGTGCCGAAATGCATTACACAGAAAGACACAGAAGAAACACACAATGAGATACACTGAAGGTGTCATGTTAAATACATCAGCAGCGGGAGATGTATTTATCGGAATGAGAGGAAGAGTAGGTCGCGGTTGGCATCTGTAAAGAAAATAAAAGGGGAGGAGAGAATGACTGGCAAAATGATTCCTTTTTATTTTAAACAGTAAAGCAAAGCTAGAGACATAAATGCTTGAAAAAGCAACACACGCAGCACAAAAACAGTGCTACAAAGGTGGGTTAATACACAGCATAGAGCTCTGCTTGCATGGTGTAAAGGACACTATGAGAGATTAAAGACATTAAAATGCTGAAATAACTTAATAGGTGAATAAAAGCATAATGAGACAAAAGCAAATAAACAAAAAAGAGCAGACAAAAGTTGTTAATGTTGTCCAAAAATGAAGCAGACAGACATGTAAGCACTTTCTCTGAAACAAGCAACTAGCTTTGAGGCTTTGCAGAACACACAGCAGTCCTGTGTGTTACAGGAAAATTAAACTTTTACGATTTGTTGGAGAATGGGCTTGTTTTAAAAACAGCCAGACAGCTTGACTTGCTACTCACATGTCCTTTCTTATTGGCCATTTTATGAAATGGTGCATAAAGACTTACGTTTAAAACCAGTTGGTATGTTTAAGACTGTGGATGGAGTAACAACCATCCCAACAAGATTGCTTTAATATTAGAATAGTAGGACATGAAGCTGGAAAGTGAAGCCATATGGATGTTTTATTTTGTAAAGATGCCCTTCCCCTCCACTTCCTTCCTCCTTGGACACCCACTGACCTCGAACTTGCTGCTCCAGGTTGAGTATAATGTTAACAGCCTGTTGCAGTATGATCAGTTTGGTTTGTGGTTTCTCATTGTTCAGATGGAGCTGACACATGCGGCCCAGCTCCTTAAAAGCCTCGTTGATGTCCCGCACACGTAGCCGTTCGCGGGCGTTGTTTGCCAACCTCCGCACTTTCTCCCGCTCAGCCTTAATCTCCACTGGTAGATCTTCATCGTCATCCTCCTCATCCAGACTAGTGAGGAGTCATGGTAGAGGAGGAGGTAGGAAACAACAGTATGGGTACAGTTCACTTGTTGTACATCTGATATAAGACACCATCGCTAAAGCTAAAAAGCTTTACCATTAAGTAACAACTAGACTGAGTCCCTGTCAAATTTACAATACAGAGTAAGATTTAACAAACAGGATTACATGCATTAATAAAAATAAGGTTTAAGATTCTGTGCACCTTGTTCCAGAGCGGTTCTTCATTTCTTTTTTCTCATCTTCCGACTTGTCTGTCATGGAGCAGTTCTCATCGTCCTCCTTCAGCTCTTGTTTGATACCAGCAGTGGGGCGATTTATGTTACCAGGTAGGCCTACACACAGTCCAGAAACAAAAGTTACTGAGGACCAGTGTTGGGTAAGTTACTTTAAAATAGTAACTTAGTTACATTACTAGTTACTTCTATCAAAAGTAACTCAGTTACTTCAAGTTACTCGTTTCTTTCAAAGTAACTAGTTACTAGGGAAAGTAACTTTGGTTTTACTCAGAATTCTCTTATTAATGTGTTGCTTCCATAACTTTGCCAGTCTTCTAGCTTGCTTACTTGCCACAAGTGCACTGTGCCACCTACCAATAGAAAGGAAAAGATAATGTGCATATTTCCACGAGAGAAATCCCACGCCTGGACCATCATTGACTGCTGCCATGATTCTAGCCTACGTCACAGCGTCATGTGCGCCTTTTACATCCAACACAAAAACTGCAGTCGTGGTGCTTTGATTGTACTCAGAACTCGGAAATTCTGCCTTCTGAATAGGAAGATGTAGGTAACACCAGACTGCAGATGAGCTGCATACAGGGCTGGATGGGGACAAAAAATCGGCCCGGGCGTTTTGACTAGAGACCGGCCCACCATTATAGGAAAAATCATAAAGCCTTTGAATGAAAACAAACGCTGTTGTGACAGTGATGTTCACTGTCTTGATGGTATATATGCATCAATCTATCAATCGTTTGTTGTAAGATTCAGATAATTATTTTTTAAAAGCTAGATATTTTAAATGAGAATAAGAAAGAAAAGTATTTCTTTGTGCCCACCTCTCCCTGTTAATGCCCTACCTGGCCCCCTGGCAAAACTTTGCTAGATCCGCACCTGCACAGTTACCAGCTGTCAGCTACCTAAAAAAGGATCCTGGTATTATTTGTCTCTCAGAAACAGTTCATAACTTCCCTTCAACTCATTCATGTCACCTAAAAGGTAAACCTGTTTCTCCATCACCTGTTCAGCTCTGATGATTCAGTAAGGACATCTCCTGGTTTCATCTTCATGTTTCTCTCTCACCAGATAACCAAACCGACATCATGACCAGCAGCTTTTTTGCAGCTGTGGCTCCAGCAAACATCAGCTGATACTAGAAATTAATATTAAATAAATTCTAACAACTGCTGATCAAGCTTAAACGTGCTGCTGTTGTTTAACGCGACATCGGCTGGTTTCCTCTTTCTGGCGCAAAGTGGGCGATAAACAAACAAGAGAGCCGATCAGCTGATCATTGATCAGTTTTCATGATTGAAGTAGAAACAGGAGAGAGAGGGGGAGAATGAAAGAAGAAGAGGCAGCTATGCAGCAAAGACACAGAATAACTCCAGCTTTGTGTCTTTTTCATTGTAGCTGAATTACGGGACAAACTGTTCCTTTTCACCTCAATAAGAAACGCGTAATATTTTCTCTGAATACCAGACGGGACTGTTGGCAACTCTAATAACTTATGAACAAAATAAAGTTCAACATCATTAACTTCATAGCACCCACCCAGCTGTATAGAAACTCCGTCATGCTAGCTAGTACGCAGTACGGGAAAAAGTCAGAATAACGAAAATAAACTCCACCTAAACTTGGTTTATATCTGACCCAGATAGACTGCAGGTCATAACTTCTTACCTGAAGTTCAGTTCACACTTGGACCGGCGGCCGCCTCGGGTCTCTTTTCCTTCTGCGTCCCCTTTCCCTCATCCACCTGCTGCCTCCACCACTTGCTAATGTTACAGAATCTGTGGAAGCTCCGCGATAGCCACCACACGAAGTAACGAGTAACGACCCTATCTAAATCCCAGTAACGACTAACGCGTTCCTGATTTTGGCATAATAACTAGTTACCGTGCTCATTACCACAATAATAACGTAGTTACTGTAACGCGTTACTTAATAACGCGTTAGTCCCAACACTGCTGAGGACCAATATTTTTATAAAACACTGAAAGAAACAATACACAGTCAAAAAGAGGTGTACTATTAGAAGACATGCTGTACAAAACAGGAAGACACCATGAAAAGAAAGTCGCACCTGTAAAGCTTTCATGCTGAGAGCCTGGTGGCACAGATGCAGAGCCATGGTGCCCATGCAAAAGTCCCCCACTAGATGGCAGACTAGCAGAGTCCTCGTGGTGACCAGACACCTTGAAACAGAAATTAATCTTAATACTGGCATAACAGTAGCAAAAATGGGCATACCATTTTCGCTATGTACGTTGGAATTAAACTAAAATACTACATTTCTTCAACTTTTCTTTCACACTATTCATGAATCTCACCATTCCCTGCAGGCGACTGGGAAGTCCGGCTGCACTGCCAGCGGTAACCAACAAGCCTGGCGGTAACCCTAAGCCCGACTGCAGCAGGCCATGAATTTCAGCAAGTCCTGGCCCGCTGGCATGACGCTGAAGAACATTGATGGCTTCATCCAGGTGGTCCTCCATTTTACTCTGCAACAGAGAAAGAAGAACAGTGGAATGATGAGGCAAGACGAGGCATAAAGGGTTGTACAACTCTAATCTCTGACAAAAATGAAGAGTGAAAACCTACTCACCATAGGCTGAATTCCCCCATCAAAGTGAGGTGAAGGTGTGGCCTGACCAGAGGATCGAGTCCACTGGGATGCAGAGCCTGAGAAACAAAGATCACAAGGTTATTCAGAAAAAAAAGCCCTACAATTTGTAGTAGTCAGCGGGAAGCTTTCTCTCTTATTATTGATGCACCTGGGGTCCTTTAAAGTGAATAACGAGTAACAGTCTCCATACAATGTTTAGCTACATGTTATGCTTGTCTTGCATTAAGGCCTATTAGGTTTACCTTTAGAGATATTCATATGTAGAGAAAACATTTTGCATCACTGTGCAAACAGTCGTGTCCTCATGCTAAAGTTTTATCCTGTCTTAGGTGGTTATGTTCTCTTTTCTGTTAACATTAGGAAATATGTTCGTATACTCTTGAAAACAGGACAAAAAAAGAAAAAAGCAGTGACGCATTGAACACATTCCTTGCAGCTTTGGCCTTTCAGTTGAAGGTTAACGCTGATCTTTCCCGAGTTCAATGCGCAACATGAAAACAACGTTGAACGAGTAAAAAAAAAAGAAGAAAATACCACCTTCAACTACAAGAACAGGAAGTCCTGATACGCCCCTACACAGCCCCAATTTCAACACCACTGAGCCAGTATGCGACTGAAGACGCAGCTTAAATCTGCAGTATAACTGTGGCAAGTTTGCAAGATGCTTCAACAACCTAGACGCAAAGCATCATATACAAAGAGATTTTTGCACAATACATTTAATTTAGCACGTGTTTAGTGACTCAAAGCTAAATTATCAAAGTCAATTTGTTTAGCATCTTCTTTACCTTCTCCAACTGTGTTTATCATCACGGTGAATGTCGTTAATCAGGCTTTTAAATATTCTAGTATTTGTTCTCAAAAAACGAGCCATGACACAGACATGCAGATAGGAACAGACCCATAGGTCCAAAATTGAACGTCACTGTCATGTGACAGTGGCCAAGTGGAAATAACATGCATACTTAAGATTGCATTTCATATGTTAGGTTTTTAAGTTGTGTGCCACTTAAACTACTTTTGTTGTTAGATTTTTCATTTTTGCCCACTAAAGTTGTTTTGGGTTATTCCCAAGAGGAAATTTTTTACTTGTCTAATGTAAATACAATTGTAACTCATTTGATGTTTACATTTTATTGCATTATACTCTATACTGTAGAACCAATTTGCAAGTTACATAGTTTAATTTGACAACTAGTCCCAAAAAGCACTATTAGCTAAAACGTTGATCCATAACATGAACTGCTACCCACTAGGAATGCAAAAGCCACCATCCCCACCTTTTTCCACCTCCATAACATCAGACTGCTGAACAAACAACAAGCACGATCTGAACTCACTGTTCAAACAGTTGTTAATTTTAACAACATGGCTCATGTGTAATATCGTCTCTTAAGTCTAATGGCCAATAACAGATCGCAGTTCACCATGGTTATTATTAGTCATTTAAGTGCAATCTATGTTTAAATGGCCAAAATTCAAAAAGAAATGCAGACATCTAGTGAATAAGGTAACACAGACTCACTGCCTTCACTGTAAGTGGACCAATCATGTTCATTTTCATGTGTGGCCAACCATCAACTGCTGAGAAACTGAGAAAAACCGGGCTGTAATTTTCTGAAACTCAACACGTGAAACTGCTGTAATGTGAAAGAGACATCAAGTAAATGTGAAGATATAGATACAATAGATATGGAATGGTATTGAGTATAAACTTATTAAAAATTTCAAAGAAATTTCTCTGTCCAATATAATCTAATACGTATCACTTTTATTACTTTGTTTCTTAATTCAACAGAAGTGTTGATGAATTAGGTGGTGATGAGCTCATGCATGGACTGAACGCATATACAAATAAGGACGCGACCCACCCTCTTTTTATTTTTACGGTATTTTCCCTTCCTCTCTCATAAGCTATATTTGGCTGGTGTATGTGTGTGAGAAAGATCAAGTGAAGGTTAAGCTGTGAATGGGGTAGTTATATCACCCCAGTTACAGTACGTCCAGAGAAAATATCCCTGTTTGTGGCAGAAACACCTGCATTTACAGCAAGGGTTTAATAAAATATGAAAAAAGTAGTGTTAAGGGTTTGGTGAATAACTGAACCATTCCTTACTACCAACGTGCAGCCAAATCTGATGACCTAAATGTCAAGATAATCTTGGATGCCAAACTTATCTCAGTTCTATGTTTGTACAGTGCCAATGCAAGAAAAAGGCCTTCATGAACTCAATGACACATGGCAAAAGTTCATGAACTAAGATTACTCCCATCTATGTTTCTAACTTGAACTGATAATCAACAGTACTCCATATTAAAAAGGTCCAGCAGGTCACAAGATATATCCAAGGTAGCATTTTAGTTTTCCATGTAATGTAAGAAATGAGAAGTATTGGAATCTATTGATGGCACTGAAACAGTTCATGGCTTAACTTAACACAAGAAAGTTAACATCCCTTTTTACACAAAATTAAAGGCTTGAACAATATGCATTACTTCCATGTTTAACCCAACAGATGGAGCTGCACTGTCACTTTAAACTGTTCATGCATCGCCATAGTGAAAACAACAGGTTTTTCAAAGTATGTATCATGGCCTTGCAGGGTAGCACAGGAAAGAGCAAATACATGGTTTGAACAAAGCTACAAAACAGCCAGCTGAGGCCCAGCTGACCTTGAGGCCTCAGGATTAAAGGACTACAGTCACTGACTTACCTGATAAAGCCTGAGGAGATCCAGAGGGAGTTGAAGGGGACGGAGGGAAAGCGTTGCTGTTTGGGTCTGAAGGATAGATCTGGACACAGAATTTTGTTTTTTTTTTTATTCACTGAAATGCAATATAATAATTTATATGTATTATGAAACAGAGCAATCATGTTTAATATTTAAAAGTCTATGTGATTATAATATGTTGTTACTTACAGATGCCAAAGCTTTTCCAATCTCGTCACCCGAACTTCCGGGTATCGCACCCCGATTTGCTAAATGGAGGGGGGAGCGGAGTAATAATCATCAATTAGGAAAGCAGATAATTTAAATTAAGACAACACCAGCATTTTTCAAAAATAAAATAAAATAGCACACATTAAAGGATTTACCCATAATGGTTTCGCTGCCAGTGATGGGGGGTGTGTGGCTGGGGACTCCAAAGCTGCTGGAGCCAGAGTGGAAGCCAGCAGGATGAGCCCCGCTCACTTCACTGGCATGCAGGGGGTAATTTTGAGGAGAGAGGGGCAGTGGCTGCCGTTTCTTGAAAGCAAACACACAAAACCATTTAAAAAGAGAAGCAGACAGAAGCTCCTAATGATGCATTTGTCTTAATGTGTTGTTGACCTCATCAACGAACCTAAGTGTGACTGCAGAGCTTACCAGTCTGTCTTGTGGGTTGATGGCAGTAAAGGGACCATGCTGGCTCAGATGGGGGGAGTTGCCCAGCATGGCAGAATAACCAGGCTGAACCATCGACCCGGCAGAGCCCCATGGGTCGGAGGGCGGGTGGAGGCCTTCTGTCAGGGGACATCCAGCAGAGTGAGGGGGGGGGGGAGCAAGAAGGGTGAGAGAAAACCAGCCACAAGAGATAAAAGGACAATGAAGGGTACATATGAGACATGTCACATTACTGTGATCACTTCATTCAACCGTGATGCACCATTCAACACCCCGGCACCACAGGGTGTTTACTGGCATACAGTGACAGCATCTACAGTTCATCTGGACATCCAGACAAATATAGCAGACAACTAATTTCCCTGCTGTAAAAGCTATGAAGGAAAATAAAGGATATTTGTTTTCTACATAGGTGAGCGATTCACCTCTCAGTTCACAAAAACCTTATGAAAGTGTTTAGGTCAGGCTGAACTTTTCAACTCAACACAAAGAAAAGGGGGGGGGGGGGGGATTTCAAAACATGTTGTTTCAACTGACCTTGCATGAAGAATGGTGGTGGGTAGACGTTTCCTGTCTTGGAGCCTGTGTAGCAAGCATTGTCTCTGTTAAATTCCTCCCCTGAGGCTGATGTATAAACCTACCAAAAAAACCCAAAAAAAACAAAAACACCGCTTAGCTCAATCCTTGAATGCTCAGTGTGATAAAGCTAAGTAACTGCATAGTGACTTGTTGCAAGCATGGCATGGAGTAACTTAATTTACATTTGCCTTAAAACACTTAAAGTGGGTTTGCTCAAACTTCATCTGGAAAATTCTCTGAACATAATTCTGTAGATAAGCAAAACTATGTTCTTAAAAATAACTGTGTCTGGGGTATTTGAAACATCAAAACTAAAATAACATATGCAGTTGGTACCTGATTACAGCCCTTAAAAGTATGGGTTCAATCGAAGGTTAGAATCTATTTTTTCTATCTGGTTTTACTACTTAAATTGAATAAACAGAGGATTACAACATTTTTACAGGCATGAGCACAGAGCAGTGTGTGTACTGAATGAATCATGCCAGCACTTTTATGGGCCCTGTCCACCATTTTTACATATTAACCTGTTAAACAGAAACATGCTGAGAATAGTTTACAGACAGGACGGGACGATGTGACCATATAATGGAAGCTTCAGCTGGATTTGGTACATGTTTATGATGGCACCTCAACTTTCTCAATCAAGGCCATTCTTTGTAAATTCAAGTATCAAACCGTGTCTGAAAGTCTCAAATCCAAATGGACTGAAGTTTTCTTCTATAATTTGATTACACAGAGAAAAGGGAGAGAAAAAAGTGGGGAGAGGAGAAGAGGGAACGGAGAGATGCACTCCTAATTACTGAACCATCTGCCGTATCCTGGATGGCGGCCAACTTCTCTGGCAGCTGGGATAGAGGGAAGGGGGAGGGAGGGAGAAAGAAAGGGGAGGGCTGTTGTTTGCGGGTGATGGCGGTGGAGGGGGAAGGAGAGAGAGAACTGGCGTGGGGTGGGGTGGAGGGTAGAGAAAATGAGGAAATAGGGTGCCCAGAGAGGGAGAGTGGGAGGAAAAAAATGAGGAGGAGTAAGAAGCATCAAACCCCAGTATGAATTCTCTTCAGTGATCTAACGAGTATACTTGGCAGCGGGAAAGAAATGTGGTCATAAAGTAAAGGGCCTACAAATACAACACACTATAAATACATACTGCAAATGAGGGACTGGGTGAATGAGTGGCTTTTTTCCGATTCCTTTTTTTACTTGGTGGTGCAGATGCGCAGCTGTAAGAGCTGGAAGTCCTGTACTGCAGCTTTTACACTGCTCTGCAAGCCAAGGAGCAGCTTCAGATGCCAAATGGAATGTGAAAAAGGGCGTAAAGCATTAAAACATGGGCTCGCATGGAGTGAATGCAAGGGCTGAGATACAGTATGGGGTTGAAGTATGGATGAAGTACTCACAGAGGAGGGCAGGCCAGGGGGCACCTTCCTGATCTTTTTTGCCTGCGATTCTGTGGAGGCAGACAGGAGGGGAAATCATATCAGCCAGCTTACACAAAAAGACCTTATTGCACAAGTAACTATACAATCAAAGATTCTTCCTGCCGAATTGATCCATCAATCTGCATTTGTTACTGCTCATTAATGTCTAATCTAAAGATAATGAAGGTGATGTTATTGGCCAATTTTCTTCCCTGGGAGCTCAGGATTTTCATTTTCTCTCACCAAGAAGAAGTGAGATTTTTCAGACACTTTTTAAAAACCTCAACAGGAGAAGTGATTGTACACACAACCTTAAAATAGATCAGAACAAGACAATAAATGTGACAGAAGATTCGGTTTCTAAGCGTTCAACACCCTGCCTGAAATAATGATTTGCACCCTTACCTATGGGGTCCTGTGAAGGTCTCCTGCGAGGGTTGCTCCCTGTATAGGAGGGATAAAACTGAGAGTTTGGCTTCGTGCCAGATGGAGAGAGGGCATCAGGACTGGGTATGGGCATCTCACTGGTCATGAAGCCCGGCTACAGAGTGCAAAATATGAGACGTAAATTAAAAAGAAAGAAAGAAAACTGACCAAGAGTCAATATTTGTGAAAAGAAGCTTCAGCGAATGGGGATGAAGCACCATTCAAATTTATTTACCTGCATTCCAAGTGACGAGTATGGTCCTCGTTCTGCCTTCCCTGTTGAGGGGAAATTACAATAAATCAGGTTAAGGTTCTAAAAATGTAGAGGGTATTTTTATGTTAAATTACAAACTGTCTATCCCCTTTTCTCTATTTGGGTACCTCCCTGTATGTGAGTATATATGAAGACTTGCGGTATTTATGGCCGCGGACAGCAAAAAGAAAAAAGACAAATTGGCCCATTATAAATGCTTCAGGGGCAATTGTGCTCACAAACACCCCCCTCCTTTGCCAGTTAACAGAGGGGAGCTATAGGCCAATGTAATCCCAAGGGACAGCCTTGTTTGTGCATGGGTGCCCTTTACACTCCACACCCCTCCCACACTGAACACACAAACTGCACACAAACAAACCCTTCCTCCACATCCTCCCCACTACCCTACTCACACTTCATCCATTAAAAACCTTTTGCCTTAAACTGATATGTTAGTGTCCAGCCTAAGAATAGCTGCTCTGTCCCCCAAACAACTCCTCGTTCTGATTCAGTCACACTACCCATTCATATAAACTTGTGTTTTTCAGTCAGTGTTCTTCCATAATTAAGTACGATTATTATCATCATCAACATTTGCCTCACACTTTCCCGACTCTCTTTGGTTTGTAAAATGGACAATGTGAAAGTTGTGGTGTCCACGCTTCAATGCCTTATTCAGTTTAGTTAACAAGTCCTTACCAACAATCCCTGATTCAAATATGGGAGCAGAAGCCATGGCCTCTTGTTCACTGTAAAGGCCTTCTTCTCCATAACCCTGAGGGAAAGAAAACAAAAGGTATTGGGAATAGAAACACAAATAAATAAAGACCAAAGCTACCATGTAAGAAAATAAACTCCTGCAGATAAAAGTAGAGTATTCTGCGAAAGTATTTCAAGCTCCCAGCTCATGGGCCTAAGAAAGACCCCTTGCTGGGCCTAAAGATTTGAGAATTTTTGTTTATTTTTTCAATCTCAGATAAAAGCTGATGCAGCTTATGAGTCTACTGCTACTCTCAAGCTTAACAACTTCACTGCTAGAAACCCTGAAAACAGTTCTACAGCACTGTAGAGTACTCCAGTACTGTTGTACTGACCTTTTATAAGGTGTGAAAAAAAGTCATAAAAAGCTTCAGAATTAATATGTAATATGTAATATGTCATGCTGGACTTTACAGATCAGTTCTGACATCGTTTAAATTAAATAAATTTAGGCTGTTCACATTATTGAGAACGGCAGGAACCTGGGCTGTAACATTAAGGGTTTATTTATTTATTTATTTTTCTTAATGCAATAAGTGAAAATGAGCCATACCCTTCCCTGGTTGAAAGATGGACTGTTTTGTTCCCCTGTTCCCCAGGGACTGGACCCATTCCGCTCATCTATACCTGCAAGACAAAGCACTGGGTTAACTATTAGCCACTAAATTCTTGTCACAGGTTTACAGTGTCACTTTGCAAAGAAATGTCTAACTTGGCGAACTTGCTTTGATACAAGTTTTTCAGGCAGCTCAAAGTAACCTCCGCCGAGGAGCTTCACTTCGCAGCTCACACAGAGACAGCATAGTGACAGTGCTGTCACATAGCGTGGATTTGAGCTGTAGGAAGTTTGAATAATTAACACCCAGTGTGAGGCTCCCAGAATCATCCTCGACATTCTTCATTCTCCTACTCCACTCTTTTACATTTTCCATGGCAACAGTCATTCACAGCTCATCTATTCTCACACACTTGGCCTACACCTTCGTCTTAACACAGACTTAAGGTCTCAATTTCGCACAGATTGCACAAGCCGGCCGGAGCACCTCAGCGTTCAAAGAGGTGAATGTGTTTGAAAGGGGTGATTTTAAAGATTGGTGAAGCAGAAATTCCTGCCTGTCCCCTTGCTCTCAATCTCCTCTCGTACCGCAACACGGCATCTCTGGGGGAGAAGCTGAAGCTTAATTGCGTGCTGATTTGCATAATTGTGCATATTAATGAAGCACCGGTCTATGAATATTCATATTTTTGTTTTGTTGTCTAATTAAAAAGTGGAGGGGGAGAGGGGGGCTAGAATCATGACAGGATCAGCAGTACAGCAGAGTGATGGGTCCACTTTGCCGAGAGCTGCTAGATTGCTGTGACAACTGTGATCTATACAAACAGCAGCAGCAGAATAGGAGATGAAGGAGAAAATGTCTTGTCCCCTCTCTATGGCTGGCTGTCACTCTTCATGTCAATCAAAGATGATAAAGAAAATGTGTAAAAAGAATTACTATTACTGTAAATCATCAGTGCCCACAATAGAGAGAAGAAAAGGCTTCAATTCAGTGTTTTCTATTTTACACTGTTGTGGATAACAACTGCATTTCTGAAAATATTTTTTAAAAATGAAATAAATACACTGCAACTATTTAAAGAATCAAATTTCCACTTCACGGTTTCAGCATATTAGAATGAAATGTGGCTTTACAGAGCAGTGGAGTATTTCAGCTGCTTTATTTGACCGATCGACATGAATACTGCACATTCAGAATCACACACCATACCACAACTATCTCGCTAATTAGCAGGACATTAATATGTGGAACCTTCTCTTCCACGACAGGAATAGAAATAGCAAGGTAGAAGAAAGAGAAACCTGATTTGTACTGGTCAATCTATAATCTTTTTTTTTTTTTATTAATGGTATTATTTACCAAGTGGTCTGTTTTTCCCACACTGCTGCATTGCTTTAACAAAAAACAAAAAAAACAAAACTACTTTAATGTGTTGTCCATGCTTTCCTACAAATATAGGCAAAAGAGTGATTGATTGTGACACAATTTAAATAAAATTCACTGGACCCACTGTGTATCTCAGAGGTTCAGCTTATTTTGTTAACCTAAAAACTGCTTGGCAGACAAAGAACAGCTGCGAACTGATTTTGAAAACAGATTTCCTGGACTGTGAATATACTTATTCAGCTATTTGTGCAAGTTGACATTTTACATTTGCTTTGTCAAATTGTATTTCATCAACTATATATAACTGTGTTTTAATTAAGCTACTTTTAATTTTTAGCTGCTGTAATGAGCTATCTCATAACCTTATGTTCTTTTTAATTTGTTTACACTTTCATCAGACTTTGATATCCAATTTAGCTCGATGTATATTTCATGTTTTTGTTATTGTTAAGGCTCTAATCAACCCCACCGCGTTGTGATGGGTGAGGTTAATTAGTGCTGTGCTTTTGAAAGTATTAATTTACACTGTCACTGTTGCCATGTTTGTCCATAAATGCTGCAACTAAACAGGAGGCAACGCTCATTTCACACTCTCTCTATGTAATGTACATACTAATATTTCTACACATCTCTGCAGCAAAAACAAAACCCCACAAACATTTAGGATCATGTGACCATATGTTCAACAAAATCCATGTGGAGAAACTGATTTAGACTGTGCTAGAAGACCTTCTAGCAAGAAAACTAAAACCTCTCATGAGGTCTGATTTTCAGAAACCTCTAGAAATCCTTTCATTTTAGAAGACTTGTGTAAGGTAGCTGTCCTTCTTCTAGGCACTTACTGGGATTAACACATGTTGTAATTGATGGTAAAAGCAAATTTAACAGTATCAGGTGATGATGTCAAGAGTCAAAAGTAAAAAAAAAATCAATGAAAAAAAATCAATGAATAAATTAAAACTTAAATAAATGCACCTTTTTTATTAAAAAAGAAAAGAAAAGAAGAAGAAATGCTAACTTTTCAAAACAGCTTGATTTTTGTTCCTGCCACGCTGCTGCTTCCCAATGGTTTTCTCCAACCTCAGCATATTATGCAAAACACACACCTGTCCTGATTTTTGCCACTATATAGTAAGTAAAAGGTTTGTGACCTGATATTTACAGGGCATTACATAATTTAATTATGTAAGTTAATATAACTTACTAAAAACCAGAATCAGTCCCCCAATGAAACATTTTAGAAAAGTTATTTAAAAAGTAATCAAATCTGTTGCACTGCTTTGATGAAGTAATTAAAATAATGACATTACTTATTATATTTTTATAACAGAACCTACCCTTTCTGAACTACTACCATTTCAAAAGAATCTTACTATCAATGCAATAAAAATGAATGAAATTAATCTGATTCAGAAAAACTGTGATGTCTGGTCATTTTCTCAAATGTATGTCATCTTGTTTTCATGCGGGATTCTTGTGTCTTTTCATACGGACAGATAAACCTGTGTACTTACTCTATATTTAAAGGAATTCAACAGTCATAACCCTGTTTAAATCTGTCAAAACCACAGAATGTGACCCTCTCTCTGACAAAAGCACATACTGGATGTATTTCTATTCTCCTCCTCACTACCTCCAACAGCACTTTCATGTTTCTGACAAATCATTTTTTTGTCATGTGTTACTCATCTACATCCTCCTTTTCGGAAATTATGCTCATCCAGCTCTATAGGAAAATTTAGAGTGCTTTAACAGATAAAAATGATCAAACTGCCAACACTGCAAGAAACCTCATCATACATAAACATCCACAGGATTTTGAGCAATTGTGTGGCTACGAATTAAAAAAAAAAAAGGACAAAATTATATAGCTCTCTACAGACCACATTTCCACTAACGCCATTTGAAGTGCTACAATCGTGAGAAAATAATGAGTAGCGCGCTATTCAGACAAATTACCACAACTGGAAAGAGAAAACGAAGAGAAGGGTGAGTAACATCAGACAAAGTCTCTGGAGAACCCCAATGCACTTCTCCTCCCAGCATGCAACGCCCCTTTAAGCATGGCTAGTCTATAATTACACAGGAAGAAAGACACTGGAAACAGACAGCCAGCCTGAGTCATAGGCTTCATGAGCAAAACCCAGGCACATACATTGACCAAACTTGCAGACATGTCTTCGTTTTTACAGGAACACTGCCCCAGGCACCTATAACTGAGTGCGCCATTTGTCTACACAACTTCTTCCTTCCCTCGGCAAAGTGAGTCACACAGACACAAAGCATGATGTCAGATAAATCTCAAGAGAGTGAACACTGTTAATGAAATACTGAACAATGTACAATAGCAAAGCTCTGACTGTTTTTAAGCTGTGAGTCACCGACAACTTCTCAAACACAACACAATCCACCCTATCCCACTACCATATAGTGCTTTGATAACATTAAAATGTCTTCTGAAACCAGGTGATGTTTTGGGTTTTTTTAAACAATTTTAAGAGCAATATGTGCCAGGGATTAAAATGTTAAAGATCAAATCTGCTTCCCACTCTGTGGCACCTGGAATAGCCTCCAAGTTGGATAAGTGGGTAAGAAAATGTACTGGCAGATGGAAGGATTTAACTTGTGACTTTCAGTATCTGAGAATCACGAACACGTTTGAAAAATGAAACATTTCATGCAAATTTTTTTACCTCCTTCTCGTCTGCATTTCTCTCCAAAGTTTAAAAATATATTTTAGGATTCTCAGTTTCCAGCAACCAAAAAAATGAAAGTGCACTGAGAAAAAAAACGAGTGAAAGGACTTTAACGGACATAAGACCATAGCAGAGACATTATCAGTGTTGAAGCATCTAAAAAGGGAGGCTCCCCACAGCCCCACATGTTAAACTTCCACATACCCCAAACCTAAATCAGACTGGGGGGAAAAAGGCATCTAACAAACTCCATAAAGAAAACAAACAGCAGCTGCTCCACACAAAAGAACAGTCTGAGTAAGCTGGGTTGCAAAAGAAATCATATTTAGTTATACTGTTTTAAGTTTTAAACAGCACTACTACTAATGATACTGCTTAATGGCTGAGTGTTTTAACAGTACCTTTTTTGTTTTGGAGTTTTATTTTCTTATCTCAACTGTACAAATCATGGATCTTATCACTGAATCTGCTTAAGCTCTAAGTGCTCTGAAAACGAAACCGTGACTATCAGAATGACAAGTGATGACATGATTATATCAGACCGAATTCAGAAACACCCAATCAGATGCCTGCTGTTAATCATTAAGCCATGAAACCAAACTCTACATACATGGGTCACTGAGAGATGAACTAAGAGCCAAGGCAGATGAAAACCATGCATTCCTCATCCCTGTATGTGATGCATTTAGACCATGTTTCCATAGACTGTTCATGTCCTCCACTGAACGTGGTACTTGCTGAACTTGTGTGTTTGGTTCCCAGTGCTGCCACTGCTCTTTGCGCAGAACAGCTTTCTTCTGAATTAGGAATAGCATACGCCATGATTTCTCCAGTACAGAGAAGAAAACTGACATTTGTCAGTATTAAGGTCTTAATTGTTTAGCACTGCTGCCTGTTTACTAGGTTTCTGTACCCATCCCTACTCCCCAAAAGTCAGAAAACAGTACAATTTAGTACTACATTAAAAAAAAAAGAAAACAATGTAGGAAACAAAGCTTTCATTCTAAAAATGAAATGCAAGGATCTTTTAACACACTGAGATACACAAACAACAACAAAGAATGTGTCTCATTTCCTGATTAGAGGAAACAATTAATCTGCGCAACAGTATTTTGGCCTGTTGCAGAAACATGGTCGGTTTAGTATAGGTCTCTGTGGCTAGGCTGATGGTGGCAGACCTCGTAACATCACTGACATGACACGATTTCAGGAAGTCATTTCATCGTACAAAGAAGAAGAAGAAGAAAAAATAAAACACACACACACACACACACACACGCTGCCAGTTTCTCCAGAAGTCACACTCTCAGACTGACAAGATTTGATCAAATTTTTAAGCTTTCAAAGGTGTACTTTTAAACTTTGGAACAATGTTTCCCTCTTTCTTCTAAATTTGATGCCACACTAAGCTAACTACGTAACATTTTCTAATTCAAAGAACAGTATAGATCATATGATTTAACAGCAGAAAGAACATAACACTGTGCCCCAGATATACATCAGTAACCCTTTGATAGCGTCTCACAAGTTCAACCAGTGTAAGCAAAGGATATTGAGTTAACCCTGTTTGTCATGCCAAGAATCAATATGATGAACTTGAAATCCTGTCTTTAAATTGGTAAAGTTTGTCACCTTGCTGTATCTGCTTTTAAGCCATAACTGATGTGCAACCTTGTTGATACGCTGGTTTTGCTAGGCTTTTAAGAGTGAAGCAAAGCAAAAGTAAAAACAAACTAATGTCAGGGGATAATGAAAATGAATCCTGTTATATCTCCTCTTTAGTTCTGGCCCACAAGTTAACAACTGCCTTAGCTCCATCTATGACACTGATTGTTTGCCGACTCATACTGAATGACAACTGCTGTTCCTTATCAATCAACTTGATGAAGTATAACCCAGGCAGGCCTACTGTAGGAAATACACATACAGATAAATGTTCAAAGGAATGTCATAGGCATCTCTGGGGCTCTTTTTTACACTGCAAGCAACACATGCGTCTTAATGTTGACTGCAAGTGTCCACCTGGTGAGGTTGCTGATTGGGACAGATAATAGATCTAGGTGAAAATGAGTTATGTGGAGAAGAAAAGTAGGGTGCAAGATTGCAGGACAAGGGAATACACTTTTTCACAGAGTAAGCACAGGAGATTAATTGGGCTGCTTCCACCACCCCCACCCTCTGCCTTTGTCCTTACATGATTGAATGGCAACAGCTGAGAAGGTGAGGATGAGGAAGTGTAAGGGAGATGATGCTTGTTCTGCATAATGTAAAATAAGATGACAATTGTTCCTGAAGTTCTCTCAAAAAGTCTGATCGAAAAAACAGTTTATAAGAAGCAAAGGTGAGAAGGAACTGTTTCCTATTCTATTTTAATTCAAAACACAAAGAGTGTGCGAAGGTCGGATACTGAAACTGGAAGAAGCCCCTCACTGGTTCAGATTACTGTCAGGAAGTTATTATACAGTGCATAATAACAAAAAAACAAACAAACCAATATTTCTCACTATCTTTAGCTGAGAGAAAAGATGAGAAGGGTATCGGTTGTTAAGTATTGGCATTTATATCGTTATGTCTTTAAAGGAAATTTGACCTGAAACATAGGGCTCAGAGATAAAACAAATGTCTAAAAGATTTCTTTCTTACCTGAACCTCCAAATTTAGGGCTGTTGAGAGTTGTTGGCCGGTTTTTGCCATTTGAAACTGGAAGCTCAAACATCTGAAAGAGAGGAACGACACTGACAGTGTAAGACTTTCCCTCCTCATTTGTGTTAAGGATAGTTAGGTAATAATTTATACTACCCTATCCTTTATCTTATCCTGTTTAACCAGCAGGTATGACAGGCATAAAGCAATCTCCACAATGCAGCTTTGCCTGACTAAACAGACAACAAGAGTCTCATATAAAACCTGCTCATGTACCCGCTGCAGTCCCTCAATTCCTGCTCAAACATGAATGCCATACATACTTCAATCTACTTGACAACTGTTCAAAATCTGTTATGAAAGTTAAAATCTGCCATCTGTGAGAATATGATGAATTGTATGAGATGCTCACTCAACAAGTTCAAGCAATCTCTGGAGAAATCTTACCGCGGTAAAATCCAGCAAGTCGCTGAGCTCCTTGTCTGTTTCCACTGCAGCCATTCTCTGCTGCTGCTCTTCACTTGGGCTTTTCAGTCTCAGCAAGCGACTACAAGCAAAGGTAAGGAGCGTGTAAGTTTATTTTGCCTCTTTGTTAGATGGTTAACTGTTCTGACAAGTGGTGCTTTCTGCAATATCTAATCCAAAAATGGAGGCGAAATGGTCCAATTATAGAAACGTTACTTATATGAATATAGTAACCAGACAAAAATATTTACTGCTTATTACACTCAGCTCAGATTTCCAGGAAATTTGATCATTTAGCTCGTTCACCTGTATAAATACGGTGTCATTTTCACCGTGCCATTCATCACTCCTAATGGTTAGGATGACATGTTATTCCCCAATTAAAAAGCTGAGACATACAGACACAAAATTTTTTTAGGATTTTAAATAAAATGTAATCTAAATCAGCAGAAATGATGTGTGTGTGTGTGTGTGTGTGTGTGTGTGCGTGTGTGTGTGTGTGTAAAAATGGCTGAGGCTGATCAAAACCTCTTTTTCTCTCTCTAAAAAAATAAAGTAACATTACAAAAATTCAGATATATGGATCTGCACTACAATGTCCATATGAAATAAATTTCTCACACTGTAGTAATGCAGGCATCGTAAAAACACCGAGGGAAGTCAATTAAACAGCATAGTGCAACGGTGGATATACATAAGCTGCAAATTCATCTGCTCTATATTTTTACCATTCAAATGCCACAAAGCAGGCGAGATACTGACCAAGTTATGAAAATCTCAACTTGGTAGGCCACATCTAACATGAGTGACCATGGTTGGCCACAGGCCACACTGCACTTGTTGTCAGTCAGGCACTAAACTCAAACTCCTCCCTCCCACCTCAAAACCCAACATGTTTTAAGTTTTGTTTTCACTAAAATTTACAAAGTGGTAACACACTATTTTGGAGTCCTAAACAGTACCAGCCTATATCAAAGCAAATGCAGTCTGAGTGGGGAAAACATCTTGAGAAGTATCATTTCTACACACTGTGGACAAAGTCACAAACAAAAAGAAGAAAGAAAAATAGAAGAAGAAGAAGAAGATTTTGCGTCAGAGATGTCGATTAAATTCAGAGTTGACTCAGAGATCATTAGCGGTAAGCAAAAGTAAAGTATGGCTACAACAAACACAAATAACCAGCCTTTAGCAATCTTTAAAAACGATTGGCGGCAATATGACTCTGACATAAAGACATTTTCACGTTTTAAAACTTGCCACTTTAAAATATTTTGTACCAACGTACCCATTTGTACCTAAAAGCAACCTGAAGATATTTTGTAAAATTAAACAAGCAGGTAATTAATTTATTAGTCCCAGCAACAGTAGAATTTTGGGTCCTTATTTGCCAACACTAATAACAGGTTATGTGAAAAGTACATACTGCAAACAGAACACTCATGTTATAATAAAACTCTTTCGTGAGGGGTTGCACAGTGTAATACTGAATAAACTTCAGGAATTTTCAAATGACGACCACTGGGAGGCTGTCCTTATGTCTATAATCTACTGGGAGTGTTACATGTCAGGGTTTTTCCTGGTTTAAAATGGGCCGTGGGGGGTGACTAGGCACATAATCACCAATGGTGTTCATCTAAAGTAAGAGTTGATACCACCTTACTTAACAGAAAGTGCATTTTTCTGTTGTTTTTCCTTCCCCTGGATTATAAAAAATAAACCTAATTTTTTTTAAGTTATTAAAATTAAAAATACATATCTATATTTTAATCACAGTACTGGTGATTTTCCTTCAGAGAGATGCCAAGACCTCCTTGGTGTGCCTGAAAATGTTTTTCGTTTTTTTTATTTAGCAATAAACCTGTATGTTTTGGTTATTTTCATAGTGCACTGAGTGAAGACAGCAACAGGATAAGTAAATACTAAAATTAGCAACAAAAAACAACAACAACAATAAGGCTAGGGTGGGATGTACACTTGCCGGCCTTTAATATAATTTGTAATATATTTTTCATTATGGTTGATCTTTAAAACAAAAAAAAAAAAAACAAAACAAAACAAAACAAAAAAACATTTCAATGCCACGACTGAAGATTGGCTTTTATTCTAAACACTATACACCAGAAAAGGGGAAAGCCAGTTAATTTTAGTTATGCATGGCAACTACAACTGCACTGCCCTACCCATTAAAATATCAGTAATTTGAATACCACTGTCATATCCATTACAGCAGATTTGCTTACCCTAGTACTTTGTCAACAATAGATATTAACAATAAAGCCAATAAAACCTACTTTACCCCGAAGTCAAGAGTAGATGCACACACTAAATCTAACAATGGTGAAAGGCCGGATAAATACTGACACAACAGCATTATGACTTACCAGTAGGGAGAAACTGTGGGTTCAGGAACAATGCGTTGACAGTATATAATCTAGCATTTTCTCTCAGTGAGCTGAGGTCAAAATGGGGGATAAGTGCTCAGCCCCTCCTAACAAATGGAAGTTGCATACGCTTGTCTTGAGCACCCCCACCTTTGGCCTGCCCATTTAGGTGTCAAGAAAAAAAAGTTTTACGGCAGAAATAGCAATGCAAGTGGTGAAACCTGGCTTCACAAGAGAGCCATCGGCGGCTCATCGCTCGGTTAAAAATCCTGCGGGCCGTTTAAAAGGACTTAAAAACCTGTTGCCTGCCCTGACGTCGAGCAGCAGAATGAGACACTGATGCACACAAAGACTCGCCCCCCCCCCCCCTTTCCTAAAGTTTCAGATGAATGGTAGAAACTTAAATAAAACAATAAGTAATGTAAAAACGCTATAAAATAATATCGGGGGGTTAACAATAAGTGGGGAAGAGAAACTAAAGCGTTTGGCGACCTTATCGCTGCTTCTTCGCTGTGGTTAACGGTTGAGAGGCTGAACGGGGGATGAATAATACCCAAGTAATACTTACTGGGGTGTTTTTACATACGTAGTTTTGTGGTTTATATAAGTGCCCCCGGATAAATTAATAAAACTTAAAATAAATGTATAAAATTCATTTCACTAAGCGGTGGAAATGTTTAGCATTTCCCACAAGTAGAGAAAAGCAGCCAACACCGCCTGTCTGCGTTAACGCTTCACGGCGAACGTTCGCGTCCGTAAACACCTCACACTACCAGTACAGACAACAAAATCCCGGAGGAGCTCACTCAGTCTGGTCATATGCTAATGTGCGTTAACGTTATAGCTCTTTGAAGTGAACAAAGAAGTCTTTTTCAGCCCACACAAGCCCCCGGCACTTACTAATAACAGTGCAAGTTCGCTCGGGCCGAAAAATCCAGGACCCCGCTTTTCCCGGCTGTGGCACTCGCAACACAACTTCAACGATGCGCTAAAAACTTGGTTATTACTCCGCTAACAACGTGAGAAACCGCTTCTGTTTGAAATGCATTTGCTTGTTATGAATGTATATTAGCACGCATTTACCTGAATTTAACAATGTGACATCCAACACGGAGAAATTAGCGGCTGGAGTACAAAAAGAGGAGGAAAAAAAACAAAGTTAGGGATAGGATCCTTTCCCCGTGGTCCGGACTGTGGCTTGATGAAGATGAGGAAAGAGAATATGAAGCGCTCCTCTGTCGCCTCGACTCGCTGTCGTTTTTGTCACGAAGCTGAACACACGTGTGTCCCACGAACCATAACTCTTGTGTTACTCGGTTTCTTCAGTGTTAAAGAAACTGTAACCATTTCATTTTCCAAGTAGACATTTTAACACCCTCCACATTGTCGGTTCCAATGGAATATCACTCCGCAGCGCAGCCTACGGGAGGACACTGACGCTATAACATCAGCAGTGTCCGATTTCACCTAAAAAGGAAAAAAAATCGAGCCAAGCACGCTTCAGTAGCGTTGTTGTGTACTGATGCAGCGTTGGTCGTACACACCGCAAAATGTCACCTTTTCGTAGCTGCGAACGAAACAGAAAAGGATCTGAGGACCAATTTGGAGGGGGTCTATGTGTACTGGCGGATGGGGACAGCGGAAAGCCTAACAGACTAGACGAGCAGAAGATGGAACGATAATATCGGAGGGAGGACCAATAGGATGCGACGAAATTTTGATTGGCATGTGGGCCGTCCAAATATGTTTCAATATCGACTTCGGGGGCTGTCTCATTTTGCCTATGGGCTTTCCTGCATTTTAATTTTGTTCTCAAATAGCGCCCGAGCTACGAAAAATGATCCCAAGTGTCAAACAGTTGAGGGTGTCCATCCTCACTAAAGGTAAACATCGGTGAGAATATAATAAAGTTTGTCTTAATTGGCCATGCTGTTTGAATTCGTGGCCTAAGACACTAAACTGCGGGGTGACCTTGCCATTAATTAATTGCAGTTATCACATATATGTGTGAAAACATTAAATATAAAATAGCATTGTCAACGTCAGTTTGGGTAAAGGTGTTATAGCGCAGGAAGTGAGAAAAAGCACGTGCATATGTACAGTAATGTGCACAAGCTATTGTGTATACAGACTACCTTATGATACCTATGAGAATATAAAAAATTTTTAAGGTATGATAGTTTTACTTAATTTTCAGTGATATATAAAAAACAAACTAACTAAAATGTTCCTGCATGTCGAGTTCAGAAGTTGCAGGGGAAAAGGAATGTCATGGCTACTTCCTTTTGTCAAACAGAAATTACAAGTTGATAGCATGGGCCAGTGTCTAACTCACTAAAATAGCCTGGCTGGTGTTTTTCATCAGTTGTACCTTGGTGGGTATGTAAACACAACTTGTTTTGCGACTTTCTAGAGAAAACCTCAACCGGTTTGAGGGGGAAATAAAAAAAAAAAACCCCAAGTAACATCTGTGCTGGCCTTTACGAGAAAACTCATCCATCCACTTTGTGGTCTCTCTCTCACACACACACACACACTCACACCATGCCCTGCACGCATGCAACTCAAGCACACACCTGTATGTGATTATCCATGGGACTGGTTATGTTGCTGTCTTTTAAATACACAGTCAAGGCAACATGAGGTTTTCAGTAGACCTAATATTTCTTTTCAGTGTTGCAAAACCCCCCCAAAAAATTACAACCAAATTGTTTACTTGCCCAAAGGAAATGACCATCCACGCTCAGAACTGCTTTGTTAAAGACACAGGCACTTAGATGGGTAAATGCAGAAAGGGCATAAACCCAGTTCTATCTTTTTTTGCAGCGTGAGCGCTCAGTCAGTGTGAGCACATCAACCTCATTGTGACAAAACCAGTTTCATGTCACAGATTCAGTGCAAAGCTCCTACAATACACCTGGGGAAAGTTGGTGCACGTATTCGCATGGAAGTGATCGTATCGCTGCTCTGTGCCAAACATCAAACGTTCTTTGGTCTGTTGCCTTTTTAGAAGTAGGACAAAGGGAATTGAGGAAATGCGATGTTAAAGTTGTACGGTATGGTGCAAGAAAGAAAGAAAGGGCTATATTTAGAGTGGAACTCCATTTTCCTAACCCCAAAGCGTATACCCTCCTCACCACCTACTCTTTCCTGGGCCCTTTCTTCTTCTAGTCACAGGCTCTAAGGCTTTGTAAATGGGTTACCCCCATGCAGCCACCCACGCATCAGGTACAGTATCAAAACCTGGGGCATCCTGTTATGACTTCTGGTTTCCTGTTTCCTGTAAAAAATACAGCCCCCCCCCCCCCCCCCCCTCCTAACACACACACAAACACAGTCTTTCATGCAGCAAACAGAGCAAAACTGATCAGCTGCTAACACACCATTTCAAATAGATTAGCTTGAGCTCTTGTACTTGTAATCCTGTTTCAAGAATTTGAAGTACTTAGTAAGACACACACACACAAAAAAAAACCAAAACCAAAAACCGAACATCACACTGCTGATTAGATTCACTGACAGAAGATTCATCCAGATTTTTAGTGGGATTTTTTTGTGTGACACAGCATCATAGCTGTAGCCGACTGAAATATATAAAGTGGTAGCATTTTGATGAAGAATTACACCTTTTGAGCAGCTGTCTTACACTATCTTCTAATTTGTTTTTATTTCACGTATACGTCCTCTCATTTCACATGCCACAGAGAGGAAGACGTACAAGTGTCAGGGGACCACTGAAACAGCAATAACAGCAGTGTGTGTGTGTGTGTGCTCGTATGTGAACTGCAGGTCCCCATTTGCCAAAATAACACTGTTTGTGACACACACCATGCTGGCAGTGCACATCCCCCACCAAGATACCTGAGCATCTCTCAACAGGGGTCAGCCCCATCACTCTTAATGAGCAGAAATCATTCTACCTTCCTGTGGTGGCTCAAGCCTGCCATGCTGACTGCTCACCGACGGCGTGAATGGTTAATTGTCGTTGGCACACGCTCCCCTCCCCATTTTTCTGAGATGTTTGCTCGTGCTGAAACTGATTTTTAGCGCCAGCGTTTCTAGTGAGAGGTATCTTTCATGTTTTCAACTGCGACGGCCTTTTTAGTATCTGACGCAAGCTAAAAAAAAAAAACTGCAATGTTTGGTAAAAGCCTTCATGCTGCACTCGTTTCCTTATTTTTGTAAGAAAGAGAGAGGAACACAATGTCATCCTGTTCTTTTTCCTAATTTTTAGCTCATCATCCCCTCCCCCTTTCTTGCAGATTGGAATTCATTAGCAATCAAAGAGCCACTGACAAACGCCCAATCTTAATTACCCTCTCATTTGCATATTTGCATATTAATGACTGCAGACTTTGCTGTTTTTATGCTGCATTAGTCCCCCTCCCGTCAACACTTAGCCACCCTGCATACTGCAACACTGTATCGTTCTCACACCTCAGTGTCTTACATTTTAATCCTGCAAGGTGACACCCATTTAAGAGAAGGCGCTTAATCAACACTAGATAGTTTTTCATTGTCTGTGCAAAATAAGAGGGAAGGAAGGGGGGATTTTTTTTCTTCACCTGGTAGTGGTTCAGGTCAATATCAAGCTTAAGCTTTATTCAATTATGCAAACGTTAACTTGGTAGCAGAAGTGCCCTCACAATGCATCTCTCAGCCCAGATATATTTAGATATGAAGACTACTATATCTTATACTTTATTTTTTAGTATTTGTTCAGAAGGTCCTCAGTACTATGCACCCAATATGCTTCCCCCTTCTGGTAAAACAAGTGTAAGACAGATGTGATATTTCAGTAAATGAAGCCATCATGCTTGGAAGTCACAGTGCATACCATTTATTTATCTCCAAAGCATTGTGATTTATCAAGTTTCTGAAGAATTTACCCCAAACTATGTTTTTAAACTGGTGGTGACAGGACACAAAGTCAAAATGCCCTAACGCAGGATGCACATGGCCAATCCACATCCTGTTGTTTACATTAGAGGGTATACAAAAAATGATAATTTGTTTAAGCTGACAATGCCCATTGAGCCATGATGGAGTTCATTCAAGGGATAAAAGCAGCCGTCTTAAAAGCAGAATCTGCCCAGGGCTGAATTTCTAGGATTTGCAAAGGAAGTCTTTTACTAAACATACGAAACCTGCAGAAGGAAAATGCAGAGATGTTTAACTTTAAAAACAAAACAAAACATAACCCTATAACAGAGAGGCAACAGAGAACAGACTATTTTTAACGTTTGTAAAAACACTTTATTATTTTTGGCTTTGACATGAGGGTCATGCTGTAAAGCATGAAACATTGTGCTTCACCTCAAGACATCTCAAAATTTGTAGAAATCTGCCATGTTAAGAAAAGCAAGAAACTTCAGAAACATCTCAGATGCACGCAACCTGTTCAGTAAAATAAGCTAATCCTTACATTTCTCAGTGTATTTGCATAACAGACATATAAAGAAACTCATAAGTATATTTTTCTGTAGACACACAAAGCCTAGCCATGATTGTAATAACTGGGATTGACATACTTGTACTGTAATGCTGTTTCAAACATGCACTGCAGCCCTTAATTGGACATTACCCAGCGGAGCCGCATGTAAGGGGGACTATACAGAGTAACTGGGTGAGTATCCACACTGGATTCTTTCAACATTTTTTCCAGTGCATGTGTGAAAACAGCGTAAGCCTCAGAGCACTTCAGAAAATTTCAGACAAGAAAGCTGGAAAACTGCATTGGATTTAGGGGGCTGGGAATGAAATTACAAATATTGGTTATTTCTTTTGTTCTGTTTTATGAACCTTTCCAAGTAAGTCTTTTACAATTCTATACAGTATGTGTACGATCTGTTGTATGTCAGAAAGCTACTGGGGGGAAAAAAATAAATAAAAAAATAATAATAGTGCAGCAGTGGCCCAGATATGTGGCTTAATGAGTCAAAATCCTGAACGGAATAAATCTCTAATACTCTATGCTGTCAACACTTCCAACAATCATTTGTGTGCGTTGTTTAAGTATCTATCCTGGGATGTGAATTATGTGATAAAATATCATAGAGCTGATTTGAAGTTGAAGCTTTAACGGATCCACCTGAGGGAGGATGTGTCACACAAGGTGTATACAGTATATCTGAATGTACAGTTTTAGGCAGCAGTGTCTTCATGTTTTTACATAATGTCTGAGTGAATATACATAGCTCAATCTGCAGTGCGTGTGGGAGTGCTGGGTTGGTTCAGTCCCATTGTTTTACAAAGCCACCCAGCGAAATCCACCTCCTCTGCTTCAGACCGCTTGATAAACGTGTGGTTCTGAAAAAGCACAAATATTAACAACACACTAACTCAGCTGACTAAATATATAGTTGCTATCAAGTTAAACAGCACTGCCGGTTTAGTTGAGAAGTTTTTTACTATAAAAATGACAGTGATTTAGGCCCGTCACATATTTCACTTTGTGATAATCTGTTTAAAAAAATAAAAATAGGGAACTTAAAGTCAAACTGACACTTACCATTAACATTTTTAAGTCAGCCCTGTCTGCTGGATTTTTGATGAGACTGGACACAAAGAAGATCAAGATCATCCATCAAGTTAGTAAACATGTAATCCAATGTTATGTCACTATTACTTGTCATGCTACATGACGCTTAACATGTGTAAGTGAGGAAAGGTGAGCAATATGTTGAGTTTTAAAATGTCCTACCACTTGGTCACAAAATCCTGAAAATCAGGGGTGAATACTCCATGGGGTAGTTTAGGCGGTGGCTGAAAGTTAAAAGAAAATGTTGGAGTATAAACAGCAGAAAGCGACTCCTTTGTGATTTTACGTGGTTGACAATAAATGCTGCTTTGGATAACTTCTTGTAATCTTACCTCATTGACAATGTAGTCTAGTAGTTCAAAGATAGCCATTACCGGACCGTGGCCTGGGGAAGTCAGTTTAACAAAACAAGTGAGAACTCAATCAGAAAAAAACCTTCAATTAAAAACATGGCAAACATTCCTTTGGGGCATCGAGCAATCACGGAGCAGACAGGTTCATAAATCAGAGTGTCTAATTCACTGATATCAGCAAGTTACGTGATTTCTCATATGGAAACTTGGAGCAGTCTGCATGCAAGGTTTGCCTACTGCACTTTCAGCCAGCCACCTGAAACACACACAGATGATTGTGTAGCTTACCACTAACAGGTCTACCCGGAGGTCTGGGTCTAGGGGATGTGCTGTGGGTCTGTCCCTGTGTATCATCCAAGATTGGTCGTCCAAATATGGCCTCCAGCTCCTTAGCATCTGGAGGGGGGATGGGAAAGCGTCCAACTGACAGCTCTACAAGGGACAAGCCCATACTCCACACATCAGACTGCACAGAGTAATGAGTCCCCTGCAATCTCTCAGGCTAGACATCAAACATAAACAACACACAAAACAATCATCAGTTCTTTATTATAGTAATATGGAACTGTTGAATACTGTTCAAACAGCTGAAGCATTAATCTCAAGTTAAATATGTATCAGTGGATAAATCTCTTCATCAAAATTAGCAGAAAAGAATCCTGTTATTTAAGTTACTGACCTAAAATGAGTTAAAAAGATTCTCACATTACATGAACATTGATGCGAAACAAACTTGTACACAGGTTTCATAAACAGACCCAAACATACCGACATGTAGGATCTTGTCCCAACAAAGGAATTGGCCATTGAGTCTATGAGCTGCCCGCTCACACCAAAGTCACACAGCTTGATCTCCCCGCGTGAGTTTACCAGGATGTTTGAGGGTTTCACATCTGAGAATAAAAAGGACATTTTATTACTTATAAAATTATATTAAAATGTTATCCGACTGAATCTCTATACTATGGATGTCAAACAGCCTGAGGCCCAGAATCAGCCCACCAAAGGATCCACTAAGATCCTCTGGATTAGAGCAGGGCGATATGACTAAAAATATTTATCATGATATACATTTGAAAATTTGCGATAACGATATAACTCACGATATATTTGACACTAGACAAACTACTTTACAACTCCACAACTTTATTAGTGCATAAAAAGCCCATCAATGTATTTTCACTTAAACAAGCAGCTGCTTTTTTTATGTGCATTAAAGTTATATAAAAATTTAACAGTGCAAATGCAAATTCCTCACTGACAGTTTAACCAAAAGGCATTTCCAGTGGGAATTGGCGGACATATCCTCAGCATAACCATGTATAATATCCACAAAACTTAAAAAGAGGTTATACACAAACAATACGGTAATATTATGTTGAAGCACAGTACGTATCACTCCGCGAGGTTCCTGCCTACGATAGCCGTAATGCTCCGACAATCCGTCAAGCATTGCGGCTTTGTGGCTTAACAAAGTCGTACTAAAACATTTGACAGATTTTCGAGCGCCGTGTACCACATAAAATCATTTCGTGGTCAGTAAACACAACCAGAATTCATACGTAAGGCACACGGGATTATAAGGGGCACTGTTGATTTTCAGAAAAATCAAAGGATTGATTTTAAGTGTGCCGTATTTTCAAAAAACACGGTAATAACGACGGCCCGCTCGCATGCGCTACCAAAAATAGTGCTTTGTTGTGTATCTGACGGACGAAAGCTAAACCAGTTCCACCACTGAAGTTGCAGCATTTTTATAAACCAATTCTGGTTCATCCGTTTCATTCAATAATTGTCTTTCACCCTTCTCATTCTCTGTCGCCGCCATGTGCGTATGAAAACAAAGGCACTGCGCATGTGCGTTTTACCCATATTCTATCGCGATATTTCATTTTCTTATCGTTGCCCAACATTATACCGGTATTACCGTGAATGGTATGATATGGCCCAGCCCTTCTCTGGATGGGTTTGCAAAGTGTCGAAGTTGTAGTAAAATCATAAATATCCTGATTTTTTTCAACAAGCCACACTGCTTTTCTGGGAAAAGTGATGAAAGTTTTAATACCCAAACGAATCTGTATGGAAAATATTACTAGCCCAACAACTTGTTTCAGTCAAAAAGAGTAAAACACTATAGTTTAGTTCCAAAAAATGTATATAGCAAGTTTAATTCAGTTTAATAATGAACGGGGTCTAGAAGGAGTTGGGAACAAACATACACGCACACAACGATCGTTATAGTAATATGTTATTATGCAGTTCTTTTACTGATCTGGCCCACTTGAGATCAAACTAGGCTGTAAATAGAAACTGCTCCACATCATACTTGCAGATGAAACTCATTCAAGATACAATCGTAAACGTAATGAAAATGCTGATACCTCTATGCATGATTTGATGTTTTTCTCTTAGGTAGGCAAGGCCTCTCAAAACCTGTTTCAAAACGGAGAAAAATTAAGGAAGTCAATGACACTAAACAGGCTTGATGCTACAGAAAACAATATGACAGAACTCATCCTGAACTAAGAGTGACAAGTGTTTAGATGCACTTGTGCAAAGCAAGTATGGTTATTTTGATCCTAATCTCAATACAAATCATAACATAACTATGACAGAACGTGATTGTTTGGTTGTTTTTAAACGCCTCAATTAATTAAATTAAAACACTACATTGTTTCATTAATGTCTACCACTTACTACCACATTAGAACATGACAGCAAAAAATAATATTTTTTTACTTACAGCAATGCTGACTTTGCCCAGAATCTCTTCAGGAATCCGCTTTGCTTCTTTCATCACCTGGTCCAGAGAGCCACCATCCTACACCAGAGAGATTACAGCAACTTGTGATACGAGTGCTAAAATAACAGAAGGCAGCCTGAAGACTGAGTATTCAGAAAGTAAATGAAAATGCCAACAGATTGATTCTTAAAAACAGTTACGCAAAAGTAATAACAGACCTGCGTCTGTAAGGAGCTGATGATGAAAATGAGGTGGAATTCAACTGAAGATTGAATTGAGATGTACATTGAGAGTGGCAAGAATTGGCAGGATTAGGAACAAGTATATCAGATGGAGAGTGTATATCTTGGGACAAGGAAGAAGGCACTGTCAGGTGCAAAGAAGAACTCAAGGCGACTAATGTAGCCAGTGACTGGCTAGATTATTCTAACCTTTTTGTGTATACTGTAAAGAATTAACACAGTTTGTGTACCTCATTAACCCACTTCCAACAAATTACTGCTGCATATGCATACACGCATGTACACATGTACACACACACACCAGATTAACTCAATTTCAAAGATATTGGGCAAAATGGATAGGGATTTTAGACAACATCATTTGATTGTTTGGATAAAAAACACTTTTTAATCCAGTTGTCCTCTCTATAAGTCTTCAGCAACAGATAAGAGAAAAGATGATATCTTTGTTGGGATCAAAACACTACTGGAATACAATTTTTTAACTCTTACCATGTGTTCCATGCAGATGCTGATTTCTCCATCGCTGTAAAAAGCTCCATAGAAACCCACAATGTAGGGAGAATTACACTCGTGTAGTACCTGAAGCTCTCTGATGATCTGGTTTCTTATTGCAGGTTTTATTTCTAAATGTATGAGCTAAACACAGAAGAAAGGTGTTATATTAAATGGGTATCAAAGGGTGAACACTAAGACCAGAAAGATCAACTCAAGCATTTTATCGCCAGATTAAGTATAAAAGACCCAGCAGCTTTTTGTTTTATAATTGCAAAAGCTCACTTTTCTGGCCATGATTATGCCTGAAGGTTTGTGGCACTCCTTGTTGACCACTCCTCCATTGCCTGCACCCAGCTCGCAGATACGATGGAAGTCATCATCTTTCAGCTCGCCAACCTTGGCCTTCTGGGTAAGGAAAGCTTCTAATCTTTTCTTTTGTTGTTCATCCAGGTCCAGCTCCGCCAGTATTTTCTTCAGCGCTTCTAAATTGGCCCTGATATAATTAAGACATAGTTTAGAATAACATATTTTCAAACAACTGCAAAATTTTAACTCAGCAGGTCAACTTACTCAGATGTAATCTCTGTATTCGTGGAGGTGGATAATCCATCACTAGCAGGAGCAATGTTTAAGGGCACTGGTCTCTTTTTAGGAGCCATGTTTACTTGAGGGTAAAATATGAACTTGGACTGAGTGACACTTTCCTCTACAGATACAGATGATAAGATCCTGTAATCTATATGATTTAGAAATTGCTGACAAGGGGCCTGTGATTAGCACGTGCAACTTTGGGAGGTTAGATAATAGGCAAACACTGTCTTGTAGACTAGATGTTATCTGTAATAACTTGACGTTTTCTGTTTAGCTGTTACCAGGTAGGACAGTTAACCTGGCTAAACTTACTTAAATTGTGTCTTCAAATCAACGCCGGCTTAACCTGTGACTCAGCTTAAATCTAATTTACTACAAGAAGAGCGACACATCAAATTATGAATACAAATACGGTAATATAACACCAGTCAGCTAGCTAGGTTAGTGTTAGATGAGTAGACGTAGCACGACAACTAGCATAATGGTCACCGCACTTGCACCAAAATGTAAATGTCCAATTAATCGAGGATTAACTAGCTACAACGTAAAGGCAAAAAAAAAGATTTTCAAAGCTAAAGCCATAACTATCAGCACCTACACGTTAGCTAGCTATCTAACTTCATCTGCTAGCTGTTGCGTGACAGCCGCACATTTCACGCGAGTCGAAAGCAAGCGGATGTTTGTTCACTTTTCTTCCGGTGACTTCCCCCTTTGTTTAAGTTAGAAACATTAGCTTAACTGGCTGTTTTATCCCAATATCTTCTTTCAGCGGGGTAGGTGTGTTATTGCTGAAGACACCGGGGTCTAGCGTCCTCAGCAGGGATGATCACGGGGGCGCGGTGCAGTCAAGACTGAGCCTTAAGTAGTCCAGAGTAGCAATCTCGCGATATTTTAGACAGCTGCGCGAGCAGCAGTATGAACGCTGACATGTAGATACTTCCAACCAACGCTTCCAAGTTCCAACAGATACCAAAGCATACGTAGACAGATGGTCGAATGAATTGAAACTCTTTAGTAAAAAAGGAAAAATAAAAATAATTAAACAAAACCCGTAAATTAGTCTCGTTATTTGATCATTTAAATTTAATTAGATTTTTAAAAAACGCATTTTATTTTATCGCTCTACTTGTGTATTTACATTACTTTTTTTTTTTTTTTTTTTTAAAGTGCAACCTTTTGTACAAATGACTTTAGCGAATACATGCTGTGAGGGCCTTTTGTTTTGTAAAATGGGAAATAACAAAGTTGTAAAAAATATTGTAAAATAATAAAAAACAAAAGATTTAAAGTTCTTTCTATTTGTTAACCTGCCTTCAAATACATATGGATCTATCTTTGAAGGCACTAATAACACTTATTTCTTTAGAACGTTATCCGGAATGCAGGCTTTTCAAATATTTATTTATATAAATAAATAATCGCGAAGCTGATGGTACTGCTTGAAAGTCTTCTATAGCCTTGCCAAGCTGCCTGTTTTGATTGGCTAACAATTCATCCATGGATCACCTGAAGCACAAAACGGAGGCCTGAGACTTTCTATTGTGACTGCGCTTCTTTCTCGGATTATCAATGTACATTACCGTGCGAAGGTCTCAAGCCAGCCTTCATTTCTTTATTTCATCCTTCCACACTGCCAGCCTTTCTTGTATTTATTTATTTATTTATTTATTTTCAAGTTATCATGGGCAATAATTCTCCAGACTTTCGAAAGACCCTCTTTTTTTCTTTGGACATTGGTTGATTTTTACTCAGGTTTGGCCAAGTCGTTGTACCTGACCATTTTCAGAAGACTATGTATCTGTTTATTGGTATTAAGCCATTAAACACTGACCTATGAATTATGGAAGTAGAAAAAAGCACTTTGAAACCAGTGCTTCAAAGCTCTTACAATGTGTCTACACATTGTAAGAGCTATTAGCTCAAACACAGCATGTCAGCATGTTGTGCAGTGTGTTCTTCAGAGAAAAAAAATTGAAGAAACAAATGAACACAATCTGAAAATCATGTCTTTAGTGGAACACTGGAAGTGATGGATTTGCCTCATCTGGACCACAACACTGGGAACAAAACAAAATACAGCCAACCAAAAAAAAGAAGAGCTTAAATCTTGTTCAAGAACCCTGGAGAACTATTCCTAAGAAAGCTTAAAAGAGTTCAGGACATACTGAAAAATAAGGGCGGTACCACTTTCAGGCTCTTTAGAATTGTGCAAACTATTTTTGTATTCCGAATGTATTTTTACACATGTTTCAATAAATCTGATTTTCCTAGCACAAACTAATGAAATGAGGGGTGTTTTTCTAAATCAGCAAAAACTGGACAGACAAGAAGACTTATCAAATTAGGCAAATCTATTTCAAAACCATCTACACAATTTGTTTTTTGTCTACCTCATTGTGAGATGCAGTTTATTTTAATAAATGTTGTAAATACAAGAGTGCATAAAAAGACATTCTGAAAAACAAACAGATGAACAATCATGTAGGCCAAAAACAAAAGCACCATCTAAGACTCTGTATGGGGAAGTGTAAACCCAGGAATTTAAGTATATCACTAATTCTGCATGACAAGAACAAAGAAGCTCAGTTAACTTTCTTCAAATTAACCTCTCACAGTCCTACAGACACATCTTAAAGCTAACAATACTGTTCATCTTCAAATGCATGTGGTCCTTCCACACTTGCTGTGTGATTTCCTTTCAGCAGATGGCACTCTAGTTCACTTCTTTGAAGCCTTCAGTTGCATCAGGTCTGGTTGAAAGAGTTTCCTTTGAACAGCAGGAGAAGCTTAAAGATGTAAAGAGAAATGAAGGCAGAATGAACAGATAAATAAGAATGGCTAAAATACACTAAAAAAAAGCTGTCATTCAGTTGGCTCTGAAGAATTTTTGCTCCTTTTAATTAAAATGTTTCTGATGCGAGCCAGTGTGTTTATATATACTGCATAATACAAATACATTAGAAACAGACTTATTATCAAAAGCCGGATCCTTTAATTTCAGGTCATGGTTATACTGTACTCTCATCCACAAACATTACGCCATTAAAAAAAAAAAGGGAAATCTGAACTCGGTACGTCCATCAACAACATACCGTCTGATGTGTTTGGTCTGGATGAGAAGGTCAGGGAGTTTGCTGTTTCTGGTGTCTGGCAACAACATGCTAACGGCAGCAGCCATAATACTGGCTGTGCCAAAAATGATGTAGGGAAGGATCTTGCTGTATAGACCTGCAAGAAAAATAAAAGGCATTTAAAATGGAACGATGAGAGATCTTTTCACTGTTAAAAGGATTTCCACATCATGAAGATGTGCACAATACACAAGCATTAAGAATTATATTACAACATTTATAAATACATTTAAAACCAGACCAATAAAGCAATATACTGGCAACAAAAAAACAAAACGGAAAAAGGGAAAAATGGTGTTAGCACATTCTCTTGTACACAATAATGGAAGGAGGTCAGGTTACCAAGATGTATTTCTGAATTAAAAAGATATACAGAGTCCAGAGAAGATGAGAAAACCATTGGGGAAATGAATATACAAAAATGTAACCAACTAACAATAATTTCAAGAGAGGTGGAAAACAGACTTCCTTGATCAAACCACTTAAATCACACATGACAACTCTAGGTCACAGTAGAAATGAGGATGAGGCCTCTGATAATAACTGCATGCATAGTGTTATTTATTAAACCATCAATCCTAAAGTGGACTTTGTCATTTGAAAGTGGTCTCTGTTGATTTTACACATTAAGGTCAATTCTGTTGTCACGGCTTCCTTCACTCAGGCTCATGAACTGCAAACCTATTACAGAAATCATGATCAAACCAGGATGCAATGTTAGGCTGTCCAATCAAAGTCCATCCATCCAGTTTCTTCTGTTTATCCGCTTTAGAGTTGCTGGGAGACATAATTATCATAGGCTGAGACAGACAACCATAGATGCTTTACATCTACAGTTAACCTAACCCCACACATGTCTATAGACTGTAGGAAGGAGCCAGACTACCCACACACGAGGAAAATGAAAATGAACCGACTCCACACAGAAATGCCCTAACATGGATATAACTTCTCGCTGTGAGCCAGCAATGCTAACCACTGCCCCTGTTATCAAAGTGAAACACTAACTGAAATACTAAAATGCCAGATTAGCCCCGAACATGGATATTGTTGCTTCAGCTTTGATGCCCATGCACCTCCCCTAAGCTCTCTGACCGAAAAACAAAAAGAAAGCACACTTACCCATGTAAAGTAAATAAGGACATATGATAGCTCCTATTCGTCCAGCTGTGGCGCAGATCCCCAAGCCCATGTTCCTGACCACAGTGGGCATCAGCTCAGTGAAAAACACGTAGATAAAGCAGTAAGCAGCAGATACACCAATCTTTCCCACCAAAGCCAACACCTGGACCATGATGGGCATGTCTGGAAAGAAAAAGGCAGTGATTAGAAAAAGTTTAAACAATGTGCTAATCTACCGAGTGTTCTAGCTAATTCCTGGCACTGCTGATATTGTACACATACCTTCAGGAACCAGCTTTATAACCAGAAGCATGATACCGCAGAACATCAGCGTGGTGAAGAGTAAAGTGGGCCGTGGAGCCCTATCAATCAGAAGCCAGGTGGCTACATACACAACAATGTCAATGGCTGCAGAAATGAAGCAGTTGAGGTAGATGTTTCCATGCAGGTTGCTGCTATTGAGAGAGAGCCCATAGTAGACCATGGCCACAGAGATCCTGCAAAAAAAGCATAATCAAGACTCAGCAATACAAGTTTGTTTTACATTAGACAGCATAATTATTGCTACTACAACATGCAACACAATATCTGGCATTACTATATGTTTCTGGAAAGCCCATTACCATATGAAAACACCTAAAATTGTTATGTTCCTTATGTTATGGGTGCGCATCAAGTCCATGTAAGTGTATGTCTGCTCTTCTTCATCTTTATTCTGCTGAATTAGACACAGAAAGAAACAGAACATTATAGAGCAAAGTTGTCTGTCCACATTGAATATATAATAATTTCAGATTGCATGGTGGAAAAGTATTGTGTGATTTCTACAATTTAAGTTATATTTTATACTGGAGCACAATGGCTTTCATAGCTCAAGGAAAAAAAAAAAATGGTACCATGAGCTCCAAGCAATCTCCAGCTCTGAATATGACCTCAGGGGCAGGGACTCTGTTCCACTGGGCAGCCTTACGTATGACAAGCTCAGCCTCCTCCACTCGACCTTTCTGCAAAAGCCAACGAGGCGACTCAGGAATCAAGCTGCACACACAAGAGCAGTGAAAAGCGTATAGCAAAACATGCACCCCAAAACAAGATTTTTCTAGATTCAGTGTAAACATGCGTTATCTATCACAACTGTCACCCAAATGTCATCCAGGCTGACTGACAGCAGTGTTATCTTTTCTGAACTGATCGTGAGTGAACTTTGCTTTTGAGAAATTAGTTTCATGCGCTCGTAAAAAGGATAGTGAGGCTGGACTTTGTTTTATGTGTGTGCCATTCTGGTTTCTAAAAGAAAACAAAAGACTTATTGCAACACTCAGCAAAACCCTCAGTGGATTTGACAGCATAACAGTTTTCAGTAACGCCAGTTCAGTAATGTACGGATTTGATGTACTGTGTGATACCAGATGCAACTAAATCTACATGTCAGAATATATATGAGGAACAATTCTGAGGTTCATTAATTAAGTTCATTAATCTGTTTTATTTCATTATTCCTGTTTATTTAGATCCTGTAGTGGGTTGGGTCCGTTGTTGTTTTCTCTCTCTCTGTCTGTGTGGTGGACACTCCTCCAGTATATATACAATCGTGTCAAAAAGATATTTTTCACTTGTTTTCACTCTAAGCAGTCCTTTGGAAAACTAAGTACAACCTGTGATTCAGTAGCTTGTAGAACCACCTTTAGCAGCAATAACTTGAAGTAAAAGTTTTCTGCATGACTTTATGGGTCTCTCATATCGCTGTGAAGGAACTTTGACCCACTCTTTTTTTTTTTTTACAATGTTGCTTCAGTTCATTATAGGTTATTTTTGCCTTGCCTGCCTGAAGGGCATTGCTTTGATGCAACTTGCACTTGTACTGTTTTTTATGTTTTATATTAACAGGATGCACACACACACACAAAGACAAATAAAACCAAAAAAAAAAAATAGATTCATTTAGCTTGGCTGGTTAGATTGAAGAATAAATAAAAAATATTCTAATTCCTTACGCTGAGTGACAGAATATGCACATGTAATGTATCTGACTAAACAAAAACATTATCTTGCAGGCATTGACTAACTTCTGTTCTAACTCTGCATTCATCAAATGTTCCAGAGTTACTTTCACAGTCTACATCGAATTGAATCCAAATAGTACATGCACAAATTTTGATGTTGCCTGCTGTAACACGTCTGTTGGTCTCCACTTGCTGATCCAATATTTCTATAATGTATGTGAATATGTTTTATACTTTTCATAACAAGAAGCAAAGTTGCTGTTATGAGACATCCACATGCAGCATTACATGGAAATTGAGTTTAACAAGTAATTGTGGACTCAGTTTTCCAGTTTTGTTTAACAGGAACCTAGCTACTTATTGACAAGGCTGGGCATGTCGTGACCACCACAAACATAAACAGCAGTTATGTGAGTTAGCTATGTCATCGTATCAGCTCCAGCTGCTCTGGTCATTTTCATCAGACCACAATATTATATATGTTTTATTAGAGTTAACCCAAGAGACTCTTATGTTTTGTTTTCTGTTTTGTTTGTTTAAAAAACAGCCAATAGCACTTACAATAATATCATGGTAAAATCTTTCCCCATTCAGATTTTTTATGTAACCTTTAACTGAATGCTAAAACCCGAATACTGACATGTTTCTCTAAAATTGCATTGCTAATATCGGATTAATGCACTGAAATGCAGGGGTGTACAAAGTCCTAATAAAATTCTCTGTGCACTGGTCACATGAATCATCATCCATTAGATTTACCACCACGTTGGAATAAATAGGAAGCCTGGGAGGGCAGCAGCAACCAGCAGCATCCTCCAGCCACGTATGAAGTAAGCAAAGAGGGGCAATAAGGCATAACCAAAGCCAAACCCAAGACTGTGTCCCAGCAGAATGTAGGTCACCCTGGCAGACTTACTCAGTATTTCAGAACCTGGACAAGACAAAGATGAAGAATTGGGCTTTAATGAAAGGAAACATGAGAGGATTGGTTTTCTGAGACAATGGCTTAAAGGAGTATTTTACTTTAGCCTAGAGCCTTGGAGATGAAAAGTAAGCTACAAAAAGCCAAAACGCCTTTCTTTCAAGGAGCACAGCCGTAGATCAAAAGGATGCTCCTTCAATGCTTGAGGCACTTTATCTGATTTCATGGAGATACCTCTGGAGCTGAAAAATACAGCTTTGTTCAGACAAACAGGAGTCGGCAATCATAGTCAGAAGAAATTAAATAATATAATAAATTATGGTTAGGATCACCACAGATGCTGATT
Source organism: Neolamprologus multifasciatus (assembly GCF_963576455.1). NCBI lineage: Eukaryota > Metazoa > Chordata > Actinopteri > Cichliformes > Cichlidae > Neolamprologus > Neolamprologus multifasciatus. The sequence continues at coordinate 22,280,554 of NC_140456.1, read as the reverse complement.
AGACCTCTCGGGGTTAAAGAAACTTTTATGTAGACTTTAATTCTGCTCGTTCACATGAAAGCTTCTATTTGCTGACCTTTTATTTATAAAATGTCACCAAAGCGGAAGGATCAACGTGTTTGGCACAATTTTTTTTTACGCTGGATGATGTAACCCTACTAGAAACGTGTGTCTCCTCTGGTGTGTGTTAGGTAAATGTGATATGTTTAACAAAAAGACAAGAAATAGTGATTAATGCTTCTTTAAAATGCCTCAACACAATACAACCAGGTTTTTAAGACCCAAAATGAATTGGTACAGCACAATCTTTCAATGGGTTTTGAACCACCGTCACACTGAGGAAGATTTGTTGAAGTGTGATAGGAGCAAATGGGCTGTCTTACCGAGTACGAGTGATGCAATGAAATTGGAAATTTGGCCAAGTCCTCTCATACAGTTGAGGATAGTGAACATGACCCAGCTGACGGAGGTGACCTGGATCAAGGTGGTGACTGTTTGTAGGATCATAGTGAAAAAAAATACTGGCTTTCTACCAAATCTGTAAGAAAAGTTATGCAGAAATAGGGAATACAGAGATGTAAAGATGTAATGTCATGATAACATAACAGTATCATGGTGAGTTTGGGCTGGTTATCAGTTTTACTTCTCTCTACTTTTTTGATTCTCTCAGATGGTATGGGTTTTAATTTTTTTCTGTCAGCACCACTGTTAAAAATTGTTTGGTTTCAGCTCATCAAATAATACATATGTAAATATATAAAAAATATATTAAAAAAAAAAAAACCAACCCAAATACCAACAACTAAAAGTGAAAGAGACAATCCTTACTTGTAGCTTTGCCTGCTTGAACTAAGAAAAAGATTCCCTTCTACCACAGTAGTGCGTACACTACTAGATGTTGCCATGTTGCCCACTACCTGGATATTTAGACTGAACATCTGCTTCCAGATCTTTGATCCGTTTACCAAACAACTTGCTGAGACAAGCGGATCATAGAATCCAAAATGGAAACAAACACAAGCCTCAGATGACATGAAAACAGCTCTGCAGGCTTCAACCTCAAACCTGCAGAGTTCTAAATACACTCTTGATAGTTTTCAGCCAGGAAATACATACTCACACAAAAGAGCATGCACATTTGATACACAGACCTAAATTTAGGAGCCTCTTTGAGCCACACTCCTGCATCTTTCAGACTGCAGTTGTTATCTGGACAACTCTGTTCTGAAAACAATTTAACCCTCCTCCTAAAACTTTAAAGCAACTAGTTTTATTTGTAGGTCACTTTATCAATCATGTATCAAAAGCTTTTTATGATTTTTTCAATTCACCCAGGTAAGAAAAAATATTTTTTAACCTTTCCTCGTGTATCAGAGACGGAAGAAAAAGACAAAGGCTACTTGTTAAAGCCACGATATCTTTCAGCCTCCTTTTCTTATCTTAACGTTTTTAAACAAAGGCTGATTACATATTTTTATATGACAGACTTACCGGTCTGATAGATGTCCACTAATAAAAGATCCAATAAGTGCCCCCACAAAGAAGAAAGAGGTGGAGAAAGGGACTTTCCATGCATTGTCGCACACAAGATCCCACTTCAGTTAAAAAGAGAGAATATAATAATAATATAATATAATAATATTCGGGTTACATTCAGATAAAAATAATAGAATAAAGTGAGTTTATTTCGAATACATGAAGCGATTTTTACATGTTTTAGCTCTCGAGGTCTTTTAATGTCACAGCCATACGAAACAATTCGTGTACTACAGGCTGACTGTCAGTGATCATTTAGGCAGTACTGAACCTCAGAAACGATGGTGGCGGTGTATTTGTCAGTGCTGAAAACCCAGCCGTCCAAACACTGTTCTGTGTCATTGAAGCCGGCTGCTTTTTCTGTCCAGTTTTCATTGAGCTTGTATCGAGAGCAGCTGCCCGGTCCCATCCAGCTGCCCCGGTCATGGAAACCATTCTCCTGTTCCCACTCTGTGCCGTTGCGTGAGGAGCTGTTTGGGCTTCTGCAATAATGTTCGGGTGTATCCGAAACAAAAACCACAATTACACCCATGTATCCTGCGGGCATTGTACTTACACTGAGCAGAACCATAATGAGAATTTGAAAGAGCCCGTAGTCGCCCAGAAAAGACGTGATTTCGTCAAAGTCTCTGATTTTTCCATTTGACATGCTTGCAAAAAACCTGGAGGAGCGCAAGCGAAGTGTTTCTAGAGAGTTGCTTTAAGATACCTTATGCAACATGTCAAACCAGACACGCCGTGCATAGACGTGCTAGAAATTAAAAAGAAAGAAAGAAAAAGAAAGAAGAAAAGCAGACACCTGCAGACTGTAACTGTACTGTTCAGTCATTGAATTGCTTTTTGAACCTTTCATCCCACAAAGCACACTTTTCCTTCCTGGTAAAACTGGAGGGGTAGGTGTTAACGCTTGCACAAGCATGTTTGCATATCCTTATGTAAGGATATCAACTGCCATTAGACTACTTCTTTCGCTTACACATACTGATAACTCTCTGCTCGCTGAATGCTCGATGATCAATCGGGATTTCAGGATTAGTTATATTGCGGACACATCTGCACAGCTGTCTTATAAACGAATCTGTTAGTTGTCAATGTTAATACCAAGCCTAGTTAGTCATAACAAGCGTTCACATCAACGTCGGAATAAAATGTATGATTGCCAGGAACTTCTCCTCCCACATGCTGCAGTAGGGTTAGAAACCACAAATACTGACTGTGAACTCAGAGAAACACTCTGAGTTCACAGTTTTCCTGCTCCGCGCATCAAACACCAGCTCTCCAAATCTCAGTTCGTATAAATCCAGACTAAACACGTTTTTTTTGTTTATTTTTGTTTGTCCCTGCCTTTTATTTAATTACATAATTACATTTTTTTATAAACAGCGCCATGACTTTTATTTAAAAAAAATCAAATTATTTTATGTTATTTTAACTTTTTTAAAATGTACATTTTATGTTATTGTTGTTGCTCATATGACTATCTGTCGATCAAGCCAGATAACACACACAAGTTAGTTAAACTGCAGGAATGTCTTAAAGACATAAAGACCTAAAAATCTTAGAAATGCGGTTTCTACACAGATGCCCATTCTGGATGGCATTATTCAGGCCTCCAGAAACACTGATAGGAATCTTGGAGTTATTTTTGACCAGGATATGTCCTTTAATGTACATATTGAACAAATAGGACTGCCATTTGCACAATATCTGTAAAATTAGAAAAATCCTATCTCAGAGTGACGCTGAAAAACCAAGATGTCCTGAAAACTCCCTGAAAATTGAATTGATCTAAAATGCTGCAGCGAGAATACTGACAGGTACTAGAAAAAGAGAGCTTATTTCTTGTATATTAACTTCTCTTTATTGGCCCCTTCTGTGGAACCAGCATTGGATTCAGGAGACAGACACTATCTCTACTTTCAAGATTAGGTTTAAAACTTTCTTTTTTTCTAAAGCATATAGTTAGGGCTGGATCAGGTGACCCTGAATCCTCCCTTAGTTATGCTGCAATAGGAGTAGGCTGCTTAATTATTTGTTATTATTATCTCTGGCTCTCTTCCACAGAGGCTCCTTTATCCTACTCACATCCATCCAGTCGTAGCAGATGGAATCAGAATCAGAATGTCATTATTGTTGTTGTCACAGGTACAATGAAATTAGAAGTGGCAGGTTTCTTTCTGCTAAAACTGAGTTTTTCCTTCCCACTGTCGCCTAATGGCTTGGTCATCGGGGTTTTCTCTGTTTTCTTTGTATTATTGTTGGGTGTGTAGTTTACAGTGTAAAGCACCTTGAGGCAACTTTTGTTGTGATTTGGTTCTATATAAATAAAACAAAACTTGAACTGAATATGCATTACCTATGTAGCTGTACACACAGTAATGTACATTCCTACACACACGGAAAGAAAGAGCAACGTGATGCAGCAGGCCTGTAATTGCAAATATTATTGCTCAATTTCTCTTTGAAAGTTTGTTTTGTTGCTCTTGTGCTCTCAGGGCAAATTCTCATACCAACCTCTCTCTTTTCAATGCCTCTGAACTACTGGAAACCTGTTAGCAGTAAACAGCAGTTACTTTGACAACGCTACAGTGTACAATTAGGGACAGGACTTTTGAATATCCTTTGTCCACTTTAATTTACTTTCACTTTAGTCCACATGTTACACCTCTACAGAGTTACACAGCCTACAAATAGGCTTACTCGACTGAGTATTGCTGAGCAGGAAAGGTCAATAGAAAAACTTTACCCCTCAGTTTTTCTATTTCATGCTGTTTGTACCATGAGGTGAGGTTGAACCCAGACAAAAACGTGGACTATTGAGTAATGATAAGTTTACCATTTGCTCATTTACAGTTTTTTCTGATTGCTTAAGCACATTTTTTGTAACTATTGGCTATTTTTGCAAAACTCTACACACAAATAAGAAAACCTGTCACCCAATTATCAAAACATTGTTGTTCTCTTGCAAAAGCGAACACAGCTAGATTAACTCTTCACACATTCGTAAAAATGGTGTTTTCGTATCAAACAGTACACACAAGCCATCATCTACTAAGCACACAATGCACCAACTGCACACTGATGGTATGAATACAAAACACATCTGGCTTTTGCTTTCTCTGTGTACAGATGTCAATTTGAGGTCACACGTTTGTCATAGTGTCATGTAAACATACAAGGATCCAAACTTCAAGTATTGGTGTTTATTCACACTCATCAAAACCAAGACAAAGTCAGAAAACAAAATAGGAATTTCACAAAAAAAAAAGGAAAAAAAAAGACAATCAGCCTACATCATGTCGTCTTTCTGGGTCCGGCCACAAAATTTCGTCCACATCGCATGCGATATCCTCCAGTCCAAGGCACCGGGGAAAATATCTCCTTGAATGCCGTATCCAGGCCTGACATGATGCCTGGTCAATATCTCCACATGCCTCCTCCATTGCCTGTAAAAGGGCTACCTGTTGATGAGGATGACGGTCGTACACTTTCCAGCGCCAGGCAGAGAAGAACTCCTCGATGGGATTTAAGAATGGAGAGTATGGAGGGAGGTTGAGTGCCATGAAGGATGGGTGGTCTGTAAACCAGTTGCGGACCAAAGCAGCCCTATGGAAACTAACATTGTCCCATATGATGACATATCGGGTCTGCTCTGGTCTCTGAATAGTGAGCATGTCATGCAAGGTGTCCAGGAATGCAATAATGTGTGCAGTGTTGTATGGGCCTATGGTTGCATGATGGTGAACAACACCATTTTGGCTTATAGCTGCACACATGGTTATGTTACCACCACGTTGTCCTGGGACATTGATGATGGCACGGTGTCCAATAATGTTCCTGCCACGTCTCCTGGTTTTACTGAGGTTAAAACCGGCCTCATCTACAAAAAGTAGCTCATGTCCCGTTGCATCTGCTTCTAGTTCCATCACTCTCTGGACAAGACAAAACAAATGCAACACATCAGGCCCATGCACAGCACTACAGTATGCACTTCCAAATTCAGAACCAATGACACTAGCTTACCTGCACATAGTCATATTGCAGTTGCTCTTCTTGCTCCTCCTTGCCCTCTTCCTCTAACTTCCTCTAACCCTCTTGCTTCTTCACCTCCACGTCCTCTTCCTCCAACTTCTTCACCTCCACGTCCTCTTCCTCCAACTTCTTCACCTCCACGTCCTCTCCCTCGGCCTCCTCTGATTCTCACTCTTCTCACTCTTACTGCTCCTTCCATTGTACTCCACATAGACAGCTTACCTGTGGCCTGTTTATAGTGCTTAGGCTGATTGCAAAGTGGACTAATTATCTAAAACAGTTTTCACATGTGAAAGTGTGCCAGACAGTTGGCAAAATAGTGTTAATGATAGCCATACATGTGTATAATTTTGCTAGGAGTGTGTTGGAAATTTGGTAATTGAGTGTAAGCAGTGACTTGTGCCTACAGTTTTGCAAAGTGTGTGTTACAAAGTTGCAAACTGAGTGCAAAGCAGTGTTTGTGCTTTTAGTTTTGCAAACTCAGTGAGTGGTTTTGCTATAAGTATTAATAGTTTTAGGAATTGTGCTATAAGAATCATAGTTAGGGTTAAAGCCATCAGAAAAAACTGTAATATTACACTGAAACCAGACAAGTACATCTCTATGTTGGTAACCAACTTAAAAGTCCATAAGTGACCCAGTAGGAGCAATTTGTTTGCAATTTAACACAAGCATGGGACAGAGCACATAGGTAAGTCGACAGTCTATGTGAATTAATGGACTAACACAATTGTACTTGATATACTAGCAGCTAAGTTTACAGTTTTTTCTGAATGCTTAAACCCTAACTGTGATTCTTATAGCACAATTTCTAAAACTATTAATACTTATAGCAAAACCACTCACTGAGTTTGCAAAACTAAAAGCACAAACACTGCTTTGCACTCAGTTTTCCATTTTGTAACACACACTTTGCAAACCTGTAGCTACAATCCACTGCACAGCACTATTTTTGCAGAACTGTAAACACAACTCACTGCTTTACACTCAATTCCCAAATGATCAACGCACTCCTAGCAAAACTATACACATTTACGGCCATTATTTACACTATTTTGCCAACTGTCTGGCACACTGTCACATGTGAAAACTTTTTTAGATCATTAGTTCACTTTGCAATCAGCCTAAGCACTATAATACAGGTAAGCTCTGTGTGTGGAGTACAATGGAGGGAGCAGGAAGAGTGAGAAGTAGAGGAGGCCGAGCAAGAGGACGTGGAGGTGAAGTAGTAGGATGAAGAGGACGACAAGGACAAGGAGGAACAAGAGGAGGACGAGGAGGGGGGAGAGGAAGGGTAAGAAGAGTAAGAAATAGAATTGCTGATGACATCAGAGCTACAATAGTGGACCATGTAATCAACCGTGGAGTGACCCTGAGGGAAGCTGGCCAACGGGTTCAGCCTAACTCGAGCCGCTACACTGTAGCAAGCATCATAAGGACATTTCGAAATGAGAATCGGTTAGTACAGTCACTTTGCACTAAGATTTGTAGCACTGCCATATGCTAATGAGAAACACAACAATACCATAGATGTAAAAATACTGAAATTGTTACTTTACAGAATTGCTAGACGACCAGATGCTGGGGCAGAGGAAGCATGTTCACTGCAGACCAAGAAACCCATATAGTCAATATGGCGATTGCAAATAATCCTATACTTGGAAATAAACACTTGTGTTTGTTTTGATGTGTGTAAATAAACACCAGTACTTGAAGTTTGGATCCCTCAATGTTTACAGACCTATGACAAAAGTATGAGCTCAAACTGACATAGCCTACCTTGTGCACAGAGAAAGCAAACGCCAGATGTGTTTTTTTATTCATACCATCAGTGTGTAGTTGGTGCATTGTGTGCTTATTAATGTGATGGCTTGTGTTAACTGTTGGATACGAAAATACCATTTTTACAAAGGTGTGGAGAGTTAAGCAAGGGTTATTCGCTTTTACAAGAAAACTACAATGTTTTGCTGATTGGGTGAAGAGTTTTCTTATTTGTGTGTAGAGTTTTGCAAAAATAGCCAATAGTTACAAAAAAGGTGCTTAAGTCATCAGAAAAAACTGTAATAGAAGCAGCAATACCACAGGAGCTGTGCGCACAACCACCACAAGATGGTGCAACCCAGCATGGATTCCAGTACAAAAGGTACACTGGCTCTTAAAACAGGTGATTAACAGAAGCAACAGAATGAAATAAACATCCAGAACAGGCTATATATGAAACACAGAAGTCCCAAAATGCACTTAAAATATATTTTTAATATATTGTTGACTTTTAGTAATTTAATTACATGTAAAAATTTCCATGTGATTTTGTTACAGAAGAACAATGTATTTGAATTTAATGGATTTTAGTATAATGAAAATGATGTGATTGGTATACCATGCATATTTCCTTGAATTGTATTAATTTATATATTTCCTTCCCTATTGATTTCTATATAGTCCAGTTACATTTTATTCAAAATTTTTACTTCACGAGGAAAGAATCTTTTTTTGTGTATGTAAATGCTGTGTCCAATACAAAATACCAGTTATGTAAACTGGAATAATTTATTTAAAATATGAAGGATTTAAGCATTGAAAAAACTGACCTCACTAATTACTTTTAGAGGGTTTAGTAACATGGGGCAATTCACTTGTTCTAAAGCTAAAGTTCAGGCTCCTTGTAAAGGGTCACAACATTAATCTTACCAGACTTTGGATGACTTAGATGACTTATTGGGAAAGAAAGAAGTTCTGGTGTACACATTTGATTAATTTGTCTATTTTCTCCCCTTGAGTTTCAAACACACATTTGAATGAGGGAAATGAGTGAAGCGGTTAAACCGCTGACAAATCAAAGACATGAGAGCCGTGACATCAGAAAAGAACCCAGGTTAACAAAATTCCATAGGTACCAGAGCAGAGATATAAAATGCATTTTATGTACCCAACAATAAAACGGTATACCCCTCAAATTTAAGTTTGTAACAAATCAGGTGCCATCACATCACCGCTCAGGGATCTTCCGATCCACATGCCGGCCACACCTTACCATTCTTTAGGCAGTGCTGTTGCCATGACAGTGCCTCTCTGGCCAGTCTATGGAGATGCCCTCTGACCCCTGGAGTGTTGACCTTTGGCCTGAGGGTCATCAAATAGGGTCAGGGGGTCAGCTCTTGCTAGAGGACAGTGAAAGCTCTTCACTGATTGGCTATGATTTGCCCTTTCCTTACCTTCATCTGGGTAACTGGCATATTGACCAAGTGGTCCTCTGCTTATTGTTAGCAGCTTTATCCAGTTTGCACAGAGTAGTGTGCAAGTGTGACACATATTTATGTGCCTGGCTTTTATTTTATACTTTGTGCATGTAAGCCTGAAAAAGTCATTGTTTTACCTCTCGCCTCCACCTGTCACGCTTTCTTGAAGACCGAGTATGAGAAACACCTGATTAACTGCTGCACTTCTGCAGCCACCACTTACAGACGTAAGCTGCTGGGTAGCAACAGGGAAAGCCCTCATTTAGTAAGGAGCACTCAGCTTGGTCTCGTCTCTCTTTTCCTCTCCCTCCTGATGATCTATACCTTCTAAGCCCATCACTTGTCAATATCTTCACATTAATTTGAGAGAGACACTGTGTGGGGGCAGGGCAGTCTTAGAGGGCAGCGTACACGTTTGTGTGTGTGTGTGTGTGTGTGTGGGGGGGGGTGGACAGAGGAGACAAGGACACAGGAAGGAGAGAGCGAGAGAAAGAGAGACAGGGGAAGTAAAACGGGAAAAAATAGGGCAAATGAAAGCTGGAAAAAGGATGAGAGAGAGAAGAGTGTGCATGAGAAAGAGAGGACTGGGCAAAGAGGCCATGTTTTCCTCATCACTCTTACACGTGGCTTCCCTTAAATATCAACAGCCCCCTCCGTTTGTCCAAATGAGCCCTGCAGTCAGCAGGGTCCGTAATGATAATGGCTGTTTGAGAACTGAGGCCTAGTGCGAGGAGAATCCATCATTGTCTGTCTGCCATCAGAACTCCAAGCCTCTGCAAAGAGAAAGTGTTTTACAACTGAGAGCCATGATGAGAAAAGAGCTGTTGTTTTTTTCTTTCTGTGCACACACGTCATGCACACACACCAAATCCTGACAACAATCTCAGACCCTTTAACCCATCATGAAAGACTTTCGGTGGATAATAAAAAATAATGGCTTATTCAATAACCATTCAATCCTCCGCTGCCGTCCTTTATACTCTGATTTTTCCAAGTACTCAGAGACTCTTCACCTCTGACCCCATCCTGTAGGGCTGGACCACACCAGGGAGCAACAAACCTTGTAACACCGTGACCCCTTTCTTGGTGACACACATACATGATACATGACACATACGGTGGCTGTAGCTCAGGAGGTAGTTGGTGGTTCGATCCCTGGCTGCTCCAGTCTGCATGCCAAAGTATCCTTGGGCAAGATACTGAACCCCAAGTGATGTGAATGTTAGATCTAAGTGAGGGAAGGGAATAAATCATGTTTTGCCTTAAAAAGAGTAGAAAATAAGATACATAAGAACCAGTCCATTTACCTCAGCGTAAAAAACAGGGATGCAGTATCATCCTTCACTGTCAAATGGGTTCATTAGCCCGGTCCTAATAGTTTTTGAAAAATAAATTTCTCTCTGCGTTCATTTTTTAAGACTAATTAACGCTGTTCTTGGCTCAAAGGGAACGCCCAAGAGACCGTTTCTCAGCACCTCTCATTATTTTAACAAGAACTCATATCATTTATCTCCCCAAAGCTACAAACAAGACACACACCGAACACACATTCGTTTTTACATAATTTTGCAGTTCAAAACTCACAGCTCACTTTAAAGAAAAATCTGAGCGCAAACAGCCCACTCTGTTTCTGCACTGCTTTCAGTCGCATTCAAATTTGTCACCCATTTCTAACAGACTTATTGCAGAACATTTGAAAAGGTTTTAGGGTGGGTATCGAGTGCTCTGTGCTCCAGTGAATATTTCAGCCTTGAGGAATTCTTTGAAGTAATGGTCTGCTAAGTAACTTTTCTGCACTGAGCTCAATAGTTCCTCCGCACTACTTACAGAAATGATTTTTCCTTTCCACGCAGGCTTTGTTGAAAAACGGTCTGTAGCACGCTTATTTGAAACTGAGAAATATTTGCAACATTGGGGCAAAGCAGGTGCACGTGTGTGTGTGTGTGTATGTGTGTGTGTGTGTGCAGCAGGGGGGGATTTTCACATTTTCCAGCTCTCCTGCAGTCTAATGGGTTATTTGTCATCAGCGGAGTAAAGGATTTTTAAAAGTCAAGCCAGGGCTGACTCCCTCCCTATCCTTTCTCTCACCCTCCCTCTCTTTCCCACTACCCCCCTGACACTTGCAATGGGCGATCAATAGGTTATTGATCAACTCTCTCTATCGCCAACCCACCAGACTAATCACCTTAACACCAGCCCAACTCACCCCCCCCCCCAGCCCCCCAACTTCTTCGCCGTCTTTCCTGTTGCTCTGTGTTTGTGTTTCTGTTGCCCTGTGTCACACTCACTCTCACATTAAACGGTGCTTTTTCAACGTTTGGGGCTCGACATCGGCTTGATGAGTATGTTCCCCTCAGAAGTACGCACACTGAACCTTGAATTTAGCCCAATAATAGAGCTACATCCTCGCATCTCCTTCTCTAGTTGCCAGTAATTGCCAGATATATTCCACCGGGCAGACGAAACAAGAAAATTTACCATCGAGGTAAACGCTCTTCATCTATCTCTCATTTCTTTCACTCTGCTCTCTGCTCACCGCTTCCATCGCTCTCTCTCTTTCTCCCTGTCTGTCTTTGTTCGAGGGGAAAATTGATGGAGTGTATGAAACCGGCATATTTCTTTGCCTCCTGCTGGAGGAGACTTGAGGGAAGCAGGCATGAAGGTGGCTCACAAAAGCGGTTTACATCCACACTTTCCTTTTGTTTTGGTTATAGCCCAAATTTATAAAACAGGAAGTTCTTGGGTTAATCCTTTTGGTGCCTTTGGCAAAAAAATCGTGGGCATTTTCCATGTCATCTTCCCAGGCACAGACCGCACTCGCTAGGTTCTGGCTGCAAAGATTGCAGAACCTTTAAAGTATTTTCCTTTCTAAGCATCAAGTCCCTTATTTGTTTCATCATGTATTAAAATCAGCACACACCTAATCCGTAGAAAGCTCCACAAACACACAATTAAAAAAAACAAACACCTGATTTCCACGTCATGTGTTGCATCTTGTTCTGTTTCATTGGTTTCAGGACAAACAAAGTCTGCCGAGGTCAGGAATGTTTTATTTATTTCTCTTCTTGGTGGAGTTCTTTGATTTGGGAGAAACGAATGAGGTCCAATCCACCCCTTTTGGGCGCCACAAGGTTTTTTCAGTGGCACGTTTGCCTAACAAGCTGTTGCTTCGCTTCTGTGTGGTGAAGATAAGACTTTTCCCCAAAAGCCTCTAATGGCAGATGAAAAACTGATCAAATCCCTGGAGGAGAGATGAGGTGACCTTTGACCTCTGGATATAAAGCGGTTGAAGATGTCGCTCTCATTATATTCGCGGATTAAAAATGACAAGTGTGGTCTCTCCTAGCATTTGTGATCCATTAGGAAGATTACATTATTTACGATAAAGGGACATTTCAAATACTTTTGCATCACTTCTGAGCTGTGAAAACACACATTTGTTCTCAGTGTTTTTCTTAAAGGCTGCAACAAACTGCAGCAGCAGGCGTTCTCACACACACGCACACACACACACACACACGCACAGCCCTCACAGGAGAATTGATTGACTATTCTATCTCAATCTCAATACATCTCTCCTTCTGTTACTTAGCAACCGGTGCCTGTGAGGATATGGATGCTAGAGAAGTTGTACTCCTGTGCATTTTCACTTGATAAAGAAATGTGATTGATGAAAATGTCGCCATTACTGTGTTGTGAAATTCCGAAAAAAAAGAGAGTTAGAAATAAAAGAGAAAGTGGGGTCTCAGGATCTGAAGCAGGGAGTTTATCCTTGATTTAAAATGTAGAGTTAAAATATGTATTCTGTATTTCAGTATTAAAATTAATTTGCTTTAACCATTAAGATTCTTCACAGTCCTTAACAGCACCAAAACATTCAAAAGCAAACATGCACTTTAAGTCTTATGTTTGTTTGTTTTTTTAATTGTTTTACAAACACTACAGAAATATGAGGATTTTATATTTAAATGATTCCATTGTTTTCTCTGTCATATTGCATTTAAATAAGGCCAACATATTTCTATGGTGAGGCTACAGAGTTTCAGTCTTTAGGCTTTATTGTTCCCTCACCCAAAGACGAATTAAATTAATTTATCTATAGACAGAAGCAGGCTTTAGAAAATATGCAGACTACAGCAATATAACTGTTACAGGCAAAACCCAGACGCCGCTTAATGAATCTATAAAGTGTTTCATATCAGGTTTAAACCAGAACACTGCATATTACATTTATTTTCTCACTCCAAACAAGGTTTTCAACATCATGCTAAATTAAAAAAAAAAACAAAAAACTGAGATAGGTTTCTTCTGATAGCAAAGAAAGTTAAAAAAAAATTATCAAAGCATTTCTCATTATATGAATTTTAAAAAGATATACTGTGACACTGACTGACTCAATATTTGAAAATTAAAACGTGTTTACTTAAAAAGTAACAAAGAATTAAATGATACATGTTAAATGTATATATAAACATTAAATGTTTATATATATCATTTAATTCTTCGTTATATACACTCTTTCATGCACTCTTTTACTTTTTTGCTCCCCAACTGTGAGTGTGAAATGTCTGTGCTGGATTTATCCCACAGGATGCTGCACGTTCACCAGTTCCTGACAACACACCAGCTAAAAAACGCTGAAAAGCTCGTTTCAAATTTGTGATTTTTTGTAAACTGTCGTGTTTCGACCTCACGTGGACGGCTTAGATTTTTGGCTGTGGATTGCATATCTCACAGAAACAAAATGACAATCAATAGTTATAGATTTGCACAGAATGCAGTCAATTTAACATGTTTTGATAACCATACAGCAAAGTTTCTGAAGCCATTATTGTGTTTGCCAATAAATAGGCTGCGGGGTAACCAATGATGCACCTGAGCACAAATATATTTACTGCCGCTCTTCTTTCCTGTTTGCCTTTTTGTTTGCAAGATGGTTCTTGTAGAAAAGGACATTTTTGGTTTTGCCAGTCAGTCTTTCTTTGAGTAATATCTGCACTGTGTGTGCATTATTATAACCATGTATGTTTTTTTTTCTGCTGATGAACTGTAGAAAGCAGATTCTTTTCATCCAGAAGCTACATATGAAACATTTAATTTGGTTCTAATCATTTCCTGTGTTGTGCTACATTTATTATTGCTCTGTTATAATGGTCTCCCTGTATATGTAACAGGAACCGCGACTTTTCTCAGATCCACACTGCGTTTATCAAAACTGCACTGAATACAATATACAGCTACAACATCCTACACACACACACACACACACACACACACACACACACACACACACACACACACTGACAATCATCCAACACTGGCAATCACACACGCGCGCGTAAAAGTGTGGTGTAATGTGTTGCGATTGTTTAGCTCCGGCTTGGTACCACATACCGACAACGAATGAAACAATAAAAACGGTATAAAACTCTTGCTTGTGGACCTCGTCAATGCAAGAATCTAAATTAAAGGCCAAGGCGGATATTATTATTAACCGCGCTGAATTTAGGTTTTATTTTTTATTTTTTTATTTTATTTTTTGCTGTTGTCTTGAACAGAAAACAAACAGCTGACATTTCTTTTTCAGCATTTTTCTGTTGTCAAACATTTACACGCTACAAGTCACCGCTGAAACAATCTGAAACAAATGCCTCAGTGTTTAGGAAACAGCACCGATGGAGGCTGAAATGATCGATGATCGATATATAGAGCGATGAGATCAATATCCTCTTGGGGGGGGGGCTTAACCACGGAGCTTTATGAAATCCAGAAAGACTCGTTGGAATGGAAGATTTGATTTTAATAAAAAAAAGTCCTTCTATATTATAATTATATCTTAAAAAGTACTATTTGCCAATAGCAATCAGTATTATTGATTAATAAAAATACATCTGCAAATATAAATAAAAACAAAACAAAAAAACAAAACAAAAAACCCCAGCTTAGCCACAGAGGGCAAAGCACACCTCTGCTAATAAAACAAGTGTGTGTGTGTGTGTGTGTGTGTGTCCCCGCTTTTCTTATCACATATAAGTATTTTAATTTCGAACAGTTCCAAGGTTTGAAATATTTACAATATAGCCCACAATTTCTATTTTTAGGCCTGTAAATAAAGCTCCACGTTGAATAAAAAAATCGAAAAACAAACAAAGTTCAGCATGCAGTCACAAAAAAATATAGATTTTCATCATAAATGTCTTCAGAAATGGTTATAAGGTAAAATAATAATAATAATAATAATATTTATTTATTTTTAAAATTCTGTATCTTGCCTAATTTGGTACTTTGGCTGACTTCATTCACACTGCCTTTGAAAAAAATCTATTTTATGTTCTGTAATAAATTAACCGCAGTACAGATAGATGAGGCCTAAAACTGCCGATGTCTTTCTCGCGTCTTTCTTTCGTGGGTTTGTGGTTTCTTCACTTCTCTCTTTCTAAAATAAAACAAAACAAATACATAAAATATTATAATACAAACACGTTGGCCTCGAAAAGCTATAAATAAATAAATGAATAAATAAATGAATAAACACAAATCTGGCACAATATTAAAACTGAGATGTCAGAGGAAACCGTTTACAAGTGACACACACACACACACACAGACGGGCAGCATCTGCATATCGGTCGGAGCTGAATGAAGCGGATGGTATAAACATCAGTCACCGGCACCGAGAAACTGTCCGAGTGTCCAATTAGGGAGATAATAATAAATATATGTCTGCAAAGATGAGTGTACAATTCTTCTTCTTCCTTCTTCTTGTTCTTGTTCTTCTTCTTCTTCTTCTTATGTCCAATAAAGACCTTACAGCTTCACTTTCAATTGCTTCAAATCACTAATTTCATATAAAATTACGACGCGATCAAAAGTCAAGAAGCTGTGCTCTGATTGGTTCTGTATATTTATTTACCTGTTAAAATGTTCCCGTCATTTACCTAAACTGTCATTTATTTATTTATTTAATTTTTAATTTGTAAAATCTTGACGAACAATTTGGGAATGAAAATTATCTCGTCATTTTGCGCATCCGTCACTGAGGTGAAAATCCCAATTTGCTGAACTTTGGTGAACAAACGAGCAAGCTCTTCTCTTATTGGTCTGCAACGTTGAGATCCTAACTTTGTGACCTCCTTCACTCGCCCCCTCCACCACCCTAACCGGCCTGTGCCACGTCATTAATCTCTGTCAATCAATACTTCGATCAGGTTTATCACTAAGCGCATAAATGCAAAACCATACAGTCCGTGGGAAAACAAAGTTTATCTGTTAGGAACTCCCGCGTCCATAAACAGATACCAACTGCATTTTACACAAATTTCGCGTCACTGGACCTCACCTGTCCTGACTGTCTGCCACGCGCACACAGGTGAAGGCGCACATGCACGCGCTATCAAATGACAAAGGTTGTTCTGCTCTATGGGGGATTTTTAAATCTTCTGCAAACTATAATCATGCAGACTCAGATAAAACTCGGATACTTTGATTTTTTTGTTTTCAAATTTTTTTGTATTTAGACTCGTTGTGTTTTAAACTCTGTCAGGTAGACCGCGAGGAGGACTCTGCTCGTGTCCGCCCAATATTTTAAATACACAGATGCGCGCTCCCAGCTCTCTGGTACGAGGCTCAGCCTGCTCTTAGTGGAAGCGCTGTTGGACCAGGGATGAGATACAGCCCTGGAGAGCTCCTAGCCACATGAACGCCACGACGCCGCTGAGGCGCTCGGTCCCGTGTCTGCTTCAGACAGAACAGAACTCGTCCTCGCCTCACCGGACTGGTCGGATAATTGTTATCAATGGATTGGCATTCTAACGGGTTGGTATTTTTATTGCTCCGGCAGGGCTAGAGGGTAAGAAAGAGTGCGTGTGTTTGAGTGAGAGTGAGAGAGCGGTGAGAGGGAGAGACAGGGGGAGACGGTGGGAGGGTGGGACAAGGGAACATATATGCTTTCAGCCATGGAGCTCACCATGGAGAACCTTCACAGCGTCTCGTCACACTCCCAGGCGGGAGACCTCATGAACTCTCCGCATGCTCGGCCATCGCCGTCCCCCAGCTCTACTCCCCGGAATCTGGTCTCGCACGCTCCCGGCGCGCGGTCGGCCATGGTCTCCGGCATGCCCTCGCTTCTGGAGGGGTCTGGGGGAGACTACCGGACAGACCCGTCCGCCTTGTCCGGACACCTGCACCCGTCCATCAGCATGTGCGAAACCGGGATGAGCCTTAGCAACACATACACAACCCTGACCCCCCTGCAGCATCTACCTCCGATATCCACAGTGGCGGACAAGTTTCACCACCCGCATTCACACCACCATGCTGCCGCCCACCAACGACTCTCGGCCGGGAACGTGAGTGGGAGCTTCACGCTGATGCGGGACGACCACCGTGGTCTTACTTCCATGGGCAATCTGTACAGTCACTACTCTAAAGAAATGTCCGTGTCCGGTATGGGCCACGGCTCGCTGTCCCCGCTTTCCAGCGGGCTGGGCTCTCTGCACAACTCCCAGCAGCCGCTCTCAGCCTACGGGCCCAGCGCGCACCTCCCCGCCGACCCCAAGATGCTTTCTCCGGTGTCAGGCTTCGAGACCCACGCATCCATGCTGTCCCGAAGTGACCAAGAGCATCTGGCCAGGAGTTTAGGGGGACATGGCCACGGCATGATCTCCAACATCAGCGGCATGCATCATCACCCGCACGGTCACCTTCACTCGCAAGCAAACGGCGCAGTAATGCTGGGGGACCGGGAGAGACACGGCCATGGACCCAGCCAAGGAGTATCAGGGTCAGGCATTCAGGCCGAGGAGATCAACACTAAGGAGGTGGCACAGAGAATAACAGCAGAGCTGAAGCGCTACTCCATCCCGCAGGCCATATTCGCCCAGAGGATCTTAAGCCGGTCACAGGGCACCCTCTCGGACCTGCTACGGAACCCCAAACCTTGGAGTAAACTCAAGTCAGGACGGGAGACCTTCAGGAGGATGTGGAAGTGGCTGCAGGAGCCCGAGTTTCAGCGGATGTCTGCTCTCAGGCTAGCAGGTAATATACAATCCCTTCAGCATTATTACTTCACATAAAAAGCGTTCAGTCTTCCACCGTCGCCTCTCAAATAAAATATAAGGATTCAGCACCACGGACAGTTCAGCCAGCAAAGGTGCGCAGAGGCACAGCAGCTTCCTCAACGTAATTAACCATATTCCTTCAACCGGAAGCGAATATGATTTATTTAAAGGCAGCAAACAAATCTATTTGTGTTTCCCTCAGATCTCTTGGAATAGTTACAGTGGGATGCAAAAGTTTGGGCAACCTTGTTTATAGTCATTATTTTCCTGTATAAATCGTTGGTTGTTACAATAAAAATGTCAGTTAAAAATATCATATAGGAGACACACACAGTGATATTTGAGAAGTGAAATGAAGTTTATTGGATTTACAGAAAGTGTGCAATAATTGTTTAAATAAAATCAGACAGGTGCATAAATTTGGGCACCACAAAAAAGAAATAAAATCAATATTTAGTAGATCTGCCTTTTTCAGAAATTACAGCCTCTAAACACTTCCTATAGGTTCCAATGAGAGTCTGGATTGTGGTTGAAGGTATTTTGGACCATTCCTCTTTACAAAACATCTCTAGTTCATTCAGGTTTGATGGCTTCCGAGCATGGACAGCTCTCTTTAACTCACACCACAGATTTCAATAATATTCAGGTCTGGGCCGAGATGGCCGTTCCAGAAAGTTGTACTTGTTCCTCTGCATGAATGCCTTAGTGGATTTTGAGCAGTGTTTCGGGTCGTTGTCTTGTTGAAAGATCCAGCCCCGGCGCAGCTTCAGCTTTGTCACGGATTCCTGGACATTGGTCTCCAGAATCTGCTGATACCGAGTGGAATCCATGTGTCCCTCAACTTTGACAAGATTCCCAGTCCCTGCACTGGCCACACAGCCCCACAGCATGATGGACCACCACCATATTTTACTGTAGGTAGCAGGTGTATTTCTTGGAATGCCGTGTTCTTTTTCCTCCATGCATAACGCCCCTTGTTATGCCCAAATAACTCAATTTTAATTTCATCAGTCCACAGCACCTTATTCCAGAATGAAGCTGGCTTGTCCAAATGTGCTTTAGCAAACCTCAAGCGGCTCCATTTGTGCTGTGGGTGGAGAAAAGGCTTCTTCTGCATCACTCTCACATACAGCATCTCCTTGTGTAAAGTGCACCGAATGGTTGAACGATGCACAGTGACTCCATCTGCTGCAAGATGCTGTTGTAGGTCTTTGGTGCTGGTCTGTGGGTTGACTCTGACTGTTCTCACCATTCGTTGCTTCTGTCTATCCGAGATTTTGGTCTGCTACTTCGAGCCTTTACTTGAACTGAGCCTGTGGTCTTCCATTTTCTCAATATGTTCCTAACTGTGGAAACAGACAGCTTAAATCTCTGAGACAACTTTCTGTATCTTTCCCCTGAACAATGATGGTGAACAATCTTTGTCTTCAGGTCATTTGAGATTTGTTTTGAGACCCCCATGTTGCTACTCTTCAGAGAAATGTAAAAGATGAGGGGTCAGGGGTCACTGAGCTTACCAAGCCAATTTGAGTTCCAATAATTAGTTCTAAAGGTTTTGGAATCAATAAAATGACAACAGTGCCCAAATTTATGCACCTGCCTGATTTTGTTTAAACAATTATTGCACACTTTCTGTAAATCCAATAACTTCATTTCACTTCTCAAATATCACTGTGTGTGTCTCCTATATGATATATTTAACTGACATTTTTTATTGTAACAACCAACGACTTATACAGGAAAATAATGACTTAACAAGGTAACAAGGTTACCCAAACTTTTGCATCCCACTGTATCGCCTGATAGCGACTGCTTTGAGCACATTTGCGTCCACCACACTTGCTGTTGTAAACTAAATTTGCAGGCCTGTAGCTTTTGATCTACACACAGCAAATCGCAATTGATTCACAATAAAACCTCGAAATAGTTGTCCTCCCAAGACGCCTGTTTTACGAGCTTGTGTTTGTGCGTGCGCGCGCGCGCGCGCGCGCGCTTCGGTGGGGCTACCGGGCCAACCAGTTGCGCGCGAGAATAGCGGGGTGACCCCAGGCTGCCTGATCAATACGCCAGTTCCCACTCTCCCTTTTAAATGTGGCACACCGATCGATGCCCGTATCGGAGCTGAAAGACGCAATAACCGCAAGATTTCTCCCGCTTTTCATTTAGTGCCATGTAGCACGAGCTTTACATTTAGAACAGGGGCAGGTATGATACAGGGTTCCTTTTTAAAAATTTTTAACTCAGGACAGCAAAATGAAACTGTGATTTTCAGTGTTTTAAAATGTCAAACTTTGAATCACTAACACTCCAGTCCATTCAGAAAATTAAACATGTAGACCTAAATATTTATTTTAAAAAATGAAATATGTGAAAAATACTACTGCAGCCCATATATGGGATCACCAGATCTATTTCAAAGCAACCTTGAGCTGCACAAACTGTTCTGATGAAATATTGATTGTAAACTGGGGCGGAGATTGATAACGTGGACAAGTACAAACAAGAAAATGTAGAGAATATAGAGTTTGTGAAGCTGAAAGCCACAAAAACTAACAAAACAAATAGGAAATGTTTCCCTTCCCCCCTTTTAAAATGACATATTTGTTATGAGATGGTGCTACTGAAAGGAATAGCTGTCCAAACCAATAAGATTTCACTGTATCAGTGAAATGCTAAGATAATGCAATCCAATAAGGAAATATGGGCACAATAGATAGATAGATAGATAGATAGATAGATAGATAGATAGATAGATAGATAGATAGATAGATAGATGAGGATTAGAAGCTGAGGCTTTGAGTGTCATTAATAGTGTTGCTCTGTCCTTTCAGTGTTTGCCTGGCTTTGCACATAGGAGATCAATAAGGCCGTTTCCCCTTCCCAACCCCCTTCTCTCCCACTCCCTGGTGCTCTCCTTCTGTGTTTCTCTCTCTCCTCTCTTCTTCTCTGCAGCACATGACAATAATATCACTAATCTTTCAGTGGTTAACCTGGCAACAGGCAGACGGGCAGGTTGTTTGGCTTGAGGAGCTCGGCGCCACAGAACAAAACAAACCAAAAAAAAACAAAACAAAATGCTCAGTGGAGGAAAGGATAAATGAGAGCTAGTCAAACAATGCACTGAGCCATTTTCTATCCTCTTACCTCTTACCAGAGCCATCTCTTAATGCCCATCAAACTTACTCGTGCCATTAGAGATTAATGTCGGTATTCTTTTTCTCATATTTTCTGAGGAATCCAAATGGGAAAAACTGGAATGTACAAAACTTCAGTCAACTTGGTTTAAGTGCAGAAGCAAGAAAAGCAAAACTGACATGTGGAAAAAAGGGCTGCAGGAGCTGGGAGATGCCATTGATTGAGTAAGGGCAGGCAGGTTTGGGCTTTGTGTGAACAGCCAGATAGAGGCAGGGTAGTGAAAGGATCAATACCGACCTTAATAATTGATAAGTATAAGAGAGACGGAGGCGAGATGGGGAAGAAAGAGAGAGGCAGACAGCGGTTGTGTTAGCACTTGTAACAGCATCTTCTAGGTAAGCAAAGTCAAATCTGTGGTTAACAGCTGAGGACCACACAGCAGTCTTCCTGCCTAAACCCCACAGCACAGGGTGTGTAAGTGGTTTTCAAAAATGCTGTTTACACCCTAAACATCCTGTGAAACATCAATAGCACAGTTCTGACACCAACAAGGATGCTGTAGACTCCCACTGCTGAGAACTCGAATCAGATATTTATGAAGCCAGAAAAGAAACACGACTGTAGATTTGTAACAAGTGAAATCAGGGCTGGAAGGCTGATATCTAAAGACAAACACAAAGAGATCACAGCCTAGGACTTTGTCTTACAGTAGACAAAGGGCACCAGAGCATCCAGCTGCCTGCCGAGACAGAGTAAGTGCTTTCTGTTTAAGTCAGCGAATCCTCAAAGCAATCCAAGGTTGTGATGTCATTTGATTTTAAAGGTTGCTATGCTTTATGGGGTTTGTAATGCATCTTTATGGGAGGCCTGCAAGCACATTTCATTGAGTGCGTGTGCACACATGCATGCGCGTATGTCTGTGGGAATGCTTCCACATGCACACGTGTGTGTGTGTGTAAGACTGGGTTATAGAGTGCGTTTGCACTATACATTGTTCAGGCTTATCTGACTCGCTCTGAATCGGTATTGATTTCCTCTCTTCTGCTCTCTTCGGCTCTCTCATATTCTCTCTCTCTCCTTCCCTCTATGCCTCCCCCCTTCCTTCTTTTCTGGCTCTGTACCAGCAGAGCAGAGTCTTTGCCTCCCAGCCTTAATTCATCCCTGCTCTCTGGTCATCTCTCTCTGTAACAGACAGAACTCATTTTGAATAGCCATTCCTGGCACAGTGGTGTCAAATATTTTGACACACTGTATGACTGCGGCTTAATGTGCTGCGACTTAGATTGGCAATACAGTACACCACAAAAAGAAGCTCTATATAACTTCATAAACATTTAAAACAACCTCTAGCCAAATATTTTAATTTGCATACAAGTAATAAAAATGAGCTGGTTGTAGAATACATAGAAAAAAGATGTGCGGTAATAAGAAGGTGATGCATTTTGTTTAAGAACTGATGCCCATAAGGAGGATATGTGGTTGAAATATATCAAATTTACCTTCTTTAGAGTAGAAATCAGGACTTGTGTTAAATAATAAACACATAAATAAACATCTGTTAGTAGTTTCTTAATTATCCATTTGCAGCACCTTGTTTTGTTAAACCTTATGTTGCTCATGGCAGTTTGTAAAAGGCCTGGTGGTGCTGAAAGGACAGCTCCTTCTAATCCCTCACAGCAGCATTTCGGAGTTAAAGGTGCAAACACCCAACCAATAAAACTGCATTAGTCAGGACTGAATTACAGCTTTTCAGCTCTGACCTTTTAATCTTTTTAGCTCTTTCTTACAAGTTATCACAAATTAAACTGACTTGACTTTAGAGTCCCTGCAGATGTTCTGTGTGTCAGAGAGCGTTTGTCTCGGAGATATGTGTAAGCCAGAACTCATTTTATCGTTATCTAGGATTTCCCTTTAATTTGAGTAGAAAATGTGTTCATTAAGCCAAACGGCCGAGAAGAGAAATAGTCCTTGTTTATAGGGACCGGATAATAATATCATTCATAAGTTACAGTACACCAGGTATTTTTAAGTGCTTGAAAAATATTTTTGGTTAGTTTGTGTTTGTGTGTTTGTGTTGTTACAGACGGGACACTGCTTACTAAATCAGAGACATGTTGTGCAGTTTTTTTTTTTGTTTTTTTTTTTTTTGCTTTTATTACATCAAAGGCTGAGATTATATTAAACTTTCGCAATAATAACTAATAACGCGATAAACACACAGGAAAAAAGAAACAGAGAGATCACTTTGAAGGCTCAATAATTAAAGCTTGAATATAAAGTTTTAAATGAATCAGTCATCATCGAAGAAATAAAGTTCTACTAGATTAAACAACGGCTTGATTGTAAGTCTTTCTAAGCGTTTCGGGAACATTTCCCAGCGGCTTCTTTGTAGCTTAGTTTACAAAGATTTATTCGTTTTGTTCTCCTTTATTCGCCGTGTTCAGGGTCTCAAAAAACTGTCGAAATATTTGATTGAGGCTTGTGCTCCGTGGAGAGAATGCTGCATTTAGTTTTTACGTTTTTAAAATAAAAACACAAATCTTAGAAAAACGAAGAGGCGCAAAACTTGGTTTACAGGGCTTACATGACTTTTATGGACTACGAGACAGGATCTAATAGTCTGTAAAGCTGCCGATCACTAGTCTCAACAGGACAACACGGGCTTTAGCTGAGAAATAAACGACAGCTTTCAAATAAGCCAATCCTAATCAATCGAGGGTAGCCCGTTTTAAAGGACGAAGAGGCGGTTTGGTTTCAGCCTTGCGCAGTGTTGTGGTGGGAGCAGGGGTCATTCGGGCGCTTTACTTCCCTGCAATGCAATGAATAGGCCTATAGCTTGATCAATATAATCAATAACCGTACATCTGAGGAGGTGTGACACAGAGTGATTGACACCAAACTGTTTCTCGCCTGCAGTAGTCCGTCCAGGGCGGGAGAGGGCCCGTCTCACCGCACACAAAGCCCGATCTCATCCGTCCGTCCAGGCGTCGACTAGCAGCAGCACGGTGCGGTTAGTTCACCGTCTGCCCCTCACGCCCCACCTGCACACACACACACACACACACACACACACACACACACACACACACACACACACACACACACACACACACACACACACACACACACACAGGTAAGACACACAATACTCTCCTGTAACATTAAACGAGTTTCCTTGTGCATTTTCATTTTCCCAAATCAAAGGAAACACAGACCAGAGAAGATCTTTTAATTCTAACTCACATCCACTTATTGGCTTTCATCTCTCGAGGCTTGAGGACATAAAGCTGATGAGATCGGAGGATCTCATGTTTCCTCCTGCACACTGAACATTTCAATGCACACCAGCTAGAAAGTCTTCACACGAAAACTCTATTCGTACACGACTACCTAAAATGTGTTTTTACCTCTTGTTGTTTCCAATTGACATTTACTGTGCAGAGTTTTTGGCAAGAAAGTTTCCAGATGCTCGCCTTAAATCTCATTTTAACACAGGATCAGGAGCTACAGGAGCCAGTCACGAGTGGTGTGCGTGACAGGTGTGGGACCTCTAAAGTCAAGCAGCTAAAGTTTAGAAACAAAACAGAATGAGTGTATATCAGTCCAATCAATTTTAATCGGGTAATTGGCGATTTATTTATGTTATTCTAAGCAGAGTGTTGAAACGTGTAGGTTCGCGCATGTGTGCACACTTACTGCCCACTTGCGCATATTCACACACACTGAAAGGGAAAGCAGAGACAGCAGCCACCGGCAGCCACAGTCATAAAGCCGAGGTGCTCTTAAACGAGGCACAAGTGCAGCTTAACACACCGAACGGCCAGCGAGTTCATCTCTGGATCAGTAAACGGTTGAGATTAAACAAAGTGGCGGTTGCCCTGATACCTTTGGCACCGCTGACACCAGGGACATATGAAAGAGATGACATGCGCAACTGCCACTTGAGACTGCTTGTCTCTTCGGAAAAGCCCATTTAGTAATGAGACACACTAAAGATAACCAATAACAGTTTGGTTCTTGTCTCAAGAGAGGCCGCTTTAATGAGTAGCCCCCACTTTTCCTTCCCTGTGGTCCCGTGTTTCTTACCGCGGCAAGGGACGTTCAAGGAGTCTCATTTGAAATTGATTGATTATCTGAGATATGCACTGACCATTGCGGGCCCAGGCCTAGTGCTAACTCCTCGGCAGATGTGTTTTGCAGGCACTGCACACAGGCCTCTGTGCTGCAGAGCAGCATCTGAGCTGATGGAGGAGACCCAGAGTGGTGTTGGCATTGTAAAATGGCCGGTAGCACAAGTTGTTCGAAAACAGGCATTACATATTAAATTATCACTATATTAGCACTAGCATTCAGTCATTACATTAGGGAGTATTGAGTTTGGTTTGAGACAGCACTTAGAGAGCCTTCAGGAGATTCTGGCATGGCTGGGCCTGAACCAATTGAATAAACGTTCCATGAAATGGTTCTGAAGTGCGGATCAATCAATATGGGGGCTATCAATCCGGGGGCAAATTAAAACAATTGAGAAAAACAACAAGAGGAAAAGAGTTGAGGAAGTCTTGAGGAGGGATGGAGGATACAATGCAGGGACGAGCACATAACCTACATTCAGCTGAGGAAAAATATCTTGGTAATTGTGCTTTGCTTGCAGTAACAAAGCGTGAACAATGACCATTCGCACACATGCACGCGCGCAGTCATGCATACACATGTGCACATTTATATTGATCCCCACCTCACAGTCAAATCTGTTTACTGCTGTTGTCTAAACCTGCTGTAAAGTCATCAATCATTTGCATACACCACCACCTCCACACTGCAGCCAGTCGTATTTATCTTCTGCCCCCACCCCCACCTTTCCTTCTTCTCATTCTTTCCCTGCACACACACACACACACACACACACACACACACACACACACACACTGACAATCATCCAGCACTGGCACTGGGGTAAATATCAGTGATCATTCCTTGGCGCTTTTTAAGGCACATCCCCAAACTCAATCTCGTGCACGCGCACACACTTTATATGGCCTAAAAACTATGTAATCAGTGACCTATCTGAGACCCCCCCCCCCCATTCAAAAGCACCCAGACTGGATGACTGCCACATTTTCTTTGTTCTTCCAAAGATTAACAATTTCTTCTCATCTGTCTGTCACAAGGCGCGTTCGCGAGCTACACTCCCCAGCCCGAGTGCACGTCCCCCCCAATACACACACACACGCGCGTGCCCACATACACACCACCGAGTTCTTGCGGATCGATGGGGATCGATCGGGTGGGGAAGGGAGCCCTGATTACTGGACCACGTGTTCGGGAGAAAACCGCGGAAAATCGATCATTGCAGCTTTTTAGGGCAGCAGAACAGAACAGACTCCCTCTAGTCTCCACAGCCAGAGCCGAGCCTACTGACGGTGCATCCAGGCACGGCAGACCGCTTCTTTGTCAGCATTTCACATCTCCACCAGTTTCAGCAAGGCACTCACACATCCACGATCACACTACTCTATTCACCATAACCGCGTTATTTCTATTAGTCACAAATCAAGCCTAATTGTTTACATACATAAATACTTCACATCCGCATGCAGGTGAGTTATAACTCAGGCCTGCACAGGTTTTAGACATATTTCCCTCTCCTCGGAGCCTGACGGTTTATCTCATGTCACCACACATCTGAAATAAACGTCTAGAGATACTTCAGATCCGTCTCAATGAGCAAGATGTTTACTCCTCTGAGTGTTACTGTTCATGTTATGTTCTGCTGCAGCACCAGGTAGTAACCAACGAGAATATGTAGTGTAGCATTCAGGAACAGTAAGAGATCTGAGTGCTCATTTTCAGTCCTGTTATTAATATAAATGGTGCAAGAAAAACCCCGCTTAATTAACCAAGTCTCAAATTTGACTTGAACAGGGGAAGACACGGCACAGCTTAAAGATAAGGCCGCTGTTAGCAAGTTTCACCTTCGCTAAATTTGTGATTTAAATGGACAAAACTAGACCTGTTCGGAAATCAATCTCAACACTTAGAGCGTGTTTGGCAACCTAAATAGCAATAATATTGGATTTTAAATGCGGAACATTAGTTTGGAAATCTACAAAAACTCTGTCATTGATATCAGGATAACCCCACCTGAAACAGAAACCTGTGAGGTTTAGATATTATTTTAATATAGTTTAATATCTTCTCACTCAGAAGGCAGCCCGTAGTATAGACTCAATCACATTTTAAATATTTAAATTCGATCTGCACCTCTCCTCTCTGTCTTCCTGCTTCTCATTCTTTCTTTTGTAGCTTGCGCATGCTCCTGTTTCACACACACAGAGTAATCTGTTCCCATAATGTGCCCTTTTCAAATAGCCAATTAGGAATCGTGATACAGGCCTAAACACATTCCGCTTAAGCATCAGGACTTCATCATCACACTGAAACATGATCATAAATAACCACTTTTAAACTTTTTGGTTCTACACTCTGCTTTTTGTTGCTATTTTTTGGAACTTTTTGTTCCCTAAGTATTATGTTAAATGTATAAATTATCTGTATCATATGTATTTTGTGCTCCACTATATGTGACACATATATAACATGTTATTCTTCTCTCCCTTCCTCCCTTTATCCGTCTCCTTCTTCTCTCCAGCATGTAAACGCAAGGAGGAGGACCGAGGACGGGAGCGGAACCAGGTGCCAAAGAAGCAGCGACTGGTCTTCACCGACCTGCAGCGTCGCACCTTGGTAGCCATCTTCAGAGAGAACCGCCGGCCCTCCAAGGAGATGCAGCTCACCATCTCCCAGCAGCTGGGCCTGGAGCTCTCCACCGTCTCCAACTTCTTCATGAACTCACGCCGCCGATGTCCAGAGCGCTGGGACGCAGAGGATCACAGTCTCGTGGCGCACGGCCACGTGCACACACCCCACGGAAACAGCAGCAGCAGCAACAACAACAATAACGGCGCCTCACCAATCGAACCCGGTACCTCCTCTGCTGTTTCCTTCTCCAAGGCCTGACGTCTGCAGGACGGATGTAGAGAGAATGGAGGGTTCCTTACCGCTAAGACTCTCCGTCACTGCAGAGCTACCGAGCGCTGTGGCTTCAGACCACTCAACTGATCCATCTGTTCAGAGTACCGAGGACTCTGTGCAGATGGATCAGACCTTCTCGGTGTTATCTTTTGACCCGACTCTTAGGGGCTAACATGCATTTTCAAAATGTGACTCTTGAAACCAAAGATCCAACAACCACATGTAGCCGTCAGGAAAAAAAAAAAATCATCCTGAAAAACCAAAGAGCATCCAT
Organism: Neolamprologus multifasciatus; assembly: GCF_963576455.1. Taxonomy (NCBI): domain Eukaryota; kingdom Metazoa; phylum Chordata; class Actinopteri; order Cichliformes; family Cichlidae; genus Neolamprologus; species Neolamprologus multifasciatus. Next base: position 22,252,247 of record NC_140456.1, on the reverse strand, counting down.
TTACACTAACCGCGCTGTGGGTGTACGTGGAAACATGGAAAGGAGAGAAAGAGAGAGAGAGGGTTTTGCGTCAGGAAACAAGTAGCTTTAAAGACAGCAGGCCTGGAGAGGTCTTCACAAATAATCATACAGCAGGTGTATCTGTAGGCCTGCGATCAGCTACACCCGCGTTTCAGTGCCACGCTGAGACTGATTGAGAGGTGCGTTTATGTGTGACGTATATGTGAAACGATCTCCGCAGGTCATCCGCTACCTGTGCATCGCCCACAGTGGGGGTGTATTATTATTATTATGATTATTATTATTACTATTCCTCCGCAGCCACTCAGCCCGCTGCACGTCGGAGTAACAGCGCCATCTGCTGCCCAGTCTAACCACACGCCAACCTGTTCTCAGCGCGCTGGCGTTGCTCCCCACACAGCTGCAGATTGAACACCCAGAGAACCAAACAGGAGGAGAAATGGTTCAAACACACTCATCCAAACATCCAATGACACACATGCTGAATGTTTGCTTCTTTATATACACTGAGTGGCTTGCACGGCCACAGACTGCATAGTCACTTGAAAGGTTATTTTCAGGTTACAAAAAGGAGAACAATCAAACAGGGATGACATGCCACACATAAAAAAAAGGTGTTGTCCTCGAGTGAAGGGAGTGAGGGAAGGTGGGTGCATTCTGTTCTAGCGGCCAAACACAGAGGTCAAATGTCACAATATAGGATCCTGAGTGCCAATGATGTTTGCCTCTTTATGATAATCAGAGAACAGACGCAGCCCACTTAGTCCCCCCCACCCCCAGTGTGCCCTGCAGTGTCTGGTCTGTGTCATTACACACCTACAAATTGTGAGCACTATATGGCACGTTTGCCTATTTCATACCTCAGAAAAAAAAACTAAAAAAAGAAAAGAAAAGAAAAACATTGATGTGATCCACATGAAACACAATGGAAATGTCTGTAAATAATCTTTAATTTCATCTCTCTTTCTCTCTGTCTTATCTATTCTCAATTTATCTACTCTCTTGATATGTGTCTTTCTTTCATTTTCTTTTCCCCCCTCCCCAACTAATTGATGCGGGTAATAATAGTACCATAGACACATGGTTTCTTTCTCGTGACTATTGTGCTATGTCGTGCTGAAACAATATATAAAGAAGCACCTTGTTGACAAAATGTAAGAACTTAAAAAAAAAAAAAAAAATGAAACAGAATCAAAACAGACAAATCATCATGTCATAGACTGATCCTATGCACAGACAAGGAAGGGATACCAAACAGAGACAAACTGTGCATATTTGTGAATATCTGTTTGATGGAACAAACGGACTGCGTGGATGTGAAGGACCTCTTCCTTGATCTTTAAACTTTGACCTCTTTGAAATGGACAGTCACTGCATTCCTCTGCTGATTGTTTTCTTTTGTCACCATATGAATTGCCAGATTTTTTTGTGTCTTTTTATAACATTTTTTTCTCTGTGTGTATGTGTGTATGTGTGGGCAAAGCCACTTGTTGTGTAGCATCTTCTAGCGGGAGATAATCATATAAGGGAGGAGACACAGACAGGAGGAGGAAGGGTGAAGCAGGGAAGGCGGGAGCATCAGAGGCCCATCATGAGACTGGAAGGTAGCAAGGGATTCCTCCATAAACCCATAAACTGGGAGGTGTAGTGCACGGAAACAGGTTGTTGTTATTTGGGAATGATTTTGGAGTCTAGACGGAGGAAAACTGCATTTAAAAAAAAAAAAGTTAAAACCCAAAGCAGAGTGTCGGTGAGGGAAATGTGTGTGTGTGTGGCTACCTCGCAGAAAATAACCAGACAGTGACCCAGTCGTAAATACCAAAGATAATCCACACCTGCTGTGTTCACACTGGACCTGGGATGTACACACACACACACACACACACATGCAGAGTTGCAGACAGATGCAGATTTGGATGCACGCACTTCCACGGAGCAGTCGTGCTGCATAGCAAACACAGCCTGTTTGTTATGTGGGAAGAGTTGAGTGCCTTTTTCCTTCAACCAGGGGATGGACTGCTCTGATCACACACAAATATGCACACACATGTTTAAATGAGGGGGAGTAGGGGGGACACACTGGGTGAAGGGGGTGCAGCACTGGAGGGGTCCTCGTGATATTAAAGGGCCACTTTTTCGGACTCTCGGCACTTCTTTTCACACGGTGAGGGGAAACGATCGCTTGCCATTCCGTTTTTTTTTTTTACACACCGACGAGATCATATCATCTCACCAAGTCCTCTTTTCACGATACACACACACGCACAAACACTCCTCCCAGAGATATTTTTGTGTCATTTGTAATCCGAGAGTCGGCGTGTGTGTGTGTGTGTGTGTATTTAACTGTTTACAAAGCCCTTCACTCCTGCTCTTTCCTGTCTCTCGTTGGCCACCATTTCAATTTAACTGGTCTGAAAACAGAAAAAAACAGAAACCAAAAAAATATATATATGAAAGAAACCTTCCATCTCCTGTCGACACATGATGCACATTGGTGATCCTCCCCCGCTCCCCCCTCTTTGCTGGTCCCTCTTTCCAGGGTAGCATTACAACAAGGCAGGCATGTGTAGACAGTTCATCTTGATATACCTCAAATCTTGACTGTAAAAGTTAATGTAGTGAAACAATAAGGACAATGTTTAGCAATGAGCGTGACATTAAAGTCACAACAAAACGATTGTTTGGGGGGTTTTATTTAGAATTTCTATGAAACAAAGTGTGGAGTTTAAGCTGGTTTTTGGTTTGACAGCTTTCCAGTTTTTTATTTGTTCCTTTTAAATTGTGTGTAGATTTGAACGGAGTCCTTTTTTTAGACTGAAAGAAGGGGCATGACATGGGTGTAGAAAAGTGCATAAGGGATAAAAAAAGAGGCAATGACACAATACACATGCAGCAAAAGAAAAGAAGAAATCGATATATAACAACACATCAAAGACAGAATGATTTCTGTTTTGCATCATTTTCTTTTTGTTCGTTTGTGTTTGAAAATTGTTTCCTATGTGTGTTGAAGTGATTCACATATTAAAACAAAAAGAACAAACCAAAGCACCTCTGTCATTTAGGAGTGGGACGAGCGATTCTTTTTATGCATGGATCCTATATTAGTGTATATAACCTGCGGGATGAACTGTACCTCCACAGGTGGAGGTGAGGGGGAGAAACTGGGGGGAAAACAAACTAAAGACAAACAAACAAAAAAAGCTGGGTTATGGTTTTCAAGTACATTCTTTTTACCCTTGTGTGTTTTATGTGCTGTTTGTGTATTTGTATAAAATATGTATATTTGTATGTCTTTGAGATTCATTACTGTGTGTTTCCCCCTCTTGTTGTAACCTTTCCCTTTGTGTCCAGTAGTCCCTGCACTTCCATCTCTATATATCTTCATTTCATACCACAGGCGCGAGTGTGAGTGTGTGGAGTTTCTCTGCTTTATTTTTCTGCATTTAATCTAAATTTGATCACCCTGGCTGTTTGTCTGCTTTAGGAAACAGTCGAAGCTGAAACAAACAGACAGCCAGGCAGCTGAAATACGCTTCCTTCCAGTGTTTTAAAATGGCGTCATTTGCTTTTTCCTTCAGTCAGACCTTAGAGCTCTTGAAGCCCCAGTGTCGATGTTCTCTCGCTCTTCCCTTACCAATCAATCAATCAGAGCCAAGTGTCTTTGTGATGGTAGAGACAATCAATTTCAAATAGAACGGAGACAAAAAAAAAGAGGAAAGATGAAGGGACAGAGAAAGAGAGTGATGGAGGAGGGCAGAGAAACTGACTGCACAAGAGAGATGGGAGCAGAGGGGGAGTGATACTTTCAGTCTGTTTGTGTGTGTTTGTGTGTGTGTGTGTGCATGATCACCTTTAACCTCTGCAGAGTGACCTTTACGGTGGGGGTCGAGGCACCCTGGACCCTCCCCCGGCAATGAGCGAGCTAGTGGTGGGGATCTGACTTGTTAAGTGGACATCTAATCGAAGATGTTGATCAAATGCCTGCACACATGTGCGCAGCGCACACACACGCACACATGAACACAGATGCATGCGACCATCAAGCAGAGAGCCTTTCCTCTGATCCTGATCTCAGTGATACAGTGAGGGTGGTGTCAGTCATGTGGGTCTGCCTTCAGCTTTTGGAGGAAGACTCAAGTAATAACTCGAGCAAATAATACACAAGGTGAAAACCAGTGTTGGTAAATTGTGTGTTTTGACGAAAACAAATAAAGAACGAAGCAATTAGATGACTGATGTTCTACTTTTGTGTGATGCTCTTTACTATCTACTGTGGTACTCTGCTGCCACCTGGTGGCTCAGAAATGGTCGTGTTTGTTAGAAAATGTTTGATCAGAAACCAGAAGGAGGGTCCTCAATTTACAGCTTCTCTCTACTCAGGTCAAATATCTCCAAATTCTTATTCTCCAGAGATCAACCATCACCCCCTTTGTTTTTGTTTTTTACACTTATAGTAAGTAAGGATTTAAACTTAAACAGGTAAGTTTAAAAAGTGCCCACTGTGCATTTAAACATGCACTAACAAAACAAACCTCACATCTTTACACAAAATAGACAAAAGTAAAGGCTCTAAAAATGTCTACAATGTAATATGGAATGGTTGTAACATTTTCTGTAATTTGGTTTTCCTGACTTTGCTGTACAATTTAGAGATGGTGGCTCTGACAAAAACTGGAGATGGAGCTGGAGGTGGCAGAGTTAAAGCCGTTGGGAGCGATGGAGAAGATTAGAAATGAGTATATAAGAAAGGTTTGGAGACAAAATTAGAGGCAAGGCTGAGATGGTTTGAACATGTGCAGAAGAAGGATAGTGGATATACTGGACAAAGGATGTTCAGTGTGGAGCTGCTAGGCAGGAGGACAAGAGGAAGACCATGGATGTAGTGAAAAAGGACATTAGAGGAAGATGATTGTCTCTGGCGACCCCTAAAGGCAGCAGCTGGAGGAAGAAAAGGAAGAACTCCCTGACTTTGTTGTATTGATTTTCTAAATTAATTTAAACATGCTGACATCTAAAATATTTAAACTTGTATAAAGTCCAAGATAAATATTATAAGATAAATATTAAAAAAATATTAAAGCTAACAGTGCATATATAAAATAAGGGTTTGTTTCCATCCGTGCTCAGTTTCAGGTCTCCAGAAGTTGAGTCATCCATCCTTAAAATAAACACAGATGACAGAGAAGCAGCATACAACCCGATGATGATATCACATCAAAGCTAAGATTTGCTTCACTGCACATGATGCAAAATTGAGTTTTTCTTGTGGAAAATCTAGACTGAGCCCATCCAAATAAATAAATGTACATAAATTAAAAAAAAAAAAAATCAGAACGTGATGTTTTTCTGAATCTTTGTCAATGATGGGAATAACGGCATTACAAGTAACGGAGTTAATCTAACTAATTACTATTACTATCGTTACAACGGCGTTACCGTTACTAACAAGAAAATGCGGTGTGGTCGCGTTACTATTTTTTAACAAACAGACGGTTGAAGCTGTGTTCAGTTTACCATAATCTGGGCGCTACAGCTTTAAGCAGCTGCACGGGCTCCCGCGGATGGCAATCACTTTCTGCGATCACTTAGCCAATCACACGACCACTTTAAGATGACAAAGCAACAAGGTGATATATAACAGTTTTTAAATTGTGTTTTTTCCTCAATAGTTTCGTCATGTTTGCTGTCTAAGGACAGCGCTAGCAAGCCTCTCTGCTTATGACCAAAAAAACCAAACAAAAAAACCAAACAAAAAACAGCCTGTTCGTTTTGGTGGAAAAATGCACCATGTCAACCAGTCAAAAAATGATATGGCAACATGATATTGACCCTGTGCACGAGAAAATGCTAACTTCCTGGTTTGAGACCGGATGTGGGGTTGTGCATTTCCGGTAGCTTTACTTTGCGGTCAATCGCTACTGCGAAGATATACTCCAAAATCATGTCCAAAACTCGAAAACGGAAAGATCACGTTAAGTTACAAAGAGGAGAAGGTGGGAACACTCACCACTGTTGTGTCATAAAAAAATCTAATGATCAACTTTGAAGTTTAAAGAGTTTAGATCGATCAGTTGTTTACATCACTCAACACAAGCAGAACTGCATCACCCCATGCAGAAGACACATCGTCCACATTCAGAAGCACATATCTGTATAGTGACAGGTAAATGTTCAGCATTCAAACTACAGGTGAACAATAGTCAAACCAGATGTTTCCCGTTATGTCGATATCAGCTAGTCAAGTACACACCTACACAGCATGTTAACAAACCGTGAAAAAAAAGCCACACAAAAAATGAATGATTGCTGGTAAGGGTTTCTATACATTAGTATTTACAAGGGTATGTTGTGACTTACCTTCAAAATTACAGCGGTCCCTCGCTATAACGCGGTTCACCTTTCACCTCGCTGTTTCGCAGCTTTTTTAGTGCAAGTTTGCATGCTTATTTTTTTACATCACATTGTGTCCTGCGTCCTGATCGCTGCAGACGATCTCCTCCGTCTCTCCTGTACAGTACAGAATCGCTGCATCGCTGGCTACCAGTGTAACTCTGAAGTGCAGTACTGTATGTCCACGATGTCCACGAAACGTTTTGCACCGTCAAAAAATAAAATTGGCTACTTGATTTCACCTATCGCTGGTTATTTTTAGAACATAACACCCGCGATAAATGAAGGACAGCTGAGAAATATAACATTTGAATAGGACACCGGAAACAAAGCTCCCCACAGGAGTTTCCGCACCGGAAGTAGCATATGCTAACGTGCACATAGTCAATTTGGTTGTTTAGGAAGTGGGGGAAGTTTTAGGAGTGACAGGAGAGAAAGAGAGAGATAAAGACAGCAGAAAGCGAGAGAGCGAGTTTTGAGATGTGAGAGATTTGTGACGTTTAGTGTGTCTGGGGTGTGTAGTGAATGTGTTGTCTTGTGTAGTTGGTGTGTAGTGTTGTGGATAGTTTTGTGTTCTGTGTCAGAACAATGAGGCGACTGCTGTCTCCAGGTAGAAAACAGGAGTGATACACCTGCTGCTGTCAGACCTGCAGGTATCAGGCTGTGATGTTCTCCTTTATAGTGGACAGAAATAATTTTTTTGGAGTGGCACAAATGATTTGTGTAGCATCTTATTGGATGCAGAACAGCTGATTGTTCTGTAAATAGTTTGAAATAGTTATTTAAAAAATCAAGGTAAAAGGTAAATGGCTGCAAATAACTTTGTTGTTTGCAAAACTTGTGCATATGATTTTAAAATTGACAATTTTATATTTACATTTAAAGTTATGAAATATGATTCATTAAACATGTTTGTGGTTGGTACAGTAAAAATATCACTTTTTCTGCTCAGATTTTATGTTTTTTGTCTGATTTTAGATTTTGTGTTAATACTGTATGTCAAAATAAAAACATAACTGTAAAGTCAGACACGTGAGGTTGTGCTGAAAAGAATGATACCCAACAAAGTAAATCGTTTTTAAAGGTGAAATGTAGAGGAAACATCAAAAGTAGTCAAAAATGGCCAATTATACCCTGGACCCCAGAGGGTTTAACCTTTCTTTTTTTATTATTATTATTTTTTTTAAAGTAACGCAATAGTTACTTTTCAAGTAGTTAATTACTTTTAGAATCTTCTAACTCAGTTACTAACACAGTTACTTTTTTGAAGAAGTAACAAGTAACTATAATTAATTACTTTTTCAAAGTAACTTGCCCAACACTGATCTTTGTTAACAAGGTACAGACTAATTATAATAAGTAGCTCTGCGGTCTTTTATCAACAAAGACTTTGGTTTAAAAAAAGTACAACATAAACACTTTTTTTTTCTAAAAAAAAGGTCTGCTGGATAATTGTTTAATTTCTGAGAATGAACCTGGTTAATTTTGGAAAGTTATTATTTTACTCATTGGTTGTGGGTATTTACATAATTGCTTTTTTAAGTGTGTGTAATTTATTTGTTCAATCTAAAACGCATTAGAATTAATTACCAGAATTAATAACACCTTATGTTTGAGTGTTCCTGGACCTGTGGTGCTAAATCTTGAGAAAAGCCTTTGGAGAAGTGGGGTGGCTGTCAGAGTGTCACATTAATGCTCAGAAACCTACAGCTGCACAATCAGACATGCTTTGTAATTTTACCTCCATGTGTCATACAGTGGTTTTTAAATTAAACAGTCGAGATGTGACTGAAGTGCACAGTTTCAGCTTTAATTCGAAGACTTTAACAAAATGTTGCTTTCACTACTTATAATTGTTATTATTAAACTATAGGAATTTCTATTTATAGTCTCCTATTTTCAGCTGCTCAAAAGTAGACAAACCAATGAACATTTTTACAATGACTGAAGTCCTGAAACCATGGACATTACCAGATGTTGTGTTTCCTTCTTCTCGTCCTTGTGTGTAACTCGCTCTAAATATTTGTGAAGGTGTCTCTTAATTGTAGACTAAATGTAGATACTACTACCTTCTCCAGAGAGCTCTTGACTTGGTTAGATATTGTGAAGTTGTTTTTAACCATGCCGTCATACATGTTAGTTATCCTCTGAGCTGAGCTGCTCAGTGCGTTCTTTTTTTAAAGAATGAATCACATTGTTGATTTGGCTGCATCTAAAGGTTTTGCTTTCTCTCCAAAAGGTTTTTGGTTTGATAGTCTGATGATGGCCTTCTTCACTTGTACAGACGTGTCTTTGAGCTCTTTGAACCAGATGTTTGATAGCCTTAATTAATCATGAAATGATAGGATAACAGGCCTAACTATCATCAATTGTCCAGGTAATTTTGAACTTCTGAAAATTGGGAACTGAAAATAGAAATGGCTGTAACTCATTTACTACGGTACTTTAGGTAAAGCTCTTAAATTAAAGCTAAAAGTATGCACTTCAATCACATCTTGGTTTCAATTGAAATCCTCTCTGGTGGTCTACAGAGCAAAAATAACAATGACTGTTCAAAAACATATGGACTTAATTGTAGTTCTGAAGATCTACAAACGTGTGTAATGTTTGGTTCAACGTGGTGACATAAGCTTGTGTATAACTGGGCCATTCTATAATTAGAGTCCACAATATATCTTTTTGAAATATCAATTTCAAGCTATGATCAACTTTTAATAAAATAAATAAATAAATAAAAAATAAAAATAAAAAATGGTTCCATCATTACAATACAATACACTACACTCGAATTAGCTTTTTTGCGTGGTTCATTTAGCTAAATGTCATGTTTTACTACTCATGTTATTATTATTCGGATGCATGTTTTTTGTGTACTATTTTCTTTATTATTTGTTCAAAAATAACCATTAAAACATGAAAACATTGTTTTAGCATAGAATAGAATAGAATAGAATAGAATAGAATAGAATGACAGCCTTTTACTGTCATTGTATATGAACAATGAAAATGTGAATGATTCACTTTCTTCGTGACCAAGAAATTTCTGTAATGTCTATTACTCAGCAATAGTTTGCCTCAAAGTCACATAACCAGCATCAAATGATTTCAGCCCCTTATGTGGAGCAAATTTAAATACAGTGTGTTGAGTTTCTTCTTCTCTTCTTTGACATTTCTTCAGTGTGACTGCATCCACAGAGAGAGAGGGTTCACTGCTCATCAACTGTGACACCAACATGTTGTGTACTTGCTTTAGATGTTAGTTTGACAGAAATGTAGAGACTTTTTATTTAAATGTGAGTTGATTAAGACCATTAGCACATAGGAATTAGCACAAGGGATCAAAATGAAAGAAATGCCAACCATGTTACCTGGAACACAGCTGACAGGTTATCAGGGAATAGTATGACTGTTGTCATAGTTTATTCCTACATTTAGTGTTTTTCATTAAAAATAATACATCACCTATTATAAAACCTTTAAAAAAATTATAATTTCATAGTAATTCACTGGATACTTTTAGAAAGGATTAACGTAGCTGATCTAAACTGTAGTTCATAGTTTAGGTACAGCATTTATATTACACTGAGTGAATAATTACACTAAACTTCACAACCTGATTAAAGGAGCATTTGTGTTCCATCTGTATTATCTTCAGCAATATATCAACAAAGCAATTATTTCATGCAACATGGCTCATTTTGATATGACTCAGTGGTTTGATGAGGTGGCTTCCTGCTGACATTTGCACAATCTGATCCACAACTGCAAAGTGCTCCTTTAAATCATTAAATTCACGCTCCGTGTTTATAGAAACACAGAGAGAAAATGAAAACGTCTTTATTCTTTTATTTTTCTCCTAAAACAACCTGTGACTTTTGTGCGATCAATCTTATAAATGTTGGCTAAACGGCAATAAAATTGATGAGGTAGATTTCTAGAGGGGGGAATAGTATATAGATGTTATAAAACCCTCTAAATTCAGTTGATATCAGCTCTCAGAAATCCATTATCAAGCCCAAACGTCATATTTTCAAAACCTCCAAAATGAATGTGTCATTCACGTCTTCTACGACTAAGATTCTCTGTAACCAAATATTAAATGTTCATTTTATTTAAATATTTCAAAAATTGTCAGAGCTTCAGCTTGACAGTTAAAGGATTTTGAACACTACTCGGGTGTGTTTTGGAAATAACTTGCTTGCTTAGTAAAAATAACACTGTTTTCTTCACTTTTTTGGCTGATATGAATTCTAACCTTCACTATAGAACCACTCTGATGAGCCTCAGACTCTAATGTGACACACACAAAACAGGGAGGCACACAGGATTCAGTCGAGTCACATCATGCTTTTATGACGAAAAAGGAGCTCATTTACAAGACAGACGGTATATAAAACATACATTTAAATTAAAAAAGAAGTCATATGTGTTCTATAGACAAATACATTATTGTCTTATCCTTCCCTTTGAGACCAAGCAGCCATGGGACTGAGCAAAACATGGGCGATCCCCGGAGAGAAGAAACAGCCGATAAATCCTATTTTACTATACCTACACTATTTACAGTTCAACAGTCATTTTCCTCTGTCAGACATGGCAAGGAGGTCTACAGATTGGATGACATGATATGGCTAATAGATCTAATATGTACAGTTCCTGTTCTTCTTCTCCAAGGATCCACTTGCTATGGCACAAAATTTACATGCTAGAAATATTCACGTACACTCAAACGCTCAAGAATCCGGAGAGGATCAGAGTCCAGGTTTGGTATTGATTGTATAACAGTCTCTTTGATATTAATGATTGATCGTTTTAACGCCATTCGACCTGATAAGCTGCTGTTTTTACGTTGGCTCTGCATTTAGTTGGCGCTCTCGGCACCCATTCCTAGGTTTCAGCGGTCAGGAATAAGAGGAACAAATATCAAAGAGTGATGGATGTATCTGAGATACTCAACGAGGTCAGTGCCAGGCTGATAGATAGATAGATAGATAGATAGATAGATAGATAGATAGATAGATAGATAGATAGATAGATAGATAGATAGATAGATAGATAGATAGATAGATAGATAGATAGATAGATAGATAGATAGATAGATAGATAGATAGATAGATAGATAGATAGATAGATAGATAGATAGATAGATAGATAGATAGATAGATAGATAGATAGATAGACAGACAGACAGACAGATAAATAGATAGATAGATAGATAGATAGATAGATACCTTAAGTATCAGTATTATTTTACCTGTTTGTATTGAATCAGAGCGCACCAAGAAATGCAGAGCTATACCAAATGAAAGCTTCCTCTAAAGAGTGGGAGAGGCAACAGAGCGTTTTATTATCCCAGACCTGGGGAAAAAAAAGCATAAAAGCTGGCACCATCTCGTTTTAAGAGGAAATCATTACAACAACAAAAAAGAGGTGTAGAAACCTAGGAATGAGTGCCAACCAGGTCTATGAGAGCTCTGTATGCCTCCTTCTACTCCAGAGAGACTTTGAGAGAGTGACAAGATTCAAGATAGATCAATGAAAGTATGCCATTAACAATCCTGTCCCCACACAGCATGATTGATCAGTCCCACCATCCTGCTTGGAATATCAATAGCTTTATCAACAGCTTACACATCAGAGCAGATCATCTGTTTGAAGATAGATATGTGTAAAAGTACAATCATCCCAAGTAAACAAATGCTTCTTTATATATATATTCGTGAATGCCGGTGACTCTTTGCCCCCTGGCTTTAACTTGTACCAGATTAAAACACACGTTAGTCGTTTCAGCCAGTCCCATGGCCAGCAACGATGGCACCCATGGCTATCTGTACAAGTGTAGGTGAGAGTTTGGCAAGACCAATCACTGTATACAAAAGGCATGCATAGATTTAATCTGCTAAGACCACAAGAAAGAAACTTGTTTTTTTTTTCTTCTCTAGAGAGTAGCCGATCATTTGCTGAGCAGCACTTAATCATATACAGAGAAAGAATAATGCTGTGAAGTTTTCTGGGGGGAGGGTTTGGTGAGACTGGTGGTGGGGGTTTAAGTGTGTAATCTCCAGACTTAGAGGAGTTTGCTTTTTGATGAGATGGAGGCCTCTCCTGCTCCCACTGCAGGCAGAAACACACCCAGTGCCAAGAAGGGGTCACGCTATGGCTATAAGGAAATCAGTGAAGCACTGACTTATGAAGCTAACAGTCAATTTTCTCGCTTACCTGCTTGAGACCCCGAGCTGTTGCTTTGGTACAACAGTCTTCGGGATTTGTTTCTTATACTCACAGTGACCACTGGGGGTCAGTATTGTCACACAGAAGGAAATGGAGGTGATTTTGTTTGTGTGTGTGTGTCTGTTGGGGGGTGGGTGGGGGTCTGGTCAAGGTTAAGATGAAGCATTTGTCTGTCTGAGGTTCTCTAAAGTGTTTCAGCAAAGCTCTGCAGCATGCTCACTTATATCAGGCGACAGCGACAGTTTGCATCACCGCCTCTTTGCCTGAGAAACTCATCACAGGTCATATCTCTGTCTGACACTGATGCTGTTAAACAGCTAAAAGTCTATTTGCATGACACTCTGTCTGAGAAGCCTGTTATGGAAATGGGACTAATAAGCCAAGTAATCACCCAATCAAGCCAGGCTCGCTCCTCTGTCATCCTATTACTGCTCGTCTCAGCTCTGATAAATCTCAAGTCTAATCCAATCAAAACCAGCAGCTGTAGGACGCGGAGCAAGAGATGGATTTATTTAGAGCTAACATGGAATCAGAAATGACAGGAGACAAAAATGTAGAAATGTAGTCCTGAAGATACGACTAATATGGTTCTTTTGATGTTGTTGTGGCCAAAATTGTAAGAAAACAGCTTAAAGCGTTTAAAGGAAAGCCTCCCTCAGTGTGCTAATGGAATGGAAACAATGGGACACACACCAAAAACCCCAAAAATGAATAATTCAAGCTTGACGCCACGACTGTGGTGTGTGTCCAAAGGGTTTTTTTCTTCTTGTTTTGTTGTGGGTCTTTGAAGAGTTTCCTCAGTGGAAGGTACGCTAACGGTGAGGTTGCTTCTGCTCCTGCTGTAAATGGGACGTCTAGACTACGGTGTACCAACCGCAGGCAAGGACAAACCAGCGGAGGGAGCGGGGGATATCTCAGCCTACTTTCTCAAGAATCGTGGCAGAGGAGATGAATCAGGCTCGCCTCCACTGGTATCTACAAACACAGAGAGTCTGTCAGTCAGAGTCAGGCAGGCAGCGGCTCAGCTGCAAAGCTGTGTTGTGTGCCGCCGCCTTTTTGAGGAGAGCTGCTGAGGATTTTTTTTTTTTGGAGAAGTGTCTTTTTTTTAATCAGTTTAGCATACCAATAAAACCATTGAAAGCAAACCTCTGCTAGGAAATTTAAGATGCAGGACATTTTTTTAAAACAGCATCTAGCTTGAAGCAAGCTTTTGGAGCTTGAATAGACACAAGTGCTTCGTTCCAACCCCGATCAGCTGGAGGTGTCAGGTTTTTAATGAATGGACTACCTCCTTGTCAAGATGACTCAGTGTACCTCAGTAGGCAGAAAGCAAGCGCATAGGCGTTTAGTCACGGCTCTGCAACAACCCAACCTCTTTTCTGCATTTGCAAGTTAAATTGTGTCAAGATATCATCAAGAGAAAGTACGTACAGTACAGTTCACAGAGTTTCACACGCAGAGAAAGATCCCAGAGTGGCACTGTGCAGAGAGGGAAAAGTTCCAGACATTTTTTATTTTAAGGAATGGGTGTGTGAAAAATGGGAACCAGTGTTTTTTTTTTGTTTGTTTGTTATTTTGTTTGTTTTGATTTTCAGGGAACCTGGGTCACCCCTTCCTTTCATCTTTTGTCTCCAATGATCTAATCACTGCTCCGTGTTTGATGGTATCACGAGGAGCAACACATCATAAGACAACAACACTTACTCACCAGTCACAGTGAACACGTGTCTACTACCGCACAACCATATTCCAGCCTAATACTGTGAACAGGGACAACGAGGAGATGAAGAAAGAAGACGGGGGCGGGGGACGGGAGAGGGGGCCACGAGGACGGTAAAGAGGGAAGAAGGAGAAGAAGGTCAAAAAAGGAAAACACACCTTCATCTACGCTTACAATTTGAAATCGATGTTTACACAATAACACCATCCACAATCGCTACGCACATTCTCACTGTCATCTAAACCTAAGTTTGCACTGAGAAGTACCGGGGGATGGAAACACAGAAGGAAGGGCTGAGGGAGAAGAGATATCCACGAAGGCAACATCCTGTTCTCAACACCACCAGAGCCAAAATGGCTGCAGACCCTGTCAAAGACACTGTTAAAAAAAAAACACAGGCTAATTTGTTCATCTATTCTTGTTCGGCCTCATGAATCTTTAAGAGCTGTTCAGTTATTCATTCTGACAGAGAGGCTGTGGTTTCATCATTCGTTACAAGCGACAAAAATGGAGTTTGCAAGATTTAACTCACAAAGGAGTCTGAGGGTGTCTCTTACCTGGGGGAAATGATTTTCAAACCATTAAGTTGCTATATAAAGCACCGTTAGACCCTCTGCAACCCCTGACATGTGTAAATAGCAGCTATTTTTCTAATCTAGCTAATCTTTTGGCCTTTTGTTATTGCTATATCCATTCATCCATCCTCTTCCGCTTATCTATAGTCTACCATGGTTTTATTTATTTGTTTTCTTTTTAAATTCTATGAAACAACATTTAACTTTAACATATTTTCCATTACTTTAAGGTTCTCTTGAGTTCAGAGGCCATACCTGCAAGGTATGCCAAGGAACATTAGCAGTGATAGCTATATGTAAATAGACATATTTACCTCACCACAGGAAAAAAATGTTTTGTTCTTTTTAGTTATTTTATTATTATTATTTTTAATCATTATATATATATATATATATATATATATATATATATATATATATATATATATATATATATATATATATATATATTAACAGGATTTCACCAGATAACACGACGCCAGCCCATTCCTCCCCTCCATTTTTATGGCTTCAGTCCATTGCTCATACCGAAGCTCTCTGAGCTCTGGATAGCTTTAGCTATATCCACTTTTCCTTTGTTAGTTTCTTTAAAATATTAATGTTCAGCTTGGTGATTTAAGTATCTGATTAGGTCTGTCATTACAAAAGTTTTTGGGGTGTTCCTCCCCTGCGTTTAACTTTGGCGAGCTTTGCTTATTTGCCTATGCTGCTGTGCACGTGTTGTGCATACTGAAACGCACACACGAGGCTCATTGGCCGGTCACTGCTGAAAATCCGCCGATTCCTGTCCCCAGCTGATCGATCGGCGCACCTCTAATAGGTTCTCATTCAGGATTTGGTTGTAGTAAAAGACACTGCAGTGTGTGAGCTGCTCAGTTTTTCATGTAATTAAAGTTAACATCAAATTTATTATTACAGTGTGATGTGTGGACATGTCCATTAAAAAAACATAGCAGCAGCTAAAATGTCAAATTTGAGTATTCAATAAGCCAAAGCTGTCATCAGGATGAGTGAATCAAGCTGTGTTTTACAGTCTATGGTAAATCCATCATTTACATTAGTGTGTAAAGTTTTAATTTCACAGCTTTTAGTAACTAGCAACTATCAGTTTCATCTGTTAACTTGCAAACATTTTTTTCTTCTCCACAGAACAGCTTTAGATCAAATCTCAGCTGTGAATGAACTTAACGCTCTGCCTGCTTTAGGCTTATGTGCACCTTGAGATCTGAAAGGGTGCTACTGCATGAGGTGTTGAGAAGAGGACAATCCCACATGGAGGACGAAGAACATTAAAACGGTAAACGGCCAAAAGGTCACAGAGAACAACAACTGAAAAAAAGAAAAAGAAAATAAATTGAAGGACAAACAGAACACTTAAAAACATTTTTTTTTTTGTCTTTTTAGTCTTTTTTTCCATTTTTAAAACCACAGTACTACTCTCCACTATACGATGCACATGGCGTGGGTAGGGTTACACGACTTCATTTACATTTTAAATCCTCGGTCTCCAGCCAGGGACCCCTCCCAAAGGAGGACCCAGTGGGGGTGTGTGGGGGATGTGGGTGAGGAGGGGGGGAAGCACTGGGCTAGGGGGGCAGAGACATTCGCACACCGGCCCTCTGAGAGACAGACAGAGAGCAGCGAGTGCCGCACTTTCATTGGTCCGTGTGTCGTGTGTTGTTCCTATCAGAAAAAATCACCTCAATGTGGTTCTATCTCCTCTGAGCACGTGTGTGCGTGTGTGCGTTATGAGGTGAAACTTTATGCAAGCCCGGTGACAGCAGATGGTCTTGTGATCATTGCGACAGCTTGTAGGATGGCAGTGGCAATAATTATATAACTGAATCATGCACACACTACTGTATAAAAATACAACCTACACAACTATGGCTTGGCTTATACACTCACGAATTCACATCACTTCTCTCTCAGAGAATGGACTTTTAGCTTTATGGCTCCACATAAAGTATTGCTGGAATGTTTTACAGTTTATCAGAGTAAATATGCATAACCATTCTCACTCTGTAGGCTAGTTATTTCACTTTTCCTGAGAAAAGGGGCTGTACGTGTGCCGCCTTCCACTCGTAGGATGAGGGTGTTTATGTGTGTTAATGTGAACACCTCCTAGTGGGACCGTGTGTCCTCTGTCTGCCTCTAAGTATGAACCAACTCGCCAGGCTGCTCCCCCCTGGCAGCGCTGGTAGGGTTGGGTGTCCACCAACACAGCAGGGACGAGGGGCAGGAGGCAGGCTGACCCTCTCGTGTTGAAGAAGAGCACGAACGGGATGCAGGGCAGAGGGAGCAGAAGTCGCCTGCCTCTTCTACCCAGCAACCCTCTTGTGGCCACCATCCCGGTCCCTCTTGTGTTGGTTGGCATGGTTACAGTGGTGGCCTGTGACCGGTGGGCACGACTTCCAAACCAAAGCCACCGGGCCACAGGCGGCTACAGCAACTCTCAGCCGGTGCGCTCGTCCCAAACTCACACAGCTAATGTTGTAAAACCTCACAAAGCTCACAAAGAAGAAAAAGACAGATTTCTTTTCTTGCTTTATGCAAATCTTATTATTTTTCAGCCTTAGTGCATAAAAGCAAAGGCCATATGATAATATTCATAAAACATTTTGCTCTTTGTAATCCTTACTCCTCAGCGGTGGTCAGAATAAATAGAAAAACATATTTAACTGTCTTTCAAAGCTATGTGTTTTTATGAGTGGTACAAACTTACAGCTTAAAGCTACATGCATGATTAGCAGCACGGCAGGCTTTAGAGAGAGTAATTAATCGACAGAAGCTCTCTGTACTGAATTTCTTTACAAATCCCTGACTCTACAAAAAAAGAGAGAAATTGAAATTAAAAAGGAAACCTTATCATTTCTCATTAAAATAAATGAGAAACAGGACTATCACTGTTCCACAGGCCAGCCATCGTGCCAATTTACATCTTATCACCTATATGTTCTTTCTTCTGTGCCTATTAAGCATAAATGACAAGTAGCTAGCACTCCTTAAGGTATAATTTAAGCAAATTTTGACCACAAGCTGAATAAAACTGCTGAGAGATCAGGTTCACAAATCAGACCAAATTGAGAAGTGGCTCCGGTTTTGATGTGGGCGCACGAATGAGTGGAGCCACGGACAGGGACTTGTGCTGTCAAGCTTCTTTGCAAGTCAGAGGCTGTGTGCGTTTGCGTGTGTCAAACACGTTTATGGGACGTGCTCATGCCTCCCCCGAGGGACCCCTGGCTGCGTTGTTTCATATCATTTTCATGTTAAACTTTCTGGTCCCTCCTGAAGAGCTTCCAGTGGCGGGTTCAGATTTCCGGAAGGAGTACTCCACTGTGAAGTTGTTCCTGCGTTGTCCGCGTCCCCGGCTCCACACGAACAACAGCAGGAAACAGAAGAGGACAACCCCGAGGAACGTGATGCAGCCCATTGCCGTGGAGACCAAGATGGTGGTCAGGTCAAAGGTGAACTTGAGGAAAACGCGTGTGCTGTTTAGATTTGTGTCGTTGAAGAACTCACTGCTGTACAGTGAGCGGTTGAGAAAGAAGGCTGAGGCGGCATCCAGCGGTTGGCCACGCACCGTGAGTGTGGCAAAGTAGGTGTCATTGCCTCCGGCGTTACTGGCTATGCAGATGTATGTCCCACTGTCAGTGAGCTGGGCGTAGCGGATCTCCAGGGTGCCACTTGGGTGAACTATAATGCGCCCTGAACTCTTAGTTGTGATTCGCCTGCGCTGTGGGGAAATCCAGACAATAGAAGGGGGAGGGTCTCCTTCGGCTCGACACAGAAAACTCACCGGTTGGCCTTCGCGAGCGATCATCTGGAGAAAAAGAGTGAGTGGATGAATAAATGCACAAGTTTAAAAAAGCACAGCAGATATCTATATGTAGGAATATTTTAAACCCTAAAACAACCTTCTTTATGGTTGTAGAAAGTTTAACAAACTTGTCACCATTCATTACCTGCTGCAGTTTTCGGTTGCGTATCTTAGGCTTCTGGCATGTGAAGTGATCGAAGAGTGCAGAATCGGTGAAGGAGCTGAGGCTGACGCCTTGCACCTCCACCGGCCCCGCACACACCGGCACTCTGCCGTCAAAGTTGAGGGTCTTGCGTCTTTGCAGGATCCACAACAGACGGCAGTCACACATCAGGGGGTTCCCGTCCACTCTGAGGGTCTCCAGACTGTTGACAGAATGGAAGGAGCCCTCTTCCAGTGTCTGCAGGTCGTTTGAGGAGAAGTTGAGCACGCGGATCTGTCGGAGGCCTCCGAGGGCATGGGGCTCCACCGTCATCAAACCTGTGCTTACCATGATGAGCTCCTTCAGCCTCAGCAAGTCTTTGAAGGCCCAAGGCTCTAATGTGGTGATGGGGTTGTAGGACAAGTTAAGGTGGGTGAGGTGGGCAAGGTTCTTAAAGGAGGCCGAGGGGACAGAAGTGATGTTGGTGTTGGTGATGGAGAGCCAGTGGAGGTCCAGGCCCTGAAAACTAAGAGGGGAAATGTACTCCAGGTACGGCCAGTGGTCGATATCCAAACCCCGCAAGTTTGACAGCTTGCGAAAGTTCTGGTCCTCCAGGGCAGTGATGCTGAGGTGGCGAAGGCGAAGAGTGACCAGGCTGCGGAGGTAGGACAGCGTCTGACCAGAGATGGATGTCAGGTTGCAGCGCTCTATTGTGAGGTCCTCCAACCCCAGCAGACCTGAGAATGCCTGGAAATAAGAAAAACATCATGGGAATCTGGGAATCACTGTTTGCTTATACATATACATATATATTTATTTATTTATGTTTAAGTAAGACAAACAGACAAAAGTTGGTTCAGAATTTCACCAGAACACCGTTTTGTTGTTGCTACTGTATGTGAGGTACATGTCAAGAAAAGGACATGTACCTCGTTTAATTTTTAATATTTCATAATCATTCTCAAAGGAAAATATCAGATTTGTGGCCATAGCAACCAGCTCTGAGTGTGACGAGTTTTAAAAGTGCTGAGACATTTTTCTGGTTTTCTCTGAGGTCTTTGTGTTTTAATAGTGCCTTAATCTCTTAATACGTAATTAGAAACAATAAATTCAAATAAAAGTAACAGAATCATTTTTTACACACTCTATTTGAATGTGTGCTGCTGTTAAGCATTTTGTAAGTATTACAGTATAACAGTAAAACAATATTTAAATTTATCATTTTATTTTTTAACATAGAAAAAAATATTCAGATGTGTTTGGTTTCTTCTAAATGTAGTCTAAGCAACAAACCAAACACTGAGCTGAGTGTTTTTTTACTTATTCATGGGGAAGCTGGAAATGTGTTACATGGATGCTGTGTAACTGGTATCAGTGTTTTTATCTTGGCAGGAAAATGAATAGACTTTGCCAAAATGTCACACCAGGATTTTTTAAAATAAAGTGCAAATTATTGTATCCATTTCCCATTTCATCAATAAGCTCAGTTCACTACTGGCCAGATGCTTAAGAGCTTACCTTGTGGGATATATAAACCAGGTCGTTGTCTCCGACCTCCAAGTGTTTTAGACTTTTCAGGTCCTGGAAGGTGTAGTCCAATAAAATCACCATCTTGTTCTCACTAAGGTCTAGGCTGGTAAGATTGCCAAGCTTGGCAAAGGCTCCCATGGGCACCAACTTCAACTGGTTCCCTCTTAACTTCAGCACTTTAAGACTCTGGAGGGTGGAGAAGGCATTCGGTTCTAAGGTGGAGATGAGGTTCTCACTGAAGTCCACTTCCTCCAGTCGTGGGTACGGTGCCAGGTCTCCCGCCTGCACCCAGCGGAGCCGGTTCTTGCTGAGGTCCAGGAGCCGCGTCTCTGTAGGAATGCCCTCTGGGATGTTGGTGAGCCGCCGTCGCTGGCACGACACTGACCTTAGCTGGGCTGAACACTCGCACCGTGGCGGACAGGCGTGGCTGTTTCCTGGCAGTGTCAAGGTTATCATGGTAACCAGTGAAGTCGCCAGGACCCATCGCCACAGCTTCGGCCATGGCACTAAGGCACGCCCACCATGGCCAGGAGAGCCAGTCATGGCCCTGGTCCTCTGACTCCTCGCCTGTTACAGGCAGGGTGAGTGCGCCAGACACCTGCAAGACGAGACAAAGGGAAAAACAGGAGTTACAGAAAAGAAGTGAAGGGAGAAATAGAAAACAAGGACGGAATAAATATGTGATGAAGAAGGGAAAGAGGATGTAAGAAGATGGAGCCTATAATATAACCTATCAGCTCCCAACCTCATTAAAACAGGCCTAAATCCACAATGTTGTAAATTATCAATGTCTCCGGCAGTTTAAGTAAAGGAGTTGAGAATTTACTGCGGAGATTTGGGGCATTTCGTGACACAGCACTTAAACATCGCAGATGAAATCCCGTCACAGGAACAAGGAGCGCTTTAAGATAGTTTAGAAGATTTGTCTTTTCACTAATTTATCTGTGGTTTCAGCTGGAGAACCGGGACGCCTGGAGCCATGAGAGGGAGCTTCTTGCTTCAGCTGAATTCATGCATCTTGCATCTCCTCCGTTCTCCTTCCAGCAACGAGGATGTCTGCTCCATTTTGACAAACACAATGAATTTATTATAATCACCGTGCATAAACAAAGATGGAGCTCCTTAATAATCGCAGTGTGTGTGTGGAAACTATGCACGCTGTGACGAGGAATAGGTGTTTGAGCCATTGCATGCATTCGAACAGGTACGCTTGGATGCAAGTTTGACATTTTGCTGGGTATGAATTAAAAATGCTTTGAGGGAAAAAGAGATGAATCATTTGTGCTTTAGCGTTCCTTCAGGCAGCCGGTCATCTCTCCCACACACTGTTTTCAACATGAAGACAGTCAAAGAGCACCTGGCATTGGATCTGGAACACGGCTCTGTCCATCCAGCTAGTTTCATACTTGAGGAAGATGCCATTTAAAAAGAAAGTTTGGCTAGAAGAAAGTTTTTTTTCTTCTCTCAAACAACAACTACTGACCAGAAACCCCCAAATGTTAAACTGTTTGTTTATTTTTCAGATTCAATGGATATGAGAGAGAATATATCATCACCACCAGGGAGTATCATGTTAAAATGCACTCTGATGCTGTTTCATGTTAAAATGCACTCTGATGCTGGCAGAGGAGGAAGGCAGAGCTGAGCAGATTAATAATATATGGGTTGGTTTGTGCGTAATGGGCAGTTTTCAGAGGGCCAGCCACACAGTTAAAAGAGCCAAAAGTTGCTAGGCTCTCTCTTTTTGTCGATGAGGCCATTGCTTCATATTTTTTACAGGAAAACAGCCTCTAAAAACGCCTAATTATATCCGACTGTTTCGATGCATTGGCATCAATGGGATCAAACGGGATGAAATGGGATTTAAGCTAAATATAAATGACGGCTGACAAATTCTATGCACACATATGCACATACTCGTATTTTCACACACAATCACACAAACGCAAGCTGTAGGAAAAAAGAGTCCTCCAGAGATTCTGTCTCATCTGCTAAGCCTCAAGGTGGATAAGTCCTTCAATTTTTGACAGGCCTGGAAAACACTGTGTTTACAGATCCCATATCTGAACAATCTGGTAGAAATCTGGCACAATCTCTCCTTTCGCTGGGAGACAAAACTCAAAACACAGAGAAGCTGCTGTGCAGAAACAGACTGACCCACTTCTCAGCAGCAACTCTGCCTCGCACTGTCAACCATCAGCAACTCACCATGACCACAACAACAGAGCGGCAAACTCGGTGGAATAGTGCCCAGGAGAAAAACAGAGAAATCAGAAAAACTAGCAAAATTCTATCAAAGTCCTGAAATAATGAGATTAAATCACACATCAGGTTCTGTGTCCTCGTGTTTTCATGGTGACTGTTGTGGAAACACTGATGATTTTTCTCCTTCTTGCACCTTTTACCCTGCTAAAGATTTAGATTGCATCCCATCAACTATCATCCGAATAACATGAAATGATTTTTCTCTAGTGACACAAATTACTGGATGCTATCTGGAACGTATTTTAAAGGAACCGTGAAGTTAAAAAGTAGTGCTTTTGGTCACTATTTCGCTGCAAGTCAAAGAATTTACATCTTTAACCCTTAATCACACAGGCCTAGAGGCTGGTGGGCAGGGACACAGACTTTATTAATCCCACACTGTTACAGCAGCACAAGTGTCAGCAAGAAATAGAAAAATAGAAATCCATCTATTCTTTCAGCTGGGGTGTTGGAGCTTATCCTAGCTAGCATAGGGTGAGAGGTGGGGTACCCCCTGGACAGGTTACCAGTCTGTTACAGGGCTAACACAGAGAGACTGACAACCATTCACACTGAGATTCACACCTATGAGCAATTTAGAATTACCAGTCAATCTGACCCCACTAATTGCATATCTTTGGACTCTGTGGACTGTGGAACCCACACAAACACAGGAAACACATGTTAGCTCAACACAGATGGACAAAGTGCACAAATAATAAAAAGGCAAAAAACTATACAAGAGTTATTTGAAAAATTCACAAATTGTGTCTATATAGAGTAAATACACCAACAGAGAATTTTTCATATTTGGAAAAGGTGTAGTGGGAGTGATAATACACACAAGTACATTTTTGCAGGTATCTATTGTATGTGTGGATTATACAGTCTGACTGCTGTCAGGAGGAAAGACAACATTCAACTTCTGCAGGAAAGTCTTCGTTTCCTTTTTTTAAAATCAAAATATCTTGAAAACGTAAATTGGCATTCATGGTCCCCCGAGGATGTTCTATAAAAGGTTTATAAAAGGTTACACAGAACATAGTTCAGTACTTGTGATTTAACGCTCATTTGAAAAATGTTAAGATTTTGGCACGTTATTGTTAAGATGTTGAACATTTGCCTGTAAAAAAAAACCTTTTGAGTTAGAATTCTGACACATCTAGCGAAGATGTGCCCTGGGAGCCTGTGCAGGGCTACTGTGGGCAGACGCACGAGCCCCAGTACCAACGTGAAATATAGGTCACATCTGGGCTCTGCACTATGGGACCCAGACAGGTCCGAGTGGGATAACCAACAGTGTGGGTTCCCCACACTAAGCAAAAAGAGGCCCACAATGGGGCATATTATAGGCAGCGTACCCACAACTGCCCTACTGGGGCCCCACCTAGACCCCACAGTGGAGAGCTAATACCATGGTATATTAGCAATAACAACTGGTGTGGAGTGTGGACCAGAATGTATTTTAAAACAGAAAAGAAAACAACTATCAGCTGCTCATTAAAAAAAAATGGGGTCACCACAACAGGTACATCTGCATGCTTCATTTAGCAGAGTTTTACACCCGATGCCCTTTAGATGCCACCCCCTGCAGATTTGTGCTTTCTCCCATGGGATTTATTGCTTATTAGGCAAGTATGTAAACTACTACACTATAGATCATCTCACTAAAAACCAACCAACCGACCAGCCCTCCACTCAAATCCTCTGCGTAACATGTTAGTATGTTTAAGAAATTAGAATACTCTCTGATACCAGAATTTACTGATGTTTTTAATCAGCTGTCTTATCTCAGCCTCATAATTCTGACACTATTTCTCCACAATTGTCACATTTCCCTGTCTTGTGTTTCCTAACATACAGACCCCACATGGGATATATGTGTTTTCTATAGACAGCCTATAGTGGGCTACCCGCAGAATTCCCTCTTGAGAGCAGAAAGGTCAAAAATACGAACATAGAGTTTGGGTTTGGACAGGGTTTGCACACAAAAAAACACAGAGGACCCCATAGGGCAAAACTGCTGTGAGCCCATTTTGGTCCCATGTGGAATAGATGCAGGTTGCGCCACACAGCCTAACAGCTACCCACTGTGGGCCTGCATGGGCATGGTTGCTGGGCAGACATTCAGCTCTACACACAGCTGTTCCCATACATAGCCCACTGCACGACTATAAACTCTTCACTCAGTGTATCCATTGTCTCCATGTGTGTGTTAGTGTACATCTTGCCCAGCTCTTTGGCATTGTGATGGATGCAGCCTGTCTCCGCACCCCCATGAGAGTCATCCTACGGGTCAGTGGCAGAGTCACAGTATGAATCACTGAGCTTACATCGTCAAGGCAGACAAGGTCCTTACTGCTTGACTCAAGGACAGACTTGGATTCCTTAACACACACACTCTCTATCAGGCACATGGGCCCAGTGCTCCGCGCATCATTTCTTGAGCAGGTGATAAATACACACCTTGACTCTGACTCCCAGGCCACATACTGAAAAGAACATTTTTATATGTTGTTGCTTTAGTTGCTTTCTTTTAGATTAGCAGCCTGTCCCTCAAAGTTTAAAAGCTCAGTCTTACATCTTATCCTGCACCTGGACAGTGGACATGCATTGAAATCACAACAGGAGTCCCTAAAGCTGCCATACAACCTGCAAATTATTATCTTCCAGATGTTATGGTAACAACAGGGGCAAATCCCACAGTTGTAGCCGGCGAGGAAGATAGAGTCAAGGCCAGCTGTCCAAGGAGGAAAAAAAAAGAGAATGGAAGGCGAAACAACCCAGAAGCTAAAAATAACTAAAATTTGATGGCTGACCTAATGAGCAGATGTTTTGGAGCAACATTCTTCCTCAGCCACTGCACAGGCAAGACACTGATGACCACAGCCAGATGTTTCAGACACCGGTTGTTTCACCTGCTTTATACAGTCAGGTTAGTCTGATTATAAACACCACACACTCTTCCCAAATAACTGCAGGGAAAATAACATCATTGTGGTTTGGTGTGTATTTGTGTGGCAGTGTGCCTGACCGTAAATAGGTCATGCATGTTGACTGGTAGCCTTTACAAGCCTTTATATTTGGCCGGCAGAGCATAGAGCTCCTCTCCCCAATATCCCTTCTTTAGTGTCCCTTCTTCCTCAGCTTTCTCGCTCTCCTTCACGCTCTCCCTCTGTCTCTCTCTCTCTCTCACACACACACACACACACACACACACACACACCTACACACACACACACACACACACACACACACACACACACACACACACACACACAGTAAAGACCTCTCAAAAATAAAATCACACTTTAGCTTTCGTGATGGAGGTGCAGTCAAGCAGTCAGCATGTTATTAGAGAAAGCTTTTACATTTTACTCCTGCAAACAAACCGAGTCGCTAACTTGACAAGTTTTTATATATCAGTGGAAAGCTGACAGTTTGTACTTTCCATTGCTAAGTAGCTATAAGTCCAATATTAAATCTGTGCTTAGTCACTCCATTTTAAGCCCAAGTCAAGTGTGGAATAGAGTTTAGCAGGTCTCTTGTGGGGTTGCACCCAGTGCCAAAGAGGAAAGGAAAGTAAGGGGGCAGACTTTTTAATGAAGATGAGAGTCAGACAAATCTCTGTTTTGCCACATTATTGTGATCTACAGTGAATATTAACTAATGCAAGTCAATATAAGTAAGCCTAAAACGTCAAATGAAGTGTTTTTGTGCTGCTCGTCATCAAAGTTAGAGCTCCTAAAGGATTAACAACTCCCTGACTGCATTGCAGAAAGAGAAAAACCAAAAACAACGCCCAAACTTAAATCCTAAATGACAACAAAGGAAAACTGAAATCAAAATATAATTAGGGCGGGTAAAGAAAAAAACAAAGAGGAAAAGCCAGAGGAAGAGGCTCACAGAGCAGGATCCCCACAGTGATGAGAGGAACAAAGCTGCAGTGGGAATGCACACATATAAAATATAAAGCGGAGGAAAAGTAAAACACAGGAAGTACACAGGAACACACACAATGTAGTCACTAGATCAACATCTTCAAAGTTTTCAGTCATTTGTCTGCAGCATCCAGTGACGGCAACACTGTGCCCATAAACCAAAGCTCCCAAAGCGTCTGTAAAAACAGAACATTTTCCAAGCTGCACTTCACTGAGCTGCAGAATGCAACGTGAAGGACACTGCAGTTGTTTGAGTTTGCATAAAGAGATGATACTCATGATGGTGCTCTGTGCCACTCCTACGATATCATCGCCGTTCTTGAAGTACTCTGAGTCACCGAGTCTGCGAGTTTGGACTGATCGAGACTGACATGCAGTCTGCTTTGACCTTCAGCTGATTAGAGCCAAAGACACAAACCTTTGACTCGACTGCAGCTGTAATGTTTAAATGGACTACACATTGCTATATATAAGATCTAGCTCATATTCAGCCTGAGGTGCACTCACTTGCTCACTTTCAGGAATCTACTAGGCACAAGTTTGAATTATGGGCAGAAATAATGTTGCTACATCTGCATCTTGAATCAAGACTGTACAAGACATGCAAGACATGATGAAAACAAAAAAAAGGGGCTAAACAACTTCCCTCAATCATACCATCACAGGTTGTAGTCCTCAACCAAATATCACACACTGAAATGGCTCAAGGCAAAAAGTTTTTCCATGAATCTCTAAAACCAGATTCTCAATGACGTAGGAGCTCATCTGCTTCATGATCCTTCACAATTTACAGGTTATTGTAATGTGTGATGTGCAGCAAGCAGGTGAAAAGTTGACTGAACTTTACAAACTAATTAGAATTAAAGTCAAGGAGGCTCACAAACAGTCATAATTATGATAAATCTAACCAGCAAATATGCAAATATATGCAAATAAGCTTGACCTTGAGCAAAGTCTGGGTGATCATTCTGTGCAGGTTTCACAAAAATCAGGCTGACACTGTGGGATGAGCAGCAATTCTTGTGAATTGTTGAGACGCCATTGCATAAGCTCATCGCTCTTCCAGCTAATGAAGGTGGCCGGTGTAGGCTAGCTAGACCTGATGTCCCAGTGCAATATAAATTTTGGATATTCTTCTATGTAGGAAGTTATCAGAGAGGGCCTTTCCTATTTCACCAAGACACTATCAAACCACATTCTGCACACATTACAACATCATTGCTTCACTTTAAACCAGCGTGCGGTCCAGACCTGCCACCCACTAGAAACACATGACACCAAATGCAGCTCAGAGATATTTTTTTTCCAGTTTTTAACTACCAGGAATTATTCTCCTCAAATTTGAGGCCGTTACAGAGAGATGGTCTGAAAAAAAAGTGACGCAACACGGTGGTAAACATGGCCCTGTCTCATTTTTTAAAAACATTTTACTTTGATCACATTTAAAATTAGCATGCAATTTTCTACGGTTCTTTTTAAATTAAATTAGGGGTTTACATGATTTGCAAATGATTACATTCTGTTTACATTTCTATTTTACACTGCATCGAAATACCCTGTTTTGAAAACCCCTCTGAAAACCCTTGTTCGCCCTGAGTCTCAGTGGTTGCACTAACCATCATGCTCATGCTGTTGAGCTGTGGATGCAAAGTAACATATCTGCACTGTCAGTCTAAATCCTATCATATACTCCTGACAATGCAGCACGGTGAGACGTGTACAGCACACCCCGCGTATCATCGCCCTGTGCTGATGACTGTCTCCTCATACTGTGGATGATGTTTCATGAAATGAAAGATGCTTTCTGACTCACAGTATTCTACTGTATTGTTTCCCCTCTAACCAGGCGATCCCCAAAATACTTCACAGATCTCTGTGACTTATCTCAGATTCCACCTCTGTTTCTTTCCTGACAAGCACTACAAAGCGAGACAGCAACTGCTGCTGAGAGTTAGTTAGTTAGCAAAAAAAGTGGCATGAACTAAGAAAGCTGAACCTTTGCCTCAGTTGTTTAACTGCATCAAAGTCTGCCTCGATCACAGAGAAACAGAAAGCCAGCGCACTGCATCGAGAACAATGCCTGACAGCCACAGAGGAACAACAACAACAGAACAAACAAAGCTAAAACAAGCTGAGATAAAACCCCACAAGACAAGAAATAAACAAATAAAAATATATGTGCTGTTTGTTTATTAAGAGGAGAATCTCTTCCAGCTCTCAAACAGCGTCTTCAAAAAAAAAATTTACTTTCATCACGCCAGAAATAATCTAAATGTTGCAACAACTGTTTGTTAAAAAAAGACTACACACACATATATATGCACACACACACACACACACACACAAATGCCAACACCATAAATGTCCCTGATTTCAGACAGGAGCTGTCTGTGTTGGTGTGTGGGCAGAAGGTAGACAACGCTAAATGGATTAGAAGGGAATGAGCCCAAAAGGTCGTTTCATCTGTGTGTGTACGAGTGTGTGTGTCTGTGTATGCTTTCACTTTGAACTTGAGCAACACCGAGACCTTAGTGAGGGGTGACGCACACAGCAGGGAGTCAGACTGGCAAATGCTGTGACAGTGATAGCTTAAGACTGTATCAGTTTCACTCGCTGCAACAGGAGGTGCTTAAAGTGATTAGTCACATGCAGCTAATCCATAAAATATGCTGACATAATGTCAATTAGTCAGCAAATAGCCACAGAAGTACCTTGGTATGGTACCTTGGCTTTCTTTCACCTGAATACTAAGTAAATGGTTTTAAAAAAAGTCATCGCAACTGGATGTGGGGTGTTTTTGGGTTATAGGCGATGTCAGATTTGAAGTTATTTAATGTGAGCTTTTGGTACAGATCTGGTTTCAGCTACACATCCAGGTATTATATAAAGATAACTTAAAGTTTTAATTTCTGCCAGATTTATGCTCTGCAACTGGCAGACAGGTACATCAGAAGCAATTCTCTCATCATGTTTATTGTGGTTGGCCGTCAAATCTCACTGACTTTCAGTCTTTGGTCATCATGTTGCTGCCAGTCGCTTCCAGTGTTGACACAGCTTTAGGCTCCTGAAGGTTTTAAACTATGTCAGACATTTCAATGAGGAGAGAGAATTAGAAGGAACTGAACATGATTTATTGATATACAGAATTCAGTTAAGGTATTTGCTGATTAGACTCCGATTGCCCATCACAGCCGAAAGGAATCCCAGCTGTGACAGGGATTAGTGCAGGACCCATCTGAGTCTAGACGCTGGTGGTGGAGATGAAGATGTAGGCTTGGATGGAACCTCAGTAACATGAGAGAGGTGAAAATGGGGAGTAGGTGGGTTGCACAAAAGTGTCTGCCAGGGAGAGTGACAATTGTGCAGTGAGATTTAAAGCTTAGAGAGTGGAGGCTGATTGGCATGCAGAAGGTGGGCAGAAAGATGATTGGACTAGACTAGTGATGTCACAATGAGCTTGTTAGTATTGAAAAGGATTGGATAAGCCACCAAACACCTGGGAAGCAGACAGATGTATGGATAAAGCTCTTCTTTTTCAAACTTTTTCATACGATTTTCATTACAATTTCTACGTTTCCTAGCAACCACAAACCAACAGGCTAAAATGACTCATTTGTAGAGTTTATGCACATATAACATGTTAGAAAAGCATTGTATAGTTGTCATTAAACAACAAGAGCATGTCATTTATATCCACAAAAATGTAATTATGCATGATACACTGTAATGCCTAACCACCTAACACTAATGTCACAGATAAAATATTACTGTAGTACTGGTATGTACTAGTTATTAGTAATTGCGGACAGTAGACCCAAGGCTAGCAGACTACCAACCAAATGACTGACTGATCGACTCAACAACAAAATAACAGACCAATCACCTGGCCAACCAACCAACCTACTGAGCAGTAGAAAAACAAACCACCCAGCCACCCAACCTACTATTCACATGTTTTATTGGTTTAATAGTAAATAACCATAACCTGAATATTAACATGAGCTCCAGTTCTCTTAGATCTGTATACAAACAGTATGTATGTGATTTATTAATACACCGAGTGATTTTGTAAGTCTATTTCTATTCTGTTGATATCAACAGACAGGAGCAATCATACACTGAAAACAGCTGAAATTAATCTGAATCACTCCTTAATAGTTGTATGTGTACATTACTCAGTATTAAGAGAAAATTAATATTTCTCAATATTAACTTCTATGGATCTGATCCCAGAGAAACAACACTTCACATACAGATCAAACGAATGTGTTTTTACTGTATTTTTGACTATAAGCAATCAAGAAATCTTCAAATGTTAAGTGGATACGTCTATTTAGGAGAGGACACCTTCTGATCTGAGTAAAGAATGAGAATCAGGAGGTAACTTTCTTATTGGTTTCACAGGTCTCTGCACATCTCGCTTATTTTTTTCCAGTCAAGTCAGTTTCTGAGGTGCAGTTGTTTTGCAGTTCTTGTTGCACTTTAACAAGTAATTACTGTATGTAAAGTGTCCCTGTGAACATGCATATTGTGAAAACCCACCTCTTTGATGTCTCATGATACTTTGTTCCTTTTGCTCCCACTCATTGCTGGCTTTGTTATTTTTCTTTTTGCTGTAGTACGCGAACTGCTCAGTACAGATCAACCAGACTATGATAAACATCAATGAAGTGTGTGTGTGAGTGTGTGTGGCAGAGAGAGAGTGTGGGCAGGTTTCAATCCCCTGAAGTGATTATATGTGAGCATCAGTTCTTTCTGCTGTAATTATTTACTGTGCACTGGCTGCAGACGAGACCTGAAAGACAAACTCTGTAGGTACTTCATGATAAATCAACCCTCTGAAACAGATGACACTCCTTGCGTTGCAGCTGATCGAGTCTAGTCGGTCAGATTACAGTAATAACTGAAAATCGTAAAGAATGAAAATTGGTTGAAAGTATTCATAGCCGAAAGCAAGCGCTAAATATTTCTCGGCATCTCGGCTTTCGCAGCAGCCATTCTGTGAAATCCCTTGTGCACCTAAAATAGATTAAACTGGAATCCTTCTTGCAAACACATACACACACACACACACACATACACAGTGTTTCCATCTCATTTTCTTCCTCTGCCTTTGTTTCCTCTCTCGCTTTCTGTCTGTAATCTGAAAGCTGAAGACAGTCCTGTTTGACAACTGTGATAAATATACACACAGGGAGGCTGGGATTAAAGGGAAAAACAAAACACCGCAGCATCCTGTGAATCACTTCAGATGCTGTTTGTTCTCTGCTAAAGTAGAACAAACGTCTATGAATTCATCTGCAGACCTGTTGTGTCCCATCTGTTGCCTTTCATGAAATCTTGATGAATGAAATATTCCAGTTAAAAATCTTAACTGACATACATTGCATAATTTGTTGAGGGGAAAAATAATAATTTAAGAGTCCTGGTGTCAAAAATCAACATTGTGTGTTCCCTTAAGAACTGTATGTATAGTATGTGCAATAAGAAAAAGCACCCACCTAGTACCTAACTAAGAACAAATCCACTTCAAGTGTGAGCATGTCAATAAAAGCAAACGGTTTAGACATTTGTAGGTCTGGATGATTCAGTTGTCTTACTAGGATCCCACTGAGGAAATACATCAATCTGGCAGGGTTTATAAGGCCATTTCCAAACAATTTGAAGTTCATCATTCTACAATGAGAAAGCTTGTTCAGATGTGGCTAACCATCAAGATAGTTTCAGATATTCCCAGGAGAGGATGTACCAGCAAATTCACCCAAAGGTCAGACCATACAATGTTCAGAGAAAGTGCTTAGCTTTATAAATTTGCAACAAAACTAACCACAAAACTTCTGGAACAATGTCCTTCAGACAGATCTGATCAAAGTGGAGATATCTGGCCAAAATACACAGACCCAGATTTTGGAGAAAAACATAGCCGCACATATTGTGTCAGCACAAACCTCTTAAAATAACTTTTAAGCACGGTGGTGTCAGGGTTATGATTTGGACTTGTTTTGTAAGAAATATAACATCCAACTGGAATAAACTGTAAACTAAGCAAAAGGACAGAACACACAGTTGGCGAATGAGGGAGGTCGCAGCACTGGTTGGAGGAAAACACGGACAATAAATACATGAGAGGCAATCAGGGCAGAGAGGAAACACCTGGGGAACACAGCTGGCAACAATCTAACACACGAGACCAGAAGACCGAAAGCTGAACATGACACGCACCCACAGGAGACTATCAAAGCAAAGCAGGAAGTACAGGGACACACACACTGAGATGCAGACTGACGAAACCCAGTGAACAGAGTGAGACAGAGCGAGGAACAGTAGCGAGAGACAGAGTGAGAGAGTGACGGGTGAGAGAAAGAGTGAGAAAGCGAGAGGCGATGGGGCAAGGAACCCTAACAGACTGAAATGCTGTTAAGAGACCTGTGAACAAATAAATGCTGCAAACCTCAATGAATTCTTGTTAATAAATGTGGGTCAAAATTCCTCCAGAATGATGTGAAAGACTGATGAAGACATACACTGCGTAATATGTCGTGCGTTGTTGTTCATCTGAAGTCAATGTGTCTAAAGTCAAAACAAAAGAAAGAAAAGAAAAACATGTTGGGGGTGAAACCCTTTGTGCTCTACGTGAAAATGATTCATTCATAAGTTTTAATAACTTTTGTAATAATACAGTTATGTATTTATGTGATGGCCTGGGGTCCTTGTTTGGCCTGCCTTCTGTTTCCTCCTTTCAGGTAATTATCTATGCCTCATCATCACAGAGGAATGTCTTCATCTGTTTAAGGGTCTAAAAAAGTGGTTTTCCTCCCAAGATGTCTCTCTTTCCCTCTTGCTTTCTCTCTCTCCGCCAACCTGAACAGCTGGTGTCTTTCACGCATCCAACTTTGTTTTCATTTAATTGCGTTGCACTTATCCTTTGTTTGTGCCACATGTCCTATGGAAACACCCACAGATTTGTTTGTTTTTGGCTCAGCTTTGAGTTAAAGTTTTTATTTTGCTGTGGATCTCCCTGTTTTGCCCAGAATGAGCCGCATTTAACATCTATACGCTCGCTGTCAACAAATCCACCGAAGAATCGTAAGCAAACAAATTCCATCCATCCATCCATCCATCCATCTTCATCCGCTTTATCCGAGGCCGGGTCGCGGGGGCAGCAGCCTAAGCAAAGAGGCCCAGACCTCCCTCTCCCCAGCCACCTCCTCCAGCTTATCCGGGGGAACACCAAGGCGTTCCCAGGCCAGCCGAGAGATATAATCTCTCCAGCGTGTCCTGGGTCTGCCCCGGGGCCTCCTCCCGGTGGGACATGCCTGGAACACCTCACCCAGGAGGCGCCCAGGGGGCATCCTTGTCAGATGCCCAAACCACCTCAGCTGGCTCCTTTCGATGTGGAGCAGCAGCGGCTCTACTCTGAGCCCCTCCCGGATGGCCAACAAATTCCAGTATCACATATTTTTGGTACAGGCAAAACTTAAAACACGATATTCCTCAGTGGATCTGACCTTCATTGTTATTTATACACTACAAAAATAATCCTGTTTGTGATAATGTCATGCAAAGATAAGCAAATCCCACATCCCAGTCTACTGCTGGACCATTATAATAATGTATATAAACTTTAAAAAAAATTTTAAAATATGTAGTCATAGGAAATCTGAAGATTAGAACACCCAGCTCTAATTTCACATTATTAGAACATTGGAATAGTGAAGCTAATTTAAAATGTAAGTGAATGATTATTAGCCATCAACTGGTTACTGGGACAGAAGAGGTTAAATGTTCTTCTGGTCTTCTGTCTCATCAAAAATGAAATACTTTGAAAACAAAAAGCATTTCAGCCAGTGCTCACTTTTAGTGAACATGGATCTTTTTGTTTTACTCAAAGGCATGACACATTTAATTAGCTGTAGCTATTCTGATGATTCTCACACCCCGCGGTGTTTCGACCTGCTTTTTTCTGGCTCAAACCTGAGCACATGGCTACACATACTGAGAGCGCAGACACATGAAAAACACACACAGCATGCTCTCTCTCTCTCTCTCTCTCACACACACACACACACACACACACACACACACACACACACACAGGCAGACATATAGGTATAGTATGTGTGGTAACAACAGCGCAACAGAGGGCAATCTGGGAGTCTTATTAGATTGTCCTGCCACCATATGGTCTCTGCTAAGGTGTGCTCAAGTGTGCATCTGCTCAACCTGTTTAGATTTTTTAGTTGACTCCCAGTTTACTGCGTGACATCAGCTCCTAATGATGCGATTTGATCTGGGGGTTCAGGGGTCATATATCGTGTGTGCACTGGCCTTTTCCACTAACAAGCAGTTGTAGGATGCCAGGGCTAAAAAGTGAGCAGACTGGCTTACACCCTAACAAAAGTCACCTGTACAAACTTACATGCAGGCAACTTAAACTCTCTACTCACTTTACTGCCTATCACAAGATTGTGAGTCAAGTGTGAGGTTTTCCCTGCACACATATTTGCCTTTTATTCATCATCATTTAACAGTTACGACACTATGTGTGGTCTTGTTATTCAGTGTTGGCCTGATTACTCAGCAGTTTGGAGCCAATACTGACACACTCTCCATGCTGACGGATGTGCGGAATCAACCTTTAATTTTCATATCAGATCTGAGAGACACTGCTGTGATATTGGACTGCACTCCTTATATGAACCATGTTTCTTCAGGAATAATGAAGAGCTCGCTCTGCCATATCCAGAGTGATGACTTACAAGTCATTAAGTCTGGTACCTGCACTGCTGAAGGTACACAGAGCTGCACAGATTGTGTCTGTGCACACAGGAATAAGCCTGCGTTTACATGTTATGAGCGTACTGAGGAGAAGCATTTAGCTTGGCAATTGTTTAACCTCGGGTGTAATTAACCATGAAGGGCAGAGATTATTACACTAATGGCAATGTTGCAAGTTTGGAAGAAAAAAACTGGGAGATGAAATTTTTTTAATCAAAGTTGACCCGTTTTATTGAAAAGAAAGCACACGCGAAATCATTTTGAGTGACACAATGACAAGTGACTGAACAGCCCTGAATTAGTCTCAGCCTTTAGGGATCTGTGGCCTTATTACTGGTGTGGATTGAAATGACTCATTAATTATCTCACACATGCTTCCCAAATACAAAAAAACACAAACTGGCCACTGCCATCAGCTTTATGTGGTGGCAGTATGGTATTTTCCCATTTGTGTTTTTCTTTTCCCATTCAGGGTACTTATGTGGCATATTTTTACGTGGCATTGCAGTATTTAGTAGGTCACTGGGATAAAACAAGATCTCACACCGATAGACAAACTTCTCCTTGGTGCAAACAGGAGACTGTCATCGCATTTCTCATTACCAGGCCCTAGACGGGATATGAAGGGAGTTCATTTCTGGTGTAATTTCTCTTCTAAAGGCTAATGACTTTCCAGATAACAAGATGGTGCGGCAATCCCCAGTGCTGGTCATTGGGAAGTGAAATCACGTCTTCTTGTCAGCGCCAACCGTGCAGCTGCAGATTGTGATGATAACTAGGCGACTCGTGTAAAGGAAAACATTTCCCTGGAGACATCTCACCTGAGAGGCAACAGCCCATTTTTTCACCCTGTACAACTCAGTGTGTATGGGCGTGTGTTTTACAGTGTGTGAGTGTGCTGTTACGTCCCTGTGGTATCAGAAGCAAGGAAATTAATTAAATTCTCCGGCTCGTTAAGATAGGTGAAAGCCGGACAGGGAACTTAAAAGCAAGATAGCCGACACTTCCTTGATATTCCACCGCAAATACGTAGGGTGCAGGACGAAGTGTGATGAAAACCAACTGATGAGGCGCGGGGGATTGAAATAGATAAGTGTAAAGCTGCATAATATAAACACAATATGAGTGAAGAATAGATTTGGGCAACAGGGGAAGAGATAATGGACATGGAGGACCGTAAAGAAGTGCGTGTGATGGATGGAAGAGGGGGGAAAAGGGGGACGGGAGGGAGGTAAGAGGGACACTCTGTCTCACTCTGTCACTAATGATGGAGGAAGGTCAAAGCTATTCCACAGTTGAGAGAATCTAATGATGCAAATTAGGCCTGACGCTCAGTCAAATGCCACAAGAGGGGCCCAGAAATCATGATGTTGCTGAATAACACACAGGGAAACTGTCTGAGGGTTGAAATTTAGCATTTTAAACATCTTAATTTATTTATTTATTTTGATCACAAGGCAGCAGTGGCAAGTTAAAAGGCCACATCATCCCAAAGAACAAAACAGAGCCTGACTGACTGAGCCTGGTACAAATATATAACTGCCTGTGTGGCAAGTAAACAGCAAAGAAAAGGAACAAGTTGGAAGCAGAAAGAAGGGGGAGGGGAGCAGTGTAACAGCTTTTCCTCCTGCAGTCTTTGAAGAGCAGCATGGTGCTGGATTCGCATGGGGAGAATTTATGATGAATATGTACATAGCTTTGACCTGAATGCATAAACTGATCCCAAATGCACCTTCAGTTTCATTCAAGCTCTCTAAATTTCTTATTCTATTTTTAAGGAAAATGGTCATATTGCAAAATACAGGCAAAGAGGAAGACCGTGACATCATATAAATGTGTTGTTCCAAATCAAGAAGGATGCTCATGCACAGCTGAAACGTGCAGAGTAGGTATGAGGATAAGCACGGCATATGCGTACATGGCAGGAATGTAGACAGCAGCGTAATTGCACTGCTTCATGGATAATGGTGACCCTGTTAGCCCGAAAGCTTATTGGCTGTCTATTTCTCTGATTCTGCCGGAACAACCAATAAGAGCCGCCGCCACCGTTTCAGATGTGGGGATGAAGGAGGAGAAAGAAGGGGGGAGAGAGAAGGACGGTGAAATAGAGGTGAAGGTTAGGGGAAAAAACCACGGGTATGTGTGGTGTGGGGAGGGGAGAGAAATGGAGAGTGACAAGGTTGGAGATGAGGGATAAAAGAAAGCAGGAAATGTGGAGGAGAGAGCCGAATCCTCTGTACTGAGGAAACAAAGGCGACAATCCCTAAGCAGTGATAAAGACGCTCGGCTTGCGGTTGTACAACAGCAACAGAGCATATGTGTATCTGTGTGTGTGTCTGTGTGTTGAACAGCTCTGTGTATGTGTAAAATGATGGTGCTTCACAGAACATTAGGTGATCATCACACTTTCCGGATCCTCTTCTCACCAGAGATCCCAGAGAAGGATATTTAGTCCAAACACAGACACACATGTCCGTATACACACATATGTCTTTGAAGGCTTTGCAAACGCTTCAGAGACGGAAACAGATTATTGTGAGGAAGAAGAGAAGGAAGACGAGAAAGACCACAAGGGAGGAAGTTTCTGGAAAGGTCATAACCGCTGTTGAACAAATAAGAGCTGCGGGAGAAGTGAGGAAAAGGTGAAATGATGAAAACACACACACACACGTGCACGCGCGCGATAAGAAACGGAGGATTAAGGAAGACGAGCCAGACAGAGAGGGGGGAGCGAGCTCTGGCCACTAAATAGGATGTCAGGTTTGCAGATAGGTCAGGGTTGGTTTGCTGATTGACACCCGACTATCTGCACTCACAGCACTGTGACAGTTTCTATTTGCCAGTCCGTGTCTGCTCACACACACCTCAACAGCAAAAACCTATATTTTCATGTAATCGGAATCAAAATCATTTGGCCAGCTTCTCCTAATGACATTGTTTGTTTTGCATACCATGATTTTAACATTAATATTTAAATTGGTAACATGTGAAGTTTGTATGCCGGGGATGCTTCCACTGATATTAAACCACAAGATGACTTTGTAAGTCTGTATTTGCATTAGGGTTAAGATCTCCCATCTTAGGACTTAAATATTTTTACAACCTGGTTGTAAAAAAAACCCTGCCTTTTGTCTCTATATCTAACTTCTTTTCTTCCTTTTAAATAATCTGGCTAATTTGTCTCTCATAACTGAGTTAGATATTGCACGAAAATTCATTAAAACACGGGTGATAACCGATCGTGACATTTATCCTCTTGTACATCCTTTTCTCTGAAAGACTTGGCCACCGCAGGAGGAATGTCAGTACCCTGTACTAAAAACTGATAAGAGAAACCCTTAACAGCTGATTAGTCAGATGATTTCTCTCCCAAAAAGCAGCTATCAAGTCAATGATGACAGACCCGCCTCCCTGAGAGAACAGTAGAGCTGTCAGGGTCCTTGAGCTCCTAAAAGAAGCTGTCGGACTCTGGCACCGAAGACACACAGAGATGATTGGAGTTCTCCCTAGGGAGCATCCAGTTAAAATTCAAGGACTCTCTCTTCATCCCTCATTTTTGTTCCCTCTAATGCTCATCTCGCTCGCTCTCTCCCTCTTAGCGAGGTCATGGCTGAAAAGTTTCAATGATGCCCCAGGAGGCAGAGAATAATCATCCAAGTGTGCATCTGCGTCTATGTGTGTGTACTCAGCTGCATGATCGACCTTATGTGTGCACAACGCCACGGGTCTGCATTTATGGCAGTGCTGGCGTCATGTATGGATGTGTAGGAGGCAGACTGCTTGATGGCCTCTGTCACACCGTCACAGGGTTATCAGATCCATTGCCGGCAGCGGTCAGTGTAGCATTTAGACCTCGAAAAGGCCATCTGAATCAAAGTGAGGAGCATTTCATCCTCTCTCCTGTTATTTCCTTTTCATGAAGTACCATGAAAGTCAAACCGAGAGCTTGCGGGACTCATTTTAGGCCATTCGATAACTGTCATCTTAAACAGCAAACATTAAATTGGTGTCAAGCAGTGAGACGGCATGCGCTCTGTAATGAGATCAATGGATGCCTCTGAAAGGGAGGAAGCTGTTGACATAAGCTGTCAGCTACATGTTTTGCCATCAAAAAAAAGAAGAAGAAGCAAACAGCATTCATAATAATGTTTTCACACTGACTTAAGGATTCATACAGGGTGATGTTCAAACCTATCAATACACAAACATCATGTAAAAACAGACAAAAAAACACATCCAAACAACACAGCTGACTATATCCAGTGACAATCCTATCCTCTCTGCTTACCATGCAGTCCTTGCCAAGGACGCAGAAGACATAGAAGAATT
The DNA here is from genome assembly GCF_963576455.1 of Neolamprologus multifasciatus. Classification (NCBI taxonomy): domain Eukaryota; kingdom Metazoa; phylum Chordata; class Actinopteri; order Cichliformes; family Cichlidae; genus Neolamprologus; species Neolamprologus multifasciatus. The sequence continues at coordinate 22,212,526 of NC_140456.1, read as the reverse complement.
GTGTCTATCTTCATGTAGAGCGAGTGAACTGGTGGGAGGAATAAGAGAGAGCAAGTGGGGAAGGAGAAGAAAGAGTGAGCGCTGCAGGAAAGGCGCTGACAGCTCGCCGTTCGAAAATAGCCTGAATAGCACTGCTTCAAAATAATTCCCTTTTTCTCCCTGATCCTAATTTCAACCACAGTGGCTGAATTATTCATTCTAGACCAATGACATGCAGCGAAGGGGACAAAGAGTCATTGCTCTATTTTGATTCACATAATAAATTCATGACTAGATGTTTAAAAGAAAAAAAGAAAAAGGCGAGGGTGGAAGGAGGAGCGGAGACAGTAGGGAGGGGGGGGCTCGGGATATGCGGTGAGCGCGAAAAAGTGTGAAACAAAGATGAAATGGGAAGGGGCAGAGACAGGGGGAGAACAAGGCTCTCAAATGGGGAAAGGGTGCACAGGTTTGGGAGATAAATATTTCAAAAGGAGCTTTAGTGTAAAAACCCACATGAAAACATGAAGCCATAGCACATGCCACATCAACCAAGAATCAGCTGAGAGGGAGGCTGACACCCGGCGAGGAAAACTGAAGGGAGAGAGAATCAAATGCTAACTGAACACCACATTATGGTGATTAAAAAGCCCAGTCATGGTACATTCAAAGGGTGTTGTAGGTAAACTTAGCCATCACACCAAACTATTCACTGCACAGATTCTTGTCCTCTCAAATTAGAGACTCACCACAGCCGAAGGAGTGACCGAGAATCGTGAGTGAGTGGGTGAAGGAGAAACTCAGACAGGCTACTGCTTGGTCATGACTGAACAAGAGACCCACACCTTGGTCACATGACTGATCGGCGATATTTAGCTGACTACCTAAGGCCACATGTAAGTCCACACAGGAAGAACCAGGATCTGTTTGACATTCCAGGCTCTGGTTGCCTAGGTAACCCTAGTTACTAGCAGGTTGCATGTAAATCAACAGTATCCTGTGCTCTCATTGGTAGTCGCTGCAATCGGAAAAAAGTTGATCTGGGGTTCTGTGCACTTTGCGTCACCAGCAGCTATTTCGTTCGCACTTGCTTGCTTGAACTCGCCAAACATCATTCACACTCTGTGGTCTCTGGTCAACATGCTGCTGCTAATTACTTCCGTTGTGGAGAAGCTTAATATTGTTTATGCTAACTACTTGTAGTTGGTGATTGGTTCTAAAGAACTATATTAAATGAGTGTGATTACATGAACAACATCCCCAAGTGAACTCATGTTTGTGATGGTCCTGCTGTTTTTCCCTGTAGTCTCTCTGTGTTATCTGGAAGGTTCCTGGTAGGTGGGGTTAATTAGTAGAACTGAGAGCGGCCGGCCAGCCTCCCTGGAGCATTTAAAAGCCGGGTGTCTCAGCTTTCATCTTTCTCTTCATTCACCCAGCACTACTGTATTTGTTTGTTTGGCTTTAGCCTGCTTACCCTACACAACAACACACGCTTCATGTTCGATCACTCATCCAGCTGCTGACACACTTTTAACACTGACTAACACATTAAATATTGTTAAGGTTTTTTTTTTTGTTGCTTTTTTTTTGCTTTGTTTGGTTAATAAACTGTTAAAATTTGGTTCAAGTTGTGTGTCTCCCATTATTATTAGTCATGGCTGAGTCAGATCATAATGCTTATCAATATTAAAGGACTGGATGTTAGCTGAATAAGACAGCCTGTTCTTTCTGAGGATAACACAGTGTAAGAGTGTTGCATTACAGGTTGTTTATAGCCACAATGTGTTACAAAGATTAAAGATTGGATTTTTTTTTTTGTTTTTTTTTACCATGAAGAAAAACTGTTGATATTTTTGTCAGAGTGTCCCAGAAAGAAACAAAAGCCTAGGATGTTGTTTTGAGGCTGCAAGAAACTGGAGAAAAGCAGGAAAAACATTCAGCCTCTTAGCCCAGACTAACAAAAGAATCATTTTTTAATGTTCATGAATTCAAGTTTTTTTTTTCATCTTTTTTGTATAAGTGAGTACAAAGTTTTGAATTTAATATGAATGATATTAATTTCAGAAACATGTATTTTGTCCTGAGAAAAGCAAGGAGGCATCACCATGGCAACAAAACCTTAAAAGATGTGGTAACTGTTGCATTTTATCGCAAACCAATATCTTTTTCTAAACCAAGCACTTTTTAATGGCTAAAAATAACCAACAGAGTCATTTACTTCAAAATGAGTTGCAAAATCTGTGAGGTGAACTTGGCTCTCTGGTGTGAAATGATCCACTCCACCACCGACCCCTCAACATCCAGATGTGAAATCTTTTGCCTTTTAAAAGTAGATGCGGACATGAATCTGTACATATGGGGTGGGCGGCTGTCATGTTCAGAGACCTGAACATAATGTTGGGAAATTCCGCTTGAGGAACATGAAAAAATATCTAAAAATCTACTCAAATCAGTTTAAAGAGTTTAAAAGTCAAGACCATTTCACATGCTGCCATGAGATGGTGTGGAAGCTCTACACATAAGAGCCCTCATGCTGTGAGCCAACATTGCTAAACACATTTGTCACACTTAAATGCTTCAGATCATCAAACCAATCTAAGCAGAAAACCAGAGTGATTACAAAATGCAGTTTTTAAAATTATTGTATTTATTGACGGACAAATGTTATTCAAATTTACCTGGCTCGGAGTGAAAAGGTAATTGTCCCTAAACCTGATAACTGATTGTGCCACCCTTGGCAGCAAAAACTACAATCAAGCATTTGTGATCACTGCCAGTGAGTCTTTCACATCACTGTGGAAGAATTATTTGTTTTAAATCAGCAACACTGGAGGGTTTTTGGGCATGAATAGCCTGTTTAAGTTTAGGCCAAAACATCTCAATCGGATTTAAGTCCAGACCTTTACTAGGCCACTCCAAAACTTTCATTTTTTTTCAGCCATTCAGAAGTTAAATTCGTGGTGTTTGTATTGTCTTGCTGCATAAACCAAGTGTGCTTAAGCTTCAGGACACAAACCTGGACATGCTCCAGGATTTTCAGGTAGAGAGCAGAATTCATGTTTTCATCAGTTACAGCAAGTCGCTCTAAAGCAGCAAAGCAGCCCCAGAGCATCACATTACCACCACCATGTTTGACTGTTGGTGTGATGTTCTTTTTATGAAATGCTGTGTTTTACACCAGATGTACTCAGACTCAAACTTTACAAAATTGTTCAGTTTTTGTTTCGTCAGTCCACAGAAAATTTTCCCAAAGTCTTGGGGACTATCAAGATATTTTTTGGCAAATGTGATATAAGCCTTTGTGGTCTTTTTGCTCAGCAGTGGGTATCTCCAAAAACTCTTCCGTGGATGCCATTTTTGCCCAGTCTCTTTCTTATTGTTGAATCATGAACTTTGACCTTAACTGAGGCAAATGAGGCCTGCAGTTCTTTGGATGTTGTTCTGAGTTCTTTTGTGACCTCCTGGATGAGTTGACAGTGCGCTCTTGGAGTCATTTTCGTAGGCTGTCACTCCCGGAAAGTTCACCACTGTTCCAAGTTTCTTCCTTTTGTGTATAAAGGCTCTGACTGTGGTTCTCTGGAATCCCTGAAGGCTTTTTCAAGACCAATGGATATTGCTTTTTTACATAAGGAGCTTTTTCCCCAAAATAAATTAAGTTATCATTTTAAAACAGTGTTTGTATTCACTATTTGACTAATATTAAATTTGTTTGATCATGTGAAACATTTAAGTGTCAGAAATATGGGGTGGGGCGATGGGGGTGGGAAGGGGATAGATATCTCACAGCACTGTAAGTGTAGGTCAGTGTTAAAGTTATGTCCTGGCGTCTTTAGTCATGATGAAGTCTTGATGAGGACAAATAGTAATGATAAGAGAAAACTGAGTACATGATAATGAGGATTTTGGATGATTTTGCTACCCTGAACTGAAAACACTGCATAGGATTCTTTAACTTTTTTTTCTGAAAAGAGAACCTAGAAAAACTTTCGTCAATTTAGTCATTTACGAAAAAAAGATGATCTACAGAAGAAGAGGCAAAATTGCCACAGGCTTGTGTCCTTTTCAAACAAACCTCAATTTAACAAGCGGTTGTTACAAAGTGAGTCAGGGGACACGTGGCGCTACAGAATCTGTCACGCAAGAGCTGATGAGGAGCTGCTCTTTATATATATAGGAATGTAAATGTGCACATTAATAATTCAGGCTGTCTTTGTTTTACCTTTTCAGGGAGACAGAACAATCTCTGTGGTTGCAGCCTCTATTGTCTGTACTTTGTTTTCAAATAATAAAACAAAAATGCCCCAACTGCCTTGCTAAAAGGCAACACGCAATGGAGCGAATGATTTGAGGCAGTTTTGCTGTATAAACGAGAGGAGATTCCAACCAAAGAGGGCTATCACTTTGAAGAGGCAGCTAACCTTCAGGTCTACACAAACTTTAACAGATATTGAATACATTTGCACAGTGACTCAACTGTTGGTCCTTTTATTATACGTGACATGCATAAAAGACAACAACGACACGCGTGTGCTGGCATGCCCAAGTGACTTTCACATGCCTCCAGTTCTGCAGGAGGGGTGACGACGAACATGCGACCCTGGACGAATGTGTGGGTCTCTGTGTATATATGTGTGTACACCAATGGTGAACTGTCCTGAGGCATTTTGCAAGCCTGTTTGTGTAGCAGTGAGGCAGAAGTAATGTCTGAATCTGTGTTCCCTCAGAGCGAAATGTATGTGCGTATGTGTGTGCAGAATAGGGGGTCAGCGCTGAAGGACAGCAGAGAAAATCCGTCCATCTACACTGAACAAGACTAATTACTCCCAAAGGAGTGAGAAAAAAAAATTGAAGCCAGATACAGTTTACAGAAAACTGGATTTTTCTTCACTCTGTGCCTGAGGAAACACTCATGATACCACAGCTATGAAGTACTTTTTTCATAAAGCGATTAAAAAAAAAAAGATTTGTTGTGAAAACATTTCATCTGATTCTGGTGTTTCTCATCAGTACCCAAGCATGGCCCAAGCCAGAAAGGTTGTACAACACTGTGCAAAAGTCTTGAGCCACCTCTCATTTCTTTATACATAGACTTTATTATACAGACTAACTCAAGTGATGAGCTAGTTTTGTGTTTACACAAAATTTAGGTAACTACCATTTCAACATTTTATCTTTAGCAGTTTGTTACTAGCAGCTTGTCACAAAACACATCATTTGTTCCCATGTATTTAGCTGAATCTATTAAAAAAAGCCCAAGATAATGTAGCTTGATCAGACAACAAACTGATTCCCAAAGAGCTGTTGCACAAAACCTTGGCATATCTTGGTGTGCATTGTGTCCTTAAGTTGACAAGTTGAAGATAAAAGAATAAATGGATAGATAGACTAAAAAAACTATCTACACCAGATGAACAGCATCTGAAAGTCATGTTCTTCAGAAATTGGCACAAGACCTGAGAGAGACATCGTATCCTTTAGCTGATTCATCTACTGTTCACTGAAATCTCATCAGAAGAAGAACCACGGTGAAATATTAGGAGCTGCACAAGAAACTGAAAATAAGTGGCAACTCCAGGTCTTATCGAGTAATGAACCTGAACTGGAAATTTATGGTTCAAATCGTTGTCATAGTTTTGTAGTTTATAAATCATGATTATATAAAGTTCTTACCCTTTTCAACAAGCCCACTCTGCCCCAGTTTGTACATGAAGATGAAGAAGGAGGACCCAAGTGCAGACATGAGCAGGCAAGCAGAAACAGTTTTAGTGGGTTATTAAAGTGCAAATTGAAGCTTACAGGTGGAAAACTGGGACAACAAGGAAGCAGACAACAAGAGCGAAACAACAAGAGGAACCAGCCTTCCATGATGTGACAGAAAAACAAAGGCTAGATGGCAGGTATAAAGCCACACAACACCTGGTGGGTGGATGTGGTGTGATCGACTGCAGGGGTGAAAAGAAAAACAAGGCAGATGCTTGAGCTATAATGTATAGTGTCGTACTTTGTCTGTTTCATCTGTACAATGTTTAGATTTCATAAGACCCATCATTTCAATCATCAAGTGAAAGCTAGTTCTCCCAGTGAAAGAAAAAATATTGTGTTCTGGTAATTGCAAGTTTCAGTTTGTCAGTTTTAGTTCTGCTTATTGATTGCTTAGTAAGTTAGCTTGACTTTAATCTAAAACATAGTCACACAAATGTAAATTGCCCTTAAAGGCATTTCAACTTCTCCAAAACATTTTATTTTCCTCTCCAGCCATTTCTCTCTCTGCCTTTTGTGGAGGAAATCACATTTTAATGTCTGTGGGGAGCAGTGAGCAGTGTTCACAAAATGATACTTGAATCATTAAAATCCAATTTGCAGGACTGGGGCACAGCACTCCATCACAGCTATCAGCCGAGCCGTCCTCTCAACGCCGCACCGTTTGTGTTGTGCCTGTACAAACTGAGGGATCAGAGAGGGAATCGATAGCAATACGGCATTCCTTAACAGAGTTCTTATGGATCAGAGAGCCGTTCATCTACTGAGAATCACAGATGAAAGAGAGAAAGAGGGTGACAGCGAGAGAAAGAGGAAGCATACGAGTGAGACTTACTGACCTTATGTGTGTAAAGAGCGTGCACTGCAAACACACACACCTACACACAAACACACACACACACACACACACACACATGCCCGTTCAGCTATCTTAGTGAGGACCTTCATTGACATAATGGTTTCCCTAGCCCCTTACCCTAACCATTAAAAATGAATGCCTAACCCTTCCCCTAAACCCAACCATAACCTAATTGTAACCCTGACACTAAAACCACATTTTGAGCCTCAAAAAGGCCTTCAAACTTGTGAGGACCAGTGAGTGTGTCCTCACAAGTGACTGTTGGTTCTCACAGGTATAGTAGAATGCAGATTTCGATCCTCACAAAGATAGCTAGACAGGAACACACACACATACACACAGAAACATTTGAAGAGTGTTCATGGCTCGAAATCATGCTGTTAGAATTAATGAATAACGTCCCCCCTGCCCAAAAGGTTGGGCCTACAGATGGCATTACATGGCGATGCACACACACACACACACACACACACACACACACACACACACACACACACACACACACACACACACACACACACACTGTGGAAGTGGAAGCCAATCACTTGCATCAGCAGTTTTGAGAATATTGTACATCAGTACGTTTAAATGTCAAACTAGGTCACTTCAGGGCGTCACATGAATTCAAAAATGAATTATCACACAACTGTGTAATAACACTTTCACCTCCTTTATCTCGCACACATAGATGGAGTACAGAAAAGCAGAGAAGCAGAGAGTAGAACGTGGAGCCACAATATCCTGTGTGTTATCCTTAGTTCAGCTGCATTATTAAAAGATAAGGTTATACAATTTAACCTGCATTAACATTCAATTAACAAAAGGCAGGGATGGGTACGCTCTCACAAACACACACATATGCACGCATGAACGTTATCTCCTTGACCTGCATTAGCATCTGCGGTGAGCAAAGCCGCACACTTCATGACCTGCATCAACTTTTAATGAAGTCTGAGAAACACGATTCCTTTATTCATGCAGGTGAAGTAATGGGAGGACTGCTACAAACACACACACGCACACACACACACGCACATGCACACATACACACAGACACACACACACACACACACACTGAGTTGTTGGAACCAGTTCCTTTTACAGCAACAGGTGGTGAGGCTTAAAACAAGCTCAGCTTTTGTGTCAGCCTTTCTGATTCAGCTGAAAGCCCATGAGTAAGAAATTGAAGGTAGTTGCAGTCTCATTTAAAAGGTAACCACACAGATGTTGTATCACAAATTACTCCTAACTTAAAGGCCACACAGAGCTTTCAGAGCTTTTTACTGACATACTAATTTATTTGAGAACCAATGATCTTCATGGTCTCTTTATGTGTTGACTTCTCTACATTGCTCAAAAAAGTATATATATGTTTTTTTCTTTTAAGTTTGTCTTAGTTATGTTCAAATGTTTTTATATAGCGCCAATTAACAACAACAGTCGCCTCAAGGGACTCTGTGTTGTAAGGTAAAGACACTACAATAATGCAGAAAAAACCCATCAATAAGATGACCTGCTATGAGCAAGAACTTGGCGACAGTGGGGAGAAAAAACTCCCTTTTAACAGGAAGAAACCTCTGCCAGATCAGGATCAGAGAGGGGCAGCCATCCGTCTTTCTCCTGAATCCAAGCTGTTTTTTGTTTGGTTGCTTTTCTCCAAACCACTCAGTAATGATTACCAGTGTAAAATTCATGTGAAACATAAGCCACAGTGCTGATTTCTCATTAGAGATGAATGTTTTTCACTTCATCAAATAAACACTTTCATTTTAGATTTGGTACATTTGGTACACAAATCTGTGTAAACAGATATCTGCAGGCAGGGGAAAAGATTTCTCTTTTGGATACCAGAAGCTATCTGGTTTTCTCTTGAGGTCTGAGTAGTATTGTTAAGTAGTAGTAGTAGTAGAGTTAATGTGGGATGCTGGCTCATTATTTACAAAGGTGCAGGTCTTACCACTTGTTTTCTTTTAATGTGGCAACTCCTTTCATGAATGTTCTTAAACTGCTAGCTCTGTGCTGCTACTAACCCTGTCTGCACAGCTCTAATTGGCCAATTGGACAGTGGAAACAGACGTTGATTGAGCACAACAGCAGGCTGATTTGAATGGCAAAGACATTGTTGCTTAGTGATGAGTACCCAGACGTCTGGTTTTTGAGAGATGATAAAACTCTGGAGAAAATTTAGAATCAAAAGTCATGCAGTGGTGTAAACAGGTGGTGTGGAGATTGCAGTGAACTACTGGTTTGATGACATAAGTCTGGATGTGCTGGTGCAAAACAGTCTCTTCTCATTTTTATGTTCATTTTTATGTATTTCAAATGCCGGTTGAATACAAATGAAATGAAATTTGCAGATATTATAGAGAATCACAGTAAGCGTCAACACAGCGCTGCCTGTTCAAGGTCATTGACTGCTAGCTTTAATGTGACAACTCTAAGAGCCAAGCTGTGTATTTTTCATAGTCAACACAAAGTCTCTGTATTTCCATGACTTCCTTTTTCACTGTTTTGAATGAGAACTGTGATAGTAATAGCTGTTGGCAGAGTGTGACATTAAATGCAGTTATGCGATGCTGCCACAAAAGGCTGTTTGTCTTCAACAGTTATTTCTCTGCTCTGTGTGGATGAGCAAGAAACCTTATTAGGAGTGCTCAGAGTGAGGTGTCAAGGAAGACAAAAGCACCACACACATGCAACAATGAAAGGTTTCTTTTAAAAGACAAGACCAGCACTTAATGTCGGCAAAATGAGACTCTTTCGTGGCTCTATCAAGCTGGTGTTAAACTCTTTAACATGAAAATGGGATGGACACACCTTTAAGGACTTTGTATCTCTCAGCAGGGGAGAGTTTTGTAATTAGAAAGGAGAGATTTAGTAACTTAATCATGGCTAAATTGAATTTGAGCGTTTAATTGTAAAGACATTGAGAATAACTCAAGGGATGGTTGTGTCAGACTGAATAATGAAGCAAAGCCAAATGCTAATTCATTATGAGAGCTAGGCAAGAGATAGCAGGTGACCTTAAAACTTTTCCTATCAGACCCAAGCAGCAGGGAGACAAAAGAGACAGAAACCGTGTGCATAGTGAATGAACAGCAGAACCTGGAGCGCTCAGGGGTCACGTCTGAGAAAACGCAGCCGAGAAAGTAAATTAAAGAAGGAGAAATGGAAAGTGAAAGGGCAGCGTGAAGAAAACAGGGCAAAAGTGTGAGGAAGAATAATTCATCACGAAGGAAAAAGTGAAGGAAAGTGAAACAGCAAGTGAAAGAAGGAGGAGGCTGAGGCCGCAGAAGTGTTGTACTTTTCACCTGCATGTTATTTGGCCTGCAGCAGCCGCCTGCTTGTTCATTATTGACTGGAATCATGCCCTTTACTTTACGCTGTACATGAGAGGCTACACCAGCGGCCAGCACCTTAAAGGCCTAATAACCTCACCGAACACACGCTGAATGATACTAGAAGTAAGACCATTAACTTCAGTTTCTGAGCGACCTCTAATGCAACATGAGCCTCCGTACTGCAATTCAAGACTTTAATAAGGACTGGTGTTTTATTGTGTGTGTGTTTGTGTGTGTAGCTGAGCATGGATGTGCGTGTGTGTGGGCAGACGTGGGCGGTGTGGATGTGACTCTCTGCCCTTGTCCGATCGAGCAATCTAATAAAAACAATCCGCCACGCTGGACCTCATTCTTAAGACCTCAAGGTTGACCATTGTCCTCTCTCTCTCTCTCTCTCTCTCTCTCTCTCTCACACACACACACACACACACACACACACACACAAACAAACATGTATACACACAAAAGCACGTGCAGACACTTGTGCACACACTGACATCAAAAGCTCTTTCAGCACGCCAACATACCCCCAGTCATTGTCTCAATCAAATCCTTTCATTGCACAAGAATCTTTCCTCTTTTCACGCGTCTCCTCCGGTGGACACATAATGCTCAAATTTTGCTCCCTGAAGCTTGATCCTTTCATATATATCTTATTCCTCCATGATTGGTATTGGTGAGAATACAACAGTGCTCACAAAATTGAGGGCTGATCTGCAAGAAGCTGAAAAGAATTATGAAACGAAGAAAACGTGTTGATTTTTAACAACCTGCACATCAAGATGTAAAAACAACTTTGGGGTACGAGCGCCTCATATAGTTAACACAATAAGTGCACTACCCTACAGATGATAACATATTCTTTTGGTAAATATTTGGTACTAAGGGGTAGAGTTGTCAATAATACATAAATAAATAAAAATCGATACTCAGATATTAATCAATGCTAAAATTAATACCGGAGTCAGATACTCATTTACAACAAACAGTGTAAACAACTTCACACAAACAAGTAGACACAAAGCTCTTCCCCTCAATAACAGGTGAAATACTGGACATTCATAACACTGAGACACTTTCAGAGGTCTGTAAAGGTCCCGTTTCAACAGCATGGAAGTGCACATGTCAATATTAGCCATCTATTAGCAATTAACCAATAGCCACACTAGCCACTTGTTATCCTTAACATAGTAGCTAGTTTACTGTAGTTAAATAAAAGATAAATAATTACTGTAGGCTGAACAGATCGCGGGTGGAGCCGTGACAGAGCAGATTACGGACATGTGGAGAATGGGCACAGTCAGAAGTTTCTCACTGTGCAGACCAGCAAGAAAACCATAGATGAATGTGTGGAGAACTAATCCAAGCAAATAAAGAGAGAAATCTGGAGCACAGCAGCCGAATCAGACAACTTCAGTCTTGAAGAGCTGAGGAGAAAAGCTGTAGACTGAGGTGGAGCACTGAGAACAGTGGGTGAGATACACACTGCAGGGAAGATGTGAACAAGATGATAAACTTTTCTACTTTTGCAATAATTTTTAAAAATGTGTTTCGGATTTTTTTAAAGCCAGTTGTGAGGTCAGTTTTAAAATACAGGCAGTGTCTGGTTCAATTTTTCAAAATAAGACTTGCTTGCAATTACTTCTGTTCTTGCAGGATGGCGTCAAAATTTTCAAAAATTGTATCAAGCATTGAGTATTTTCCTGGATATTGGTATTGAGTTTGAGAGTCTAGTACCTTGACCACCCTGGAGGGAAAACAACTGTACAGATTCTTCAGTGTCAGAGAAACACAGTCATTCACTTACAGTCACACTTTCTAGCCATCTGACAAATTCATCTTTTTAGCTCCAGTTTTGGTCTCTACCATCTCCAGGAAATCTTTAGCTCAGTGCTAAAGGTCACGTTAGAGCTTTTTCATTGAAAGGAAAGTGCGCTGCTGATGTAAATGAGCTGAATGAGAAATTGGGGCCGGGTAGAGGAACCTGGTACTTTTTAGGGTATAAATCAAATTGCATCAGTACTACGACTAAAAATTCATACAAAATCAGCCAGTGTCAAATTGCGATAACAGAGGGAGTCAAAGAAGAAGAAAGCAAGTGAGACGATGTGTTGAAGAACAAAAAAACATATGAGGCCGTGGCGAGTTGAAAATAGACTCAGATGTGGTTACACTTTTACTCTGCAATGTTTGTAACGCAAAATGCAATCTGCTATTCAACGGACTGCATCTAAGCACACACACTCCCACAAATGCATCCGGGGTAGCTTGGAGCTTTAATAAGATAGTTGAACATGGCACAAGGACACTTGAAGATGCAGATACAGGGATGGAACCACTGACATTCCAACTGGCTGGCAGACAACATACTCTACTTCCTGAGGCGCCCACAAAATTGAGATAGTACGTAACCTAACATGTAACCGTAACCAATAATCATCTACTCCTATAGTAGTGTGTGACAGTGACGTTAACACACAGACACTGTCGACCAAGGCAGCTGGTGTAGAGTGTAAAATGTTATAGATAACCAAATCTTTCAATGGTGGAATGTTGACTTATTTTGTAAGAGAACATTTCAAAATTGTAATAAAGGAGGAGCAGACAACAGTTAACCGAATCGACAAAAGGTACTTTTGGATGGCGGTACTTAAGTCCAGGTTCTGGTACTGGTTTAAATGTCAAAGGTACCCAGCCCACACATAATAATGCTGAGTTCTAAGGCTTAAAATAGGCATTCATGTTCATTAAACATTGTGATCTCAGCTCTATCAGGTCTATGTTAGGTTTAGTTAAAAAGTCTCACATGTGTGGAGGAGTAACTTCTATTTTCTGAGAGGACAGGGTGTTTCAAAAAGAAGCAACCAATTTAAAAAGGCAATATATTAAAAAGTAGTGGGCATAGAAGCTTGTGGCAAATTTTTAAATACAATATTCGTTTTTACATGTAAACCTTACAATGTTCTCAAGTGCTCAGTGTTTCCCCTTCCAGACAGACATATGTCCACACAACAGTCAAACTCGCAAAAGCACGTCTGCTTGGAAAAGTATGGTAATTGGCGTAGATGTGGGCGAATAAGTCTTTTTCTTTAATGTGGATTTATCACAGACATTTTCAGATATGCTCGATTCTACCCGTAAATAAAAGTGTTTGGAATGTCAGTTGTCTTCTTTACAAGCTCTGTGCCCACCTACTATAACATGGAATAATGGGAAAAAAGTTAAAATAAAATACAACATGTACAAAAACCGATTTTCTTTTGTAAAGATTTTGTTTCCAGCAATGATCTCATCCTCTTCATTCTTTTTCATCACCTTCTTCCCCACGGGTGGCTGAAAACTATCACGTTGCCAGCATGTCCACTCACTGGAAAAACACATCTGCAATAAGCACCTGTCAACACAGAGGCCAAACAGTTCCACCCACATTCTCCCACTTTCCTGTCACACTCCCAGCCCTTTCTGTCCTAAATATCCCTCTGACAAGCCTTTCACTACATCACTTTAATCTCCTCCTGTTTAATTTTATGTCGTGCTTGCCTTCTTCATCCTTTTATTCGTGACATTCTCTTTCTCTTATCTAACTTCTCATTGATTCAACAGTGTCTCATTTCCAGTCTTGGTCTTTTCACACACTACGCAGACTTGGCAGCAGAGAGGACAGCGATATTATGCTTCAGGTAGTTGGCAAGCGTCTGCACTTAAAGGGTCATACTGGTGGTGGGAAGGTGGGAATAAGTGCATGTCTTTGTATATGTGTGTGAAGGCTGGCTAATTACCAGTGGCGATTATAGAAAGAGGGTAAAGCAACAGGAATAGAGGAAGCTGAAGAGTCCGTGAGTGCAGAAAAAACTCTCAGACACAAACAGCAAGTTTGCCTGTATGCTGGGAGCTATCTGCCTGCCAGCAGTGTCTGAGTGAGTTCTTTTTCCTGTTTAGTTTTCAGGAAGACAAGACAGAGCAGCGATAAAGTTAGAAACCCAAACAAGTTAATGAGGAGCAGGAAGTAATGAGCTGATTCCATGATTAGAGGCATAATTCATCTGTACACTGAACACCCCCTCCTCCCAGATTGAGCTTCATATTTATGTATCTGTTCCAGATCTATCTGAGTGGTATTAACATGAAGTGGCTTGTGTGCTCATGCTTCACTGCTGCTCCTTTGCTCATGGTTCAGGCAACCATTAAAAAATGGCCATGAAATGACCACCTATCCTTCACTTTCATTGTTGAGGAGACAGACAGAAAAACCAGCCAGCCATGATGTCCAGAGGGGAAGATTCAGGTAAAGGTAATTGCTTAGCAAGAGAATGAAACAGGAGATAGGATCAGGAGGAAAGGGAGAGAGGTGACAGTCTATAATTGGAAATGGAGAAAGGAGGAAGATGGTGGAAAAGGAATGAGACTGAGAACAAGGCGGGGGGCGTTAGATTCAGAGAAAAAGGGGGGGCTGATAGCTAAAGCACCTAAGGCATACTTGCCATATGCCCCCTGCCACAACATGACATAACACACGACCACGCATGACACGTTACCACACATGGCATCCTGCAGTGTAGCATGGATAAAGTAGAGCTATTCATGTCTCAGACCAGAGTGAGCAAACAAGTCCTCACTTCAGCTGTTTTTCAGCCAGGTTATCATTTCAGATTTAAAAAAAAAAAACAGACTGCAGACTGTGAGCAGAGCGCATAACTCATGTAGGTAAAGTAATGAGCGATGTTATAACTAGAAGAGTCGGGCGATGTGAAACATGACAGCATTCCATCAGTGAAGGTTTATTAACATTCATCGCTTGGTCAGCTTACGAAGCCTTTTTAAATGCCTCTAGCTGAGTGCACAATTCAGACAGGCGATAGTAAGAAAGCATGATCACACACACACACACACACACGCACAACCTCTCTTGTTCACTCTCTTTTCTTTCCTGCAAGTATCTAAGGGCAAGTAGGGAGCCTTGTCAGGATGGGTAGTCGTCAACCCTTAAGCTCAGCAAACGTGTACTGTTGCATTTCAAGTGTGTCTGCGCTCTATTTGAAAAAATCACAGTGGCCGTTGAGGATAAGATGTACATGCCCGTGTGTGTGCGTGTGTTCTGCACAAGTTAACATACCCAGGGCTGAAGCGTGGTCCCTGATCCCTCCTCATCTGTCCAGCTGTGTGCGTATGTGAATCTGTTTTCCTGTCCTCGTTGCCCACAAGTTTCTGACGCCGCTCCGCACGTGCGAGCCCTCCGAGCCTCAGGTCTCCCTCAGTCTGTCTCACTCTCAGACCTTGGCATCAGCAGCTGTACCAAACGTACCACTCATCCCCCTCTTCTCTCTCTCCTTCTCCCTCCCTCCCTCCCGCAGGCACGCTCGTGTGTACGCGCCTCCTTTCACTCCTTGTTGATTAACGTCCAAAAATAAGAAGGGGGGCTCACACTGAGACTTTCCTCTCTTTCAGCCGGTCCTCATCAGCTGGTCAGGGTAGCCTTCATCTCCCTCCGGTATGGCTGTGGGATTATGAGGAAAAGAGAGGGAGGAATGGGGAAAGGAGCGTGCTGTTGCTGTTGCCTCTGCCTCCTTCAGTATGAGCGCCTCTCTCTCGTTTAGCATGCTTTTCATCTCTCTCTCTCTCTCACCTCTCTCTCGCTGCTCTCTCGCTCTTTATCTCTCCCCAACCCCCTCCCTCCCTCCCTTTTCTCAGTCACTCTCTATCTGCTACTGCTCAGGCTGTTAGGATTCACAATTCAGTGTGCTGCCGAGCATATGGCTGAGGGAGCCTCTAAACAACAGGGCTGGATAAAGAATAAAAAGAATGACAGCAAAGATTAGAAGACAGAAAAACAGCAGATGTATTTGTAAGAATAGATAAGAGGATTAGTAGTGTTCCTACTACTACTGCTAGTACTGGAGTCATTTAGAAAACAGTAATATTAAAGGTAATTCTAAGACTTTTCTATAAATCCAGCAAACATGGGTTGTACATGTAAGTCACAATTAACCGAGCTCAATTTGCCAGTATTTTAATTTACTCCTTTACACGATTTGTAGTTGTTTCCTACATCATCTAGGTTGCTCTCTTTTTATCACTGATTGCACTGAATGATAACAGCCTTGCGAGGGTGCCAGCAGGTAGAGGAAAGTGCCGACTGACAATGTGCATGGGCTTGATAACAAATGATAAGGGCCATTCACTGCTGTGGCCAGATCTGAATCAGATGGTGAGGCATATGTCATTTTGGGCTAGAGTTGCATTTGTGAAAAGTCCAACTCCAAAGTCTTTGAGACCTAGCCTCAAGTACCCTCGGTGCAGAGGTCCAATCTCCTCTTCTTATTAGCATTGACCTAGGGACAACTGCAATTCATCATGCTAAACAGTCGGAATGTGAAAGGTGACCTTTAAATCTTAAAACAAAGGCATGAAGGTGTTGCATCCTGCTGCAGCAGCCCTATACCAAATAGCACCGAGCTGCTCCTGATTAAAGACAAATGGTGAGTATAATATACAAAAAGAGGATTTATGATGAAATGTCATTCTTCCAGTGAGTTTGTTCTGTTTAATCACCTCCCCCATTTTGCCTGGAGCATGCAGAGAGAGGGAGCGAATGAGAGAGGAGGAAAATAGACATTTTTATTGTTTGGTCCTGTTGCGTTGTCAGGGTAGATCAGATCACAGGGAACTGAGGTTGAAACACACACACACACACACACACACAGAGAGAGAGAAACACACTCTTCGAGCCTGACTGCCCCTGAGGTCAGTTAACAGCTCATCACAGGAAAGGAGAAGTCTGGACTGCGACCCCGAGGCCAAGGGTTGGGCAAGTCATGATGCCTGGTGGAGTCCAGCAAACACCTAACACTCCCACCTCTCAGCCAATCTGACGTGGCTGCCCGCACACATACATTAAAACATCAGATCACGTGTTCTTCCTTTGCTGAACCCCAAAAACATTATAGATAATATTATAGATAACTAAAAAAAAAAAATTCTTCTTTAACCAGAATGCCTTCTGGGTGAGGTGTTTTGAATATGTCTTACTGGGAGGACTCCCCGGGGTGGACCCAGGACACACTGGAGAGATTATGCCTGCTGGCTGGCTTGAGATCACCTCAGTGTCCCCCGGATGAGCTGGAGGAAGTAGCTGGGGACAGGGAGGTTTGGGCATTTCTGTCTAGGCTGCATAGATGGATGGATTATTTTCTTCCTTCCTTAGCAACACTTTCCTCAAGGAGCTATATACTATAACGTAAAGACTCTCCAGTAATTCTAATACTTGCTGTAGCGTCAATTTGCTCTCTGGTACATGATTACTGTAGCTAAAATCATTTATTATGATGATACTATTATGATATCTATGCAAGTGTATTGCATTTACTTGGCAAGAAATGAGTCTTTTCTCTGAATTAACAAGATGTCTTAAAATTGTGAAAGAGTCTTCACTGACTTGAAAGCTTGAATTATTTAATGTTTGTCATTATTATAGGTCTCTGCGGTGACCAATAGTTTGCATGTAAGAGGCCAGCTTGTCTGCAAACACTCATAAACTACTTGGCAAGTGGTAGAGAAACTGTGAGTTCAAAGTAATCCGGAAAGACGGAGTGTCTGCTTTAAAAGTAAAAGTCTGCTTTTTCATATGTGTTGATAGCAGAAGTAAGGCACAATTTTTACTTCAAAGGCGAACTTTCTCCATTTCCGTCTTTTTTTTTTTTTTTTTTTTGCACACTGCTTTCAAGTTTCGCTACAGCTTAGAGAGTACATAATCAGTGTTTGCAGACAAGTTGGCGTGTTTAAAGCGAAATATGTGCAACTGTAACCATCTGCTAGTGACCAAAGCAATCACAAGCTTTTTGGTGTAGACTTTTCACCCAAGTCATAGTCACTGCTCATCAAAAGGTCTGGGAATACGACTTTTTTTTGGATTGCCAAATGATCATTAACAGATCTCTAAACCTGTATGCATGAGGCCCAACAAGACACAACATGTATGTAACAAAATTAAAATTTGAGAATAAAACCTAGCTATATTTCCTCTGCTACAGTGACTGTCGGCATAAAACTGCTCTCATCTGATGACAGTGAAACTAATTAAATCATCTAAGTAAATATGCAGTACACGTCGAGCCGAGGTTGGTCGTCTGCCTGTCACAGACAGCCATGAGTTGTTTTCTGTTTTTTAAGGTTTAAGTTTCTCAGCTATGTAACTGTTTTGTTAAATAAAGAGGTTATTTCATTTTTATACACTTCTTAACAGATAAATAGATTGACATCTTGCGAAAATATCATTTGCTTGTATTTCAGCCAAATGTGTGTCACTTGGCCGAAACACCAGAGCAGGTTGTGTTTTTCTCCTGCTGTGTACTTTATGAACAACCTTCCAGTTTTGCAAATGGTTCAACATAAAACCAGAGAATAAACAAACAAATGTTTCTCTGTAATACATTTAATCACTGCCACTGTCCTCTACAGACTCTAGGCTGCTACAGAGGTATTCTCATTTAGCCCTATTCTGGCACATCAAGCTTACAGAATAGTTTATCTTCAAGATGTGAGTCTAAAGCCAACACTATTGAGTATTAAGTATATGCCAAATGTACCTCGTCTACATTCCCAAAGTGTTTGTAGCCTGTGCTCTGCTCCACATTACCACCATGGTGAAGATGGAGACTTTCAAACAGGAACTTCAGGTGTTTTGGATTTTGGAGTGTACCAAGTTGAATTCAAACAGAGGGGTAACCAGTACTGTTTTATATAAAGATATAATGAGTCTAGAAATGGTCATTTGAATGTCTTTATGTTGTTTTTGGAGGAAAATGTCAACTACATGAGTTAACTGATACATTTCCATACATGGTTTGATCCTGATGTAAGTGGGGTATATAGGACAGGGATAGATTCTCCTTAGAGAGTTCAGTGGAGCGCCTCATTATTAATTTGCTGGCTAGTTCCCCAGTAGCCCCAAGCCTTGCCCTGGGTTTTGTTTTGGTCAGTTGCCAAGCTTACTTATGTTCTATTGAACAATTTGATACATTTTGTGTAGATTTTCTTTATTTTTTCCACATAAAACCATCCTGATCTGCTTTGTTTATCTGGTAAATACTGTAAATAAATTAAAAATCAAGAGAAGATACTTCCTGTCTCCACATATGCATTTATTCACGCCAACAAATTGTTCTAGCTAAGACTTATGGCTGCAGATTTACCACCTTTCATGAACCCCACGCTCTTCTTTAGGATAAAAAAATAATCTAACTTAAAATTGTGGAATTTTTTCCTTGGGTCTGCCTTAAACAGCGGTGGATACACTCATGTGGTTGTACAGTGATATGTGCACAATGTGCCATCACAGTGGGTGCAGAGTGTTAGCATTAAGACTACAAATGCAAGAGCTGTGGGTGACACACTGAACCCAAGTGACAGTCTTCTTTCTCGAAAGCCCACATTTGGGAGGAATTTAAGTTGCACTGACATTTTGGACAGAATACGATGGCATTTGAATTCTGAGTGCAGGTGGGACGTGGGTCAGACATCATTGTATCAGATGGCTTGGAAGAAATATAAAAGGAATTATCGGGTGGAAACCGAACCTGCATAACAGAGCTAGGTGTGACTAAAAGCTACTGCAAGGAAGGTATAACCAGCCAAATACAGATGAATGTTGTTACGACCCGTCTAGGGCCAGGCAGTAACACGAGTGAGGCCCTCGCATCCCCCCCAAGACCCAAGCAGCCACAAGAGACAAATCCTTCAGTTTCACTGTGATTTATTTACAATGTGAAAAATAAAGGAACCAAAACGGGAGTGTCAACGCTTCAGGGTGAGCCAAGGCCAAAACAATAAACAAAACAGATCTAAACAAATCCCGCACCCCTGACCTCACCAAAACAAAGTCAAAAATAAAAACAGAGTCTAACCTCCTTAACTAACACAAAACAGGAGAAAAACGGGTGATCAAAAGAAAACGGCAGCTCACCCCTACCCACTCCACTTTCACAACTCTCAAAAAAGCACTGCAGCCAGCGGCTGCCACGGGAAGACTGCTGGGCCGTGAGGAGAAACCCGAAGACCTCTTTCGCTGTAGCACTCCAGACTCCTTATAATGGGCGGGTCCTCCAGCTGGAACCAGTCACGTCGTTGCAGCGTATCCATGCACCAATCGAAGCAGGGCCCTGGCACAGCTAAATTAACATGGGACATAACACCTGCACAAAACACACACGTAAACATACCAGTTCGTAACAATGTATATAATAAATGGAGCTGTTTAGCATAATTTTTTGATGTTCAAACCCAACAAGGTTTTTTATCTCACTTGGAAATGATTCAGGCTAACAGCATGAATCACAGGCTTACGCTTAGGCTTACTTCAAAATATGCAAATTAATTCCACAATAAGAGCAACTTCTTACAGAAAACAGAAGATTTGATTAAACATGAATATATATTAGCTGTCTCTTCTGTGTTTGTGTGTGTTCCAGTCTTTATAACCCCTGTAAGCAGCTGTGTCATGAAACTAATCACCGCCTTGTCCATTACTGTTGTGTTTGGCAACTTCTCTACATTTCAGTCTGTTCAAAAAGCTGACCATCAAAAGCCGGGGGAATTTTTATCCGTGACTGTGGTACACTGCCAAAAATACCACCAGCTGCTTGTATTACCTGAGCTATTTCGCATCAAGTAACTCTATACTGGGGATGTCAAAGTCTGAAAGCATGGTGACTTATGTGTTAAAAATGTACACATTTATTGCTCGATAAGCAAAGGTCAAGTCCTTCTTTTTTCCAAGTCCATTATAGTTCAATCATTTAATAGCTTAGAGTTACAACCACCTTTAGCATTAATAATTGGAAGTAATTGTTTTTCTGTAAGACTTTACCAGTAACTCACATTGGGGTTTTTTTGTTTTTGTTTTTTTCACTCAAAGGTATTATTTATTCATATCTACTTGGTCAAGAATGATATCCCAGTAACTGAAAGCAGAGGACTTTGACATGAACCACAACCAGCAAACAACAGACAAATCCAACTATCTTTGAAGAAACAGTGCTACCTAATCCATACATGAAACAAAACCAAGCAAAACAATGTGTTAAACCCAGCTACGTAACTAAGCAACAAAAGGAGAAAATGCTACAACACAAAAAGATAGTTTGGCACTTCTGTTTCAGTGATCTGTACAAGAAGTGAGTTTTTTAGTTTTTTTGTTTGTTTTTTGTTTTTAATCCTGGCCTGTCTGGCAGCTTTTGCAATTTGAATTTTGATCTGAATTCACTGCTGTGCCAAACACATTTTTCTTTTCCAAGATCAGTTCTATAATTTCTCTACAGGCTCCTCTTGTTCAGGCTTTATCTGTTTATTTCTTCAATTCTGTTTGTGTTATTTCAGTTATTACATCATAAGTGGTATACAGTCTGACAATGTTTAAGGTAGGACAGGCAGAAAAAAACAAGCCCCCCTTACCTGGCAGGGTGTGTGAAACAGGGGTGTAGGAAAACTGGGGTGCAGACCAACCCCCTACTCTAAGGTCCAAGGACTGAACCACTGGCTATCTGATTCATAGTTAACAAGCTCTTCTTCATTGTGGATGACGTTTTGCCCACTCTTCTATACAACATTACATTACCACAGCTCTCTTAAGATCCCCCACAACATTTCAATCAGGTTGAAGTCTGGACTTTGACTGGTTCATGCTTTTGCAAGACCCAGTTTCAGCCAAACTTTAGCTGTTGAATGGACAGGTTCACGTATGACTCTAGAATACTGTGGTATGCAGAGGAGTTCATGGTCGAGTCAGTGATTTCAAGGTGCTCAGATACTGTGGTTGCAAAACAAGTGCTAATCAAAACCTTGTCACTACCGTGCTTGACAGTTGGTATGAGGTGTTTATGCTGTTTGTGCCAAACTTGGTGCTGTGCATTATGGTCATTATGACCAAGCATCTCCATTTTGGTCTCATCTGTCTTGTAATTTGTTCAGATGCAAGCTGTGCTGGCATGTTTGTTTGTTTGTTTTTGTAATAGAAAAAAGGCTTTCTCCTGGCAACACTTCTAAACAAGCCATACTTCTTCAGTATTTTTCTAATTGTACTGTCATGTCACAGTAGCGTTTAACGTGCTAACTGAGGCGTGTAGGGCCCGAGATGTGGCTCTTAAGTTTTCACAGAGTCTCTGTGCACAAGACTCCATATGTCTACATTAAGAGGTACTTTATACTCTCTTCCAAATATAACTCTAGTGTGGTATGAACTAAACTAAGAGTCCATGGAAAACTCAGCTATGGCTAACACAAGCCTTCAGGACCCTGTTTTTCAGTGGGTTCTGTGTTTTGCAGAAAAAGATATAGGAAGGAGTGAATTTACTGTTAAGAAGACTTTATGTTAAATGTTAAGACATGCCACTGGTCAACAGCTTCATCTTGAACAACTCTATTTTTTCAGCCTTTGCTGAAACTACATTGCCAGTACAACCTAAAGCAGAAAGTGCACAACTGAAGGCTTGTTGCTTAATTGCAATTTCAATTATGTTTTCTGTAACAGTTTTGACATTTTTAAATAAAACAAAATCAGAAGAAATTAAAGTATTTCTTCAGTTTCATATTAATTCATTTTGTTGACGTATTCTCAAAGTAATGCAGACGTTTGAACATTTTAAGCAGCGAAAAGCCATACATACAAGTGGGTGATACATTTAGCGCTAGTCCACACCTGTGTTTATCAGTGGTTGATCTAGAAAAGTCTCTTTTCTTTTTTTTTCTCAGACAGAAACACTTTATTTGTGTCTGACGATAACAAACTGACTGCCCTGTGGCTCAGCCTGTGTCTGAGAGAGGGCAGCTTACTCTCTGCTCTGTACCTGAGCCAGCCACGCCATGGCAGGTAATAACTTTGCTTTGGGTGCAGCCGAAAACAAAATGGATTTACAAGAAAAGGATAACTTTTTTTGTCCTCTGTTGTTTACCTTCTCCGTGTTGCCCGTCTCATTCTTGCATGTCTGCTGCTCTTATTTGGCTGAGAGAGAAAAAATCCCTGATGGCCCATTCATTAGCAACAAAATTAGGGAAGAGAGGAATAGCGGGTAACTGTGATGCTGTCGGCAGTACAACACTGTTATCTGCTCTAGTGTGCGTGTGTGTATGTGTGTGTGTGGGTGCCACTGAGAGTCTTATCAGTGGAAACAGACCTGGACGTGAGCAGGGTTGCGAGCAGGAGGAGAAGGTGGATTGGGGAGGGGGGGGGGGGGCAATTGGAGGAGGGGCAGGAGGAAGGCAACAGTGAAATTGAAGGGTAAGAAAATAAATAGGAGAGGGGAAACGGGAAGAGAGGGGACGATGGACAGTTGACATATGAAATACATCAAACGGTTATGTGATGTGTTGTGAATGAGTACAGTGTGAAATATAAGTCGAAAGAGCAGGCGAGCGGGAGAAAAATGAGAAGAAAATGTGATGTGATATGAGTGAGTAGCAGGGGGGAATGGGAGGAAGAAGGGAACAAATGTTGGTTGAGGGAGAAGATAACTAAAAAGTGATAAGGATGTCTGTTCAGGTGAAACAAGGCAGGCTTCAGAAATTAGGTTTTTGATGGACTGATCTTCTATGCGGGTCCCTCGAGGGTCGCCACATGCCCTCATCTCTCACTTTGGCTCGTGTCCAGAATTTTGCCATGCGGCTTCAGATGGGCCTGAAGCATTTTGTGCAGTGTGCTTTCACATCATGTATACAACAATGGCTGCTGCAGGAAATGACATTAAACTATATAGTTGATCTGTGTCACTTTATTTGAGTGTGTGGTTCAAATCAAATTCTCATAATGGATTTAGTCTCTTTGGCACGAACAGGGCAACACATAAACTGATTGTTTTGGTCACTTGGCAGTCAAGTGTTGAAGCATTGATTTATTATTACTTTAATAAAGCTGTAATGGCACACTGACAAAGCCATTACACATGCAGCTGACACATGGCCATGTTCTCCACCCCTGATGAATGTTCTCTCCCCATTTTTGGTCTCATACCAAGTCTGGCTCTTCAGCAGCTAACTGTGTTCATCTATGCTTTTTTAATCAGTCACGGCTTGCGGTTTGGTGCTCTGCAAGACTGAATTGAACAGCAAGTGATAAAAGTGACAAGTCTTTGTCATTAAAAACTACACTAAATATTTGCAATGAATAAAAGCAAGTCAACCAGGATCACCCTGATAAAAGGACGTGCCAGTTTGCTGTTGGAAGGCATTGTTTGCTTGTTTCACTGGGAGCTTTTTATCCTGAATAGTGTACCTGTGTACCTCCAGTACACAGCTGAATACAGTCCTGCACCCCTGAAAAATTTAATGACTCCCTGTAAGCTAGAAAACAGCCTAAAACCTCAAACATGTTTTTTCCCCCCTTTGTGCTTTTAGCAGAAAATGCTCTGATCCAAACAGCTACATACGTTGCCCAGGTGCTCAGTCTGAAAGTACTATAACAATAATTTATGCCTCGCAGTGGACTCTCAACATCGTCATCTGCTCCTGTTATGGTTTCAGCTCTCAAACCATAATATTTTTAGAACAAATTGGCTTTGTGAAACCAATTTCAGATGCGCAACAATGTGCAAAACATCTTGAGCCAACCCTTATTGTTTATTTTTTGCTATGTAATAGGAGCAGCAATTTATTGAAACATGTGGAGACATAGATGGAAATACAAAATGTAAGGCAAAAAAGAGTTTGTCCAATTCTAGTGAGCTTGAAAAATCAATATTTGACCACTTTTATTCTTCATCCTCTGTTAGAACTCTCTTAGCAGCTTACTTGTCATTTATTTAAGTAGTCTGCAGGAATAGTTCTCCAGGTTTCTTGAAGGATATTCAAAGCTCTTCTTTGGATGTTGGATGTTTGCCATACTTCTTCAGGAATGTTGATATGTGGGGTCTGGGATTTTCAGTTCAGTTTTTGTGTAATTTGGCATACTTCAGCCTTTCCTCCCTGTTTCCTTCCTTAAGTATGGCTCCTTGACAGCCACATTTCCACTGAAACCATTTCTGATGAATTTTCAGTGAACAGTAGATGGATCAACTGATGGGCCAGATGCATCTCTCAGGTCATGTTTCTGGGTTTGTTTTGGAGGTTTTTGTTTTTCCTGTTTCTTAAGGACATGACTTTCAGATACTGGTTATCTGCTGGAAATACTTTTTTGGTCCACCACTTCTTCTTTTGTCTTCCACGAGTCCAGTGTTGGCAATTTTTTAAGGACACACTGCAGACCATGCGAAGATATCCCAAGTTTAAGGGAATCACCTTGTTGGGGCACGGTGAACCACTCGTGTTTTAGTGACAAGCTGCTAGCAACAAAGTGCCTAAAGATACAATTTAAAATTGGCTCTTTGCTAAGTTGTCTGTTACGTGTGGACATAATACTTTGAGTTTGGTGCCTTTTCTATGCTTGAATGATTCATAGGGCAGTGTTAAGTGGTTTAACAAGAAACAAACAAACAAAATGAAAATTGTAAGGTACAGGGATTAGGCTAAATATCAGTAAAAAGGCAGCCAACCTCCAAAGGAAAAAGTTTGAAGGCCCTCCAGGAGGCCTGGAGAATTATTGCTTAAGACCGCTTTACCAGAAAGTCTGACTGTTGGAAACAAAATATAAAGAAAAGAGAAGTGGATGAAGACTTTTGCACAGCACTATATAAATGATCAGATCTGCCTCAGAATGTATAATTATCAATAGTATATTGATGTCACAAGTTGCTGAGCAAATGTCTGCAAACATATGGACAGATACCAAAATGCTACCGTGTTAGTTAACATGTTCTGGATCAGCAGATTAAGTTTTGGGTGAAGTCTCATAATTCCCCTAATTAATTTGTGTTATGGCTTAACTTTATGCATGATTAACGGTGTAGGCCCATTCAGTGCCAACTAGGCGCCTAGTTGTCTGCTAGGCGTCACCTCATGTTGTTCGACTCACTGAACAGGAACTCTCTGTCGTGCTCAACAGCACACTTTGGAACATTTTTCAAATAATCAGCTGTGTAGTTAAGTGCACCAAAAGTTTTTAGATAATGAACATCTATGATTTTATTTTTCATGGTAGCACTAATAAGCAGATGTCTGGGTACATGGAAAATCATCTTGTTAACCAAGCGAATTAAGTTCAACCAAATATTTCTCCAAATATTGCTTTTTCTGGCTCCAAAGAAACAAGATGGAAATAAGATGGTCCACAAGGTAAAACTAAATGCTTCAAACTGTAGTAACATCGTCTGTCCATTTACTTCCATAGCAACCAACCAGTGGCCATGAACACTAAAGACTTAAAGAACATAATAAACGTAAATTTACAGAATGACACTCGCACAAATTGTGTGTTTCTCAGTGAGAGTAAAAGGCATCATCAGCAATTTGCTCCACAAACACTCAGCAGCTCTTGAGTGCCCTGAAGGCTCCACAAATACACATTGCCTCACTCAGAAGAATCAGCAGGCAGTCAGAGCCAGTGTATGTGACTTCCAACAGAAAGTCAAAACAAAAAGCTCTGACATGAAAAGACAGGTGATGAGAGGGGAAATGAAAAGGAGTGTCAGGAAATGTAAAAAAAAAAAACAAATGGGGGGGGGGGGGGTGACAACAGAGCTTAGTGGGATGGAGATGCTGTGTACTTTAGAGGAGACTGATAGAAAAGTAGAAAAAGAGATTAATAAAAATCATCTCTGGATGGGGAAGACAGAGTGTGTGTGTGGCTGGCTCCAGACAGCTGGAGATAGAGAAAAAGGACATTGGTGTGTGTGTGTGTGTGTGTGCGTGTGTGTGTGTGTGTGTGTGTGTGTGTGTACACACAAGTTTGGTATTACTCATAATGTGAGGACCTGACTCTGTTTACATAGTCACATTATGACCTGTCTGCCTTCTGAGGCCAAAAAGCAAGTTCCCATAAGGTGAAGACATATTTTAAGGTCAGGGTTAGGTAAGTAGTGGCTCTGGAAAAGGTTAAAGTAAGACTAGAGAAAATGAATGCAAGGCATTGTAATGTGTCCTGGATACAAGACTGTGTGTGTGCATGAGGTGGTGTGTGTTTGTGTTAAAATGAAAACAAATCTGCAAGGTGTAGAGACATGGAGTGTGTGCGAATTAAGAGATATGGAGATATGACAGGGGAGAGGCCCTGTGAAAATCAATGCAGCTATGACTGAGAGAGATAAAGTGGATCGAGGAGAAGTGGGGCAGGAGAGGAGAGAAAATGGTGACAATAAAGCTGGAAGAAGGGAAGACTTGAGAGAGGCAATGAGAGAGCGATAAGGAGAGAGAAAGAGACAGAGGGTGTGATGAGTATAGGAGAGAGGAAGATGATGTGAGAGGAGCTGTTGTTTGTCCTCGGGCTGCTCTCTTCGAGGAAGGACAAGAATGTGGGGGTGGTTAGCAACATTTACTGACATAAACTGAGAATGTGTGTGTGTGTGTGTGTGTGTGTGTGTGTGTGTGTGTGTGTGTGTGCGTGCATGCGTGCGTGTGTGTGAGTGTGTGTGTGTGCGTGTGTGTGTGTGCTCATTTTTCACAGCAACCAGTCACCAATAACGTTATATAAGAATGATCAAAACAGAAGAAACCATGGCAACTGTAATCCACTAGTAGCAGCCACTTGCTACACAGAAAGAACACAAAATCAGGTGTGGCAATGCAATTACAGACGATAACTATCACCAAAAAAACATTCCCTCTTTAATATTCTGGGCCTGATGTTATTTTTACCATGAGAGGGGAGAGGCGCTTGCAGCCTAACAGGGAAGAGATGTTTTTGTTATCGTGCCACTGCAGACCGCAAGGCTCTTAGTCAGAAAATTTCTGACGGGAGCCCAGACAGTGACAGGCATAGCTTCTGGGAGATGAGCGTATTTCAGGCCTAAAACAGAGGCTTTGATGGACAGAAGATCAGGGCATCTGGGTCACTGATGACTCCGTCGCTTCCCAAAACTCAGGCACGAGCCTCCAATGACTGTCTGGATCCCCAGCTTAGGAGAGGATGAGGGGATAAATGAAGTAGCTCCAGAGAATGCCGTTTCACTAGCTACAGCTTAAAAGCTCATTTGCATCAGTTTCACCATCACACAGGCCTAAACTGGGTCTTGCATGGCCTAAATACCGGTTAGCCCACCTGTCTTTACTAATCAACCCACAGGCCTTCACATTACTTATCAGAGTAACACAAAAACAGACCTACACAGCAAGTTTCCGTTTACTTTAAAGCCTCTGCCTCTGCCTTGTCTGTGGGCACCAGCCACACGACTACACACTGAAAGTAGAATTTTACAAAAAAGAATATTGTTGTACAAATTCTAAATGTAGTTGTTTCATTTTTTTTTATAATAATACACTTGGGTCACTCATTAATCTTTTGGTCATTAAGCTCTAATTAATCTCTAATCTCTAAACATATCAAATATTTAAACTGAGAAATGACCATCTTACCATTTTAAAGAAAAAACAAGTTCTTTTTGTATTTGATGTCTTTTAAAAACAGCTGCTGGACTTTTGAGAGATGAATGTTGTCCCATTCTTGTCTACTGTTCTTCTTTGTCATATTTTTTGTTTCATGGCGTGCTAAATGTTTGCAGTTGGTGAAATGCCTGGGCTCCAGGCAGGCTGATTCAAAACTGAGTGAACTGAGCGCCGATAACCTCGGCGCTCTCCGATAGCGCCGATAACCTTGGGGCTATCGGATGGTCCCTCTCCTCTCTAGTCTGGAGGATGTGGCGTCAGTGTTCTCCAAAAACAATTTCAAATTTTAATTCGTCTGACCATAGAACATTTTTACACTTTGCCTCAGTCCATTTTTAATGAGCTTTGGCTCAGAGAAGATGGCAGAATTTCTGGATCATGGCACAGTGAACTGTGTTCACAGACAGGGATTTCTGGAAGTTTTCCTGAGCTCATGCTGGGATTTCTGCGACAGAATCATGTCAGTTTTTAATGCCATGCTGTAGGCCTGAAGATCAGTCAAAGATTTTCAGTCTCGTCCCTTGCGCCTTGCAAGAATTCTCCAGATTTTCTGAATCTTTTGATGACATTACGTACTGTAGATAATGAAATATTCACAGCTTTCCCTTAAGGAACTTTATTCTGAAATTGTTCCACAATTTTGTAGATAGAATTTTTCTGCAGATTGATGAACCTCTACCCATCTAAACTCGGCATCTCTAAAATGCTCCAAGACCCAGTTATGTTAATTAATGTTAATTATTAATTGCCAGTTGCCAATTAATCTTATTAGCTGCAAAATATTCCTCCAGCTGTTTCTTTTTACTATTACTTACTTTTCCAGCCTTCTGCTCCTTGTCCCTTTTTAGATATGTTGACCAACCAAATTCAAAATGTGCTCATATTTTTTTCATGAATTAGTCAAATGCCTCAGTTTAAATAGTTAAAATGTTTTCTATATTGAATGCAATGATTTGCAAATTATTGCATTCTGGTTTTGTTTACATTTAAAATAGTGTTTTAGCATTTTCAGAATTGGGTTTTATAGGAAAAAGAGTAAACAAGCTTTCTTGTTTGAACGTTTCTAAGAAGAATATGGCAACGCAGCTTAAGTTTGCAGAGCTACATATGAACAACTCACAAGACTGCTGGAACAATGTTCTTTTGGACTGATGAGACCAAAGTGGAGATGTTTGGCCATGATGCACAGCACCACGTTTCATGAAAACCAAACACAGCATATTTTACACAAAGATCTCTTACCAACCATTAAGCATGATGGTGGAGGGGAGGTGATAAGTTTGGATTGTTTTGCAGCCACAGGACCTGTGCACCTTGCAGTCACTGAGCTGACCAAGATCATCCTAGACAAAAACCAAAGAGATTTGCCAAGTAATTAAGATTAATTCTCTGGAGACATGTTTGAGAAAACAGCAGCTTTGTCTCTGAATTTTTAGTTGAGAGCAACTATACCTTTAGACTTCTGCTCAGCACTGTGTGGGCACGCACAGATTGTGTTTTGTTTACTTCTTTATCACCTTCCTGTTGGTTTTGTTGAACTTGCATTGACGATATCACAAAAATCCACAACAAAAGCCTGATCAGCCAAAATTCAAAGTGCATGATCCCATCACAGCTGCCCTAAGGAAATGCAGGTTTATGAACTTGTTATCAAATTCAGAGAGTACACCTGCATTTTGCATCATATTATTCCTTTCTTTTTTACCTCAAAATACTCACATAGATGGGAATAAATTAAGAAGCGCTGTGAGTTTCATCCTCAAAGAGAAAAGCTTAGCTGCTTCTTAATTTAATGTCAAGGCTGATGGTCAGGACTCCTGCAGGGAGCCAAGGGCCCTCTAACTGTAACAAGGAAACAGCAGCTTGAAAATGGAGTCAGCTAGTAGATCCACTGAGGTCTTTTATGCTATAATTAAAACTTTACAATCAAATCTAAAAATCTCTCGAGGCCACTGCAGAGAGCCGAGCAGCACTTTCCTCTGATATGTGTTTAGATTTCATCAGTAGGAGACATGGAGCGAGAGGAGACTGAATTAAGCATCTGCCTCACCTTTCACATCTCAATTCTGCCACTTGAAATAGGTAATACATCATCACTTCCAAAAACGTTGGTGTGTATATAAGTGATTGAGTGTCAGCAGGTCAGCGGTGGGGCTGTGGGTGATTGCCTCACATCACCTGCTGATATAACATTATTATCAAAAACTGTGGCAGGAATGAACAGAAGGCAGAAGGCAAACTCCCCGTGAATCAGAAGTTTCCATTCAGAGCCATAAACAGGGCATCTGTCACAGTTGCTCATTCAGTATTTCATCACATAGTCGCTCCAGACCATATGGGTAATAGGAAAATTCTGGGTAGCTAGCCAAGCATTTTATTACAAAATGTCTTGTCCTAAATAATGATCCCAAGGATGTGCTACATCAGTTCTTGATGTTAAATATTTATTTTTGATTCAGGTGTAATTTGTCAGTGTTCTGAGTTTGCCGTGAATGTATATAAACATTATACATTACATTACCTGGGACCTATC
The DNA here is from genome assembly GCF_963576455.1 of Neolamprologus multifasciatus. Taxonomy (NCBI): domain Eukaryota; kingdom Metazoa; phylum Chordata; class Actinopteri; order Cichliformes; family Cichlidae; genus Neolamprologus; species Neolamprologus multifasciatus. The sequence continues at coordinate 22,181,601 of NC_140456.1, read as the reverse complement.
TCAACTTATCTTGGGTAACACATTCACAAATGTGCTGCAGCCTGACTGATGACAGCATGCTTTCATTTTAATAAACCTATTTACTTCCAACCAGAGTTCCCTTAAGTTTTCACCAAGATCTTATACTGTTGGTGGGAGAGTTACACCACTGCATGCAATCTCCTCTGGGACATCCCCAACACTTCTAGTGGGGTTAGGGTCTGGCCTCTGTGGTGGCCAATCCATGTGTGAAAGTGGCTGAACCACTCTTTCACAGTCTGAGCCTGATGACTCCAGGCATTGTCAACTTGGAATTCAATTCAATTAAATGGTAAATGGTAAATGGCCTGCATTTGTATAGCGCTTTTCTAGTCCTTAAGGACCCCAAAGCGCTTAATTAAGCTTTATTTAAATAGATCCAAATCACAAGTCACCTCAAGACAGTTTATTGTCTATTGTAAGATAAAGAACCTATAATAATGCACAATCTGATATCCTCATGTTGGTATTGTTCCTACATCAACACAATTAATGTGGGATCAGGTTCAGCACTGCAAATGACAAGTCACATTTTTATGATGTCATAATTTTGTGGAAAAAAAACCCCCCTGCAGTTGTCTACTCAGGATCAGTTATGATATACTACAATTATAATATTTTCCCTTACCAGTTGGCCAACTACCAGTTTCTAAAGAAAAAAGGATTATTGTTTTTCCTTGATATTAGATCTTTGCCACTAACATAATTAAGCTAACAATTATGCATTGAGTCAAAGATTTACAATATCTACTTTTATATAAATATTTATATCATATTTGTTCCTGGGCCAGATATGCCTACAATAATAGAGAGAAGACCCCAACAATCAAATGACCCCTTCAGGGCCGTGCAGAGAGGTTTAAAGGGGCGGGTGCTCAAAGTTAAAAAGGGGCACATTGAACCAGGCTGAATAACAACAACACACATTCATCAAGAATCTAATATGGGCAACAAGGCAAAGCAAATGTAGCCGATGTTTTACCTGATGGGTACAATGTTGCTGTTGAGGGGTTGCTGTGGATAGTGCTGGAGGGCAGGGCTGTGTTGATCTGAGACTGTAGACATTAAAAAGTCCATAGGAGAGATGGTAGCTGATTAAACAAGTGTCATGAGATAATAACAAAATGCAAAGATTGGTGACAGTGCTTGGAACCATAAGGCAACAAAAAACTGTGAGAAATAATTTAGGTTCTGCCTGTGAATCACTCTTTGCTTCTCTTCTTCCTTCCATCCCATCATTTCATATATCACTCTCCACTTGCTGTCTATCTGAGAACAAGGCACAACTTGCTATTGCAATAAACTATAATCTAATTATCCACACCTAATAACTCTTGCACTTAATCTATAATAAAATGATGACAGAAAAATGTTATAGCCCTGCCTTTAGTAGCCTCACACAGCTCCTACTGTTTCCTCCTCATGTCCTTACCAGCCATGTCTGGACAATGTTATATCATGAGTAATAATTTAAAAAAATCCATATACATAAAACAAACACATGCACGCACACACAGTGACATTTTAGACCTTCTTCAGAATACTGTATATACTATGGGCATCATGGTGCTGATCCAGAATCCTTACATTATTATTTATTACTAGCGCTACAATAATAAAGCAATGAGGAGGGGGAAGTAATAAATATGAAATAATGTATTTATGATGATTCCATTTGTTTCACTATCCACTCTGTGCAGGGGCAAAGCTTATTACATTTTTAAACTGTAGAGATACAATAATTTTACTGCTGTAAAATCCAAATTTTGTCTTATTTAAAATATAAATCGAATATAATCTGCTTCTTAATGTATGTTCTTTAAAATACAGCGTGTGTTTTTTTTAAAAAATTATAATTATAATAATGCATAAGTATGTGGACATGCATATTAGATCGTTTTTAGTGAAATATAATCCCTCCAGAAAGGCAGGAAAAGCCCGGAAACTTACTTTAAAACTAAATATGTTCCCTAAAACGGTGGACAGAGCTACAGACCCATGACAGCCTTACCCAGTGAGCTAGCAGCTATGACCAGCACTACTTGTGCAGTTAATAAAAGGACAGGTAATGTTTGTTGCGCTGTTGCAAACACAGCACGCTCATTTGTTTCAGTTCGTCAGTTGCCACAAAACAACTTACCAACGTGTACATAATAAGCCAATACTTCTGGGTGCTATACACTACAGTGTACGCTGTACACCTACTTACTGGTTTTGTCCCATCAGTCTGTATGGAAGAAATATAGTAAGTCTGTGTCTCTGAGTTAACTTGTGTTTCTCCTACAGCTCCGGACCGCAAAAAATGCGCGTGCTCTTTGTGAGCTCGTTCCCTGCTCGTAACCAGCGCGTTCTGCCGTCAAGGGTGATCATTGGTTAAATGTGATCATGTGACTGATGCAAGCCAGATCCTTTTATTTAGCAAAACTGTGATTAATAGTTAAATATTATTGTTGAGGGGCACAGACAGGACTCTGCACGCCCACACACATAAAATAAATAAATAAATAAATAAAAAATGTAAAAGTTGCCTCAACAAAAGGGCACTTTGGGCACTCATCAGGGAAGGGGCGGGTGCTCAAGCCCCTCTAGCCCCCCGCACGTGCCTGGACCCCTTATGAGCAAACCCTTGACGACAATGGGAAGGAAATCTCCCTACAGGAGGAGCCTGAACCAGGCTCAGGGAGGAGCAGCCATCTGCTGTGGCCCATTGGGGTTGAGGGGAGGGAGACAGGGAAAGAAAAGTAGTGATAGTGCAGTAAAGAAGCCTGCACTATCAAGGTATAGTAATGTAACAATAATAATAATATGAAAATTGGTTACATTTTGAACTTGGCTTATGAATACAATTCCTGAAAAAATAATGAAATTCATTTGTGTCTTACCTGTAATTTGTGTGTAATGCTAATAAGCAGGTGTTAGTTTACTAATATGTGTGTTTTCACTGCAAGGATGTTAGCATGTCAATGCTAGATACTGTATATCACAGTACAGCTTCATAAAACTGCAGGCAAGGCTGAAGATGTCTCAATGAGAATTGATTCAAATAATTTATTTTATTTGTATCACTGGGTCACAGAGAAGAGCTTCTGATAGAGGTATCCATTATGTTTCTGCTTATTTGTATAAAGACAAATACTCATAGGTTAATGAGCTGGTAACAATGTAGCGAGAGAAGAAGTTTATCAGTGGATTTAAACCAGCTCTGTGTCGTTACGCTCTAATTACTCGCTGGAGTTTTCTCATTTCGCAGTAGGTCTGACTGAGCTGTATGATACTGAGTGGATGCCCAGGTGCACATTGCATCTATTGTGTCTAGTGCTGAATTAAATTTATGAATATCATCATACAGCCAAGACAATGGAGCAGTTGTTGAATAGTCACCCTCTCTCTTTTGTTATGAAACCTGTCCTCATATATCATTATTGCCAACCTCTACGGTTAAAATGCTGTCACATTAAAAACAAAACTATTCATTTTTTCCCCCACACATGAAACTTTCTGCTTATAAAAAGATGCACATACGGCAAGGTAATTTATGCACATATTCATCGTCATTACCTTCCCTTTTCTGTTCCCCAAGATGTCTCCAATAGATGGAGCAGAGCCCGGAGATGAGTCCTTGCACACGCTAGCTAACGATAGAATGAAAGAAAAATGAGTCAATTAATGGGAACCAACAAGAGTAACGTCTTTTGACATGTGGAATGAAGTGTGAGGATCACATATTGTCAGTGCAGATGCACAAACAGAAAAACACAATTACTATGACCGTGCATTTCTTGCAGTTTGTTGCATCCCATGCAGTTTGCGTGTATTTGTGTGTGTGTGTGTGTGTGTGTGTGTGTGTGTGTGTGTGTGTGTGTGTGTGTGCGTATCTGATGATCTTTGAAAATAGCTTGTGACATGAGGAAGACCAGAGGACACAATGTTGAATCATATTGGTTGCTCCTCATATTCGATTCTCTTGTTCCCCCCCTTTTTTTAGGTGAAAGGACACATCTCATGCCTGAGGCTTCTCTCACCTTCCTGTTATTTTGGGGTTTCATTTTCTCTCAGCATCGATCTGATTTGAGAGGATAATAGGGCATCAGAGAGCGAGACTTGTTCGTTTTCTTTAAGACTGCGAGTGTCAGAACATTATCTGCTTTTTAAAGGGTGCTGTTGTTCATAAGCAGCTGGCTGGAGAGCCCTGCTTGCTGTACCTAATCGGGACTGAGAGCGTGACACCTTGATTAAAAACCCACTGAAAGCACTCTCACATGCACACACAAAACACACACACACGCTGTCCATGTCTACATTAAAAACAAACCAAATGTCTCTTAGAGCCTGCATCATTTCTCAGCTTCATTCTCAGCCATACCAAAAAAGTCCATTATATTGGAGGTGCACAAAAATATACTGCGTTTATATTTAAGGTTTGCATTCTGTGTGCATATCCATTCTAATGAATTCATTTTCACCCTTCCATTTGATTTATTTCCTAAAATCAAAACTAGTATTATACATAATAATACACCCATGACTCACTAGCATCATGATAGGGAAGCAAGTTTTGAACTTTCTAGACTCATAGCTAAGTAAAAAGTAAAAAGACGGAATCGTCCCGTATTCAGAGAAAATATTACGCGTTTTGTATTGAGCTGAAAAGGAGCACAGTTTGTCCCGGACTTCAGCTAGGATGGAAAAAGACACAAAGGTGGAGTTATTCTGTCTTTACGCTGCACAGCTGTTTCTTCTTCTCTCATTCTCTCCCCCTCCCTCTCCTGTTGCTACTTCAATCATGAAACTGATCAATGATCGTCTTTTCTCTCTTGTTTGTTTATCGCCCACTTTGCGGCAGAAAGAGGAAACCGGCGGATGTCGCGCTAAACAACAGAAGCACGTTTAAGCTTGATCAGCTGTTGTTAGAAAATTTATTTAATATTACTTTCTAGTATCAGCTGATGTTTGCTGGAGCCACAGCTGTTAAGCTGCTGGTCATTATATCGGTTTGGTTATCTGGTGAGAGGGAAACATGAAGATGAAACCAGGAGATGTCCTTACTGAATCATCAAACCTGGACAGGTGATGGAGAAACAGGTTTACCTTTAAGGTGACATGAATGAGTTGAAGGGAAGTTATGAACTGTTTCTGAGAGACAAATAACTCCAGGATCCTTTTCTAAGTAGCTGACAGCTGGTAACTGTGCAGGGGTGGGTCTAGCAAAGTTTTGCCAGGGGGCCAGGTAAGGCATTAACAGGGAGAGGTGGGCACAAAGAAATACGTTCTTATTCTCATTTAAAATGTCTAACTTTTAATAAATAATCATCTGAATCTCACAACCAAAGTTTTTATCTGATGTAAAATGTATAGAAATCATACATATACCAACAAGACAGTGTACATCACTGTCACAACAGCGTTCATTTTCATTCAAAGGCTTTATGGCTTTTCCTATAATACCTGGTGGGCCGGTCTCTAGTCAAAATGCCCGGGCCCAATTTTATATAAATTTGGTAAGTAAAGAAAATAATATTTACCTGGGACACTGTCTTGAGATGTAAGTGTGAAACTGATCAGCTAGACTATCAAACATTCCCACCCTTGCTCGTGAGGACCAGAAACACAAGTCTGCACATTAATATTTTAGTGGTGTACAATGTTGTTTAGCTGTGGGTTCTGTTACAGCTGTTACACAGCCACCTGACACCTCTCTCTCTTTGTGCGGAAGTTGTAAATAAGTAAGGGTGAACACAAGACAGAGGATAGCACCACTATAGGCACTACTGTGTAGTATTTTGATCAATATAATAAGTAAATTGATCTAGGCAGTGCCAGAGTAAACTCAAATGGACCAATGTGTGACCACATACTGCACAGGTTCGTGGACATTAGCCTCCAAGGGAATAATACACTAGATACACTAATCAGACATTGTGTGTGTAATGTCTGGCTCAAAATTCCACATTTTTAAAATATTCTGTATCACATACAAATGTATGAATATGCACAATATTAAAGATTTTTAATTCTGCTTGGTTGTGTTTTTTCTGTGTTTCCTATTTTTAGACGGCCTTTTCTTCTGCCATTTACACTGGCTAATACATTCATCAGCAGTAAATTTCCTAGCAAATACTGCAGAAAATAAAAAATAAAGTAATGCAGAGAGACATGACATGCTTTAGCAGAAAATTTACACACGCACTCACACCTATAACTACATGAGAAAGCAAAGGCTGTCATTAATCTTTCACCTCCATCACTCTACTACCTCTCCACCTCTTTCTCTATTTCAGCATCTCACCCCACTCTAACCTTTCATTCTTTGCCCTCCTCCCAGTTTTGTGCCTCTCAACCCTGTGGTCATAAGCAGTGAGTAGTTATGTATGCATAAAAAGGAAAAAGGCAACGAGAGAGATTTTTAATTAACTTTTCCTGTCTGTATCACCCTTTATCCACCCGCTCTGCAGTCCTAGCAGGCAGTGTAACCTGGAGTCAAGCCCAATCCTCCATGATGCTGGAATTGCAATTATTTCTTCAACACCCTTATCACAAAGCACAACATTCATCCACTGAGGTTTTTCCCTTTTAAAGGAGTTTTAAAATAAATGTAGGGCTGAAAGCACACACTTTTTTGTGTGTAGTGTCTCATCTTTGACTTAATAAATACAGTTCAGCAGAAATAAATACAATCCACATTATTAAAGCTAACAAAATTCTCCACATAGTTCTGGTACCAGGAACCACACGAATTATTCCATATGCTGCACCTCACGATGTTACATGTAATTTCATTGTTCAGCACCACTGACAGTGCTGTATATATACAAAAAGTAAAGCTCGATACTGGTTATTCTTCCCCTCAAGATGTGTGTTTCTGTGTAACCACAATCTTAATTTTGCCCTAATCTGATCAGTCATTTTCTCATCATTATTAGATTGCACTATTCAAGTATAGATAATGTGGTAATCAAGATGTCTGTGAAGGTTCTCAGTCATCCAGGTCATCGTAGTCAAAGGAGCTTGGAAAGAAAAGCGTCTGGACTTCTTCAAGTTGCTTGAAGACATTTCACCTCTCATCCGAGAAGCTTCTTCGGTTCTAGGGTCAAATGGTGGAGAGTCCCAAACTCCTAAACACAAACTTAACAATGTGGTGTATGCTGTACAGAATGCCCAGACCTCTACATTGGAGAGACCAATGAGCCACTTCACAAAAACATATGGCACAACATAGAAGAGCCACCTCCACGGGACAAGACTCAGCTGTCCATCTGCATCTAAAGGACAAAGGTCACTCTTTCGAGGATGCCAATGTTCACATTTTGGACAGAGAGGACAGATGGTTTGAAAGAGGAGTGAAAGAAGCCATTTATGTCCACTGTGAGCAACCATCTTTGAACAGAGGCGGTGGTTTACGACACCAACTGTCTGCCATCTATAATCCAGTTTTGAGATCCCTTCCCAGACGCCTTAACGCCCACTTACATCCTCGGCCATCTGACCTCAGGAAATCACATGATAGGGTGGGGCTAGGTTTCACAATGAGCTCATCCGAAACCTTGGCTGATTGTGACCTACACCCATTTTCACACCTTGGCTCATGTAATTAGGTAGAGGATCATTAGGGGGTCCATTGTCCCCACCATTTTACCCTCGAAGTGAAGAAGCTTCTTGGATGAGAGGTGAAATGTCTTCAAGCAACTTAAAGAAGTCCAGATGCTTTTCTTTCCAAGCTCCTTAGACTGGTAATCAAGATGATTTCATAAATCTACAAATTTGGCAGTACAAATAATGCTGTTACAGTGTACTGACTTGATGTCCAACCATTTAATTACTACTAAGTTTTTAGATTTGTGAACGATGCTGTGACAAGGTGCCACTCACAGCATTCAGATCTGAGCTGACCCTCTTCTAAGCAGCTGCACTCACAATTCAATACTGGGTTCAGATCATTTAGGTGAAGAGTTACACTCACTGGCCCTTTTGTTAGGTCCATCATTCGAGTACTGGGTTGAACACTGTCTTGCTTTCAAAGCTGCCTTAATTGTTCATGACAATTAGCCAATACTTCATGAGCCGATGTGAATTGGAGCCTTGGTTCCCCCTTCCCCTGTGGTCTTTTGCTGCTGCTGTAGCCCAACTGGTTCAAGGTTTGATAAGTTGTGCATTCAGAGATGCTCTTCTGCATACATTGGTGTAGCAAGTGATTTCTTTGAGTTACTGTTCCCTTCCTGTTAGTTTAAAGTAATCTACCCATTCTCCTTTGACCTCTAGCATTAACAAGGCATTTAGACTGCTACTCACTGGATATTTTCTCTTTTTAGGACCATTCTCTGAAAAAGCTAAATATGGTTGTGTGGAAAAATCCCAGTGGATCAGCAGATTGTGAAACACTCAGACCAACCAGTCGGGCACTAACAACCATGCCACATTCAAAGTTATTTAAAGTACTTTTCTTCCCCATTTTGATGGTCAGTTTGAACTTCAGCAGGTTATCTTGATCATGCCTGCATGCCTCAATGCACTGAGTTGCCATATAATTTGCTAATGAGATATTTGCATTAACAAACAGATTCAACACTTCAGCACTTGTACTTGTCAAAGTGTATATGCAGATATAAACTAAAAACCAGTACCTTCTTCCTCTACTCAGCCTCTCACTGTTTTGCTCTATGGCAGCCTGATTATGGGTAAGATCAGCCTTACTGAGAGGAATAATGTGTCAGACTAGAATAATGTTATTTGATGATTTTGCAAAACCCTTGGTAACATTCTGTACCAACATTTTTATTTATTGTATCTGCATACAGAAACTCTGTTAATACTTAGAGTCAGGAAACCACATTCAAGTTTTTGAAAAATTGCATTATGGCTAATGATATTGTAATAAAAACCCATCCATAACCAGCTGTGATTCCTGCACTATAATCTTTAAGCCTTACCTCGAGTATGGAGGAGATTTTGAAGAATGGTGTTGTAAAGTTAGTGGAAACTATGGTATTTGGAAATGCAGGAGCGGTCGAGTATATTCAGTTTCATGTCCTCTACCTAATCCTTATCTAGTGTCTTCTTCTTTTTTTGTCTGTTCATGTAATCCCCGGCTCACTTGAATCAGTTGTCTGATGTATGGATCTTTCTTTTTTTCTGTATGTTTCAACACTGCCATGGTGCAGACTGAATTTAGCACTGATCACATACATCCCCACTTGTCCTGTGTGATGAATCACTTGCCCAGTACTGTATCAGCAATGTTCTCTCTAAAATAGGTAGAATACATGTCTCTTATTAAAACACTTCCACTTTTCTGCTGCTCTACTTCCTGTCCTTGTGACGCCTTTCTTATGATGTCTGATCTGCATGGAGGAGGAGATGATGGCACATCAATCATGACGAGTAACACTTACAACTTCCCCCGACACTTGGATACACACACACACAAATTAAACCCATCCTCACATACCCTAGAGCTCTTCTAGTCCTCTAAAAAGCAATGCAGTTCAATGCTGTTTAAGGACTGGAAGCAAGTCTCTGAGTTTACAAAAGGAAGACTAAAGCTTAGAGCAAGGTTTGAAGAGGTCAGGATGAGAGGCAAGTAGAGGATGATGGAGAGAAACAGGGAAGATCCTCAAAGCAGGAAAATAAAAGGTGTGGACTGGAACATCAGAGGAGGAGATTAACCAGCCTGGTAGAAGGTCTAAATCAGAATATATAAAGCATGAAATAGAGGGGGATTGACAAGTGAGTGGGCAGAAGTGAAGGGAAAATGGAGACTTTGGCAGAAATGCCATATGAAATTGGCTGCAGAATTAGAGTGCGTTTGGAGACTTGATGGTGGAGAGACCAGAAAATGAAAGGATTGTGCAAAGAGGATAAGGAAGAAGGAAGTTAGGAGACTTTTAAAGGCTTTTGGTGGTTACCTTCGTTCACCTCAGGCTGAAAAATATATCTGTACCTATACAGCCAGGGAAACCAATACACCCACAGCCTTTCTTTCTCTCTCAGATTTACATAGTCACTCACGCACACAAACTAATCTCAGCACCCATTGACTCCAATATGTAGAAGGAGCCTATGCCACCACCCTTTCTCTCTCAGTCTTTGACTTTCTGTCCTCCCACTATAGCTGAAGTCAGTTCAAGCTCAAAACATAGACAAATTATTCCAGCACGCTGCACTCTGTCTGCTGCAGATACCCCTCCTGTAGAGCTCAGCTAATACATTGCACAGACTCTTACTGCTTGTCTTATAGTTTAAGAATGATTTAACATAAAGATTTTGCAGGAAAGACTAACTGATGATAAATGTGGTCTTCAGCCAAGTGAAGAGCCGTGTAAGCCTATAGACTGCATACTGTTGTATAAACAGACAAGTACTAACAGCTGGTTCCCTGTACATTTCACTGCACTGTTAACTCACTCATGATGCAATGTAGTATCATAGCTTCTATTTACTTTAAAAGACTGCAGACAAGCAGGATACAGTCATAGTCTGTGTGATTTCCATATGAACATGCATTTAGCTGCTAGACACATTCAGAACTCTAAAGAGGCATTCAGGGGTTTAACACAATTTCTGCTGAGACGGATGAATACAAATTATAATGAAACTAACGCAAATGACTGCATATCCTGACTTTTAGCCCCCCTAAAGGCCATGATCCAATATCATCTTAAAGCTGATTGTTACAATATTACAGTGAAAGTGGTGGCATGCAATGTGCACATTTAAAGCTATTGCAGTTTCCATTTGTTTTATTACAACCAGAGCTTAAAAGTGTAGCAGAACAATCCAGAACAGGGTTCTGGTACCTTAAATCAATTAATTAAGCAATCAAATCCAAGCAGAGTCTTACATATAACCCTAGATGTCTATAAATTAAGTTATGTGCAATAATGAGAAATAACACAAGGAAAAAGTATTGAACATGCTTACTAAAATGTATGAAATACATTATACAAAACCCTCTTTCAATTAATTATTTCAGTAGATTTTCAATTGGATTCAGGTGAGGTGATTGGCTGGGCCATTCCAGCAGGTTTAGTTTTTTCTCTGAATCCAGTTCAGAGTTTTCTTGGCTGTGTGTTTGGGATTGGTGTCTCTACCCTCATTTCATCTTCATCACTCTGGTAGATATTGGCAGATTTTTATCAAGAATGTCTCGGTACATTTTTCATTCGTTCTTTCTTTAGTTATATGAAGTGTGCCTGTGCCCTATGCCGAAAAACAGCCCCACACTATGATGTTCCTGAGTCCAAACTTTACTGTTGGTACGGTGTGTTTGATGTGATATGCAGTGCTTTTTGACCTCCAAACATGGTGTGTATTATAGCTTCCAAAGAGTTCACTTTTGGTCTCATCTGACCAGACTATATCCTCCCAGTATTTCACAGGCTTGTCTAAATGGTGTTCAGCAAACTTTAAATGTGTTTCAACATGCTTTGCCTTCAGCAATGGCTTTTTGAGCACGGATACAGGCCATGAGTGCAATACTTACTGCTTTCTTTGAAACAATTGTACCTGCTGATTCTAGGTCTTTCTGTAGCTCTCTGCAAGTGATCGCGATCAATGTTAGGTTACATAAAGAGCAGCAGAAATCCCTTTAAATGCACATTAGTCGCTCACTGAATTCCACCTTTATATACCAGCTTTATGGAGGGGAGTTTATAGTTCATGTAACAGCCTATATATAATATATTTTTGAATTCAGTTGGCTAAATCCATATAGAGCAGGAGGAACTCAGAGAAGCTGAAAAGTCCAGCTGATCACAGCCTGTACATAAAGAAAAATCTGCTGGAGCTCACCAATTATTCTGACTTATTTCCAGCACTGCTATATACCCAATCCTCCACCTGCCAAATCTCACTTTAATCCCTGATTACACTTGATAACGGGTGATTTATTAATACATAAAATAAGACATAAAAATCCATAAAAGCAAAAATCATTGCATTTTACAATAATTGCAAAATGTCAACACCAACTAAGTGCTGAAAGGATTATAACAGGCCAACACAACTCTAACTTAACTCATTGGTCATTCTACCATCATCCTGGTATATCCATAGCTTGCAGTGTATTAAACATATAGTTGTTTTCCTTTTTTCTTTTTTTCTTTTTCTTTTTTTTTGTGTCCACCCTTGACTGACCTCAAGCTTGGCAATGAAAAAAAGCGTGTGTTTAAATTGTCCACTCCTTCACTCACTTATGCGCTCTGTAGTGTTTGCTGCAAGCAATTTCACTAGGGAACGTGCAGGCAGCAGTTGATACATTTCACACACTAAACAGACGTAAAGCTGCTACAGAATTACAGTACACACCCATTTGAACCACATTTGAGGTCAAGGACAAATCAGTTAGAGTTTCTAACACAAGTCTGTGCACATTTAATTTTATTTAAAGCTTACTTTGGATCAAGTGTTTGGGGACTGCACCTGCAGGCATGCTATTTATACTAATCTTCAATATATAAATACAGTACATACAGCATACATTTATGCCTATTGCAAATATTTCATAAGCAGGCTACTTCACCTCTGATAGACTGGTGTCCTGTATATTGTGTTCCACCCGCTCACCTTATCTCTATGCCTATGACAGTCGGGACGACCCTGATGGAAGAGCTACTTCACAATTCATAAGTATTTAATTATTTTATTTCTGCTTTCTACTACACATGAAACATGTTTCTGTGTTTTAAATGTAATACCTGTACTGATTTTCCAAAATTTTACCTCTAACATATGCCCTTTATTCAATAATGCTTAAAAAGATTTAAACTAAGACTGAATGTAATTAAAAACTAAAGTAAAACTAAACATTTTCAAATAATACGAAATAAGCTGAAGTCCACTCTGGAAACTAAACTGAAACTACATTATAAAAATAAAAACTAGTCATAAAAAGCAAAACTACTTGACTTTCCTTTACAAACATGCAGGCTCAAAGTCCACGGTAAGCTACCCCCTGATAACAACATCATTTATTCTTCACCCCGAGGCTTTAGAAAGCTACCCCAGAGCCACTGAAGACTTTTTTTTTGAGCTAACCATGACTAAACTGGCTTTGACATGTAATATTGGTCTTTAATGTGAGTTATTGTCAAGGCACCTAATGGAACTATGACAATAAACATGTTTTGTGTTGAAGCATTAGCACAGGCATGTTTTATTATGCAGCATCTGAGAAATCCTCACTCTGTCGTGTGTACACTACCATGTACTCACATATAAGTGTGCCCTGCCAGGTTAGCATAACTGACAGAAACAAAAAAGGCGCCCGTCTTTTGTAGTTTCTGATATGTGTGTTTGCTAAGTCTGCACGCGCGCCTGTGTGTGTGTGTGTGTGTGTGTGTGTGTGTGTGTGTGTGTGTGTGTGTGTGTGTGTGTACAAATCTTCATAAGAGTGTTTGGAAGTAGCGATCGGTGCAGTGATGCATGGCTCATTCTTTCTCTGTGCAGGACATCTGATAATAAGCCAATCACTGCGGCTGATGGAGAGAGGTAAGTGATGAGAGCACTGTCTCACAGCGGCAAATGAGACTGAGAGGAATAGATGATGTGTGTTGCTGTAGACCAGGCTGCTTTCTGCCTGGCAAGACCACCTACCACCTGAGACCAGGGCCAAAGCAGCACAGCCAGTCACAGCTGAGACAGCCCTCATTGTTACAGAGAGCACATACTCAGTAAATGATTGCCTCAGCACAGGTCTCGGCAAAGCATTGGCATAAAAATATGGACAGTTTGTGTTTGTTTCATAATTCATCACATCTGAAGAAAGATGTATAGTTCTGTCACAAGTGGAGGTAATTCTGGGCTCTGTTTCACACAGGCACTAATTACCTTATGATATATTTACAAATTAACAAGTGCTCTGTCAAGCCTCGTGACATTTCATGCATACAGAAAAGAAAACACTGATAAATGAGGCTCAGGTTCGCATTAATTACTGCACTCTAACTGCACTGAGAAAAATAAATGGTAATCTTATTTTATTTTGGTACCTGCCGTGGGACTCCTACGCAGAGCTGAAATGGAAACAGTGCTGGACTACTATTACGAGGCATACATTGATCACCCGCTTATCGCCAGCTGCAGGTCCACACTAACACATACACAACCAAGCGCACATCCCAATATACATATGGTACAGAGCCGTCACATATCCCCCCTCCTGTATTGATCTCGCATTACTTTTTTACTGCAACTTGAAATGCCCAGTGCACATAAACAGGGAGAACCAGAGAAGTAAAAACATCATAAGATAGGTGTGAATAATTGCAACATTTTCTGGTTGGTTACTGCATTACAAGGTCACCCTGAAGGCATAACAACACATGATCAGCTGTAAAGGGAATAAAACTAGGCATCACTAAAGCATCATTGTGGCTTGTATGTTTAATAAAATCACTGTTGTGTTTTGTGTGTGTGTGTTCATCTGAAACGCAAACTTGCAGGACAATACAAGCCTGAAGGAGACCAGGAGCACATTGCAGTTCACTAATCACATACTTACTGCCATCCTTCCCTCTGCAGTTTATCTATTTCCTGCTTTTTTCTTTCGGCTGCCTGTTTTCACAGCCCTTAAATATAAACCGAGGCCAGTGATAGAGGAGCAAGACGGAGAAAAAGATCCTGTCAGGGTACAAAAAGCGTATGTATTCTGTATTCTTGCCATCCTGCAAGTCAGGGCTGTAAAACAACTAAATAACCAAAGAAGTGGAAGTACTCAACAAGCTGTTTCAGTTGCATACATGATACTGACTTTCATGAGGTTTATGTAGAGGGAACAACATTATCGTGTCAGTGAAAGAGAAATCCTTTAATCCTTGCTTGTGTATGAATTCATATTCTTTCCAAGCGTGTCTTAAAGCAGCTCTCACCTGCTCATATGAACAAAATGTTTGCAGCTGCTGTGTTCAGATGTCCTCATTATACTGATTAGAAGAGATTTGGGATTTTGGTCTCATCACCTGCATCGGAGGCATACTAGAAACTTTTCTGCCAGAATCGACAAGATGAGTGATTAAAGTAATAAGTATTTGAATTTAGTCGATGAGAACACAAGAACCAAATTAGAACAGATTAAAAAAAAACAAAAAAAACCCCAAACATTTATTGGGCAGAAACCAAAATGATGTGAATGTGCCAACGTTTGCTATCAAGTTCAAATACAAATCAACAGGCGAAGGAATGTCAGTAATGTGTCGTTGCTCGTTTCTGATGCCACGAATAAGCATAAGCAGCCAACATGTCAAACTAACAAACACACTTTACCAATTTGGTGATCTATTTAAGCAGCAGAAGCTTTTTTTCCTCTGTCAGTGTCATGTCAGTGTCACTGCTGCTCTGTAATTAGAACAAAACTGAGCAAATATGGCTTGTATTTGGAAATGTTGGCAGGAGAAAACCTCTTTTCTCAAAAAAGAACATGACAGCAAAAAAAAAAAACAAACCCAAAAAACCCCACAAGATCGTTGGAACAATTTCATTTGGACAGAAAGAACCAAAGTGGAGATGTTGCACAACACTACATGTGGAGAAAACTAAACAAAGGATGTCAGCACAAACACCTCAAGCATGGTGTTGGAGGAGTGCTGATTTGTGCTTGTTTTGCACCCACAGGCCATGAGCACCTTTCTGTCACTGAGTCAACCACAAACTCCTCTTTATACAAAAGTATTTTTGAGTCAAATGTCCAACAATCTATCAGAAAAATGATCCCAAGCACAGCAGGAAATCTACAACAGGGTGCCTCGAAAAGAAAAGAAAAGAAAAGAAAAGAAAAGAAACAAAATGAAATGAAAAGAAAAGAAAAGAATGTGTTGTAATGGCCCAGCAACAGTCCAGACCTGAACCTCACTGAAATGCTGGAATCCTCACACAGCTGTGCATAAACAAATGAACTGAAGCAACACTATAAAGAAGACTGGGCCAAAATTCCTCCACAGCAATATGAGAAGCCATACAAAAAACAATTAATTGAAGTTAATGCTGCCAAAGCTGATTCTACAAGCAGTTGAATCATGAGCTGCACTTAGTTTTTCACAGAACTGCATAGACTACTAAATCTAATTATAATATATTAACAAGATATAATAAGAGAAATGTTACAGAAGAGATGAATGTTTTCCTCTTGCGATTTCTTGCCAATGTAGTCAGTGATCAAAGTTACTTTATATGTATGAAAATGAGATGAGACTGAGAAACAGTTTTGTAAAAAAATGATGAATAGAAGAGCCATGATACTTCTCAATAACATAGTAGCCGACAGTTAGTATATACATTCTTTTCTTTTTCTTTAACTAAGCAGTAGTCTTCATTTGGTGATGATGATTTATACCATTTGCGCTGTTTAAACCCAGAAAACTCGGCTAAATGAATGTTCCGCAGTAGTTAGAAGATACAATAATATCTAACACTGGATTTAACTGTTATCATTTTGTGATAAATCCTTTTTCCATCTCTGTTTTTCTGGTAGATTCATAGAAGAGTGTGGATGTCCTTGTACCCCTAGTGCTTTCAACCTTTTAGAGACCCTGCATCTCCTTTCATCCTTTCATCATGGGGACAATGTCTGACAGTCTAATAAATCATACATTGAATAAAATCCAAACATTAAAAGAACAAGTTTTTGCTTTGAACTTTTGGTCGCACTTTGAAACTAATGTACCTCATGTATGTCAAGTGCGAGTCAGAGTGAAGGAGTTTATGTTCGAGAGAGATGCAGAGGAGACAAAAAAAATTTGCATGGGTCTGTGTTATCTTTTCTGCTTTGATCTCTCTTGCTATTATCTACTTTCGCCCGCGGTCAAGTGTGCAGCTGTCATGGCTCCCCATGAAACAAGGAGACAGACAGAAGGGGTGTTCCTGTTGAGTGAGGACTGTTATGAGTTCTCAAGTCTGTGCTGTCGCTGCGCACAACGGAGCTTATGTAAGCAGGAGAACGAACGAGGGAGGGAGGATGCGGAAGACAAAGAGCAAAGATGAAAAAGAACAGCAAGAGAGAAAAGTGTCAGAGAAAGAGAGGGAGAAGGAGAAAGATGAGGAGAGCTGTCATCATAAAGAGTCTGACTCATTCCTACTGCTCTGGATATAGCAGTGGAGCTGAGAGGCATGTTGCTAATGTACGACAGCTCGAGAACAATTACATTCCTTCAAACCAGGATTAGGTTCATAATGTGGAAGAGAATGGGGCAGACTCCTCAAAACTAGGCTGTGAAAGGACTCAATTTCCATTGAAGCCACCTCCAAATTATGCCTGGTTGAGAGTCTTCAATATTAAATCAAGACATTCACTTAAAGGGTGGATACCATAAAGAAGTATTTCTGTCTCAAATATGCCTGAAAAAAGGAGTATTCAATGAGTTGTAGCACTGAGCTACACACTTAATGTTCAGGAGGTAAATACTGCATTTTTTAATGTAAACCTTTGGTGTTTTAATACTGAGGTGTTCACTGGGTCCATGCGGGACAGCTTTATGTGTGAATGCCTGATAGCACCCACATAAGTCAAATATATGATTTTCATTTTGTCATATTCACTGTGCCATTGTGTCTGCAGTTATCCCCAGAGGCAGTTAAGGGTCTGATTGGCATGTTCTCCCTCTGTAAGTGCCTCCAGAAAGGACTGGCTGTGAATGCTGCAGTCAAATAGCTGTAATTATCTGCAATCAGTTGACAACCGGGGGCCGACTAAAAGGCTGCTCACACACAAACATGGTGGAGGGAGAGACATATCAAGGGGCATGGAGGGTAAAATATATCAAAGGAAGAAGAGAAAAATGGTGGCCATGTTAGTTTTGGGGGGGAGGGGAGAAAAAAAAGATCAAATCATGACGCAGCAGCAGATGTGTACACAAATCAGACAAGAAAAGCGCAACAGCAAAGAATCGTGTATCTAAAGCCTTATGTTGCCTAAACATCCTCATGCTTTTCCATTCAAAAATGTCCTTTTTCCACCCGAGACATTCTGTCTCTATACATTTTATTTATAATTTATTTATAAAGTGGCTTTATGAATCATATATAGAAGGTTTGTTTTGAAGTTTAAAAACTCAGTATTGACAGGCAATATGTGATATGGCTGAACGCTTTCTGCTGCCAGTTGCAATGTCGAGAATTGGCCTACTTTTCACATTTACTTGAACATACATTACTGTGCAAAGGCTTGAGTCACTCCTCATGTCTATATATTTAGCTAGGAAAATGGGAGAAAGGTGCAGTGATTGACTGAAACGTGTGGAAACATACATCGAAATAAAAATTAAAAAAAAAGTAAAAGTGGAGTCTGTGCAAATCTGACAAGCTTGAAATCAAAATTTGGTGTGACAGCCTTTATTCTTCAACACAGCCTGAACTCTCTTAGGCACAGTTTCTCATGATTTCTTTAAAAAGACTTCAAGAGTAGTTCTACAGATTTCTTCTGCTGAGATCATTTCTGATGAGGCTTCAGTAAACAGTAGATGGATCGACTGAAGCGCCAGATTCATCTCTCAGCTCCTGTTGTCAGATTTTTGCAGGGTTTTTTTTTTTCCTGTTTCTTAGATCACAACTTACAGTTTCTGTACTATATATCTGTAAATTGTTTTTTAGACCTCCATTGGTCCGGTTTCCTCTCATTTCTTAAGGAGACGCTGCACACCAAGTTTTTGGCCAACAGCTCTTTAGGAGTCACCTTGTTGGTGAAAAATAAGGATTTTATCCCTGACAAATTGTATTATTCAACTAAAGAAATTGGAACAAATTATATGTTTTTGTAATGGGTTCTGCTAGTAACAATTGGTTGTTACTAGCATTGTTTTTTGTTTTCTGTTATGTGTAGACTCAACACTAATTCATCCCATTCAGTTAGGTACCTTTGTTTTGCTTGACAGATTCATAGGTCAGTGTTAATTGGCTTAAAAAAAAGAAAGAATTTCTCTGAAAATGCCACAAGGAGTGGATGGAAAATAAACGGAAAAGCACCCATTGTACAGAGAAGACCCTCAAAAATCCTGGATAACTACTGTTGAAGGCCACTTAGAAAAATCTTACAAGAAACCCTCCTTTGAAGCAAAGTATAAAGAAATACGTGGTGGCTCAAGCTCATTGTGCAGCACTGTGATTTAGAGGACTGAAGAAGAGCAACAAGCCTGCCTTGTTTGCAAGATATTTTGTAACCCTCGCAAGCCTGCAAAATCCAAAATCTTACAAGGTCTCGAAGATTACATCCCTAATAGCACAGACTGAGCACTGCCACTGATGACTAAGACGGGCAGAAAGAAACCTTGATTAGAAGAAGGATGACACGTGAGTAAGAGGGGGGTTTATGATGTTGTCAGGCAGCACTCATTTCTCCTAACAGCTGTAACATAAGACTGACATACAGTGGGGCAAAAAAGTATTTAGTCAGCCACCGATTGTGCAAGTTCCCCCACTTAAAATGATGACAGAGGTCACTAATTTGCACCAGAGGTACACTTCAACTGTGAGAGACAGAATGTGAAAAAAAAATCCATGAATTCACATGGTAGGATTTGTAAAGAATTTATTCGTAAATCAGGGTGGAAAATAAGTATTTGGTCACCTCAAACAAGGAAAATCCCTGGCTCTCACAGACCTGTAACGTCTTCTGTAAGAAGCTTTTCTGTCCCCCACTCGTTACCTGTATGAATGGCACCTGTTTGACCTCATCATCTGTATAAAAGACACCTGTCCACAGCCTCAACCAGTCAGACTCCAAACTCCGCCATGGCCAAGACCAAAGAGCTTTCGAAGGACACCAGGAAAAGAATTGTAGACCTGCACCAGACTGGGAAGAGTGAATCTACAATAGGCAAGCAGCTTGGTGTGAAAAAAATCAACTGTGGGAGCAATCATCAGAAAATGGAAGACATACAAGACCACTGATAATCTCCCTCGATCTGGGGCTCCACGCAAGATCTCATCCCGTGGGGTCAAAATGATCATGAGTACGGTGAGCAAAGATCCCAGAACCACACGGGGGGACCTGGTGAATGACCTGCAGAGAGCTGGGACCAAAGTAACAAAGGTCACCATCAGTAACACACTACAACGGCAGGGAATCAAATCCCGCAGTGCCAGACGTGTTCCGCTGCTGAAGCCAGTGCATGTCCAGGCCCGTCTGAAGTTTGCCAGAGAGCACATGGATGATACAGCAGAGGATTGGGAGAATGTCATGTGGTCAGATGAAACCAAAGTAGAACTTTTTGGTATAAACTCAACTCGTCGTGTTTGGAGGAAGAAGAATACTGAGTTGCATCCCAAGAACACCATACCTACTGTGAAGCATGGGGGTGGAAACATCATGCTATGGGGCTGTTTTTCTGCCAAGGGGACAGGACGACTGATCCGTGTTAAGGACAGAATGAATGGGGCCAAGTATCGTGAGATTTTGAGCCAAAACCTCCTTCCATCAGTGAGAACTTTGAAGATGAAACGAGGCTGGGTCTTCCAACATGACAATGATCCAAAACACACCGCCCGGGCAACAAAGGAGTGGCTCCGTAAGAAGCATTTGAAAGTCCTGGAGTGGCCTAGCCAGTCTCCAGACCTCAACCCCATAGAAAATCTGTGGCGGGAGTTGAAAGTCCGTGTTGCTCGGCGACAGCCCCAAAACATCACTGCTCTTGAGAAGATCTGCATGGAGGAATGGGCCAAAATACCAGCTACTGTGTGTGCAAACCTGGTAAAGACCTATAGTAAACGTTTGACCTCTGTTATTGCCAACAAAGGTTATGTTACAAAGTATTGAGTTGTATTTTTGTTATTGACCAAATACTTATTTTCCACCCTGATTTACGAATAAATTCTTTACAAATCCTACCATGTGAATTCATGGATTTTTTTTTTCACATTCTGTCTCTCACAGTTGAAGTGTACCTCTGGTGCAAATTACTGACCTCTGTCATCATTTTAAGTGGGGAAACTTGCACAATCGGTGGCTGACTAAATACTTTTTTGCCCCACTGTATGAGTGGAGGATTAAGGCCACAGTTTTTAGGAATGTGTTTGTGAGGAACCTTGAGCTTTTCTTTCATATGAAATATACACATTTCTAAGCTCTTGTGTGCATAGAGTAGGCATAAGGGTAGTGGAAATCAGACAGCATATTGCTTCTCTTTCAGCATGAGCCTCAAGAAGTCTTACTCATAAGTAAATGAACACCAATCAGTCCAAACCACACCTCCTGCCTCTTCCTTCATGTGCATGTGATTAGTTTATTATTGCCACAAAACAAAAACTCCCTGCAGTCATTTGAAATCTCCAAGTGAAATCTCCTTTTGGAACTTAGTGAGACCTTCGCAAATTCGTTCTAAAGTTAAAGTCATTGCCTGTATGCACAAAATTATAATTTGCCTATTCAGTTGTGAGAGATTCGGGATCTTGCAAGTTTTGTTGCGTTTTCTTCTGCCGATTTTAGCAACTGCAGAGCAGTAATAGTCAATCACACGCTTCCTCAGTGCATGAGGTTTCACATTACTCGTATCCCATGGGCGCATGCAGCATTAGGGCTGTGACAGAAGCTGTGAAGCACTGGCCTGGAATCGCTGCTTTGGAGCATGCTCAAAGGCTAAACAGTCTCAAATGAATAGATGGTAATTAATACACAAAGCACCCAGGAGAGTGAAGTACAATCTCAGGGCAAATTAGTCCATCAATAAAATGGCCCACAGACACAATTTGAAGCAGGGACTGGGGTGAGGGGTGGGGTCAGTATGATAGGCAGTGAAAAGCATCAAAGTTACATAAAAATAGACAATGAGGTCTGTAGAAAGGGGAAGGCATATTATAATCAAACATTAGTAATTAGATTTCTATCGTCTCTAAAGAAATCCAACACCTCTAACAAATTACTCTTCCATCTTCTTCACTTTTCTCTTCCCTCACAATCCATCAATCTCCGATAATGATGAAATATAGTTTTGAAATATTTGGAGAAAAGTGATCGCAAATAACCTGCACAAAATAAAAATTTCAGCTGTGCTATTCTTCTTAAACCGCCCCAGTCAGAGTCATCGTCTTGCATATTCCAGTGTTCCTGTGCGTCAAACTCCTTTCTCAGGCATCTCTCTCTGCGGATGTTACACCTCTGCTTCCATCTCGGAAGATGTGAAAATGATGGGCAGATTATCACATTGTCTGGACATCTGTGCATTTTTTCTGCCTGAGGGTGAGGTCTGAATTACAGAAAAATGCCCCCCCAAGGTGCAGAACTCACAGTCACAATCTGGGCAGCTCCTTGTTGTGGTCTCTGAAAGATCAAAGGCTGAGGAGGGCTGCATGAAGAGATACAGAGTGGCAGAGAGGCACACGAGTCCCACGGTGGCTCCAGAAGAACATGAAGGCTTTGGTTTGAGATTTAAAGTGAAAGGCAAGCAGCACCGAGACATGTGACCGAATCCTTGCGGATCCAGTGTCATTCATCTTCAAATGCTAGTTTTACACTGTCAGCACATCTGAGAAACATGATGTCTAACACACAGGCAGATATCTGCGCTGGAAGGCGGGCAGGTTGTCCTATGAGGCTGCCTGCTAAATGAGGGCTCCTCAGTCAGTGCTGTTGACTTACTCTGAGGCTGGTAACCGCTGGTACAGTATGGCTGTAACAATATAGACGTTTAAGGAATTAGCAGCTATATATAAAACTGCAAATGGACACTTAAGTTAATGAGAGAATAATAAAGTGCAATTAGTAAAGAGGTTGAGTTTAATAAGCGACATATTATGGATTCACTTTGTTCTGTACATATATTATTAAGTCTGTATGGAGAGCTGCATTGCTACATCAGCAACACTGCATCCACAGAGTGCCTTGTTAGTGCTTGTAAACTGAAAATGATTCAGCCTCACAGACAACACAAGGTCACCACTTATGCTCAGGTCTTTTTAAGCATGTGTATTTCAAACTTTCAACCTCCATATGTGAGCAAACCCAATTAGGAGTGCTGAGACTGAGACAGAGGTTTCATTCAAAGAAGCACAAGCAGTTGAATAGAACAGTCTATAAGATTTCTGGTGGATCTATGCAGGATGAATCATGCTCTGCTTCTGTTAGGAAGCCCTACCCACTAATCAAACATTGTCTTAATTCTCCATCTCCAGGATCCAGCATCATATTGTCTCAACAAACTGTAAATCGTCCACTCCCTTAAATTTAAGACCAAATCAGGTCTTTTGCAAGTTTCTTAATCTCTCTTTTTAGTCCACATCTCAGTGCTTGGTATTAAAATATTTGAATATTCTTCTTTCAAATCAGTGTTAATACTTGTATTAGTACAAGTATTGGCTGTAGAGTTTCCTTCCCACTGTCGCCAAGTGCTTACTCTTAGTTTGATTGTTGGGATTTTGTCTCTATTATCGTAGGATGTTTACTTACAATATAAAGCACTATGAGGTGACTGTTGTTGTGATTTGGGACAAGATGAATTGAATTGAATTGAATTGAATTGAATTGAATTGAATTGAATTGAATTGAATTGAGGATGACACCAGCCACTGAGCTCACATGTCAACATAACCACATGACAGGAAATTAAAATCCATTTACTGATAAGGACTAAGACTGAAAGCCTGGTAAAGTCTATCAAGTCCACCCTGAGTTGTTCAGTGAGGCTCAGTTCAGAGTGTTGTGATTCTTTTTTACTGAATAGACACGATGCCTAAAATCCCTTCAGCTGTTATTTTTCTCCTATAATACATTTTCATTGGGAATGTTATGTTTAGAATGAATTTAAGTTATTAAAAAAGAAAGGAAAACCTACGCATTGAGCACACTACAGCCTCAGACTCACCTTCTGGACTCGCTACAGAATTGAAACACTCTGTATGCATGGTACATAAGGCAGTCAAGCAATCATTTTACAATCCTGTACTTCACTGACTGCCACTCAGTGTGTACTCACCTAAAACACTTTTGAAGGACATGGACAGCACTGTTGTATTTATAAACTCACAGACCGCTTCATATGGCAGCAACTCAGTGTATCTAGGCATTAAGACATCATTATGACAACCTACTGAAGTTGAAATTGAGCATCTGAATGGGGAAGAAAGATGATTTAAGTGACGGTGAACATGGTTGTTTGTCCCAGACATGCTGATCTAAGTATTTCAGAAACTGCTGCTTTACTGGGATTTTTCTACACAACCATCTCCAGGGTTTACAGAGGATGGTCCAAAAAACTCCAAGGAGACTGGCCAGACTACTTGAAGTTGATAGGAACGTAACATTAACTAATATAATTACCCATTACACCCAAGGTATCTAGAAGAGCATCTCTTAATACACAACACACTGAAACTTGAAGCAGATCTGATACAGCAGCAGGAGACTTTGCCGGTGAATTATGACCTCAGTTTCCTGAGAGTGCAGTTCACTGATGTGGTCTTCTGCTGATGAGCAATTGAACATTGTTTAAATGCCACAACCTGCCTTAGTATCAGCTTCATGTATCCTCTTTTTTGTGTGGATGCCTCGACACTACATGCACCCACCTGTTACACAAAGAGAACACCTACAGTGGTCCCCTGTAGAAACCTGGATTCCACTTCATAGCATGAGTCTGGGATTACATGAGGACTCAGAGACAGCCTACCTACACAGAAGAAATGTGGCGTGTTCTCCACGATGCTTGGAGCCATCTGTGTACCAAGCACCTTAAAAAGTGTGCAAATGTGCTGAGAACAACATTTTAAAAAGGTCACACTAATTCCTGATTTGAATACTTATTAGTT
The DNA here is from genome assembly GCF_963576455.1 of Neolamprologus multifasciatus. NCBI lineage: Eukaryota > Metazoa > Chordata > Actinopteri > Cichliformes > Cichlidae > Neolamprologus > Neolamprologus multifasciatus. Next base: position 22,156,866 of record NC_140456.1, on the reverse strand, counting down.
CACTTCACTTATGCATAAAGTTTATTGAAAAAAAAATACACGGTCAGTGATATCACCAACACATTACTGTATATGGTTATGTACAGTAAAGCCAAAATATTCCATCTGGAAAAAAAAATGGATAAAAATACATTTGGAGTAGAGGGAAAGTTTAGATATGCAGGGTTTTTTTCAGGAGTGTGTTTGTATTTTTAATAAGCCAAGCCTTTAGGGAGTTGAGACTCTAATATATCAAGTCTCTGAGTGGTCACGTATTCAGGTTTGTGAAGTCTTGAGGCTACAGCACCAGAAAAACTACGTTAATTGTAAGGTTTGCCATATCAGGTCTTTTTTTTTCCCCAGTGACTTCAAACTAAAGCGATCTAACAGTGTAATTAAAAGCAATTAAAATAATCAAAGACTGAAACAATATTCAAGGCGTCATAGGCCTTTATGTTCCAGACAGACTACAACTAATGCTGCTTCACGCTCCTTTGTGCTACTCAGTGAGAGAGGGCACAGAGCAGCTCCCACTGCGTGCTGGACAGGCATCTTGTTCTCTGAGCACAGTCCCCATTATGTAAGGACAAAAGGGGACAGAAAGCTTCACCCAGCTAAGATCTCTCTAGTGCCTGAATCTGGAACGTACATGTCCGTGAGCAATGTTTGCTAGTTTATACTGGATAAAATGTATCCACAGGGGGGTTAGAGTTGCCCTTGAAACATTCTTTAAGGTTTTGTCCCAAACTTGCAAAGTTTCACTTTATTACCTTGATGTGTGCTCAATAAAGGATGAAAGGAGAATCCCAGATTACAGAGTGCTGAGAAAGAAAAAATTTAAATCTCTATGTTCATTTTGAAACTTGGTGGAATTATTTTTATCCAGATCAAATGAGCTTTCAATCAGTGATAATAGAAAGAACTCTTCACACAGATGACACACTCTAGCATGCAGTGAAGGAGCATCCTTGGGACTAATAAGTACCGACAAATCAGCGGGGTGAGAGTGTGCATTTGGTCGATTAAGGCCACAGACAGGATCATTATAAGCAAGCATACCGAGTGTTTTGAATTTTTTTTAAAAAAAAGAATGCAATAAAAAGCTGAAAATCAGCTAAATGCTGGTCAGAGTTCTGCGGATTAGATCTGCAAACAATTAACACATTTTGGGGAACGAAATATATTTGGAGGTCCGCTAGAGGCTGCTTGCATTACATTGGAAAACAAAGAGTATATCCCCGGTTTGTTTAGGTCAGTCTCTTCACTTCAAGGGCTACAGAGCAAACATCCAATTTTAATAACTGACAGCTAAAGCAGTGTGCGATTCAACTGGAATTGGGCACAGTACCAGCAAAGGTATGACTCATCAGCATCGCCACAAGTCTGTTTATCAACACTTCCTCTCCCCTCCCACATAAAGGTGGCCTGCAACCACCTAACCCTGATATAACCCAATCAGATTTACATCTGTTCGCGTGGCTTCTTGTTAGTGGCCTCCATGTCACATAGAAGGGTGAGTTTGCCTCGAGGCTTCACATCTCGCACAGAATGACAATACCTACTTGTCTTATTAATTTAACAAGGGGAAAAAAGAGGAAATATGCTGCAAAGCCTCTGCATGAATATAATCTGCTCAGACAAAATGGCCTAATGTGTCTGAAGTGCTTGCATCGCAGATGTAGCTTCATAAAAAGAAATTTGGCAGACCCTCTGTCTGTTTGAAGGCTAATCTATCTGACAGACCACAGGCCTCATCTGCAGAGCAAAGTGCCACAGACTCTAACTCCCTAATAGCGCAGCAGCGCTCTCTGCTGGTGAGTAATAATACAAAATTCAAACGTCTGAAGATGAATTTAAAAAAAAAAACCCACTCACCTCTCTTTTGCAGCATTTTTGACCATTTGCTTAAAAATATCAAAATCACTGTTTGCAGCACGTTGCTGTTCAAAAAGTTGAGATTTTTCCTCCTTGACTCCTTGGACACAAAGTGATATTTATCCAAAATGGGTCAGAGTTTTTCAGAACTGGTTATTTCCCCCCACCCTCATCACTCTGTGATCTAGTGGTTGCATAAAGCATGTTAATGTCAGCCCTCCCTCAGTCAGCGCCTGACACCCAATACCTTTTTGTTTTTTCATTCTCCGCCACCTGTTCTTGGCTGTCAGACAGTTCAGAGTGAGACTCAGCTGCCATCTTTGTGGAGGAACAACAGCTCTGTGACAAAGGCTTCCCAGCACTGCCCAGGGGACCCCAAATGTTGAGGCAGGTAGGTCCTTCTTCCAATTGGGGTTTGACTTTACAGCTGAAACACAGAAGAGATTGATCAAGAATATAAGAGAAACATTGGGGCTTTAATTTTTTGTGTATTTATATAGTGTGTATCCATTTGTCTGCTGGTACCATTGCTTTATCTATTTATAGGCCTGGAAGGGCATTACCTCAGTGTCCGTTGAGAAATGTCATGCAACACATAAGGCCCTTACTGTATTCATTTGTAAATGTTAAGGTCAGAAAACTGCTTTAATTTAATGCAAAAGTGGCAAAGTTGACCTTTTACTAGTATCGTTTTATGCAGTCAAAACTGAATCCCAATGAGACATCAGGATTTTTTTTTTATGGGGGAAGGAATAGTGATAAGAACAACTGTGATAAGAGTGCGATCCAATGAATTATCTTGTATTCAGAACTTATTCAGAACTTAAGAAAAAGCAAGAACATCCCTTCAAAAAGCTGAACTGGCCTCTGCAGCTTTTGTGATCTTTATGTGATTGTCTGCTAAAACATGAAAAATTAAAATAAATTGCTACTCCCATGTTCCTTCTCCTCCATCTCTCTCAGGGAAGAAATGGAAGAAAGCTATGAAACATTTGAAGAGGAGTTATGGCCACCAAGAGCAGATCCTCCTCCACAGAAACCTGTTAGGCAGATCCGTAAACCAGGTGGCGACACACACACACACACGCACTGAATTGTTAATGACTATGCATAAATGATTTCTTCCATTGCAAATACAGGATATGCGTACAACTCTATAAATACTAGGGAACAGCAGCACAAGGAGCCACCGAAATCTGACTCCTGGTGGAAAGCAACACAGTGATAATGAGCCACAGCCATGCTGGATGGATCATTTCTCAGTGCAGTGGGGTGCACTGAGCTTATTTCCACAAAAATAACATCTTCTGAAACATAAATCTAAACAAAAAAAGGAAAGTATCATATTTTCATGTCATATGTTCACAAGGCCTCTACAGCAGGAGTTTCTGAAAAATTTTTTTTTTTTGGAGAAAAACTTTTCAGACTCATTGTCACAGTTTATGGCACAGTTTAGCTGGTTTGGTCTTGACACTGTAGAAGTCAAATGGTTCTCTGCGCGGCTAACAAGCTAGGCTATCAAATAGCACCAATGGCTGTAGAAAACAATAGCACCAACAGCTTCATGATAGTTTTGCTTCTCACACTCATATCTGAGTTTGCGCTGGGCATAAAAATCTGGGCTTTTGTTCTTTTATTGGTTAATGATCAAGTGCATCAACCTCACCCTGAACTTTGTGCTAAGTGCATGTTGAGATGGGGAAACATAGCATTTAACATTCAGCTCAAAGCCAGCCGGAGCTCCCAGCATGCCTGCAGTCTTTTCAACCAGAACAGTATTTTTCACTGATGACTTGTAGTTTATCTACAGAGGAGTTAATAAAATTGAAAAACATGTGTTCAGCCAGCACAAGTATATGAATATATGTTAATAGATGTAAACAAACCAGTTCCAGATTGAGTGCATGGCTGTTTGGGGTTTTGTTTTTTTGTTAATGGTGTATGATATCACCCTTCATTAAATCTCCATCTGTCCCTTCCAGAAATGTACGCTACCAGAAAAATCAGGGAGGTAGGTTGGAAAACAACCAGCATTAACAATTTTTCACTCAGCTCACAGCCCTTAAGACTTTTTCTATTAACCTTCACATTGTTCTTAAATAGGAAATGGTTCCAGCTCCACAGCAGCCAGCACCAGAACCCAAGACTATAACCAGAGAAGTCAGTTTCCCCAAACCAAGTGAGTCCCAGCTTTCTCCCCTACCCTTGTCTCCCTGATCCATGCATCCTGTTAACTTCTTTTTTCTTTCAGCATCCTTGCACAAAACCTTGTCCGTTCAGAATCCTACTCAGATCGAAACCCCATGGGAGAACGTCACCCTGAACCGCTGTTTGCTTGTGGCCATTACCATCCTGGTGCTCACCTCAGGTTTTCAGAGGCTCAATGGCAAGTAAACCAGTGAACTAAAGTGAAAACTCGGGTATGAAAATAGCACATCTACTGTGAGTGAGTGATCCTTTCTTGTAACCAAAACAGAAACCTTACGTGGTCACAAAGCAATTGAAGAGGAAGAAACTGGACTGACAATGAGGCGATCAGGCTCACTGCGACACAGAAGACCACTGCCGGAGGTAAATTGGCGATTAAAAATGATCGCTGATCAACATAGGTGGCGTGAACATTTTGTTTGATTGTTCTCCCCCGGCAGCCTGAAACATCTCTGTGGGAAGTCGTGTTTTGGTGGCTGCCTGACTTTGATGACGAGGAAGAAGAGGACGATGATGAGGGAGAGGTTAAAAGGGGAAAATCAAAGAGAGGAGCAACAGTACAAGGATTAAGAGCTCTGAGAAACAAACCACTTCCAGATAAGAAACTCATAAAGCAAAGAGATAAGAAATTAAAGGACAGGAGAGCCACAAAAGCCAGAAATGAAGAAATCAAAGTAAAGAAAGGTAGAGACAAAAAAGGTGATCCTGAAGATGCAGGAGATGAGGAGGCTGTTGCTCAGGAAAATAAGATGTCAGAGGAAAAGAAAGAAAAGAAAAAGAGTCCAGAAGTATAATTTCACTCTAGTAGAAGCTATTTTCTCATCAGCTGGTATGATTTATTCATTATTAAAAGGTGGCAATTTTGTCAAAATCTGAGCCTTAAAGTGTGCTTGCAATTAAATCTTCCGACACGATTTTCAGTGCTATTATAGATTTGGATGTTTTCTGGTGGTTTGGTGTATTAAATGCTTTATTTCAAACGGAGGCATTTTGTTAACCAATTTGTTTTTCTGGTTCTGAAAGGTGGCACTGAATAAATTATGCCCATTTAAATGCAGTTAAAATGTCAACAGTGTGTTGCTAGAAGTGACTACATTTGTCCAGTTTAGCTTGCTGTAGAGCCACTAAAGAGACCCCAGTTAAAAAACTGTCCTCTCAGTAAATTCAGGTTTTCACACTGATAAGCAAAGCTGAGATTCAGTATTTAAAGAACACTCAAGAAATCTTTTGGTGGAATATCTTTGTAAAATCAAAGACTCTTATGACACAAACATTTTCTGTTTGTCCACAGCATTTAATTACAAAACCATAATCCTAAAATACAAACTTCCAATCACACCTCCATATCCAGAATGTGGATATTATTACAAAAGAGTGTGGTCATATTTATGATGCTGCAGTAAGAGACTGCCCTGCACATTTACATAAACCAAACAAAGACTGAAAACTCCAATAAACATGAACTTTAACCCTTTGCAGAAATAATAAAACTAAACATAACTGCAGTATCTACAAGGAGATGGACACTGTAAACAGGCAGGGCAGTGTGACTACACACCATTACAGAAATCAAAGTAAATCAATCAAAACAGATCACTGGCCAGAGATCAGTTATTAGCTAATGTAAGGCCCTCCGGAGGGGGTGGCCTCATTGGCATGGGGGGCATGGGCATCTGTGGGGGCATCTGAGGGGCTCCCGGGGCACCAGGCGGTAGAGGAGGGATGGGCATTCCCCCTGGAGGGGGAGGGGGCAGAGAGTCGTTTGATGGGTGATCTCCACTCATAAGGGGAGGAGGGCGCTTCACAGTGGCAGCAGGTGCTGGGCCGCTCGACTGGGTAACAGGTTTCTCCATTTTGAAGTGGAACTGTAGGAAAAACTGGATAGAACAACAACAAAAAAAAGAACAATTAAAGACATGTTTCCACTATTAGAAACAATTTAGGAAAACTAATATACAAGTTCCACTAGTTTAAACTAGTGTATCACAGAAACTTTTTACAAGGATTTTTAAGATGAAGAGGTAAAGATATAGAACAAATATTAAGGTCACTTTATTGACTCACTGTTCCTATCAACTGCTATTTGCGCATAACAGCTTGAAAAAGTTAGAACTATAAACAAGTTCAAGCAACCGTTTTACCTTCATTCACCCACGGGCTGACATTCACCCACGTTTGTTTACTAATTAGATTAGGTTGCATGTAAATGAGGTAAACAATGATTCAGAGCGCTCTCACTCTGCGGCACATTATTGTCTTCTCATACGGAAGTGCGCATCTTATCAGACAGAGTTTTTCTAGACAGAAAAGAAGCTAAATCTACACCTCTGCTGTTCTGTTTTTGACACACAGTGTGCCCACTTTGCTTCACCCCTCCCATTGGTTCTGGCTGCTGGACCTAATAACTCTACTGGCAGACACTCTGTAACATACATGGTACCTGTTTAGTTTCTTTGTTCCAGTGGGTCCAGAAGCGGTTTTCTGCTTTATCAATTTCTCTGCTGGGTACCTAAAACAGCAAACATCTTGTTATTACATGAGTGAAGGAAAAAATGACAAAGGAAAAAAAAACATAAGGGGAAGAGAAAAGTGCAGGTCTCACCTTGAAAGCAATGGTCTCATATGGTTCAGCAGCAAAAAGCAGGTACTGCCAGCGACGATCGGGAGGCTCAATGCGCTGTTCGTAAGCAGACATGAAGCGATGCCTGGGTCCAATTCCTTCAGCGATCTCTGGATAGTCAATCTGATGGGCCAAGAAAAGAAGGTCAGTAACACATGGCCTTTACTGTTGTGGTGTTGTGAAACTTTGCAGGTTAGAGCATGAGGTTATGATTTGTTCCTGTGACCCAGTTTCAGTGTAAAGCCCCTTTACACTCACCAGATTATCCAAAGAATAAGTGAGCATTTTGCTTTGGTTTGAAGCACACAAATAATAACTTATTTACGTGGCCTCAAAAGGATACTGGATTATGTGCATTCTTTCAAAATATACAAACCTGGAAAAGTAAAGATTGCTGTCCCATCTCTGGATCCCTCTGTTTGGTCACTGTGAATAATTAAAAGAAAAAACTTTTTTTTTTTTAACAATGCATTTTTTAAAGAAACTAGTATTATAAACCAAACTGTGACTACCATATAAAATGCCAGAGCTTGCCTACCTTTGTATCCTGGTCGACCAATTTTGACAAACTTCTTGACCTCAACTTTCACTTTGGCTGGAGCTGGTTGAGCAGGAGCTTCTTTTGCTTCTTTGGCTGCCCTCCGTGCTCTGAAAAATGTATGTAAAAGGTTTTCCTCAAAATTACATTTCTTTAAATTTAAATTTCTCCAGAAGTTTCAAATTGGGACTCATTTGTGTTAAACAGCAACTTTAATTAAATCAAAACATAAAGTTACAGCTATTGCACTTCTGTGTTGCAGCACAGATAATGTATGGACTTACAGATTGGTCTGGTGTTTCTTTCCTTGTGTGTGAGCTAAGTAGCTTCCCTGTAATACAGAGAGACATTTTTTAATTTTTATTTTCAAATAAGACACCCATATGACAAGAAATAAAAACAAATTCAGTTAACAGAGAAATGTCTCATTATGTGTCCCTCACCTCATTGTTGTGAAGTGTCAGACAAAGTTTGCACTCATATGATCCTAAATGGTTTTTCATAAAGTAGGGGTCTTTGTTGATATCAATGGTCTCCAAGGCCAACTGACGTAACCGTTCTCGCCTGTCACGGTTACTCTCAGAGGCAGATGCCACCCCTCCGCTCCCCGTCTTCCCTCCAGCTCGATGCTGGAAATCCATTTTTGCAAGGTTTTGGACTTAAACAGCCACACGAACGTTGACAGTTACTCCAAATAGATTCCCCTGATTACCTGGTGGAAAATAAAACAATAAGTACTAGGGCTGGGCCATATCATACCGTTCATAATACCGGTATAATGTTAGGCAATGATAAGAAAATGAAATATCGCAAAAGAATATGGGTAAACGGGGTAAAACGCGCAAGTGCAGTGCCTTTGTTTTCATACATACATGGCGGAAAAAGCATGGCGGTGACAGAGAATGAGAAGGGCGAAAGCGGATTGTTGAATGAAACAGATGAACCAGAATTGGTTTGTAAAAATGGTGCAACTTCAGTGGTGTGGAACTGGTTTGGCTTCTGTCCGTCAGATACACACCAAAGCACTATTTTTGGTAGAGAATGCAAGCGGGCCGTCGTTATTACCGTACCGATTTTATGCAGTACGCGACGCTCAAAAATCTGTCAAAAAATGTTTTAGTACGACTTTGCTAAGCTACGAAGCCTGTCGGAGCATTACAGGTACCGTAGTCAGGAGCCTCGCAGAGTAATATGTACTGTGCTTCAACATAATATTACCGCATTGTGTGTGTATAACCACTTTTTTAAGTTTTGTGGATATTATACATGGTTATGCTCAGGATATGTCGGCAAATTTCCACTGGTAATGCCTTTTGGTTAAACTGTCAGGAAGTCAGGCATTTGCACTGTTAAACTTTTATATAGCTTTAATGAACATTAAAAAAACAGCTGCTTGTTTAAGTAAAAATACATTGATGTGTGGTTTGTTTTTTTTTTTTGCACTGATAAAGTTATGGAGTTCTAAAATATTTTGTCTCGCGTCAATTATATCGTCATTTATATTGTTATCGCAAATTTTCAAATATATATCGTGATAAATATTTTTGGCCATATTACCTTGCCCTAACAAGTACTGCCAGTGCACTCCAGGGCTGTAGCACAACAACAGCATCATGTGTAGATTACTTGTGTTTTAGCTAAGGCTCTAACCTGGACACATTTTTATTGCTCAAACCTATACGGGTCATATAACCTGTTTTAAAAGCAACTCGTCATTACAATCCCCTCTATAGAAGATTCCCAATGCTAACGTCCTTACAAAGAGTCAACATGAACATTGCGGAGTAAGGCCCAAACAGCGTTTTTTATAGGACCAAGTTAAGTTATCGGTGGCAATTTACCAGCGAGCAAAAAAAAAGATTCTTCCCGTTATTAAAAAAGAAATCCATTCTTCTGAATGATCCCAACAGCTGTAGCATTTTAGCATACAAAAGCCGCTAAATGCGCTAGCAATTTTAATGCTAAGCTAATGGTGCTACCAAATAGTAATGAAAAGCTTTTAACAAATACAGATGATTAAAGTGAATATTAAAAATGCAAAATGACCACATCCGTTAGCCACAAAATTAAACATTTTAGGAAACTACAAACAGATTACTTCAACAAAACACTCACCAGTTTCACAACGACAGGGACACGCTCATCTGATTTGCTGTGCGCATGCGCTTCAATAGATTCTTTTTCCCGGGTTTTGGTGGTTTGTAAAAATCCCTCTTGTGTGTTACTGCCACCTGCTGGGCTGGATCTCCAGCCAACACGACGGCTGGACCTATAAGGGGGGCCTTCGTGTTCTTAAATTTCTGATTGTTTCACAGCAGCAGACACAGGAGGTAAACAATAATTAATTAAAAAAGATAAACTGCTCAGTGGTTCATTTAGAAATTCTGGCGTTTTTCCTATTTCATTTTCAGTCGAAACACAATTCTAAAACATAAGTTTTAAAGTTTTGCATTTTTTAGGTTTTTTTTTCTTAATTTTTTTTTCATTGTACTTGACAGTTTTTTTTAGTTTCGGTTTAGTTTTCAGGTAAGCTGTGGTGCTAAGAGGCCTAAAAGTTCTGCTAGCCACCACTAGCCTGAAGCATTTATACAAGGCAGGATGGATCAATAATTTCATGTTCTTTACCCCAAATTCTGACACTACCATTCAAATGTGGCAGCACCAATAAATATGCTTCTTGCCTCTGTTATTCAATTTTCATAAGCTTGTGTGAATTGTAGCCTCAGCTTCCCTTTCGTAACTGACAGGAGTGGCACCAGATGTGGTCTTCTGCTGCTATATCCTATCAGCTTCAGTGTTCAATGTGTTGCCCATTCAGAGACACTCTTCTGCATATTTTGGTAGTAATCACTGGTTATTTAAGTTCCCGTTGCCTTCCTGACAGTTTGAACCAGCTTGGCCATTCTCCGCTGACCTCTAGTATTAGAAAGACATTACAAATACATTTGTAATACCAGCAGAGAATCAGAATCAGAATACTTTAATAATCCTTAACGGAATTATGTGGGTTTCAGTTGCTCCAAGACAATAACAGTAACAGTCTAAAGTAATGAAATAATACAATATATTACAAAGTTTACAAATGTAAGAAATAGCACTAATATATACACATGTTCAATTGTAAATATCAAGAAGAAAGGGCACAGAGCAAAGGAGCCATTTTTACCTGCAGAGGGCAGTAACGCGCCTGACGAAGAAGAGGAAGAAGACAACCTTAGCGGAGAGGAGTGTCATTACTACTAGAGGTGTGTGACATGAAGTCCAGAGCTGTTGTTTTCAGTTGACCCACAGAAATGATCAAACGCAGTCCGACAGGTTTCGGGGACGTTAGATAACGAAGCAGCGACGTGGACTCAGTGGTGTATACAGTATAGTTTTTGCACCGTACTACCGTTAGCTAACTCCTGTGTTATGCTTTCGTTTGGGGGTACGGGTCCTCTTTAGTATCCGTGTACCTGCGTGTGTCCGTCTGTTTGTCAAGCCTGTGAGTGTTTGTGTGTGTCCGCGATGCGTTTCAACGAGAAGGAGCTGGTGTTACTGAGCCGCCAGCCCTCGGAGAGAGCAGCTGAACTTGGGATGAGAGGTCCCAAGAAAGGAGACGGTAAGGACATTCATTCAGACGCACTTCCGTTTCGTGTATTTGGGCACAGCAGCTAATGTCAGCATCAGATATTAGACATCTCTCTCTCTGTGTACTTCATGCGACAGCTGGGCTGCTTCGTGTTTGTTGTAGAGACGAGTTTGTCTGTCTAACTTCCCTTTTGTGGCCTTGCAGTTGTAAAGAAGAGGCTAGTGAAACTTGTCGTCAACTTCCTCTTTTATTTCCGGACTGATGAGGAAGAGGTCAGTATGCTTGATGTCACAGCATTTTCTGTGATAAATTGAATACATTTGTTTCAAAAGTGGGGTCAAAATTAACTGAGTGTTTATTTGACAGCCAATTGGAGCTTTGCTGCTGGAGCAGTGTAGGGTGGAGAGGGAGGACAGCCAGACTTTCTCTATTGGTAAGCTTCAGCATCCTTTAGAGGTACAGTTAGGAGTGACTGTAAGTCTATAAGTGACCGATTTGTTTTTGGTAGTTCTGCCTCTGTACACAACCCCAGTGGTTTTTACATCAAACAATGAACATGCCTTTGAAGCGCAGACTCCCAGCTTTTATTCAAGGGCTATAACAACAATATCACATTACCTCTTTAGGAGTTACAACCATTTTTATAAACTGTAGCCCTCTGTGCTGGTCTTTATTGCAGCCACCTTTAGTTACTAGTTTTGTGTTATTGGGTTGAGATCAGGTGACCAACTTCAGTTGAAGACGATCCCATTTCTTTGGCTTAAAAAACTCTTGAGTTGCTTTTGCTCATATTTCTATCAGCAGACACAGAGTGCAACTTCCGCCGAAGAGCAAGGGCTGTACTAAAACTTATATTTTATGATGTCTTTATTACAACATGCTGACATCAACCTGTTAATGGCATCATTGTGACATCATCGGGTGTCGTATTGATAAAATTGAAAGTGTGTTGTACTGGTTTCTCCATGTGCTTTCATATGATATATTACTCAATATAATTTCTTTAAAATGGTTTTCAAGGTCAACTTTGACCTTGGGTGCTGGTAATGACGATAAAGGTCAAATGCTTAGCCAGCCTAGTTTTAATTTACCCTATGGTCTAGTTTCTTGTTGTGAAATTTGAAGACAATCCATTAAAAAAAATTGTGGATGATATAAAGTTTACAGCTTTTTTTCATATTCTGTGTGACTTTAAATTGACACAATTCTCACTAAAATGAAATCACCTCGAGCTGTATTGGTATCTACCATCACACCAAATATGAAAATTATATCATGAAAACTGTGGACACTAAACTGCTAACAAGCAGACAGACAAACGGTGCCGATTACATACTTCCTCGCTTTGGAGGGAAAATAAATACTAGTGATCCGGTTCCACTGGCAGCCATATAATGCCCATGTATGACAGATAATGTGTGATGCCTCCGATCATGAGCTGTGTCTTTCCTTCTCTGTACTTCTCTCCTTCCATCATCCTGGTGTAAGTTCATCTTGGTTTGATCTGTGCAGACTCTGTTAGATGTTTTCTGAAAAAGTCTAATCTGGCCTTCCTTTTCTTGAATACCAGTGGTTTGCACCTTGTTGTAAACTCTCAGCATTTCCATTCATGAAGGTGTCTCTTCATTCTAGACTTATGTTGATTTGCTGCCTTCACAACAGGCTCGATGTTGTTGGATGTTTTGGTGTTGTTTTTCCTAACCATGCAAATAATTCTGCAGTCAAGCACTTTACTTGTCTTCTGTGGTCTTTAAGGCCTTTTGATGTTGCTGAGCTGGCCAGTGCATTTCTTGTTTTTTTTTAAGAATGAACCAGATTGCTCATTTGGCTGTTCCTACAGTTGTTGTTGTTGTTGTCTCTCATTTAGGTTTATTTTGGTTATTCGGCTTCCTGCGCCTTCATCAACATCATCTGGAATCAACTCCATACTTTTTATCTGCTTATCTTGTCATTGAACAAGGAAACAGGAAACACCTGGTCATGAAACTGGCAGTCAGTTGTTTGACTGTATAAGAAATGGTTGTAATACCTAAACAGTCAGTTCATTACTTTTGTTAACTACATTGAGTTAAAGCTAAAGTCTGCACTTCTGTCATATTGTAATAGTTTGATGCAGAATGAACCGTGGTGGTATATATTGAAGCAAAACTACAAAAACATATTGACCTAACTGTATATTTCACTTTCTCACTGGTGCTCTGCTGTTTCTGCTTGTTTCCTTCATGTGTTTCTGATCTCTAATGGCCTCTGTTTGCTGTAGCATTTCTGGATGAAGCAGAGAGGAAATATGTGTTTGAATGTGATACTGAAGAGCAGTGTGCCGAGTGGATAGACTCCATTATCAAAGCAAGGTAGGACTGACTTTTCTTCTTTCTTATTCCAGGAAGCACAGAAGCTTACAGACACTTACAGGTGTCAATAAGTGATTAATAAATGGAGAAAAACGTAACTTTTAAACCAAATGTATTTTTTTGACCGGGTATCAAATAATATCCCATAAAGGTCAGAACACACTCACTGCGTACTCCAATAGTTACACCTGTTAAACTGAGCTTTAAAGCAAATATTTAATCAGCCAATCACGTGATAGAAACTCATTGGAGTTAACCAAGTAAACACAGTCATGATGATCTGCTGAAGTTCAAACTAAGCATGGTGCAGGTGGTGATGGTCAAGACAAAAAAAAGTAAAACCCTTAACCCCCCCCCCCCCCCCCCACAGTGAGTAGGTTTGTTTTTTGTATTTGTTTAATTTGCAATATTGCGTATTTAAAAACACAGAGCTGTACTGACTACATATGCTCATAAAGTCTAAAAGAAGAGCATTTTGTGTGTGTTTTCTAACTTAATAACCAAATAATGAAAAGCTGTGTTCTGTACAGCTGAATATGCTTACACATCTATGCCATTTGAACAGTGTGGGTAGAACAAGTGACACCTCACATAGTAACAGAGTAACACACTCACATGGGTGAAACTGTCACAAATGAATGATTTTGCTGTTTTCAGAGGCACAGTGTTAGAAATGTGAGTGTTAAACGGCTTCAGTCTAATCCATAACAGCTCTGACATATTGTTTTAAAGCTTACTGGGAATGCATAATACTCCCAAACAGCAGAGGATATCTGAGGAGGATCATAGCGCTCCAACTTCTCCTTTGGGCTTCAGTGAGTCTGCCGGAAAAGTTGTCAGATCTGGCAGCTGTGGCGTCGGGCACATTTAATATTGTGCTTGATTAATGTATCTGCTAACTGCTAATTGAGTGGTAGCTCAGACAGACCTGCTGGGCTTCATGTGAGCAGACAGGCGGAGAGAAGATGGGAAACAGAGAGACACGCAGAGTCCATTTCTTACAAATAATAATCATCATAATAATAGTAATACACTATATTTTTATAGTGTATTGTTATTTTAATAAAACACAGTTTACAAAGTGCATTGACAGCCAGGGGTACACAGCCATTGAAGTCACATAAATACACACATATATATTCAAAAAAGAATAAAATTGTGAATAAAATGAATGAACTACTGGAGCAAGGATCGACTTCAAAGCAAGTCTATAAAAAGAAAGAGGAAGTGATTCTGCAAGCCTGCTCTCTTCAAGAAGGTCATTACAGGATCTAAGGCTGTGAGCAAGCTTATACGGGGTCAGTAGTTCTGCTATGAACCCAGACAAGGATGAGCTAATCAGTAAAATCCTAAAATCAGATTTAAACCATAGAGGAAGGAAGCAGAAAGAAGCAAGGATAGGGGTCATATGATGCTGTCTGCTAAAATCAGTAAGAAGCCAAGCAGAAGAGCACCCATTCATATTTTAGCTTGTTTACATAAACCAATAAGAGATTTTATTAGTGGACAAAAAGTAGACACAGATCAGCTGAACAGGTAAAGGGTATGAAACAAAAACATTTGTTCTTTATTCCACTTTTTTTTATTTAAGCAGTTTTTTTTATAGTAACAGTAATAATAATAATAGTAACTATATTAATAAGATGCACTATAAAAATACTACAAAATCAGCTATGCAAAACTGTGTATCTGCCATACAGATGTATTTAAAATACAGAGTTGTCCGTCTTGGTAGCGGAGTGTAAAATTCATTGTGCTTAGAGCTGACAGGAGGTCAGCCGAGGCCAGGCAAACTGCCGGGTTTGTAACGCACTGGTGGAAACCCTGAGCTTGCGTAACGTAGCTAGCATGGATGGCCCAGCTACCTGTCAACTAGCAACAAACAATTAAAATGTTCCTGTACAGAACATTTTAAGTCAATCCTTGCTCCAGAGGAAGTTCCTGTGACTGTGTTTAATGTTACAAGCTGAGTTGCAGCTCTGATCTTTACTGTATTTGTCTAACATTATTTCTCCCTAAATGTCAAGTTCATTTGTTGTCTAATCTCTTGCAGTTATGAGTTCATGAGGAAGAATCTTATATTCTATCGAACAGAAATCCACAGGCTCACAGGGAAGGTGAGACCCCTCGCAGCAGCACGCCGGTGCGCTAAATGCCACACAGATGGTGCTTCTAATCAGCAGCGTTCATACTGTGGGATGGTTACAGTGCGGTTTGGAGTTCATATTATCATCATCATCAATAGCAGACAGACTGGTAGATTAATGAAGGGGGATGGTTTTGGTTTTGCTCGGCAATGCTGAGCTTTCTCGGCTGCTAAGATTCATGTAAACAACACTGTGGAATTTCATGATGACTCTCAAAGTACACAACGAAACATGCCAGAGAAAGCTCAATTAGCAATGTGTCTCTCTAGAAACAATTTCCTAGTTACTCGGGATGAGACAGGCTGCAAAAGCTTTTCTCCTCGTGTTGTACATTTGATTGTGCATATAATTATTCATTGCAGTGTGAGCCGCAGCTGAAATCCCACTAACCTCTGGAGATCTCAAAAATCTCTAAGTAAAAGCCAGGCTTTCTGACCTCTAGGTTTGAGTGCTTTTCTATTTGTTTGGTTCTTTGAGTCTGATTTTGCTGAAGTAAACATTTCATATAAACTCTGATTCTCCTTCAGTAACAGCTAATTTTCCCTGTACACTGTTTTACTCACTGCCTGCTTTCTCCACAGGACCCCTTGGAGCAGTATGGTATATCCGATGAAGCTCGTTTCCAGGTCAGCAACGGTCGGCCGCTTGTGGCTAGAGATACCTCCTCCCTGTAGACCAGCGTCCTGTGTTCACATTATATGTTTTATTTTGATTAGTTCACTCTGCCATTCCAGCATCACTCCACACTGGTTTGAAAACCACAGGGTTATCGCCCATAATCTTGCTCCTTAGAGCTTTACTGCGCTCCATTTATTATATCTCGGGTTGCCTCAGACCTATGCAGGTGTCTTAGGTAATGTAAAGCCATCCTCAGTTTAGTCCTGCTGCATCTTTGTCAGTCATTACAAGCAACGCAATGCTTTGGTTAAGTCAACACTATGATATTTGTGATTTCGGGGCATTCTCATTTGCCTTTTCTGTGTCATTTTTAGACTTCTGGCCCAGTTAATCAGTTCCCTGTATAAACATTATATGTTTTCTACTGTTGATGCTATACATTCAGACAATGTGATTTCAAGAGCGACTTTCATTCAGGACTATTAGTAATGTGTTGTTCAAATGGTTATATTTTTTTATGTTCAAAATAATTTGAGGACATATTAACACGTAAACCATTGTTTTAATGGAGCCTTTTAAAAGAAGCTTACAGTTAATGGCGTGCCTGATTTAGAAAACCTTTGGCAGTATTCCTGCTCTGATTTGAACTGTTTTTGAGTCTTTTGAGCTGCTGAGTTGAGCCACATATTTTACTCAGTGTCTGTGAAAAAGGCAAAGCTGTCCATAAGTGTATTCATCATGTTATGCCTTATTGTTAGATTCCTTTAGTGTTTGAGACAATACCTTTGCACAGTTATTGGGTGTTGAGGGTTGTTTCTTTTATTACAACTATCGTACTTGCTCAGCCTACTGTACCTTTTCTGTGGCACTTTGATTCAGATCCCTTTATGTAAGCTGTTGAACCATGTGTTTAAAAACCAGGCTCTTGGCATGATTCAGGAAACAAAAATAAACAAATCACATGAATATTTGTGAAAACGAGAGCTGACATTTTGCTCTCAACTCAAGTTTGCTGTAAGACTTTTTTTTACATCTTTCAAATTAGCGAAATCTTTGTTTTTTCAAGAGTCTCTCTGTAATTGCATGTCATTGAATGTATCTTCATTTTAAAAGTTTTGCACATAGAACGTTTGTTTTTAGTTAACAACATCTGCTTCACTGGCATCTCTTTTTATACTAATAAAGCCATTTGAAAGAAATTTTAAATTCATCCAGTGTGTTATCTGTCAACCAAAAGTGAAAGCATTTGATAACACACACACACACACACACACACACACACACACACACACACACACACACACACACACAGAGAGAGATGTAATGTGTGTCGGTGGCTACATCCAGCTCTTGTAAATAGTCTGTAGCTTAGGTTCTATAGGTTCTTAATACATTTTGGCCTGCCAGGGTGTAGCTGGAGCCCCTGTGCACACACTAAACTAAACAGACAGGCACACCTCCACTGCTACTACAAATACACAAAATGAAACAAAAAGGAAAGTTGATGCTGAAGGCGAATAATTTCAGCTAAGGTGAGAAACTGAGCTTTCGTATTTCCCTGGTGTAAAGAAATGCCTGTGTATCAATTTTCCATAAGCCAATTTCTGTTATCAAATGACACAATTTCCTTTGTCATTTTGATGTTTGAATCCACACACCAGCAAAGGAGGAGTTGTGAACAGGGAGCTGAGGCTTCAAAAAGTCAATGAAGTGAGAAGAGGCATGCAACATCAGCACAGCAGACCGGTTGTTTTTTTTGTTTTTTTTGTTTTTTTTTAGCACAGTCTCAAAGCAAGTTTTGATTTTTATGTGATTTTCGCTGGACTCTGCAAAACTTGTGCCCGTAATATCCTTTGTGGGTACAAAACAACGCTAAATCATCAGCCCTCCACCACCATGCCTGACAGTTGTCAGGATATGGAAATATTTGAAATATTTTATTTTTAATTAAACAATAAATTAATTTAGTAATGTTTAAATAAATAAAATAATTAAAAATTAATTTGTAAATAAATTTACAAATGCATAATTATCACACAACTCATTATTTAGGATTCTTCAGAATTCTTTATTTTGATGCGTGCGACTGTTCTTGTCCTTCACAGTAGGAGGTCTGCATGAATTTATTCTTTAGTAACAGACACCACAGAGGCCACACCTGAAAGAATGAAATCTAAAACTGTCCTTCAAGCATTACTATATTGAAATACTCATTCATAATTATAATCCTGATTGTACCATTCCTTAAATGGTGATATTGATTAGTCTGTCAATTTACACAGTCGGGATTATTAGACAGTCAGGAGCTGCCAGAAAGTGATTTCTGATGTTTCTGTGTTTTGTTGTGTGTGTGTGTGTGTGTGTGTGTGTGTGTGTGTGTGTGTGTGTGTGTGTGTAATGGTTTATACTTGTAAACAGACAGTAGTCAACAACATTTATGAAAGAGTTATGAATAAAAAAAAGAAAATATGCTTTTTGCTGGTATCTTTATGACTGCATTATACATTGTAATTAATGCAGTCATTTTTCAACCACTGAAAATATTTTTATACAACTGTGTTATATTTGTTTTAATTTCTGCTGCCCTCTTGGCCAGATCTCTCTTACAAAAAAGTATATTTTTTAATGCCAATGGGACGTTTTATCTGGATAGATAAAGGTTATATAAGCTTCACTTTGCCAGTCTAAACTTTACAAATATATCATCTCTTTTGTTGTTAAGGTGAGTAAAAACCAGACAATGGAAAGATACTCGCTTTGTAGTACAGGCCTCTGGAAACACACACATTATATAAATAATTATTTATTAAGTATATTGAATTAAACCTTTTTGTTCAATAAATGGTGTTTGATGTTTTGTCATATTGTTTTTTTTTTTAACTATCATGCAAATACATCACCGTTGAAAGTGGAAATAAAATAAATTTTAGTATCAACGCTGATGCTCAAACATGAATCCACAGTTTAAGAAAGTAAAATATTAAAATTTATGTTTTTTAATCGCATTTTTGTTGCATTTGAGATTCTGTTCTCTGTGGCATGACCTGAACTGCTACTCATTTTGAAACCTGAGCTAAATCTTTGACTATAAACTGGTGCGACTATAATCTTGTTTAGCCTCGGTTGCCGGTTTAACCCAGAGGTCAGGTTTTACCGACAGCGTTCAGTCGAGTCGGACACGTTTCCTTAGCAACGGAAAATGTGTGTTTCAAAAACAGCGACGTCACACACTTCCCGTGATGCTTAGCGAGCCTAAATTGAATGCTCGGCAAAAGAAAACATTTGTATTCTGTGTGTGTCGATTTTACGGGTAAAAAGCACAAAACAACACATTTGAACTGAGTTAGAAAACATTACGTGAACCAAATTAACAGTGCATACAGGGGAAGCGTTTGCTGGGGGAAAGGTAGGTGCTAATACGAGAAATATCTTACACAACTGAGCTAGCGTTAGCATTAGCCTAGCTTTCTGTGCTGGGTCGTTGGATTATTTAGATTTTTTTTATTCGCATTTCAGCGAGAATCACCAGAGATAGCAGTATTTCGCTTTGTGGGATATACAAGTAAATGACTGCTGTTGGGTTGCGTTTCAATGTTACAAGACTAAGGTTTTCATAAAGATAATTTAAGTGCTGTTAGCATGTCAGTGTCCGCAGATGATCACAGGTACTGGTATGTCATTTAATTACACGTCGGTGGTTGGTTAGTTAGTTAGTTAGTTAGTTAGTTGGAGATGGAATGAAACCAAAAAACTCTACATTTTAACTATTGATTGGTTTATCTTTGTAATTCTTCTGGAGGGTTTTAATGCAGCTTTATTGCCTCATTGATCAATACAAAGCAGTTTCTCTGGGGATTACTGCTCCATGTCGGTGACTCTTTGTCGCATTGTCGTTTGATAAACGGTAAGTTCAAAGCGTTTTAAATCAGTTGAATAACGGATTTATTTATCTAACAACAAATACACCGTGTATGCCGATGTTTGACAGGTAGCTATACACGGTGCCATTTCCTATATAGGATAAACACATCGTCAATGAACGCATCTTGTGAATGAACTTTATTGTGGTCTTGTCCTGTTCTCAGGATCATGGATCAGGACTATGAGTGCAGGCTCCTCAGACAGATCAATATCCAAAATGAGAATGCAAGTCCCATTGTAAGTAAAAACAAGTTTTTTTTGTCTATTCTGTCTGATTCCTTGTATGTAAAGTAATGTTCCTCCTCTGAACAAAAGCTAATTCTGCTGTCTAATTAAGACTAGTCAAATCTGCAAGTAATCTTGAATAAGGTCATTGTCTTGATTTTTAAATGATGATATCCCCTCCCAGGAGGGACGTGAGGGCAATGCTTTCCATGTATTATAAGGGAAAAAATGGTTTCACATGGCAGTCTATTGACACTGTCACCACTGTTGAGTAAAAACAAGACCTTACTGGCCAAAAGACTGGCTTTTGTGAATGTTGCCTCCTGTTGTTATCACCTCAAACAAACGCACCATCTGCCATCTATATTATGTTCCTGTTCTGTTATTGAGTTTTCAAATCCACTCCGAGGCCTGTTTGTGTTCGACATAGAGTAAAAAAAAAACAAAAAACACAATGCTGTCTTCTCTTTTCCCTTGTGCAGAAAGCTGTAGGAGCAGTGCGATCTCTGACACCCACCAGCTCCCCCCTGTCCTCTCCTAGCAAGCATGGTGATCGCTTCATTCCCTCCCGGGCTGGAGCCAACTGGAGTGTCAACTTCCATCGCATTAATGTGAGTCTGCCACAACAGCAAATACACCAAGCACTATTCTGCCTGTCCTACCAAAAGAACAATGCTCTCAAGATAAAAGTGTTTGTTTTGTTTTTTCTAATACACTTAAGTTTACAGAATTGGTTGAGAGTGATCATTTATTGATTATGATTATTTTAACACAGGAAATTGAAAAGTCACACAATCAAAATAGGAAAACCAAAGATGGCACCACTGACAGCAACAAAGGTAATCCATTGCTTTTCTCTTGAATGATGACAAACTGTGTTTCCACCTGCACCTCTCTTGTCACAAGCATTTAAATTGTGAATGAGACAAAATCTGTTTTTGCATTTTCTTTGTGTTCAGTTTTCTTTACTTTAGCTTATGTCTGAATGTTTGTGTAGTTGGAATTTAGTTTCACCCCTGTGTTTGTTCATTCAGACTTTAGTATTAGAGTGAAAGCTCTTAATGGTGCTGTAGATTTGCTCAAAATAAGGTTGGTTATATGTCACACGTGTTTTTCGTTTTGTTTTTTGTTTTTCAAGGCTATCGCAATGGATAAAAGATGATGAAAAAAAACTTTAGCCTATATTTTATCATGATATTTAGTTACTGAATAATTATCATGATAGTCATGTATTATGAGTTACTCGCTTTCCCATCCCCAAGTGAAATATGTTTTTCTGTGTTGTAGATGTACTTTAGGTGTGAGTTTTATCCATTTTCAGTTCATTTCCACAGGTATCTCTTTCTGATCCATTCAAACTTGATAATTTGACCTTCTCTTGTTTACTAAGCCTGGACAGGCTCATGGAGACTGCAGATAAGGGCTAAACAAAGCTTAGTGGAAAATTTTCCCTGATCTTCAGAGATGTGAGCAAGAGCTGAGAAACTGCAAAGGGAGCACAGGGTTTGAAGTTAATCATTTCGACAGCCTAGTTTGATTTCCCCTCTGTCTGTTCCTTTGTCTTCAGCGGACGGTCTGGCTTACTCAGCTCTGCTGAAAAATGAGCTACTAGGAGCAGGCATTGAGAAAGTCCAGGACCCCCAGTCAGAAGATCGTCGCTTGCAGCCATCTACGCCTGCCAAGAGGAGCCTTTTTAGTGTAAAAAATAATAATAATAATAATGTTTTTGTAACAGGCTAAGTGTTTTTTGTTTTACGGTGGGTTTTGTCTGCGTTAGAAATAATCTGTTTGATTGTTGTAGTATTCTGTAAGTACCAAGAGAGCTCTTCCCGAAGAGGATGGAAACACAGTCTCTCCCTATTCACTATCACCTGTCAGTAGTAACAGGTAATAAAATTTTCCAGCTAAATGTGAAAGTGCCATTTCTTAATATGGGGAGAAAAATTTACTGTGTTGCTTAAATGTTATTGCGCTTTACAGTCAGAAACTTCTTCGATCGCCACGAAAACCAACACGCAAGATTTCTAAAATACCTTTCAAAGTTCTGGACGCTCCAG
Source organism: Neolamprologus multifasciatus (assembly GCF_963576455.1). NCBI lineage: Eukaryota > Metazoa > Chordata > Actinopteri > Cichliformes > Cichlidae > Neolamprologus > Neolamprologus multifasciatus. The sequence continues at coordinate 22,134,756 of NC_140456.1, read as the reverse complement.
AGCTTCAAGATGATTTCTACCTCAACCTAGTGGACTGGTCCTCTCTGAATGTGCTCAGTGTGGGACTGGGTACCTGTGTCTACTTGTGGAGTGCCTGTACCAGCCAGGTGTGTGTGACATGTTAGCTGAGAAAACCTCTTGGATAGTGTGTCATACTTAATGAAAAAGACATAATTGAACGACCTCCTGGGACATTCGCATTAATCTGTCTCCTTTGTCTGGCACTTTTCGAAACTTTAGGTGACTCGTCTTTGTGACCTTTCTGTAGAAGGAGACTCTGTGACGTCAGTGGGCTGGTCAGAGAGGGTGTGTTTTTCTTTCATTGATTCTTGTTTTTGCAAGTTCTCGTCCAGGACTTTAAACAATGCTGTAATAAAGCCTGCACAGCTGGCCTTTTTTTTACAGTTTCTGAAAGCAGAAAAACTGCCAGAAACTGAGTGTTCAGAGCACTCTACAGCCAGAGGTTTGGGCTCATAGTTATTGTTTTTTAAAAAATATTACTTTAATTATCGATTCTTTGGATATGTTTATGCAAGGTTGAGAATTCACCATCACAACGGTATATATGAAATATATGACAGAAAGTAAGGAAAAGCATAATTGATTCACTTTAAAGGTCTGCCATGAAACAAGACTGTTTTCTGGATATTTCAAAGAAATTCAAACTGATTTATGATTTCAGGCTTTTAACCTATGCTGTAACTAAGAAAAGGTTTGAGGGTATTTGCACTTGCTCCTGTCTTTGTGCCATTGTAAGATTAGACTCCTACTTGCCAGTATCATTTTCAAAGTGTGGTGTCTATTTTTAGGGTAACCTGGTAGCTGTAGGCACCCACAAAGGCTATGTACAAATCTGGGATGCAGCAGCAGGGAAGAAGCTCTCTGTGCTAGAAGGACACACAGCCAGAGTGGGTAAGTTGAAAGTCTATGGAAATGAAGGCAGAGACAGTCATTCAAGCTTCATTTATTTTCACGCAGTTGTTTAGCAACATCTCTCATTCATGATCGGTGAATCATCTCCCCTGGTCGTCATTCCCTGCTTCTAGGTGCTCTAGCATGGAATGCCGACCAGCTGTCGTCTGGGAGTCGTGATCGGGTGATCCTGCAGCGGGACATCAGGGCACCGCCTCTCCAGTCAGAACGTCGGCTCCAAGGACACAGACAGGAAGTCTGCGGGCTCAAGTGGAGCACAGACCACCAGCTTCTAGCCTCAGGTGGAAATGATAACAAGGTATGCAGAGAATCTCGCCCATGCCTTTGTCTGTGCCACATTTTTATTGGGGTCCCTTTTTTATAAAAAACGTCAAAATTTTTCTGTCCTCCTGTTATTGCAACCTGCTGTCTGCAGTTACTCGTGTGGAACCACTCAAGTGTCCTCCCAGTGCAGCAGTACACGGAGCACTTAGCTGCAGTGAAGGCCATCGCCTGGTCTCCTCACCAACACGGCCTGTTGGCCTCTGGAGGAGGCACTGCCGATCGCTGCATCCGCTTTTGGAACACTCTGACTGGCCAGCCTCTGCAGTGCACCGACACCGGCTCTCAGGTCTGCAACCTGGCCTGGTCCAAGCACACTAACGAACTGGTGAGACACCCCATGTCTTTGACTGCACTCTGCTCCTGTGAAATAGAATACATGCATCTGCTTTTAAATACGGACATACACCAAGGTTAATTTTAGGGCTGTTGGTGAGGTTTTTTTTGCTATTCAGTAGCATTCAACTCAGTTTTTATTTATTTCTTTTTCTTTTTTGTGCGTGTGTTTTTGGCTGGAAAATACGATGGAAGCAGTGATGTGGAATTGTTGATTTTTATCTGATGGTCGACAAACCTGCCAGCTAAATAAGTGGAAAAACTGTTCCTCCTCTCTAGGTCAGCACGCACGGTTATTCCCAGAACCAGATCCTCGTGTGGAAGTATCCATCTCTAACTCAAGTGGCCAAGCTTACGGGACATTCCTATAGAGTACTTTACCTGGTCAGTATATATTCTTTTCCTTTATAACTAAATTAAAGATAATCTTAACTTAAAAGAAAACTGTAAAGCAGAAATAAATAGTCACAGAAAAAAAAGTGTAAGGAAATGATCCTATAAAACTAGACTCACTGACTGACCCTTTAAGAAGTGTCGCTGTTAGATATCCAAGGGTAAAAGGGTGACACTGACACAGAGCTTCTCCAAAATAAAAAAAATGAGTGAAACTAGGGCTGCACGATTAATTGTTAGGAAATCGCGATCTCGATTCATACTTATGTGCGATCTCATTTCCAAATGACAACGATTTAAAAAAAAAAAAAAAAAAAAAGACGACGACGATTGTACCGCATTTTGATCCGGGACGTAATCTGCATGAAAACAAGCGCTCACTCTTCCTGCTCAACAAATGACAAGGGCGGAGCCGTATACCACGTGATACAGAAGCTGTGCCGTGTGATGCTAAAATTGGCAGGGAAAAAACAACGGAGAGCACGTCAGGGATGACGAGAAAGTGACAGGAGAAAATCCGTCCCAGTCAACCACCCAAACATCAATAACGGGAACCTTATACAGCGCTTCCCTATACACGTCGAACTTCCACAGGCACAAAGAAATTACGGAGGCTATTACTTATCACCTGACCAAAGATATGGCTCCCATCAACACTGTGCAAAACGAGGGATTCAGGAAAATGATCAACACCCTAGACAAATGCTACACAGTGCCGTCCCGCAACTATTTTTCTATTGTTGCACTACCTGCTCTATACACGCAGTGTCGAGCAACGGTGGAGATGGAATTTCAAGCAGTACAACATTTTGCGGCAACCACAAAACGTGAGACATTTGTTGTTTTTATGTTTATTTACTGTTTTTATGTTCAGTCTCAACTGTTACGAAGTTGATGTGCAGCTAATAAGTGCAATAAATATTTATATTGGAAAAGAAAATCGTGAGAGAATCGTGATCTCAATTCTAAGCCAAAAAATCGTGATTCTCATTTTATACAAAATCGTGCAGCCCTAAGTGAAACTGACATTTTCTACCTCTTTCTGATGTTTTGTGTAAGTGCTGTTGTGAGTGATTTCTGGGCATCACTTTGGCTTTACACCAACAATTAATATATAGGAATACACTTGTAAACATAAGAAGAATTTTAATTAATATTTTATGTGGTGAAAGCAAATATAGTGAACTTTAGATAGGAGTATAAAAATTATATTTTAATAAATAATTACACTTAAAGCAAACTAAAATGATAAAATCCTTCCTGTGCCCACTTCAGATTCCTGTAATTACATCAGAATCAGAATGCTTTATTAATCCCAGAGGAAATGATGTAGCTGTTACAGTGGTGCATATTCAGTGTTTAATAATAACTTGCATGCAGGCTATGTCACCTGATGGGGAGGCCATCGTGACGGGGGCTGGAGATGAAACTCTGAGGTTCTGGAACGTCTTTAGCAAGATGAGATCCACTAAGGCATGTTTTCTTCCCATTTCTCACTTTCTCTGTGTTGGGCTTCCTTGAATGCAGTTTTCATCACCTGCGTGTTATTTTTGTAGTGGTCTCTGTCTAATGTCCACCTTCCTTCTTTCAGGAATCAGTCTCTGTGTTAAACCTCTTCACCAGGATCCGGTAGTCTGCACTG